>NC_059109.1:75837209-76453459 GCF_020740685.1 Jaculus jaculus
GCGTTATATATATTCAGAGTAGGTGCTTAAGATGCCAGGTGTGTCTCCTATATTGTTCCCAGAGTTAACAGCAGAAGTGACCCAAGATGTTGTATTTGCCTGCTATGCAAGTATTCTAGTAGGGTGGGTGGAGCAAAAATAAAGGCAAGTTCTAAAATTCAAATGAGCAATATCTATATTCAAAACCATCATGGAGTAAGAGTGGGTATTAAAACAAACATAATCTTACAAAGTCAAAATCCTTAAGGGTGTGTGTTGCCCCTTACCTTTAATCCTGTCACCTGGGAGGCTGAAATCTCTGGTCTGTAAAGGGTTCCAGGTCAGCCTCGGGCCTAGTGAGAACCTGCCCCTAAGGATGACAGAAGAAGAAAACAAAGGCACTATAAATCAGGAAGTAACAAAGGACAATCCCCAAATACAGCTTATATAAGAATGACAAAGCTGACCATCAATCAAATCTAACACATTGTTGGTCCTGATGTGGAAAGTGTGATTAGCACTTCCAAAGCAGGCCTATCTACCAGGCTTTGGGTCAGGTACTGATCCGGTGTAAGTAGGCCCTATTACCTTTTGGGATGGTTTTCAGTCTTTTCTATGCTGTGTGCCCACTTGGGTCCCTCTTTACTATACTGTGGGCTTGGCTAGGCTGGCTGGGTTATTGCGTCTGCTGCTCTGATAATCTGTGCTGGGTACTGTGTTGCTGAGTTCCCTTCCCCAGGTCTCCAGTGGTTTTCCCCATGGGCCTTTCACTATCTTATTGTCTTATCTGGTGGGCCTAGGCTCTCCTCCATTTTCACTGTTATCTGTAATGTAAACAGATTCTCCAATCAAGTCAAGAGCAGTTTCTGTTCAAGGGGGTATGAAAGTTGAAGAAGGTTATTGTTGTGTCAGCTTGTTCTTCCCTGACCATGAGATGCTGACTTAGTTTTCACTACCAGATACGAATTCCTTCCCAATGAACAGGCCTTGTGTCCAATCAGAGAACAGTTGGTTACTTGTACAGACTGCATGCTACTATTATATAAGCGTGTATATTTATTTACTTATTTAAGGATGGGGGAATGGGAGTGCCAAGGCTTCTCCACTGCAAATGAACTCCCAATTCATGTGCCACCTTGTGTATCTGGATTTATAGGGTGCTGGGAAACCAAACCTGGGTCCTTTGGCTTTGCCAGCAAGTGCCTTAAGTGCTAAGCCATCTCTCTAGCACAAGTGTGTACTTCTTGTCTGGCTAGCTGATGTAATAGCCTGCAGGATCCCCTGCTTATTCATGCTGTTGTGACCATTGTCTTCTGTTGGCCCCATTAGCACTCTTTAGCACTATGAAGGCTAGCCATGGGGGAGCTAGTTTCCCTTTTAGTTCCAGCATGCTATTCCAATGTCCTGTGACTGCAGCCTGTGTTGTCTTCAGCAATAGGGCTTTACCTCTTAGCTATGGCAGGTAACCACATGTTTTGGCAATGGCCAATGTTGTTTGGGGGACCTCATGGGTCTTCCTGGCCAACAGCTCACTGTGTTGGGCAACCCAACTGTGGGTATGGGAATTACTTGCCAGAGTTTGTGGTGTTAAGGTTCAGCTTTTCCTGCCTTCTGTCCAGACTGTCCTTCTTCCCCCTTATTGGTGGTTTTATCTTGTAGAATTCTAGTCAGAATGAGGGTTTCCATGTGTAATTTCCTCCCCACTCTCTAGCCCTCCAACCCCCTCCCATACCTGACATTCTGTCTTTCTCTCAACCTGTCTGGAAACCCCTCCTCTCTCTTCACCACATTTCTTCTCTTTTCTGGTTTCATTCGAGTTTTATGCCCATATTTCTGGTGTTACCTGACATTTTCACTCTTTTCCACTTGATTGCAATTCCTAAGTGAGATGTGAGAGAATACATGTGGTGTTTGTTTTCCTGTGTCTGCATGAACTCACTTATAATGATCTTTTTAACTCCAACCTTTCCCCTGCAGATTTCATTTTTTTGCTACTATGTAGAATTCCAGTGTGTGTGTGTGTGTGTGTGTGTGTATGAATAGAGCTGTGACAGATGTAATTGAACAAGTATCTCTGTGGTAACGAGTGGAGCCTTTGCGCATATGCTCAGCAGTGGTATAGCTGGGTCAAGTGGTATAACTATTTTCATCTTTTTCAGGAGACTCAATACTGATTTTCATAGTGGTTGTACCAGTTTGCATTCCCACCAGCAGTGGGTAAGAGGTCCTCTTTCCCCACAGTCTTGCCAGCATTTGTCATTTGATTTTTTGATGTATGTCATCCTGACTAGAGTGAGATAAAATCTCAGAGTTGTTTTTATTTGCATTTCCCTGGTGACTAAAGATGTCAAACACCTCTTTAAGTGTACAATGACCATTTATATTTCTTCCTTTGAGAATTCTCTGTTAATTTCTCTACCCCACTTTTTGATTAAGTTGTTTGATATTTTTATTGTTAAGTTTATTTGTGTGTGTATGTTCTTTCTTTTCTTTTCTTTTCTTTTCTTTTCTTTTCTTTTCTTTTCTTTTCTTTTTTAAAGCTCACTCTATTCCAAACTGACCTGGAATTCACTCTGTAGGTCAGGCTGGCTTTGAACTGATGATGATCCTCCTACTTCAGTGTACCATCATGTCTGGCCTGGAAACAATTTCTTTGACCCATACACCTCCCAGCTAGTCAGCCTAAGATCTCTTCCCCATAGCAGCTCAAGTGATCTTGAGATGAAAACCATTGTACATGCCTCCCTGGATGAACACCTCACATGCTTGAAAAGTACACTGAGTTCTGGTGACCTGCGATCCAGCCATCCAATTATTTTTCTCCTTGAAGTACTAAAGTGTTTTATCCCTAATGATTTCTCACCTTGGAACACTCTGTTGCCTCATCTTCCAGCAATCCCAGCACCTAGCATTGAAGTTGCAGTTTCAAAGTCCTCCTGTAAAGTTGCCATGGCCACTTGCTTGAAGACTTCCTCACCTCTTCTGTCTATGTGACTACACCTTTTTTGGTCCTTATGTCTTCTAACCTGTCACCCCTGTTTGTGTGTGTACTTGTATTCGTGTTTGTGTACATATATGTGGGTGCACATATGTGTGTAGAGTTCAGAGGACAACCTCAGGTGTCATCATCAGAAATGCCATCTGTGTTTTTGCAAAAACTTTTTACTGATAATTTTCGTACATGTACATAAGTGCATTTTGATTATAATCTATTACCTCTTTTGTCTTCCTTCCCTCACCCCCTTCCACTGAATTTCTTCTTTAACTATGAAGCCTCTCCAGTCTCTGTCACCCCTTTCTTACCATAGCATATTCTCACTGCTGTGCTTGTCTCTCCTCCAGAATTCTTGGCTCCAAGAATCCAATGTTTTGTTGTCTCCTCCATAACTCAGCTACCAGTACATGGGGCATAAAGGGCCTGTGCATTATGCCATTAGCAGTGAGGAAGGAGTAAGAACAAGAACATCAAGCAGGGCTAGGCTATAGCAACTTAAGGCCTGCCCCCAGTAGCATACTTCCTCCAGCAAGGGTCCACCTCCTAAAGATTTAACAACCTTCCTGAGCAATGCTACCAGCTGGAGAGTAAGTCTTCAAACACTGAGGCTATGGTAGACATTTTACATTCAAACCATCACAAAGACCCTTCTTATAAGTTGAATTGCTGATGAGTGTTTTGGGGCTTTTGATTTTTTAGAGCCAGCATTTTATGATGGAGCCCAGGTTGTTCTTGAACCTAACATCCTCCCTCAGCCTTGTGAGTGCTGAGATGACAGAAATATACTGCCAGGTCCAGCTTTAAAACAACATTTGTTTTTGTAGATCTGAGGGGTAGAATCTGGTAAAATGTGTATTTCACAACTTCAACAAAGTCATATGCCAAGGAAAAGCTGATATTTAACACTTTACTCTAAAAATTAGAAGTTTTTTGCTTTGACACTCTTTTTTTAAATTTTTATTTTTATAATTTTTTTGTTTATTTTTATTTATTTATTTGAGAGTGACACAGAGAGAGAAAGAGGCAGATATATACATAGAGAGAGAATGGGTGTGCCAGGGCCTCCAGCTACTGTAAATGAACTACAGACGCTTGTGGCCCCTTGTGCATCTGGCCAACATGGGTCCTGGGGAATTGAGCCTCGAACTGGGATCCTTAGGCTTCACAGGCAAGTGCTCAACTGCTAAGCCAGCTCTCCAGGCCGACACTCTTTTTTTTTTTTTATTGCCTACCTGCTTGGTGTTTTTTAAATGTGTTCTTTTCCCCTAAAAATTATAATGTCAATAATAGCAGGAATCCCAGTGCATTGCTGATGCAAGTGGAAAATGGGATAACCCTTCCAAAATTTAAAGACAGGGTCACATATGATCCAGCAATCCACCTCTCAGTGTACACATGCACAAAAAATGAAAAGCAGGGCTCACACATACATTTGTGAACCCATGTTACATGTTATAGGGGCCAAGCCTGAAGTAACCTAAATATGCATTGAGATAAACTAAATGAGGTGCACACACATACACAGTGGGCCTTGTGCAACCCAGCTTCCATGTTTCTTTAAGACCAGAAATTTCCAGCCCTGAAGCCTTCCCAGTGTGGCTTTTCAAACAGGCTTTGAGGTACAGAGTCGATGTGCTGCCTCTTCAGCTATGCAGGGGTGTCAGAGCAAAGAAGCCAGTGACTCACTGGAGGGGGGCCCAGATGGGAGCAGCAAGCTAGTACTTTGTGTTTAGGCCTGCCCCACCCCCTCACCAGACTGGCTGAGTTCTGTTCTCTGTTCATATTTAAAGAGACAAAATTCTCTCACAGGCTACTGCATGGGTGGACCTTGGTAACATCAAGGTGTATGAAATATGCCAGCCATAAAAAGAGTCATACTATACAATTCCCCTGTTTGTGATACTGAGGATTGAACACAGGGCCTCATGCATGCTAGGCAAGTATTCTACCCCTCACTCATACCCCTAGCCCTTTTTTCATGTTTTATTTTGAGATGTTGTCTTATTAAATTGTCTAGGCTGGCCTTAAATCTACTCTGTAGTCCAGGCTGGCCATGAATTTGTGATCCTTTGGCCTCAGTTCCCTGAGTACCTGTGGTGATAGGCCTGTGACACTAGGTTTGGCTTTGACTCTGCTTATATGAGATCTGTACAGCGTTTAAATTAGAGACAGAATGTGGAATGGAGGGTGCTTGTGCTGAGGGAGGCGATGTTGGTGTCCTTATTTAAGTGGGGCAGTTTTGACTGGGAAAAATTCTGGGCATGGTTGTGGTGGTGGTGGTGGTTTAGAACTCAGCAAATTTAACATCATTGGATTTCATGCTTGACAAAGGTTGAGGTGGTGATTCTTTTCTTTTTAATTTTATTAGTTTATTTATTTGAGAGAGAGAGAATGAGAGAGAGAGAGACAGACAGGCATATATAGAGAGAATGAGCACACCAGGGCCTCTAGCCACTACAAATGAACTCCAAATGCATGTGTCACCTTGGGCATCTGACTTACATGGGGACTGAGGAATTGAACGTGGGTCCTTTGGCTTCATAGGCAAGCACCTTAACTGCTAAGCCATTTCTCCAGCCCAAGATGGTGACTCTTATGGACATTCTGTCAATAAATGTGTTTGGCTATATCGCTGCTTCCCAGGCAGTGTGTCTCATTGCCCCACTTTCCAGAGCAGCCGGCCAGAAAGGCTCTGGTAAACCCATGAGCATGGAAGAAAGCTTTGTGATGCAGCTCAGAAGCTGTTTTATTTTCGCAGAATCACAAAGTGACTTCATTGTGGTATTTATTTCCGATGCCAGGTCCAGGAGGATGATGGAGCTGGTGCAGAGCAGGCCCCTGGAGCTTTCTGTCTGTCCTTAAGTCCCTTCTTGGGAGCCCTCTGGGTTTCTAGCCAGGCCAGTGTCCCCCTAAAGACAAGAGTGCAGCCTCCTTCCCCAGCCACCAGGTGTGCTCCTGTAAGTAGGACTCACCTGCAATTCAGCATCATTTTCCCTGGAAGGCCAGAAATTTCTACCCCTGATGCCTTCCCTGTGGCCTTCTAAACAGGCCATGAGGCACAAAATCAGTGTGTCTCCTTCTCTGCTTTGCAGGGGTGTCAGAAGGGCCTGTGACAAGGGGCCAGATGGGAATAGAAAGTAGCAAGGGGTGAATCCAGATCTGTCTCACACCTTACCAGCCCGGTACAGCTCTTTTCTCTTACAAGCACTGGGTGAGCTAGCTGAGTGCACAAAGACATCATGGGAGACAGGAGCTCTGGTCAGTGGTTGGACTATGTGTCTTTGTATCCCAGAGTAGCTGGGAGGTAAGAGGGGTGATCCAGGACAGCTTTCCATATTGTATGAGATTTATTCTGGGTAGGGGCTTTTCATCACAAGCCTTCTCCCAGAAAGACTCTAGGTTACTCATGCCCTCAACTGCTTCTTGCTTGGAGTTGTAGTCTGCTTTTGGGTAGCTTTAATGAAGACAGCAGAATCCATTTTTTAAAATTTTTTTAAAATTTAATTTATTAGTTTTCTTTTCAGTAAATACAGGCAGTTTGGTACCATTATTTAGGCTCATCTGTGATCTACCCCCTCCCATTAGACCCTCCTTGTTAATGAAAATGGGTCATGCATTGTGGAGTTAGCCCACAGTTATTAGTATGATAAATGTCTCTGCAAATCATGACCCAACATGTGACTCTGACATTCTTTCTGCCCCCTCTTCCGCAAAATTTCCCTGAGCCATGTTGGGTTAATTTTTGGTCTGTTTCAATGCTGAGGTGTTGGGGGCCTCTGAGGCTCTGGCTCTCTGATTTGGTAGGAGTTGATTTTTCTCCGTGTTGATCTCCTTCCCCTTTGTGCTGGTATCCGGTTCACAGGAAAACATCACCCTTGCTTATTTTGCCAGTTGTTCTTAGTTTCAGTTGGGCCCCTTTTGAGGTATGTTGGGGCAGCTCTCTTCTTAGGATCTGCATCTATCTGGAAAAGAGAAGCAGATTCTCCAACGGAGAGTAAGTTAGCACCTGGAAAACTGAGATAACACTTACTTTTTTGATAGACAGTATGATAGGTTTAGGCCCTCTTGTATCCCATGATTGATGGTAGCTTGATATTGTAGAGTGGGCTTGTGTTTGGGTATGGTTCTGACTTGTTTCTCAGCTCCAGCTAAGGGTCTAGTACCACTGAGTGGATCAGTTAGCCAAATCAAGAGCAATTGATTCCTCACCATGGCTGTGTACCACTATTGCACTTGTGTGGGCATCACATCCGGTTATTTGTTGCTAATTAGGTTAAACAATGTGTTGCTTGGACAGATCTTGGTCATTTCCCCCAGTCGCCTATGTAGTGCCTTCTGGCACTAGACATGCTGACTCTCTGGGGACTGACTCTCTCCTGGCTTCCAGCCATGTCATTCCATTTTACGCGTCAGCTGCGTATGGAGTCTTCAGCAATAGGGTCTTACCACTGGCCTTTGGTGTGTCATCAAGTACTCTGACAGAAGTCTGTCATTGTTTTGGGAAACCTTGTAGGTTTCTCTGATCAAAAGCTCATTGTGGATGGTAGGCCCAAGCTGGAAGTGGGAGTTACAGGTCAGTGTCCACTAAGAAATTGAGGGAAAAGATAACTAATATACAAGAGTTAGGAGGAAAGGGGGAGAAGGAGGGAGGGAAGATGTAGGAGATTTAGGTCAGTCTTGATCCTACCCTCTCCAGTGTCTTGTGGTTCAGGTGTTTCCTGTAAGGGTCTAGTGAAGGTTCAGCCATTTGGTCTGTCTTTTAGGAAGTAGAATTTTATGGTACCATTGCCGTTTGGGTCCAGATTACTGTTTTCCACCCTTTGATTCCCTCCCCACCCTCCCATCCATCTTATTGTCTAGTCCATGAGGTGCTTGCTGGGTATGTAAGACATCTTGGGCAGATTCAGGTTAGGTGTTGCAGATGAGTGAGACTATGTGTCGATTTTTTTTTTTTTCTGTGATTGGGTAAGTTCGCTGAGAATTATCTGTTCCAGGTTGAACCATTTTTCCTCAAATTTCTTTATGTCATTTTTTTCTTACTGCTGTATAGAATTCCATTGTGTAGATATACCACATCTTTGTTATCCATTCTTCTAATGATGGACATCTGGGTTGATTCCAGCTTTTAGCTATTACAAATTGAGCTGCTACAAACATGGTTGAGCAAATCTCTCTGGCTTTTGGTTTGAAGGTTTTAGGGTAGATGCCCAGTAATGGTATAACTGGGTCTGTTGGTATTTCTATAGTCAGCTTTTTCAGGAGTCTCCATATTGCTTTCCAAAAGATGGAAAGACCTCCTATGCTCCTGGATAGGCAGAATTAACATTGTGAAGATGACAATCCTATCAAAGGCAATATATAGATTTAATGCAATTCCAATTAAAATCCCTACAGTGTTCTTCACAGAGATAGAAAAAATGATCTCAAATTTCATATGGAAAGGCAGAAGGCCTCACATATCCAAACATATCCTCAGCAAAAGAAAGACCTCTGGTGGCATCACCATACCCGATGTAAAGCTATGTTACAAAGCCATAGTAATAAAAACAGCATGGTACTGGCATAAAAACAGGAGTATAGACCAATGGAATAGACTTGAGGACCCAGATTTTGGGCCAAGCAACTTAGCTACTTGATATTCGACAAAGGCCCAAACAATATAGACTGGAAAAAAGATAGCATCTTCAACAAATGGTGCTGGACAAACTGGATAACCACATGCAGGAAACTAAAACTTGATCCACACATTTCACCATGCACAACACTCAAATCCAAATGGATCAAAGACCTCAACATAAGACCAGAAACTCAAAAACTACTGGAAAAAAATTTAGGAAGTACTTTTCATGATATAGGAATGGAAAAAGACTTCCTGAATAAAACCCCAGTGGCTCAAGTTCTTAAACAGTCACTCAACCATTGGGATCATATGAAGCTGAAGAGTTTCTTTACAGACAAGCATATAATAAGCAAAGCCAATAGAATACCCAGAGAATGGGAGAAAATATTTGCAGGTTATCCAACTGATAGAGGCCTTATCTCTAGAATTTACAAAGAACTCAAAAGTCTAAACAATAAGAAGACAAATACCCCACTCACAAAATGGGGCACAGAGTTAAACAGGCAATTCACAGAGGAAGAGATACAATGGCAAACACACACCTAAGAAAATGTTCATCATCCCTAACCATCAGAGAAATGCAAATTAAAACAACTATGAGATTCTACCTTACCCCAATAAGGATAGCCAACATCAAAAGGTCAAATGAAAATAAATGCTGGCGAGGATGTGGAGAAGCAGGGACACTCATTCACTGTTGGTGGGAATGCAGGATGGTACAACCACTTTGGAAAGCAAAATCAATTAACAGAGCTCTTTGTTTGTTTGTTTTTTGGTTTTTCGAGGTAGGGTCTCACTGTAGCCCAGGATAACCTGGAATTCTCTATGGAGTCTCATTGTAGCCTTGAACTCACAGCAATCCTCCTACCTCTGCCTCGCAAGTGCTGGGATTAAAGGCATGTGCCACCACACCTGGTGAACAGAGCTCTTAATTACAGATGTAAGGAGGTTGTGGTTAGTGTTTTCCCTGAAGTGTGTGCACAAATGATTGACCCTGAGGTGTTATGTCTGAAAGGCTGTGGTGAAGAGGTGAAGCAACTGCTGGGCAGCAGGGAAGGATGGCCAGAAACAGGACCCTGGCTCTGGAGCAGAGCATGTGCTCACTGCTTGTAGGCCTTTATAGTTGACCACTTTATAGTTGACCTTTATAGTTGATTTCACAAACTAAGTCAGATTCCTTAATCAGCTGGGGTAGGAGGGGCCTAGAACCACCCCTTGATAGGACAACTATCCTATGACAGGTTAAGGACAGCTGTCCTGTGATAGGCTGACGTTTGAGTTGTCTTTTACTCTGAGTAGCTGTGGCCAAGTGTTGTAAACTTGTCTCTTCCAGGCTCCACCATCTTATGAACTAGAAATGGTGGCAAGGCTGCCCTGAGGCTGGGTTTTGGTGTGAGCTGTGTCTGAATGTCAGGGCAGCTCAAGGGCCTGTCAGTGCACCAGTCTGAGGGTCAGGTTCTGGGTGGATCACAGAGTCTGCACTCCAGGCACCTACAAACTGCAACCTGTAAATCCCATGAGGCTGCTCGCAGAGTCCATGGTCATTACGAAGTCCATTTCTAGCCACAAAATAGCCTACTATGATCATACAACCTCCTTGTGATTTCCCTTTTTTTAGCTTAATGAGAACATTGTGGATATCTGCAAGAATGACACAGGCAGACACCTTGGATTTGTGAAGCTAAGTGGGAAAGCATATGGCCCGTGCCAGCTGTTGTTTCCTATTTTGTGTAAAAGAATCATGCACATGTGAGCGATTCTCAGCTATCTTGTACTTAGGACAGAGGAATGGGGTATGGCCCAGCCTCTGGGTATCCAGAACCTCTATGGTCCTTGTTTTTTATTCACAGGGGAGCATCGGATTGATTTCTCTGAAGGCCAAGTGGATCTATGAGAAGAATATGCTGGCTTTAAGAGGTATACTGTGGTCTTGAGAGTGGACCATGAGTGTCACACCTTGGCACAGTATACTAGGGTTCTCTACCCCTGCAGCTGGCTAGGTTTGGGTGGGTGCTGGACTGGAAGACTGACCAATAGAGGAGAGGCAGGAGCCTGCATGTCTGCCTCCCTTGCTCTTGGTACTAGGGAAATTGTCAGGTTAAAAGAACACCTGTGAAGTCTTTGAGACAGCAGGGACTTTTGTAGCTGGAAAACATGACTTCCTGACAGTCTGTTATTGAGCCTGTAATTCTGTTCTATCATTTGAGGGGGAGTCAAAGAAGTTTGAGACTGCCTTTGGGTTGAGATATGTGGCTTTCTTCTGAAAATTAATGGAATCAAAACAGAAACGCATCAGTGAGTGGCATGCTGCTTCTGAGAAGCCACGGGAGAGACCAGTTGTTGAGTAAGGTCTGTTATCAGATATTAATCCAATGCCAACATGGGGTGAAGCTTTTAGAATTAGTACTCCTAGGCAGTTTGGGTAACATGGTATCTGTTAGGACTTTGACTGGTACAACCAAAAGTAAATGGTTCAAAGTAGCTCAAGTGAATGGAGTAGAAATTAGCTTCAGGTACAAATGGTTATAGGTATTCAAAAGATGCCATCAGGGTCCTGCCTTTCCTTCTGCATGCGGCCATTTTACTGGCTTTGTCCACAGATGGACTCTTCCCTTGTGGTGGGTACTGGTATAGTCTCTAACTTCCCAGTTTCACTAGGGAGAAGAGTCTCCTCCTAAGTTTTTACACAAGGGTCACATGATTTCTTCAGCCAATCATCATTTCCAGGGGATAGGGTGCCGCTCATTAGCCAGGCTTGGGTTACACTCCCCGCTGGAACTAATCCTTAGGCTGTGGGAGAGGAGGAAGAGGAGGCTGAAAGAGGAAGTTGTGTGCTCAGATGGGCCACACCTAGGCTCTGGGGGTCCATTCCTGCTGGACTGGACCCCTGGCAGTTCACATACATTGAAAAGGAGGGTAGGAGATTCTGCAGAGGAACTCAGGGCTCTTTGCTGTTCTTCAAGAGGAAGGGCAGGTGCTCATGGAGACCAGCACCCACTTCTGTCCCAGTAGGTCCTAATGGCCTTATTCTCCTATGATTCTGCTCACAGGTGAAGGCAGAACATGTCGGGCTTTGCCACCAGCTCACTGTGGTGACCAGAAAGTGTGATTCGATTGTGAAGGAGAACCACTAGCTCCACGCCAAGCTGGAGAACCTAGAACAGGTCCTGAAGGTAGGGTGACTTTGTGCATGGTGACTCTCCTGTGGGCCAGTACAACAGGTGAATAGGGCTGCTCTCCCAGAGCAGCAAGTAGCCAAAGACTCTGGCACAGGACACCTGAGGCCACTTTTATTCTTTTGTGGTGAAAAATTCAAAAACAAAAGTCAATGTTTCTGGAAGCCACCTCAAAGCTGACCTATTTCCATCTGGGAGGATGTTGAGCACAATTGAGTGCTCCCTGGAGGAGGAAGACTGGGGACCAGAGGCATCTATGCTGGGTTTCCAACCTTCATAAACTCCAAACTGGCCTTCAGATGTCTCATGGCCTTTCTCATAAACAGAATGGTCACATTTGGGTGTTGCTTTAAGAAGGGTAGGCAAATGGGTGATACTCTCCAATAGCTGATGGATGGGGCACCTTCCCTGTCAGTGGGAGAGGCACTTTGCTGTAAATGTTGCAAAATTAAGCCAAGAGAATTCTTCAGCATTTTTATTTATAAATGTGTGTGTGTTATGTGCACATGTGTGTATGGAGTCCATAGGTTGATATTGAGTGCTACCTCAATCACTTTCCACCTTAGTTTTTGAGACAGGATTTCTCACTGAACCTGGTACTCACCTATTTGGCTAGAACTCCTAGGGATCTTCCTGTATCTACCTCCTTGGTGCTGGGATACAGGCACATGTCATTAAGCTTAGATTTTATGTGAGTGCTATTGATCTGACTTAGATACTCATGCTTGTGCAGCAAACACTTTACCAGGACCCATGTAAGCCAGATGCGAAAGGTGGCACATGTGTCTGGAGTTTGCAGTGGCTAGAGGCACTGGTACACCCATTCATTTTCTCTCTTTCTCTGCCATTCTCTCATGAATAAGTAAATGAAATTTTAAAAAATATTGTGTTGTTATTGTGAGAAATTAAAAGAAAGAGGGACCATTTCTGGCCTCTCCAACTAGCACACATGTTCATGTTTTTCATTGGTGTTTCTTGGAATGGCCTTCACCAACACACCGTGGATCAAGTGGGGCTTTGTGACTAGTGCCAGTGTACTTGGGAACCTGTGAAGCACCAGGTGAGGAGGCACATGCAGTCTCACTGTTGCCAGGGAAAGGGAGGGGACAGGGTTCTCTTAGGAGTGGTGGCAGACTTTGTAAATGTAGCAGAACCACTGAATTGCACACTTTAGGACAGTGCATTTTATGGCCTGTTAATTGTTTGCTGATGAAAAATGAAAGATCTCCTTTGCTCACAGTTGGTCCTATATGTTGAATGGTGCTTTCCAGGTAAGCAGAAGCTTCTTGATGTCAGACAGTTACTGAGATACGCATGCTTACTTGACCCCACAGCCCTCTGCGGGACACAGGCCTGGGCCACCCTGGGTGACCTGCTCCTCACCTCAGGCTCTGAGCTCAGGACACTTTTAAGAGAAGAGATTCCACCTCAGACATTCAAGCCACTCACTGCCTCCTGCCCACTTTGTGCTCTCCTGAACACAGGCCACCTCTTTAAACTCTTGCTGGTAGGGTTTGCACCCAGAAAAACATTCTGTTAGTTGAATGGAGGGATGGCCCTGAACTCCTGGATATCCAGCACTAACTCACAACTGTGAACAGAAAGACCACTTTAGATTGGTCTATTGGTCCAAGAGATACCTGGTCAGGCTATATGCGTTTTGACTGGCATGTCCAGGAAAGGGAACACTGACCTCTGGTGCCACTGAACACCCCTTGCTGTGCTTGCATAGGTCAGGGCCTAATGGCAAAGAATGATCCAGCCCCAAATGCCAATAATACCATCCTTCTTATCACTTCTGAAACCAGTCATCCCCCATGGGGTCAGTGTCTTAAAATTGTACACATGTATTATGGCTAAAATCTAGTGTTCAAATGTAGTGGGGACATGATGCCCTTCCAACTTCAGGAGAGTCTTCCCAGCTGCTCCAGCTTTGGCCCTTCATGACCCTGCCCATCACCTTCTAAGCTAGCAATGCAGCAGTTCCTTCTGCCCTTCTCTTGTCACACTCGAGTAGATATGAAGCTACCTGGGTGACCATGACAGACTACCACCTCAAGACTCTTCATGTAACAATGCCCACAAAGTCCCCTTTTCTGGGCTGGTAGCATAAACTCGGGCTCTGGGGTCAGAAGTGGAAAGCCTGGTCCTGTCATTCAGCTTGAGCACTTGAATCTCTTGGTGGCTTTCAGGGTTAGAGGTTCCTCATTATGAAAATAACTATGTCTCTTGTCTACCCCAGGGAATCCTTCCTGCCTAGCCTCAGTGTTGGACCTCAGCACTGGCTCTTTGCCAAGCCCTGCACATGTTCAGACTCCATGCCCTGCTTGGCATCTCTCCCTAGTGGCCCTCCTGTCCAGGAGTGCATACGCCTGGAAGGACAGACTAGAAGGAGGCCTAGGGTGAGCTCTGATCAGTGTGGTCAGCCTTAGAGCTCTTTTTGCCCCCACGATCTCTTGTGGGGCATGAGTGTAGCCCAAGGGTGTTTGACTGGCTGAGCAGGAAGTTGTGCTTGACACAATGCTTCCCAAGGGAGCTGCTTTTCTCCCATGAAGCCCCAGGCATAAGCCAGTGACTTGTTCCTCTAGGAGTTGCTTGGCTGGGGCTCTTCATTCTGTCCAGCGTTGGCTGCCCTGTACATTGTTCCTACAGCCTTTTTCTTGTCTGGATCTCAGTCTACTTTCTTCCTTCCTGCTCACACATCTCCTGCACCCACCTGGATGTGAGCTCTGTGTGGCCAGGTCTACTGTGTTTGTGTGGTGCCCATGGTATGGATGGGCTAGGTGCTACCCAAAGTTTCCTTCCTCATGGCTGTGATGGGAAGATGGCTAAGGGATGGGCAGAGAAGGATGCTTATTCCCCAAAGAGGGTATCCAGAGGCTGGGCCAGGCAACCTGCCCAGGCGTCTTCCAGATTTCTGGAACAGGCAGAGTACTTTCTCAAAGGACTCTACTCTACAAAAGAATGAGAAAGGAGAAATGGGCATTAAGTGGGGTGTTTATTTTGGGGGATATTATTCTGTTGCAGGTGGAAAGAAAGGAGTGTCTTCAAATTCTTGAGGCATAGACTATGATCTGCCTTTTTCCTTATGGCCACTCAGAGGACAAGGACATGGAAAGAGGTGACCACTGCCCACAGGGGCTGCTGTATCCAGTGTCTTTGAATGAACTTGATAAACTCAGTTGGCCCAAGGAAGCATCCATAAGCAGGCCATCATGAGGCTCATACACAGTGGCAGTCAGCAAGGAGGGAAAGCATAGGGGCTTCCATGCTCTACTGGATTTTTGTCATATAGGTGACACTACTAAACTGGTCTTTTCTTGAGCAGTAAGGCTTATTGGTCACAACAGTTTGGAGGTATATGCAGGGCTGAGGATGCTGAAGACCAGCCCTTCTGGTCCCCTGATTCAAGTCAGAGGTGGACCTCACCTGTTAGGAAGCCATCTGCCCTGCCACAGCACCTGCTACTGTGCAGGGAGAGACTTGTCTTCCTGTCAAGGTCTGAATTGAAAACCAACCTGCTTTCCATGTCTGATTTACTAAAAGCCAAGGAGATCTCTGTGGGCTGACACCCCTCTGACTGTCATTTTGTACAAAACTGCTGCTCAAGTAGAACAGGACACGCCTGGCTGATGGCCAGCTCATTCTGAGATTCACAGTGTGTCTGCAAGGCACTGAGTGCTGGTTGAGAGATGACAGCCAATTCAACCACTGTTTGCAAATGCAGATCCCTTTTTTCTCAAAATATAATCTTCAGGGAAGCAGATTGGACTGAAATGGGGCCAGTGGTTCCTGGGAGGGAGAACACTGACTTGAATCCCTTCTCAGGCCAGTGAGATCAAAACCCTCCTGACCCTCTTGATTATTGTGGGTTTTTTTTTTCTTTCTTTTCTTTTTTGTCCTTTTTGCTTTTTTTTTTTTTTTTTTTGAGGTAGGGTCTCACTCTCGTCCAGTGTGACCTTGAACTCATAGCAATCCTCCTACCTCTTCCTCCCAAGTGCTGGGATTAAAGTGTGCACCACCATACCCAGCAATTCCTGTTTTATTTTAACCTCTCTCTGTCTCTCTCCCTCTCCTTCACTTTTCCTTCCTCTCTCTTTCTCTGTTTTCCACGGCATATGTGTGGAGGCCAGAGGACAACCTTTGTGGTGGTCTTTGCCTTCCACCTTGCTTGAGGCAGCATCTCTTGTTTGCTACTGCATTTGTCAGGCTAGCTGATGTTTGAGCTTCTAGGGATTCTCCTGCTTTGACCTCCCCTGGCACCTTAGGTATTCTACAGATGCACATTTCCTTACCTGGCATTCTTACCCAGGTTCTGCAAATCATGTGTGTTTGATAAGCATTTTACTCATTGAGCTTCCCTAGCTCTAATTTCTTGTTTTTAAAAATAACTGGAGCTCGATAGATGCCTTAGTGGTTAAGGCACTTGCCTGCAAAACCTAACCACCTAGGTTCAGTTCCCCAGTTCTCATGTAAAGCCAGATGCACAGAGTGGTGCACGCATCTGGAGATCATTTGCAGTGGCTGAAGGTCTTAATGCACCTATTCTCTCTTTCTCCCTCTCCCTCCCTCTCTCTTTCTCTCCTTGAAAACTGATGAGTTCATCATCTATACATGTTATTACAGCAAACTTTTTTCCTGGGGAGATGCAAACACATGCCTTAACCCCCGATAGGGCTCAAATGGCAGACCAAAGTAGGATTGCACCAATACCAGTTTGGTAAATCAGTGAGTTTACTGGGATTACTTACAGAGCAGGATGAGGGGTTATTTACAGGAATGTGGAGCCCTTAAGGCAGCTGTACCACCAAGAAGTCTCATCCCATCCTGGATGATGATCTCCCCATGGCTGCTTCAAGGAGCTCCCTGTGTCAAGATCACCTCCTCAGATGGCTCCCCTCAGTCTTGGGGTGAAGGCTTTATTTACAGAGCATGAGTACCTCAGAGCAGCTGCAGCACTGAGAACTCTCAGCCTATTCTGCATGACAACTTCCCCACAGCCGCTTAGGTGAAGCTCACTATTTTGGGATTACTCCCATGGATATTCTTTCCTCAGCCTCAGGTGAGAGATTACTTACAGAGCACGGGGGCTCCAGAGCAGTCACACCACTGAGAACACTCATCCCATCCTGGATGACAACCTCCCCAAGGTTCCTTAGGTAGAGCTCCCTATTTTAATATTATCTCCTAGAGATCCTCCTCCCTGTCTTGGGAGGAGGGCTTACTTAAAGAGCATGGAGTCCTCAAGCAAGCACTTCAGTGGGGCTATATGTCCCTTGATATTTTACCTTCTGTGTACTCTATCTCCCACTTAGGTCAAGAGACCTCATGGGTCGTTGCAGTCAGCTGGCACAGGGGATGCCTGAGATCTCAGGTTGGGGTCTGATGACCTTCCCCACATCTATCTCTCCTGAGTTGTTACAGCCTCTTTTGATAAAATAAAATTGTTTTTTTTTCTTTTAATATGTAGGATTTGCCACATACAGCACATGTGCCTTTATCATCTTCAAGCATATCATGATCAAAACAGTCATGTCTAAGGAAGCTTGAACAGTATGATGAAAGTGGAGCTATGAGTTAAGACAAGAGAGAATTTCAACATGCAGGCTGGGAGGGTGGAAAGCTATTCTCAGAGTTAAATTTCTACCCAAGTTGCCTGGGAGACTGGATATAAATGGAAATATGAGTCATTACTCAAACCTCATCTCTTTGGAGAAGAGATTTGATCTTTGGCCAGAACAACAAATCATGAAGTATGCTGCCATGAACTTGGAACATTGTATGAGAGGTACTGAGCACCCTGGGAAAGATCATTTTCAGCAACATTGACATAGCACCCTAATGTTCTCTTTCTTTGGGGTATCACTTTTGGGCAAGGACAGCCAAAGACATATGGTATTTTGCAGCCACTGTCTGCACCACAAACAGAAAAACTGAGGGAGAATGGATCAGATTAGGTTGCCCCACACAAAGGAAGAATCCAAGAAGTGCTTTTTCTGGTAGGAACTGGAGAAGAAAACTTGAGATTCCACTCAATCCATGGAATTTGAAACACTAGCATGATAAGCAGCCAGGTTCTAGATCTGAGCTTAAGGCAAAGTCCACAGGATCCACTGATGGCTATTGGTGGAGTTGAGAAGCAAAGTGTAGTCAGGAAGTCACAGGGTCTGGAGGTGGGCTTGTCTAATCGCAGGGGACATGTACTGTGATGGGACCCTGAGGGATAGGAGCTGGTGATCACTTTGGGTTGGAGACAGTGCATGGAGATAGCAGGGACTCTAAGCTGATGCTGGGATATCCTTACCAACACTGGGGAGTAACTTCACTGATGGACTATGCAGAAAGTGGAAATGACTCCTTGGGCTGATGCTGGAAGTTGATAGTGAAACATCCATCACTGTGTCATTTCAGTCAAGTATCTGAATTCTATGACCCCCACACCCGACACCTTCTTGTCTTCCAAGTCTACCATGATGATGCAAGTGTAACATTCAATAAGCAAAGAAGGCTTGTATCCTGTTATCATGGTGTGATGGCAGTCTGGAGCTGTGTCCTCTGACACTTGTGTCTATCTGCACCAGATTATCCACTGGTCACATTTATATGCTGGGTTTTCTGTTTCCAAATGCCCTGATCATTCAACTTAGCCAAAGACTAGGCACCTCTTCTCCAAGCCTTCTGATTAGTTATATAAGTGGATCCTTTGACACACTGCTTTTCAGTTACCACAGTGGAGATCTGGAAGGCCATTTCTAGTTGAAGAGCTAGAAAGGAGCTCAGCTTAAGAAGAAAGGGTGGTTCACCTTGCACACTGACTTCCTGCAGATCTGCACAGCCCAAAGTGACCGTCCTGACTGAAAAAGCCCACACTTGAAGACACTCATTCAACTAATGCTGATAGATGGTCAGGTGCTATTTGTGTGTGTGTTTGGTATTTATTTATTGTGATACTGGGGATTGAACCCAGGGTCTTGCACATGCTAGCAAGTACTCCACCACTGAGCAACATCTCTACTCCAACACCGTGCTTCTGGAAGAGTCTAATCAATACATTAGTGTCTGCTTGGAAGACAGAAGTACCAGAATAACTTGTCAGAAATGCTATTACTCAGCTCTGACTACTTCACCTTTTGTTGAGGAAGTAGGGCTCACTGATGTTGAGTGAAACTTTAAAAAATATTTTATTTATTTATTTGAGAGAGAGAATGGGCATGCCAAGGCCTCTACACACTGTAAACAAACTCCAGACATGTGTGCCACCTTTGTGCATGTGGCTTTATGTAGATACTGGGAAATCAAACTCAGATTAGGTTTTGCAGACAAGCACCTTAACCACTGTGCAATCTCTCCAGCCTGAGTGAAACTTTTCCCCGTGAGGAGAGTTGAACAACCCAGATATGGGACAGATGACAGAGTAAGGCATGCTTGTACCAAAACAGTTTGTATAAACCAATGAGGTTATTGGGGTCACTTACATAGCAGGGCAAGGGCTTGCTTACAGAAGTGTGGAGATGCCAACTGACCCTAGATTTATTCTATGCCAGTGTGCGTAAGAGGCCAAGGAGGGCCCAGTCTCTGGGATGGAGCCATTCACTGTTCGGGTGGGCCTTCCCACCTCAACTGATCTAACCTAGAAACTTCCTCACAAACAGAGATTTGTCTCCATGGTTATTCTGAATCCTGTCAAGCTGGCAACTAGAAATTAAGCATTATGAGTCCACCCCTGACAACTTAATACTCAAACATAGCATTTGTAACCATATCCTTCTATGTTTTGTCCCCATAGGCTGTGGCTATTTAATGCAAAATGTATTCAGTCCAACTTTAAAAGTGCCCATGATTTTTAATAGTCTTAGCACTACTCAAAAATTTATATAAATGATTTATATAAATGCAGAGTCTCTTCTGAGATTCTGTGAGATTCAACATCAAAGTATAGTTATGTACATCCAATATAAAAAGAGTAAACATTCCCAATCCAATAAGGAGAAATGGATAGCAAATATTGATCAGACCAAAGCAAAACAAAGTTATGAGGGCAAACCTTACAGCTTCATATCTGGCATTAAAAATGAAATAATTTGGGCTGGAAAGATTGCTTAGTGGTTAAGGTACTTGCCTGCAAAGCCTAAGGTTCTATTCTCCAGGTCCCATGTAAGCCAGATTCACATGGTGGCACATGCATCTGGAGTCCATTTGCAGTGGCTAGATGCCCTGATGCGCTCATTCTCTCTCTTTCTCTCTCTCTCTCGTAAATAAATTAAAAAATCTTAAAATAAAATGAAATCATTTGAACTCCAAAGGAGTTGGTTTGCTCCACCATTTCTGCTCTGATGTCTGTACCACCCGTAGCCTCTCTTTGAGGCAGCTCCACTCTGAACTTTCATCTTTCCTTGCCAGACATCTTATAGTTCTGGCATTGCCAACATCCTGGGTTCTGCATTGCAATTTACAGTTCATTTTCATAGCTTCATGCAATGGTCCCTCAGGGCTTCCTTACATGGACTCTGACCCTACCACACATTGCCTGGGCTCAATGGCTCTGTGGAACTATTGAGAAGGACTCTATTACCTCCTCAATATTGCATCTTTCATTCCTCCAAAATATGTGGATGAAGCCCCCAGATTCCTCTGCCAGCTTGGGCTGTATGTAGTCTGTCCGTGACCACCGCTGCAGCGGCCTCTGTACCTTAAAGACTGGCGGTGGAGCAATGTTTCCCTAGGTGGTTGTGTTCCAGCAGGAAATCTTTTCAGTTTAAACTTTCTTCCCTCAGGTGAGTTTAGATTTTCACTTCATAAAGCTTCTGGTGGGTGGAGTTTTACCCTCAAGACACCTTTCCAATTGTGCCAGTGCAGTACAGATTTCTCTTTAGCAAATACAGTTGCTTTCTTAGCCCCAGCCTGGATGCTATTCTGTCTTGACATTTCCTCCTTCAAACAAATTAGTCCATTTCCCTTTAATTCAGCCTCATTCAAGTTCTCAGGATGTGAGCAGAGTACAGCTAGGCTCTTTTCCAGCATGACATGAACTTCCTCTAGCCCAGTTCCTGACATAGTCTTTGTTCCCCTCTTCAGAGACCTTATGAGCCAGGTCTTGACTGTCTGCATTTCTCTTAGCATTCTTGTCCCCAAGCTTCCATCAGAACGGCTCGTTAAGCCCTCCTTACAGCATTTATATTTCTTGCCCAAAGTTCCAAGATCAATATTCCTCTAGCATCAGTTCCAAAGGCCTAGGAACTACATAGTAACATGTATAACATAGTGATGGCTTTGCTTTTTGGCACTTTTTTGTTGTTGTTGTTAGTTACTTTCTCATTGCTGTGACCAAAAGAAAAGAAGTAAGTTAGGAAGGAAGTGGAGGTATATATTGGCTTACAGTTCAAGACTACAGTCCATAATTTCAAGAAAGGGATGACACCAGGAGCATTAGGTGGCCAGACCCATTCAGCTCACAGTCAGGAACAAAACAATGACAAATGGCTGGTGCTCAGCTCACTTTCTCCTTTTTATTCAGTTGAGGACACCAGTCCACTGAATGGTGCCTCCCATAGTTAGGGTAGGTTCTCTTTTTTTCTAGATTTTCCTAATCTAGAAAAATCCCTTCTAGGCATGCTTAGAGATTTCTTTCTATATTGATTCTACATCTTGTCAAGTTGATATCCAGAGATAAAGTACTGAATTTTGTATGCTTGTAATCCATGTTCTGGAGACAGGAGCATTTCTGGGGCTTTCTAGCCAAGTCTAGTCTAACTGGTGAGCTCCAGGCCAGCGAAAGACTCTGTCTCAAAGGAGATGAATGTCAGGTCTGAGGATAACACCCAAGATTGTCTTCTGGCTTCCATAAGCGCACACGCACACACACACACAGACACACACACACACACACACACACACACACATGAACTACTACATTAAGAGAAGACACAGAGAAAAGGTCTCTACCTTCCACGTGGCATGGCATCCAAAATCAAATATGCAGGTTGAGATGCCCAGAGCAACCAGTGAGAATACCTAGATGTGTCTAGGAAAACAATCCCTGGTTACAGGAAATTTCAATATTAAAAACCCTCCCTAAACCCACAAGAAGACAGGAAAAGGGAAACAGAATAAGGAAAACAGGAGAGAACAAAAAATGAAAGACAAAATGTAGACTGGAAGACATCAATCAAAAGTCTCCATAGTTGCATTAGATGTCACTTCCTTGAAGCCACATTGAACCTCACCTTGCCTCCAGCCCTTGCCTTGGTGAGAAAGTGCTCTTTTGCCAATCAATAAGAAAACCAAGGCTCAGAGAGGTTTCTTCCTTTCTTTAGCATCCACAGTTGGCAAACACTGAAAGTGGCATTTGAATGCATGTCTGGCTGACTGGGTCCTCTCCACCAGCTGGCCTCTATCCCTGAGCCTAGGGCTGACAATTAGGATAGAATTTAAATTGTGCTGAAGGAAGAAGCAGTGTTCCTGCTTGTGTGGGATGGAAGCACTGGTTTGGGTTTTCAGACACCAGCAGGGAGAGATAGAGTGGAGAAAGGCTAGAATAAAGAGCAGTCATAAAAGGACTGAGACTTTTTTTGGTGTGTATATATGTGCAGATATGTATGGTATATGAGTGTGTGTGTGGGTGTGTGTGCATGTGCACACGTGTGCATGTGTGCATATGTGCACACCTTGTCATCATGCACACGGAGGCCAGAGGGGAATGTTGAGTGTCTTCCTTTATTGCTCTTCTGCCTTATTTGCTTGAGACAGAGGGTCTCACTGAATTTGGAGCTTCCTGTTTTTCAGTTAGATAAGCTGATGAGGGAGCCCCTGTGATCCTCCTGTCACGACCCACTCAGTGCTGGGGTTACAAGCATGGGTAGCCATACCTAGCTTTTCACATGGGTTTTAGAGATTAAAGTCAGGTCCTCATGCTTATGTCCTCCGCTATCTACCTCCCCTCCCCCCAAGACTTTAAAGGGTCTCCAGACTACCTTCAGTTTCCTAGTTTGAAACACTAAGATACTCTGGCTAAAATAGATTCCAGCTCACAGAGTTCACCTGACTCTCTCACTCTGGTGAATGAATCTGATATCATATATATGGGATAGGAAGTCATCCACTACTAAACACAGCTTGCTGTATCCTCTCCTGTCTCTTCATGAAGACATAGACACAGTGTGTGTGTGTGTGTGTGTGTGTGTGTGTGTGTGTGTGTGTGTTCAAAAGGCTCTGGATAGGAGGAAACCAAAGAAAAGCCACTCTTTCCACTGTGCACAGTCCACCAAACACAGTCATGAAGACCTGCTAAAGGAAGCACTATTTCTGTCACTGTTCTGCTTTGACAGAGGACAGTGTCTTTGATCTCCTAAGGAGGAGAGAAGGTGATAATTCCATTGGCTCCTGTGCGTCTGCTCTACGTCACAGCTATGCTTCCTTGGGAGGCTGCCCTTGACATTTATAGGTGACTTAAGCTTGCTGGTGTTAATGTCGACATCCAGTGATATAAATATCACCACTTTAAAAATAAATTCTGCTACAGGCGAGTGCTAAAAACAGGAGTTTTTGCCATGGTGCAGAAGCCTCAAGTGTTTTCACATGGAAAGGCTTCCATGACGTGTGGTTCGGGCCCTTGGGATCCAGGTGTGGGCATGCATCAGATGCTCTCTCAGAAGAGCCAGGGCATCAGCATCCCTCTGAGGAGTCTGTACCCTATCTACTCAGGGACGGCTGGCATCATGGCATGCACATGCATGAGGCAGTGTTAACATGGCTCCCACCATGGCCATGGGTATGTGCCAAACCAGGTAACAGAACAGGGGATGCTTGGTGCCCTAAGATCACATCAGGATGGGTGGAGAATGAGTCCATGGTACTGCAGAAACATCCCACATGCTGGGCCCACAGGAGGTCCACAAAGCCACTACTAATAGGAGAATGTTAACTCAGATCATGCAGCTGAACCCTGGTGCAGATCTTGCTCTGGTTATGTGCTGCTTGTATTAGTTACTTTTCCCATCACTGAAGCAAGTGGAAGGAAGGAAGAAAGGAAGGAGGGAAAGAAGGGAGGGAGGGAGGGAGAGAGGGAGAGAGAGAGAGGGAGAGAGAGAGAGGGGGAGAGAGAGAGAGAAATAAGGGTTTGTTTTGCTCAGTGCCTGAGGAAATACAGTCTATCATGGTGAGGAAGGCATGGCAGCAGGCAGTTCTATGGAGGCAGGATCATGCAGCTGGGACTCCTCACCTCCTCATAGTTCAGAGGTACAGGAAACAGAGTGATGAATGCTCTTGGCACTTGGCTTCCTCTTTCCTTGTTCCTTTTTGGTCTGTTCATGGAACAGTGCCACCAACATTATTAGTGGCTCTTTTGTTCTCACTTAATTTTCTCTGGAAACACATTCACCCCACTCAGTGGTGAGGTTACAAGCATGGGTAACCATGCCTAACTTTTTACATGGGCTTTAGGGATTAAAGTCAGATCCTCATGCGTGTGTGCTCAGCCATCTTTCAACCTCCACTGAGACATTAAAGGGGTTCTAGACTACCTTCATTTTCCCAGTTTGAAACACTAAGATACTCTGGCTAAATTAGATTCCAGCTCCCAGAGCTCACATGACTCTCTCATTCTGGTGAATGAATATGATGACATATATATGGAATATAAAGTCATACACCACTAAACACAGCTTGCTGTGTCTTTTCCTGTCTCCTCCTGAAGACAGACACTGTGTGTGTGTGTGTGTGTGTGTGTGTGTGTGTTCATAAGGCTCTGGATAGGAGGAAACTTCAAAGAAAAGCCACTCTTTCCAGTATATAGAGTCCACTAAACACAGTCATGAAGACCTGCTAAGGGAAGCAGTCATAGACAAGTCCAGAAGTATGTCTCCCAAGTGATTCCTAGATAAAACTGACATTGAAGATTAACCATTATGCTACCTGAGCAGACTTGAACAGTTATATAACACATCTGGACCTTGTTTTCTTTCTCTGTAAAGAGGAATCAAATTTTTCCTCCTTCCAGAGATGTCTACCATCCAAAAGGAAACCACAAGATGAGAACAGCCGGGGACAACTAGAGACAATGGGTGCAAGGCCCTCTCAGTCCCTGTTATAGGTTGCTAGAAGGAGTCCTGGAGAACTCTCAGTTCTGTGCCTCTTTCTGTCTCTCCTTCTGAAGCAACAATCTTAGAATATACAAGCCATCTGATGGAACAAGAGAGAGGCGAGGAGGAATAGGGGTTCATCATGAGAGGAACATAGTTTATCCTCTAAGACATTCTTTCACAGCCTAAGATTAGCTGAAGTGTCTCTGCAGACATAGATGACCCTAAACAGGCAATGCTCTCTACAATGGATGTGTGCCCCAGCCAGTCTGGACAGAAGATTCAGCTGGCTCGAAGTGCCTGTCACCTATCCTTCTCTGGCTGGTTCACAAACTTGCTAATATCAGATACCCAGCCTTGCCACAGCTCATCTGAGTTAGAGTTGTTCTCCATGTCCACTTTTCTCCATAAACATCAGATTCAAATATAATTTCACTGGCTGAGGAGATGGTTTAGAGAATAAAGCACTTGTTGTCTAAGCATGAGTACCTGAGTTCAGATCCCTATAACTGATATCAAGTGGGTATCAGAAATCTCAGCATGCCTAGTGTAAGAAGAAATGAGGAGACAGGAGAATCTTCCAGAAGCTCAAGGGCTAGCCACTCTGTGGAACTCAGCAGGGAACAATGAGAGCTCCTGTCTCAGACAATGTGGACAGTGAAGACTGATATCTGAGGTTGTTTTCTGACCTCCATACACGCA
This sequence comes from Jaculus jaculus, assembly GCF_020740685.1. NCBI lineage: Eukaryota > Metazoa > Chordata > Mammalia > Rodentia > Dipodidae > Jaculus > Jaculus jaculus. The sequence continues at coordinate 75,862,758 of NC_059109.1, forward strand.
CTCTCCACCTCTTTCTCTCTTTTTCCCATTTTTTTGGCTGAAGTTATCCACATCCATATCATTTGACCCACATTAATCTGGAAGCAGTCTTATACCTGAGACTTTCTCCATGAATCTTCCCAACTCCATGCCTTCTAGAAGGAAGCCCACACAGTCATTGCTCTGTGCCTTCTGGTGATCTGTGGCATACAGCTCCATGCCTGAGTAATGTCCACATTTGTCTGATGTTCCTTGTGAGGAGCATGGTCTCCTCCCCTTTCTAATCACTTCCTTCCGGGTACTAAATAAAGAGCACCCAGGCTACATTTAGCTGTACCCAATTCCAAAATAAACAGAAGCTCAGAGAGATTAGCTGGAATAATAGTGCAGTTAAACAGCTGCATGCTGGCTCATCCTGTTCACACCAGGTCAGATATTTGCCTGCCTCTCTTGGGGTCTGATTACAACCATGGCATATTTACATTTTTTTTGCATGTATATGTGTGTGTGTTATATGTGCATGTGTGTATCCATTTTTGTACATATGTGGGCACATGTATGTGTACAGTTATACTTTCACAACTGTGTATGTGTGAAGAACAGAAGTCGATGATGTCAGGTATATTACCTAATCACTCTTCATCTTTTTTTAAAAATATATTTTTATTTACTTATTTGAGAGAGTGAGAGAAAGAGAGAGAGAGAGAGAGCCACTGCAAATGAACTCTGGATACATGTGCCACCTTGTGCATTTGGCTCAGGTCCTGAGAAATTGGACCTGAGTCCTTAGGCTTTTCAGGTAAGCGCCATAATTGCTGAACCATCTCTCCAGCCTCCCCACTCCCTTCTTTTTGAGACAGGGTGTCTCACTGAACCCAGAACTCACTATTAGACTAGGCTAGCTCACCAGTGAGCTGCAGGGATCCTCATGTTTCCTCTTCCCCAGCATTGGGGTTGCGGTTGTGCACTGCCACATCCGGCATTTTTGTGAGGGCACTAGGAACAGAAGTCAGGTCTCATGCTTGTGTGGCAAGCACTTTATCTACTGTGCCATCTATCCAGCCTGGCTTTGCATCTTCACATTTTTGGAAGGTGTCCTGGCTCTGCTGCATGCTGGCTGTGTGGTGTTAAGCAAGCAGCTCGACTGCTCTGAGTTTTGTAATATAATGATGAGAGCACTGACTCAGTGTCCAGGGAACTTGCACTGGACTCAGCAGAGTGCTGGCACATGGCAGGTGTGTCCTTGCCTCAGACATGCTGTCATCTCACCAACACCGTGGTCACTAGTGGTCCTATTGGCAGAGCCCTGGTCACCTCGCAGGTCAATGGTCACTGTTAGGGGGTACTGTGCTTTGGATGTGGAATGTTCGCCACAGGCTCGTGTGTTTGAAGACTTTTTCCTAAGCTAGTAGTGCCACTTTTGGTAGGTTGTGAAGCCTTTCAGAGATAGGGTGTAACAGGTGGAAGTGAGTCACTATGGGCCTTTGAGGGTTCCTGCCCTACCCTGCTCCTTTGGCATGGGCCATGTCCACAAAGGCTCCGTGCTCCCTGTGCAATTGACAGAGCTATCTACTGCTTTGTCTTCCCTACCACCATGGGTTGATGCCTCTGATTGTTCTTCATCTAAGTGTTCTGTACATTAGTGATTAACATAAGGGACTCCCAAAGTCCTTTGGGAGCCCTGAGAATTCCTAATGGATGACTGCAGGGCTCTGCCAGGTAGCGTCTGTCATATCTCATGTCCCTAAGAATGTGTGTGTTGTGCATTGAGGGTTGGTAAAATCATGCCAAAGCAGTAGTGGGGAGAGGGGAGATGGAACTTCTGTAAAGGTGTTGCTCAAAGTTTTCAAGACCATACTGGCAGTCACAGCATGACAAGACCCGCCAGCCACAGGTCAAGTCCAGCTCACAGGAGAGCTCCATTGACAAGCATGGCTGTCCTGCCCAGGAAGCAAACCTGTGGGCTTGAAATGGGAACAGGTGCTAAGGGTTTAGTTGGCACCTTTTGTTCCTGTGTACTTCTGAGGATTCAACCAACCCAGATGGAGAATGTTCTAAAATACCTGTACTGAGCATGCAGGAGCTTTTGTCATGACTCCTAATCAGCACACTACTCCTTTTACACAACACCGAGTTTCTCATGTCACCGGGGAGGACTGCCGGCATATGGGAGGAAGCGCATGGACACATGAACACTGTGCCATAGTGAAAAGGGGCCTCAAAAACCAAGCACTTGGTCCCCTTGGGTTTCTGAAGTAATCTCCCAGGTATTGCAGATGGCTATGTATACTGTTCCTACCCTGCTGACAGACCAAAAAAATAACCTGTGCTAATTCATTCAAACACGTTACAGCAACTAACATGATGCCCGTGTTTCATGGGTTTTTGCTCATATTTTGGGGAGTTCTATTTTCCTATCATCCCAAGTTACTGTGAGAGTTTCTATAGCAACAGTAAAACTATCACTTGTCTGTGGAGGTGTGGATAATTACAGTTCTGTAGTTCCCTGGGAGGGCTAGGGAGACAGTAGAGGGCATGCAGAGGTCAGTGGTCCTTCACTGCACCCAGGGGAGACTACTTCACTGACTGACAGACAAACCCCATTACCTACCAGTCATAGCCCTTTGTAAAGGAAAATGAGAAGTCTCTGCAGACTGCCAAAATGGCTCAGCCCGGGCTGGGGGCATGGTTCAGTAGTACAGCATGTACCTAGAGTCCCTCAGTGAGGGGCTGGAGCATGTTTCAGCAGCAAAGTGTATGCCTAGAAGCCACAGTAAAGGGCCAGAGGTTGGCTCTGTGGTAAAGCACCTGTCTAGCATGTTCAAGGCCATGGGTTCTGTTCTATTCCCAGTACAGCAAAAACAAGCAAACTCCAGCACTAGCTTAGGGGGGTGGCACACACCTATTATCCTACCCCTCAGGAAGCTAAATTTCAAATTTGAGGCTACATATCAAGATCTTGTTCCCAAAATAAATGAATAAATAAATCCCTAAATCAACTAAATAAAGAGCAAAAAAAAAAATTTCCTAAAATTAAAAGAATATCAAATTAAAAATAAATAAAAATAAGTCACCCAACCAGTTAAAGGCAAGGAGGAAAGTGTTCTGGGTCCCTGTATGATAACCTGAACTTGTTTATGACCCTCAAAATGCCAGGTGGCATGTTGAAGGGGCATGTCCACAGGGTACTCAGCAAACAGAAGGCTTTGTGCCTGTCTGGCGGGATCAACTGGCCTTACTTCTGACTGACCCTGACTTCCTGGGTGGTCCATGTGAAACCTTTTCACTTTGGAAGGAACCTGTACCTGTTGGTAAAAGATTAAAACTTTAAAGTGTTGACCACAAAGTCAGTTTAAAGAAATGTTTTTATTATTATTTGCAAGGAAAGTGAGAGAGAGATAGAAAGAGAGAGAATGAATGGGTATGCCAGGGCCTCTACCCTCTGCAAATGAACTCTAGACAACTGAGCTCTAGACAAATGCACCACCTTGTGCATATGGCTTATAGCAGCACTGGGAATTGAACCTGGGTACTTTGGCTTTACCAGAAAGTACCTTATCTCTAGCTCACAAAGTCAGTTTTATTTTATTTTTAATTTTTTATTTGTTTGATTTTTTTAAGGTAGGGTTTTGCTCTAGGCCAGGCTGACCTGGAATTCACTATGTAGTTTCAGGATAGACTTGAACTCATGGCAATCCTCCTACCTCTGCCTCTTGAGTGCTGGAATTAAAGGTGTGTACCACAATGCCTGGCTTATTTTTTATTTACTTATTTGAGAGAGGATGCAGAGAAAGAGAGAATGGGCATGCCAGGGCCTCTAGCCACTGCAAATGAACTTGAGACACATGTGCCTCCTTGTACATCTAGCTTACACGAGTCCTGAGGGAATCAAACCTGGGTCCTCTGGTTTTGCAGGCAAGTGCCTTACCTACAAAACCATCTCTCCAGCCCTTATTTTTATTTTATTGATTTTGGGTTTGTTTTTGAGACAGGGTCTTGCTCTAGCCCAGGATGACCTGGAATTGGTGGCCTCGAACTCACAGTGATCCTCCTCTGCTTCCTGTGCTCTGAGATTAAAGGTATGCACCACCATGTCTAGCCAAGGTCACTTTAAGACACATCTCATAATAAAAAAGTACAGAAATGAAAATTCAGTGTGACCATTTTTGCACTTGCCCACCTTGTTCCTGTGGAATCTATGGCAGTTTCCCTGAAGGATTCACACTGAGCTGCTCTGTCGCAGCTTCTCATACACAGACCCTTCCTCACATGCATGCGGCAGGTAGTGACTGCTGGTCACTGGGGACAGAGCATTAGATTTTCCACAGCCTTTTGTGCTCCCCTTAGGGTCTTCTGACTGGTACCTTGAAGAGCAAAGGTGAGCATCAGACCTTGGGCTCTGGAGGCTTGGACTCTTGTCTTTCCAACAAGGACAGACAGATGGCCTCTAGGTGAGGAGCTATCTGTTCTTTGTGACCTTCTGGTGGCTGACTCATAGGAGCCAGGCTAGCTTTAAGGCCCTGCAGGCAGGAACAGATATGTGACTTGCCTGGTACTTGCAAAATACCTGAGCAAAGACAGAGAGAGAGCAGTGAACACTTTCCCACGCACCACGAGCAGGAAGAGGAGGTTCCCTTCTCTCAGAGCTGCAGCTCTGCCTAGCTCCTCGCTGTGAATGTAGACAGTCAAAGCAGGGGAGGACTCCTCAGGGACCAGGGTTTCCCCTTAGTTCTGCCTCCTTGTGGAAAAGCCCGGGGACTCTGTGGAGGAGAGGCAAGTGTTGCGCAGCTCCTGGGGGTGGCAGGAGGCAGAGCGGGAGGGAGTGTTATCTGTGGTGGTGGGCCGGGCACTCAGGGCCTCCCTGTCCCCACAGCATATGCGTGAAGCTGCAGAGCGGAGGCAACAGCTGGAGTTGGAGCATGAGCAAGCCCTGGCCATCCTCAACGCCAAGCAGCAGGAGATCCAACTTCTGCAGAAGGTGAGCTTGGGTGTGTGTGTGTGTGTGTGTTGGGTCAGAGAGGGTATATGTGTGTGTGTGTTGAGCCTGGGTGAGTAGGCATGTGTGTGTTCACTTGAACAGTGTATACTCTCCTCTGTCTGGAGGGTCTCAATGGCCTTGTCCCCCTCTGGGTCCTGGTTTGCCTTGGCTGACTCCAGGCTTTGTTGTGCAAGGCGTAAACCAGTGTAAAGCCCTCCTGTCAAATGCTGGGGTGGAACGGAGAAAAAGATGTGTGATCAGTTGCTAGGAGGGGCATGTCTTGCTTTAGCCTCAGGGGAGCAATCTATAGCACTGACTTAATTTAACCTGCAGAATTGTCCCCTTCACCCTAGTTTGGGATTATGCCCTGCCTCTTGAGAATGCAGGAATTAGGCCAAAAGGACTTGATGTCTGCAGTGCTGGTGTGCAGGGTAGAAGGATAGGAAGTTGCCAAGATTGAATTCCCATCTGAGGCCTGTGGCACATTCATGCCATAGCTGAGTATGACATAAATGAAAGAAAGAATTTGCTTTATAATTGCGCTGTGTAATGATGTTATTAAGTGGTAAACCTAGTTTCAGAGCAATCTTTATAGAATGACCCTACTATCAGAGAGAAAGAGAGCAAGAGAGAATGAAAAAGATCAAGGAAGAGAAAAATCAAGAGAAAATAGGAGAAAGGATCAAGGAAGGAGGAAAGCAGCAATGGGGATGGAGAGTCAGGGCCAACCCTCCAGAGTATCATGCTGGGTAGGGCTAAGGAAGTCAAACCCCTGCTGTCCTGTTCTGTCTCTTTCCAGAATATGTAGGAAGATCCTGCTTGGAAGAAGCATGGGGCTGGGATGGGACTGAGGAGCTGAAACATGGAACCCTGAGGATGGCTCTCCTGTCTTAAAGCCCAGTGTCCTCAGTCCCTGTTCACCCTTTCTCTTACTGGAACAGTTGGTTCCTGCAGGGGAGCTTTTCCACTGGAGTGTCAGAGGGAGAGAGCACCCAGTGGCAGGGCTTCTATTTTATTGGGGCTGGAATACTGGCATGGGCTATGGGGCTGTGAGCCCTGGCCTAGCACTGGGCAATTAGGTTAAGGCAACAGGTGGCCCCCATGCTTTCCATGTGGCTCCCTTCCTGGTTGATAGCCTGGTCAAGTCTTTGATCTCACAATAAACGAAATGCATTGTTCCCCACACCTGCTGGTGATAGTAACCTGCCAGCTTTTCCCAGCCATAGTTTATCAGCAAGAGGCAGCAGGTAGAGAGATGGTTTCTGATGACCTTTCTCTAGTTAATGACTGAGACTTCATATTAAGGATAGATTTCATTAAGCTAGCTCTGATGGGGCCTATAGTAGCCCTATCACCTGTCATAACAAGTTGGATGGCACATTGAAAAGCAATATTTTGTTAGATGTTATCTGGCAGACACATTGGTGGGTCATGGGCAGAAATATTACTCTTATCTTCTTCCCAAAGGCTGGGAGGGGCCTTGGTGACACTGTTGCCCATTCATTGCATCTTGGAAGATGTGTCCCCAGGCGGTGTCTGTCTGAGACAGATAAAAAGTCTGAGAACAATATTGTTCAATAAGGGTGACAGATTGTTACTTCTTAACAGAATGTTCTCCAGGAAGTTCGAGTGACCCATTATCTCTGTTATGTGTATCTGATCCCCTGATCCTTTGTCTGTGCATTCATTGTGGTCTCCATTGGAGACAGAGGAAAAGAAAGTGGATGGAATATGAAAATGAGAATTCTGTAATTTTTTAGAGACTTTTTTATTTTCAAAAAATATTAAAGAGATTGAGGATAGAAGGAGATGGGTGAATATCTTCCCGTTTGTGGTCAACTCACTTCCATGGAGGATGTGCTGACTGCTCACTGGTGCCATCATCCTGAAAGCAAGTTCTGTGTCAGCCACTCAGCTGTGTTAGAAAGGGAGACATAATGATCTGTGAGGCATAGTGAGTTTGGATACTATCCCATCAGGCTGAAGGAAATGACAAAGGCAGTTGGCCAGTGGAATGACAAATACCAAGAAGGAGCTGAAAAGATAAAGCAGTAGTTTGAAGGGCAGTGACTCTGGATAGGATCTAGGTGAGTAGAATATATCCACCTCACTGACTGGGACAGGAGCATAAAAGGACAGGGACCAGCTACTTGGTCCTTGTAGGAGCAGGTCAGATATCTGAGAGTTGGGGAAGGCCAGAGTAGCTACGAGGCAGGCAACCAGGCATAAGCCTTGAAAGCAGGCCTGCAGTCTGGGATGGTGTCTCACCCACTGAGCTACAAGCTTCCTTCATTGGTCTAACACTTGGCTGGAAATGGGCAGGATAATAGTCTCAAGTTCTGAGACTGTGTAGGCCTTCAGATGGTTTTAGGGTGGTGCTACCTTGAAAGCACTCCTTGGCCTCACTTGGTCTCGGTGTCCATGGTCTAGTTCTCTCTTGTCATGGCAGCTATATGGCATGGACTTAATGCTCAGGGCTTAGTGCTCTGCAAGTATAGTGCAGGTTTCTGGAGTCCTCCTGCCACATAGACCCCTATGAGCACCAGGCACACCCTCTGCCCCATCACTGTGCACTAACACCTAGCCATCTTGCCTAGTCCTGGGGGCTTACATCCCTAGGTATGGGCCTGTAGCTAGTGCTCTGCTCATATCACAAGTTCCTATGTTCACCTTCGGCTGGCCATCAACCTCCCATTCTGTGATGCCCTTCTCGTGTGCCTTCCCAGGGATGTAAGCATAGCATCTCTTTCCTGCGCCACTGAGCTTCTGTTGGAGTTTGTGGCTGGCCGGTGGAGCTCCTATTCCTGATTCAGTGTCTACCACAGCTGCACAGTCCTCCTGAGGGCTCAGGTCTCTAGTGTACCCTGAGGCCCCAGCCTTGGCCTCTTCCCTTGGGCTGGGCTGCTTTGGGGAGGTCCTCTCTCTGTCCACTGATCCTCTCTCTGCTCCCCTTTGGAAGACTTGTCTTGTGTTTGTGTGAGTCTGCACCCAACTTGGGAAAACAATAGTGATGCCATCCACGGTACAGCCCATGTCCACTGGGCATTGGTGAGATACTGACTCCACTGATGAATTCTGGCTATACCTTTTATCATGTACTGAGGGAGTCTGAGAACTTGCTTGTCACCTAAGGCATGACACCCTCCTCTTCTCCATGACATAAATGATTACAAATGGATTAGAGGCCTTATAATGTGAGCCTGGCCCCAAGATTGCTTCTCCAGGGCCATTTATGATCCAAGAATCCCAACGCCTCTGTGGCTGTAGATTTGCAGTCTAGGGCAGGTTGTATCCTTGCTCCACAGACCACTATATGAGCAAGAGCTTGCCCTCTGGAAATAACACTGTAGAGTGTTGTTTGGTTCTGGAGTGTCACTTTGGTACTGAAGTGACATACTGAGCCATTTGTTGATTTCTATGTTTCTCTCCAATGTCTCCACTTTTCCACTGTGTGTGAAGGGCAAAGTGTGGCATGGACTGACACTGCATGGACTCAGCGTAGCCTTGGCCTAGGAAGGGCCTTGTGCATGCTAGTCAAGCACTCTGCCATAAGCTGATGCCTAGCCCATGGCTAACCCCATGGCTAACCTCAGCCTTGATAGATGTCAGCTCAGTCAGGGACCCTATTTAAATCCTTATAACCTTCAACACAGTAGCAAGAATCCTATTTCCTTTTCTGTGATGCTGACTAAACTAACTGGAATAGAATACCCAGTGCTCAGCTCTATCCCTCTCCAATTTCCCTAGTACCAGATAGCTCTGGTGTTGAGCATCCTGTACCCCAACCCTAGGTCTATAAGGGACTTCCGCCTCCCTACCATGTGTGCACATCTCTCTGGAAATCATCTCTGCCACTGTAGGCTGCCCCTTCCTCCTGGACATCTGGCTGTCCAGGTGCAGGGCCCCTTCATAGGCTTCCTGTTTCCATGAAGGTCACGCTTCCCCTGCATGTTGGTGGTGGCCCCAGAGCGAGCCTTGCTTGAGCTGCTGCTAAGATTTAGCAAGAATTCAGTTTCCAATTTTAAGTGTTAAATTTAACAATCTATTCCAATGGCCCAAATGGGCCAGCTTGGAAGTAGCCTACAGAAAATAAACTTGATTGTCATCTGAAGCGGATATGGAATTGCTATTGCCAACTTGGCAGGGGATCCTATCATGCCATGGAGCATTTTGTTAATTTTGAATCCTGAGTGTTGAAAACTATCTTTGATGCAATTGGCTCAATGGCAAATTATTTATATTCCTTATTTATATTCTCTGGGAGTTTGTCTTTCTTTTTCTGTTTTGTTATTTATTGCCATTCTTGCTGGTTTTGCTTTGAAAGAAATGATTTTGATTTTTAGCATTGGTGCCTGAGTTGAATTTAAGAATGGTTTAGTTAATATGCTGTCTTCTCATCACTTACCCAGCTCTTAAGCCCTTGCTGGGCATATGTGAGAGTGAATGCATATGAATGAACTGCGTGAAATCTCAGGCTGTTTCTTCTTTGAGTCTGTGCTAGGAGCCAAGTTCTTACCTCAGCACAGCCCACACACAATCTTGCAAGTGAGAGGCAGAGCTGCCGACATAATGCTCACTTCTTTCTCATAACCAGGCAAAATTCACAGTGGACTGTGCTCTGGAGACAGAGACTCCTGGGTGTGAACCTTGACTCTATAGACTCCTTATTAGGATGGATTTGGAGATAGGAAATTGGAGGGACAGCAAAAAAAACTTCTTCAAAAGCTACAAACTGAGGACTAGGTATGTGGCTCAGTGGGGAAAGTGCTTGCTTAGCATGCTCACATCCCCAGTACCACCATCGCTGGGTGTGATGGTGCACATCTGTGATACCAATAGTCCTGGAGGTGGAGCCAGGAGTATTGGAAGTTCAAGGTCATTCAAGGCCAGCCTGGCTACAGGAGACCCCATTCAAAAAAAAAAAAATTAAACTGGGCTGGAGAGATGGCTTAGCAGTTAAGGCGTTTGCCTGCAAAGCCAAAGGACCTTGGTTTGATTCCCCAGGACCAACATAAGCCAGATGCACAAGGTGGTGCATGCATCTGGAGTTTGTTTGCAGTGGCTGGAGTCCCTGGCATGCCTATTCTCTCCCTCTCTCTCTCTCTCTCTCTCTCTCTCTCTCTCTCTCTCTTTCTCTGCCTCTTTCTCTCGGATTCTCTCAAATAAATAATAAAAATTTTAAAATCTGAAGATTGTCTTTGAGCCATGGCCTCATGAGATGCCCGTCTCCTCCGTACGGCAGTACAACCCCATCTTCCCCGCCGGCCTCAGGTTCTCCAGCATTAAAGTGGGGAGCATCGTTTTCTTAACAGTGGGTGATGGCATTCATTTACATTCTTGATTTCTACTGATAGATAACCCCAACAGGAAATTTTGTAACTGTAACTACAGTTTGACAAATCCCAAATGTATCAGAATTAATTTCTTTGTCTCCTTTTTGGTCAGCTTTATTCTTGGTTTCTAAGCCGAGGCTCCCAGACTTTCCAACTTTGCCCCTTATGGTAGCAAGATGGTTGCAATTGGTCCAGTGTCTCCTCTTCTCAGCTAAGTCCAAAAAGAAAGGAATCTCCCTGTCTTCCAGCATTCCTAGGCAAAAGTTCCTTTCTGGAATTACACCTTTTGGTCATCCAACAAACCAGTCATGGAAGATCCAGGACTATATTCAACTCTGCATAGGATAGCCATAGGCCCAGAAAATCTAGCTGTCTTTCCCAGGGGAGAAGGCCAAGCCAACCAACACAACACAAGCAGGCAGAGTGCTGAGGCTTCTACAGTATGAGGCCAGGAGCAATGATGCTAGGCCTCAGGTTCTCATTAATCGTCCTGTGCTTGGCAGCAGCCATCATGAAGAATTTCTTCAGTGAAGCTTTTATAGATGTTCTTTCTGTGGGGAAAAGGGTGTGACCTTAACTACTGGGAAGAGGGTAGCCCCCTACTGCAGGTTGAAAGGGCAAGACTCTACCCATGATACCTCCTTTAGGCCAGGGGGATCCCAGGTGGACCTGGAATTCCATAGGGTCCAGCTTACAGCATTGCATCATGCTTCCCAGGCAGAAAAGGATGAATGAATAGAAAGCATAGGTAAGCCCACTGCTCCCACCCAGGCTCCATCCAGAGAGTCTCTCCTCAGTGGTAGGATCTGAGCTGCTGCCCTTAGGGCCAGCCAGTACCATAGGTCTATCCTTTATGTCTGTCTGGCTTCCCATGCCTCACACCCAGCCAAGTCCATGCCATCTGTCCCAGCATGGGTGCAGACTCTAAGTATTTGGACCACTGTTGGGAGATGAAAACCCACAGGCACACCCTGGCTATTGCAGCTTCTGATCCAAGTCCTTCCTCTCTTGCCTAACCACTCCCTCTTCTGTCTTTACCATGAACAGGCTCAGGTTGAAGCTAAGAAGGAGCACGAAGGTGCTGTTCAGCTGCTAGAGGTGAGCACGGGTGCCATTTCCTCACTTGGGTGGGTGAGGTTGGGAGGACCACACAGTGACCTGCAGAAATTATTGGTGCCATCTGCATACCAGAAACCAGATGTCAACATTCCTACTTGTAACACAAACAAGCTATCTCATAGGTACCATAAACATTTCTTTTTTTCTGAGTTTTATTTATTTATTAGAGAGAGAGAGAGAGAGAATGGGTGCGCCAGGGCTTCTAGCCACTGCAAACAAACTCCAAATACATACGCCACATTGGGCATCTGGCTTATGTGGATAGTGGGGAATTAAACCTAGATCCTTAGGCTTTGTAGCCAAGTGCCTTAACCACTAAGCTTTCTCTCTAGCCCTTAACATTTCTATCCTTACTCATGAGGAAGAGAGGTATGGCAATTCTCCCCCAGCCATACAGTGCTGGGGTCAGAGCTGTGTGCCTCTGTGGGCATGTGCCCCTGGGCTAGCTGATGGGACATGAGGGAAAGCAGTTTCTTCTGAAAGAGGTATTAAGCTGTTCCTGGGAGTCTATCCTCTGAGGGAAGATGTGGGAAACATTGATGAAACGTGGTGCTCCTGCTGGGGAGACATTTGCAGGGTCAGAGAAAGGAGGGTCTAGAAGCCAAAGTGGTCAGTATCAGCCAGGACACCTTCCACATAGAAGTTACCTTCTCAGCTACCTGCTGACTTCCCTTGGTGACCCTGAAACAGCTGGGATGATACACCACTCTTCACCTCTGCCTCTTGGTCCCATGCCAGCTTCCTTAGAAAAAGGTAGACAGAGGAAGACAGAGCTCTTAGGGATCGTCAGGGTCCTTTGTCATACATTCTTCCACACACAGCAAGCAGTCACAGCCAGCCTACCACCTCCAGAGGAGAGAGGCCATGCAGTGAATGGGACAGTGGCCTAGTGGATCATCCCAGGTGCCTGATACCAGGGCATGCTTTCCAAATAATGGATGAGGCTGCCCTCTGCAAAATGACCTCATCCCTCACCCCAGGGCAATAGCTGCTACTGAATATGTCACTTTCCAAAATCTAGTCCTCCCATAGGAAAGGTTCTGTAGCTTCCATCTCATATGGTAACATTGATCTTTGGCAGACATCCATTAGTTAATGAATATCTGAGGAGATGCACGTGATGAATGGCAAATAGAAAAAATATATGACACACAGAACCAAATGGCCCACCTGCTGACAGCCATCCATCAGCCTGGGGAAGAGGCTGCTTTTCCTTGTTCACATGGCTGGTGAAACTTTAGTTTGACCTCCTCTGGCTAGAAACAAGTCCCTAACCCCAGTTTCCCCAAAGCCACCATGTCATTTCTGTCTCCTCCAGAGCTGCTGCTAGATACAATCCTGCTGCAGCCTGTCATGGCACTATTGGTGACATGTGCTTTGAACTGCACTAATGACCACAACACAGCGTGTCTTGGTCAGGATCTGGGAACAATGTTGTGGGTATGGGCTGCTTGGGGTTTTGTTCTTTCATTCATGTCATTTTCCCATGATTGTCTTGCTTGGCTTTCCGCTCAGAACACCCTGGACTGCATGCAGGTATTTAGCACAGCATCTCTGCCCACCCCTGCCCTCCTGTTGCTCTCCCCACATGGGCAGCCGTGAGCTTGGGCTATTTGTCTTCCTCTTCACCGCCTCACTCCCCACTGGGCTCCTTGATGGTCTGACCCAGTACATGTGGTACTCAGAGCTCTTTAGCCCCAAACTAGCATCAGAATGCCAGTACTGTTCTTGGGATGTTGAGCTGGCCTTGTGCACACGGCTTCCTTTCCTGCCAATGATGTGAATTCAGATGACCACAGTGAGGAGACATGGCTGGGACTGACATGTGATTTGGGGATTCCTGCCTCTAGCCCACAACTTCATCACAGGTCATCAGAATTCACACTGGCCCCTGAGTGATTGTCTTTCCTGTCCACCTGGAAGCCAGCAGCAAGCTCTTTCCATGGAGGGGGAGGAGAGGGTCTTGTTCTTTCTGACCCTGAGGTTGAGGGCCATCCATGCTCTCTCTTAGAACTCAGAGAAGAGCAGCTTTTAGTACTTCTAGAGAAGGGACTCTCAAAGAGGATCCCAGACTGGCAGTCTCTGCATCAATCAGATCATGTTGGAAACACAGGTTCTCAGGATCCTCCAACCAGATGCTCTGGGGCATAAGTCTGTGCCTGATGTGGCCCTAGAGAGCGCAAGCAGCTGAGGCTCAGTGTTCTCTGCCGAAGACAAGGATAGTAGCCCTCTTTCCTTCCCAGCTTAGCTTCATGGTCACAAGAAGAAGTGGAGCTGGGGAGTGTGTTACACTAAACCCTCAGCCCATGTCTGTGGATGTTTCCAGGCCCAAATTCCTGGTGAGTGTGTGGCCAGTGTACAGAGTGAGGAGACCACTGTGCAGGACACCCAAGGAAAGTCCACATCAAAGGACTTTGGGCTGGCATGGGGCCCAGCACAGAGAAGTGTCAGGAGAGGTAAAAGCACAGCAGAGTCTCCAGGTTTTCTGTTAGGCAGAGATGAACAAGTAGATGCCGGCTTTCAGGAGTGGAATGTGTGGCACAGATTGGAGGAAGTTCCATCCATGCAAAGAGGCAAGAGGAAATAGCAGCAGCAGTTTAGAGTGCTTTTTTGTGCCAGCAGTGAACTGAGTCCCCTGGGGATGCCAAAAGACAATGCACATCTCACTGGCTTTCATACAGCCTGGGGGAGGCTGAGGGGTGGCAGGCTAAATGATTTGTCCACAGAGTTTTAGGAGAAAAGGGTGGAATCCTACCTAAGCCCTGCCCTGTTAAAGCACAGCAGGTTTCTGTGCACCCCAACCCCAAGGTGCAGGCAGCTGTCTTGCCTGAAAACATCTGCAAGGGAACACTGGGGATCTGGCAGCGCTGGAGGGACCCGTCCGCCTGGTGACATTAGCACATAGAAGTGAGGGATGTCTCAGCCAGGAAGATGTGCGGCAGAGACCTTCATGCTGTGAGCAGTGTCAGAGTGAGAGATAGTGGTCCAGGCCTCGTAGCCCATGGACTGTCTCACAACGACAAACACCAGTATTGAGTGCTATACCTACAACTTCCAGCACTCCATGGCTGACTAGTTAACCACCTTCATAGTCATTTGCTGTATGTTTCTGGATGTTCCTGGTCATCTTCTCCTGGAGCAAGTGTGCTGTACCCTCACAATGTCTTGTTTTGACACTAAGTGTGGCACATAGCCCCCCGTATCAGCTCCTTGTTAAGAAATCGGAAAGGTAGAGAAACTCATGTGGAGGCATGCAGCAAGGCCACAGTCACGTCTTTGGACTTTACCTCTGCCATTATAAATACTCCACCCACATTTGCAAGTTGCTGCTGCTAGTTATAATTATAGACTCCTTCTTGATCATCAGCCATCTGTCATTGCTACGGTCTGAGCACAGGTACCTGGCTGGCACCCCCACCTGCAGGCAGTCATTCTCTGGGAGGCATGAGCTGGGCCAGTAGAGATGGGTGGGTGGGTAAGCATGTCCACATGGCCTGGTGAGCATATGTTTCAAGGTTCCAACCTACAGGACTCCATAATGCTCAATCCTGAAATAACTATTGCTGTCCAAATGCACCTTCCAGGAACAGGACAGGGGACTGCTGTTTCAGCCTCCTGAAAGCAGATGCCCCTGCTAGTGACACACAGTCCATCGAGGGCACCTAGTTAGTGAGCGGCCTTGGGCCCTCTGCAGCTGTGACCATGTCCAGGGAGGCTCTGATGATGTGTCAGCAGGGAAATCTGGTGACTCAAGGCTTCCATAAGCCCTTATCTCAATTATTCTCTGGAAGCTTCTGGGTTCTGAGATAGTATCCTGCCACTTGAAGTGTTTCCTGTGATGCTTAGAGGGAGCCAAACAAGGGATCTCAGAAAAAGGAAGGTCAGGTCAGATGTGGCTGGGCACAAGATATAAATTCTTTTTTTTTTTTTTAAATATTTATTTATTTATTTGAGAGAGACAGACACAGAGAGAAAGACAGATAGAGGGAGAGATAGAGAATGGGCGCGCCAGGGCTTCCAGCCTCTGCAAACGAACTCCAGACGCGTGCGCCCCCTTGTGCATCTGGCTAACGCGGGACCTGGGGAACCGAGCCTCGAACCGGGGTCCTTAGGCTTCACAGGCAAGCGCTTAACTGCTAAGCCATCTCTCCAGCCCAAGATATAAATTCTTTGTGGTGAATTTGGCAGGGAATATTCTCCCACAGCTCTTCACTGCAGGTTACCCCAAGAGCAAGGCTCACAGCAGCACCCCTATGTGAACAGACGTTTATAAAGTAAGCATTTACTGACAGGCCCAAGAAGGTACTTCTTGTGTTTGTTGGTAAGCTCAAAGATGTCCCAGCACTCTATGACTTTGATGTTGCCACCACTGGCTCTGTGAACACTTGCTCTAGGGAAAGCTACCAGACTGACAGGCCTGGGTGTATGGACACAGAGCCGTGGCACCATTTCCAAGACTGCAAGCTCGTGTCAGATTCATTTAAGAGCAAGACAGTGCTCAGATACATGAATCCAGCCACATGTTTAAATGCTTATCATTTCACCAACAAGTGGTAGCTTCCCCCATTCCTAAGGAATACTATGATCATCCGGTTCTGATCCTGGCATACTAACAAGCCCACCCCAGCCATCAGGATAGATGTACTGAGGACGCCTTTGGGTGGCATAGTTCTTCTGACCTCTGCAATGAGACTGTCATCACAGCCACTGGGTGCCAAGGTCGGACATTCAACCCAGAGGGCCAGATGCCCTCCAGCATGGAGCACTGCAGGTCACAGAGTCAGAGCTATGAGGGGTGGCTTGCTGTATCGATACCCTTTCAGGTATATCTAGAAGGCCAGAGGCACCTGTGGGCCTACAGGACCATTCACCCTGACCCAGCCTGCAATGGGGGAAGGGTCAAGACCTATACCTCAGAACCACAGTATGCAGCCCTGGGTCCATCCACCTCTGGATGTGTTCAGATTCTGCTTATATGCAGAAATACCCATGTTTGAAATGAGAGATTTTATATCAAAAGGAACACACTGTTTCTCTGGAACCATAGACGTTTACTGGGGATAGAAGTGGGGGTGAACAGACAGAACCCACAACCTATCTGCTTTCCCCATCTCCTGAGGGTTCAGTGCCCCTTCTGGCTTTTGCTTGCATTACTGGTACACTTGTCCCATCTGCAATCAGCTCAGTCCCCTTTCCCAGGTGCCACTGGTTGCGAGCCACCTGCTGTCAGCCAGGCAGAGTTCATAAGGTCCTGGTTTTCTGCAGCACAGCTCCCTGTTTCAGTCCCTATACAGTGACCTCTGCACATTCACATGCTCTCCTTCTGCCCTGCAGTCCTCCGCCCTTTCGCTGCCCTGACTTCAGGTTTCGAGAGTGCCATTGTGCCCCAGTGTTCCCACCCAATGGCCTCATTCTGCATGGGGGTGGGGGTGTCCTACACTGCCTCTTTCTGAAAGGCAAACAAACCCTGGCTAGTGTGGAGTTGTCTCCCCTCAGGGCCTTGGATCCAGAACTTCATTCATACAAGTGCTCATGTCCATAGGAGAACTGGGGATATAAGGATCTTGGCTCATGGCGGCCTTGTAGGCTGGTGCGGCTCTGAAGACTGGCTGGCTGTGTTCCTGGGACCTACCACTCTCGTGGCATCTTTATATGCACAGGACCTAAAGGTGTGGGACAGTATAGGTGCTTTTCTGAGTGCACAGAGCAGGACTGTGTGACTATTCAGATGCTGTTTCCTGCTCATTCTCACACCCAGGAGCCTCACCTGCCACAGTAGGTATCCACAGCCCCATTTGATAACTCAGGTGAGCTATCCCTCCATTCACGGGGAGCTGTTTACACTGATGACCCTGCCCTAGCTGCAGGGTGCCTGGCTACCCTGAGGCCTGAGTGGAAGTCCCAGGGCACCTAGAAACATGATGCAGACTTACTACATGTGACTCTGCTCTTGAGATCACACCTGTCTGTCTCTGCTCATGGAATCTCTTCATGTCTTCCATGCTCTATGTGTTTTGGTTCCTCACCTTCCTTAGTGGAGACTATTTTGGCCAAGATCATTCAACTTTTTAAAAGAAGAACCCTGCTGATTTTGTTAAAAAATTGAAGAAATTAATTGTAGGCTTGGGATTCACTAGGTTTATATTTAGAAACCTGGGGTCTCAGACATAAATAGCATCCATTTTGGATGAAGGAGCTGATACATTTAATGCTTGTGGGGGAAAAGAGAAGTGGGAAGAAGGAGGATGAAGAGGAAGAAGACAAAGTGAAGAAGAAAGGGGAAGAGGTAGAGGCGGAACAGGAGAAGGAAGAAGAGGGGAAAAATAAGCATGATGAAGTTTGTCCACTTCTGAGCCCTGATCAGGCTGGTCCTCAGAGTGGCCCATAGTGACATTTCTGAAATGACCGCATGCTTATATAAAAACAAGCAGCTTTTGAGCACCAACTGGATACCTATGTTGGTACTGGGCTTAGAGCAGGAAATAAATCAAATACTTTTTGCTTGGAATTGATGTGCTAGTTGAGGGCCAGGCAACAAACAGGAGAAACCAGCCATGCATGGATGGAATTTTCCAGCTATCCTGGAGTGAGGAATGACAAGAGTACACGTATATGCAGACTGAACAAACCTCCCTTTCAAGAAACAGGAAACTCACACACCAGATGCCCCTCTTTTAGCAAACATTTACTGAGAATTAACCATGGGCTATGTATAGCCGCTAACCAGGAAGCAGAGGCTGGGAGCTTAGAAACTGTGACAGAGGAGACAAAACAATCATCAGGGCACCTGTAGCAAGCTGGGTGGGTGAGTACCCTTGGAAGGGTAGAGTGCAGGGCAAGAGGAGGGTAGAGCCCTTGGAACACCTCCTCCAGGACTCTCCTCCTCTGACTAGTCACAAACTTGAAACAGGAGGGGCAGGGAGAGGGCGCTTTGGTTTTGTACACGAGCTACAATAGTGAGACAGCCATAGTGGCCAGGAAGCCAACAAAGACCAGAGATCTCCCAAGCCAGTTTCTATGTAGCCCAGGCCTGATCTGACCGAGGAGGGAGCTTGTGGCTGCTTTTTTTTTTATGTGTGTCCCCATGGAGGTTTTGGTCCTTCCCCAAGTTTCCAATGTGTCTTTGTGATTGGGAAAATGGCAGTAGTATTGTTAACCTAGTCCAGCAAGTAGAAAATCCCTCATATTGCTGAAAATCAAGTTTTTTGGAGGTTCTGCAGTCCTAGAGAATGGATGCTCAGTCAGGAAGCAGGGGTTAGCATTTGAGTCCCCAGTCAGAGCTGTATCACAGCCTTGCAATTCACATTTCAAACAACTGTGGCAAGGTGTGCCAACCACAAAGTGCCCAGGCTACATACTGAGCCAATAATGATCTGCAGTTGGCTGGGAACTGAGGGATCTCAGATTTCTTGGCACCTGCAGTCTCACAATGGCCAACAGCCAGGCTGCATGTGAAACTGAGCCATCAGATACTGCTGTCTTATGGAGGTGGAGGCAGCCCCTCCCAAACACACACGCACACAGTACATGTGCACACGTGCACATACAACCCCACATTCACACACATCCCCACCACCAAATACCACTGCTGACCCCTGTCCTGCCTCTGCTGTGAAGTCCAAGGTCCGTGAGCTGGAAGAAAAATGCCGTGTTCAGAGTGAGCAGTTCAATCTGCTGTCCCAGGACCTGGAGAAATTCCGGCAGCACACTGGGAACATTGACCTGCTGGGCAGCAGTTTGGTGGCCTCACTAGATGTTCCCTCAGCCCCCAGAAAGCCTTTTCCACAGTTCATGAATGGACTAGCCACCTCCATTGGCAAAGGTAAGATGAACATGTCCCTGCTCAATGGAGGCAATGTGGGGGGTGGTCTTAAAGGGAAGTTATATAACAACTGCTGGCCAAGGGTGTGGGAGCCCACCATAGCAGATATTAAGGTAGCACAGGCTACTGTTCACTCACAGAATGGCTTGGATGCTCTTGCTCCTCTGACAAGGTTTTGCTACATAATCCAGGTTGGCTTTAAACTTGTGATACCCCTGCTTCAGCCTCCTGAGTGCTGGGGTTATAGATGTGCACCACTGTAATTGGGTTCTGGGGTGCTTTCTGGAACCCAAGTCCTGAGTTCATATCTGCAAACTAACCAAACAATTGGCAATTTCAGATACAATAAATGATTATTTTTTCAAGGTAGGGTCTCACTCTAGCCCAGGCCAACCTGGAATTCACTATGTAGTCTCAGGGTGGCCTCAAACTCATAGTAATCCTCCTACCTCTGCCTCCTGAGTGGTGGGATTAAAGGCGTGTGCCACCACGCCCAGCTACAAGAAATGACTTTTTAAAAATTTTTTTGTTTTATGTCTATTTATTTATTTGAAAGTGACAGACAGAGAAAGAGGCAGAGAGAGAGACAGTGAGAGAGAATGGGCACGCCAGGGCCTCCAGCCACTGCAAATGAACTCCAGATGCGTGTGCCCCCTTGTGCATCTGGCTAACATGGGTCCCGGGGAATTGAGCCTTGAACCAGGGTCCTTAGGCTTCACAGGCAAGCACTTAACCGCTAAGCCATCTCTCCAGCCCGGAAATGACTTTTAAATACCACACTGGGGAGGTAAGGGAAGATAGAGTTGGGAGAAGAGTGGTACACCAACTGGAGCCCAGGAGCCCATGTAACCGAACATGGATCTTAGGGGGAAAAAAAAAAAACCATGAGAAGGGATTTTAAAAACATGTGTTTTCAAGGATGATCAAATGTGAAAACAGTAATAATAGGAAAAAATGTCTCTTTCCACCCCACTCTTTCTTACCCATCAGAAGACCCCTGTCCCCCCTCCCCGCAAAAAAAAAAAAGTTGCTGAAGCTCTGGAGAGGGAAAATGGCCCACTTTCTCTGTGTATCCAAGGGGTAAAGGATTTGCACCATCCCACCTGGACAAACCTATGCCAAGTGTCACGGCCAATCTACCTGGACTTAGAGGAGACCCACCCATACCTGGGCAGGATGCACTTGGGAGAGAAATCTAATTGGTTGAGCTGGGCAAACACCAAATCCCAAGACTGGCACAGGTGGAGCAAGCTGAGATAGGCATGGTGTGACCTCCCAAGGCCCCTGTCTTTAAGAACCACCCTTGTCCTGCCTAATTAATTGCCTACTCTGGCAAACCCCCACTGCTACAACATCTGTCTTCTGGTAGCTTTGTGAGGATGTCATGGTATCCTTAGGCGCAATACAGTGGCTGCTGTTTGTAGGCTCATTTTATAGTAAAGGGTAACTGAGACACTTGAGTGGGGTCACACAGCTCATGGAGGACCATGGGATGGGGAATTAGGAGTCTGTTCCAGTAACTACTGAACGAGGTTTGCTGGCCCAGTGCTCCATTGGTCTGGATTGTTCATTTCTCTGCTGCTGCCCCTTCTTACCCCACTATTGACAGTATAGCTCCCCAGGACAATGATGAGGAGGAGGTGAATGGTCATCCTCATCCCCCATCTCTGCTTGGGACATGAAGTAGGAGCAGGTGACTTGACATTGCCAGTGTATGCATGACAGACTCATGTCTGGACTGCAGTCAAAACACCACAGGTGTGGAACTTCCTTGGAGTAGCCCTGAGGCTAAACAGGCTGTATGCCCAGCCCTGTCTACCTGGCTACAGAATTGATTCTTATTTGGGCATGTTGTCTTATGCCTATAATCCAGCATTTGAAAGGTTGAAGTAGGAGGATTGTTGCTACTTTCAGAACAGCCTAAACTATGGTCTCAAAAAAAAAAAAAAACAACTTGATTTTGTGTGTTTGTATAATTTATGAGAATTGATTGACAGACCTCACTTTGGATTTCCATAAAGATAGTTTCCAACTTTCTCCTAGTTCTTATCAGAATAGATTAGTATTTTCTGGTGTTGTTTTTTATTATGAAAACGAGGCAGCACTGCTTTAATCTCAGAAGCATTATCTCTGAGGCTCATGCTTTGCAGAGAGCAGGTGAAGTCTGGTCATGGCCCTGAGAAAGGGACGAGGGGTAGAACTGGAGTAGTAGATGCTCTTCTGGTTACTTACCAAGCATTGAATGCACCCAGGAGGTGTTTAAGGTACCAAGACCAGAAAGAACATGGCTCTGTGGGAGGAGGTGTCCCTGGATGGTGGGCAGGACAGAGTAAGTGAGCTGATAGGCCTCAAAGTGGTGTCTGACTCAGACAGATGCATGCAGACAGACAGTGAGGTGGAAAGAGGTGGTGGCTGTTCTAGATAGGGTGGTTGGGCTAGGCAGCCATGAGAGCTGAAGGAGGAAATAGCAAAGCCAGCTTCCTTTCTTCCCATATGCAGCTTCCTGTATTCTCTCCCTCCTACAGGAGTTTTACAGTGTTCTAACCTGACCACCTTTCTCCTTCCTCTAAACCATACCGATGTTCCTTACCAGGTCCTGAGGGCCCCACTGGACACAACTCTGTGGTTAGTGACTATATTGTGCTGCCCAGGGACAAGCTGGAGCCTCCGTGTGTCAAGCCTACCTTCTTATTGCGATCTGGAAGCCCAATATGCAGATTTGAGTGCGACGTGAGTCCTACCCAGCCACCCGTGTCCTCTCTGTGCAAAAGGATGCCAATAGTCCCACTGTGTCCTTTCCTTTCTTGTTCTTCCCCTCTCTCCTCTCCACTTGAGTCTCCCCTCACTTCCATCAGTTCCCTGTACTCCTCCTTACTGACTCTCTGTGTCTCAGGATTTGGGGACCTGCTGTTGACAAGCAGAGAGACCTTTGTTCTTGTGGAGATGGCAAGCCAGCAATGGGGAACACAGTACCCATTCAGAAGTTATTTATTTATGTATTATTTTTATTTTATGAGTGTGTATGCATGAGAGTGTGGCAAGGTGCATGTGTGGAGGTTAGAGGATAACTGGGTGTTGTTCCTCAGGAATTCCATATACCTTTTTGAGACAGGGTCTCTCATTGTCTTGGAGCTCACCAATTAGGCTAGACTCTGTGGCCAGTGAGCTCCAGGGATTCTCCTTTCTCCTCTTTCTTAGTACTAGGATTAGAGGTGTGTATACCATGCTTGGAATTTTTATGTAGGTTCTGGGGATGAAACTTAGGTTCGCATGCTTGTAAGGCAAGTACTTTACCCATTGAGCAATCTCCCCACTGCTCCCCTATCCCCAGGCAGCATTTAGACAGCCAGGTCCTAGCCATGGACAAATTATCCAGCCCTGTGACACTGAGGGGCTTGTACAGGCCAGGAGGGCCTTTCTCAGATGCCTTTTAGGCATTGGTGGTGCTATATTGGTGAGAAATATCCAGAGGAGTTTGGGTAGTTGTAGTGGAGCTGGGAGGTGGGGAGATGGGTATTGTTTGGGGGCCTAGGTCAGCATCCATCTTTGAGTAAGTCCCATGGGAAGTGCTGGAGGGCTTCAAGGTAGGAACAGTGTGGTTTGATTTGCTGTGCAGGATGTTTCCCCAATTGTGTCTCTCCCAGATGGACAATGACCAGAATTCCAACACCTCAAAGCAGAGTGGCTCCGCGAAGGTGCACCTATGCGTTGCCCGCTACAGGTAGGAACTCAGCTTCCCCGTGGGCATGGTATTCTGGGGGCAGAAGAGAAGGGTCCAAGCTGGAAAGGTTCTGCTCCCACCCCTAGTCTCCAGCACTGCCGATCCTTGGAGTCTCAGGATGACCACACAGATGCTTGCTCTCTCTCAGCTCTGAAAGCAGGAGTGTGAACCAACATTCTCCATAGCCATGGTTGGGAGGTCTCTGGGGAAGGGTCCTGGGTTCCTTCTGGATTCTGGTGGTCCCAGGTACTCCTTGTCTGATGGCCACATTACTGTAGTCTCTGCCTTTGTCTCCCAAGCCACTGAGTTTCACACAATAATGTCCAACTAGGCCATTGTGACCATCTCTTACATGCATAAATACCTGTTTGCAGATGAGGTCACATTCATAAGATCAGGAGTAGGGCTCGAGCAGTTATTTTGGGAAACACCATTCAACCTGAACGGGTGGCAAACACCGCCACAGAGGGAAGCAGTGCCCATATCCCCAAACCCAGTCCCCATCCTCTGTAGTGGTATCAGGATTCTAGACAACACACCCTAGAAGTATATTCTCGGTGTGCATATCATTGACCAAACAAATACATTTCTAGGATTTATCTTTAAAATATGTTTGCAAAGGCATTTGATACAATACTGAATATGTTAGTCAAGGGTTAGAAACAATATTAATGTTCAATATCAGGAAAATGGTTCAATAAAGTATGGTGAGCAGGATGCCATATGTCTACTAAGTAGACATGGCAGAATATTTCATGAGGTATGTAGCATACAGAATACTAGGGCTGAGGAGATGGGTCAATTAGCAAAGTGTGACTCACAAGTATGAGAACCAGAAGCACTATAATGACAATGCCAGGTACTTGACAATTCCAGGCCTGGGGAGGTAGACACAGGAAGCTCCCTGGGGCTCACTGGCAAGCCAGTCTATTCTCATCCCTGGCCAGTGAGATATCTCCATAAAGGTGGATGGCACCTGAGGGATGGCATCTGAGGTAGTCTCTGGCTTCCACATGTATGCACAAGTGCACACACACATGCATAAAAAGAGGAAAGTAGTATGCTACATTATTACTAAGTGAAAAATAAATTGTTAAGTAGTATTTATGCTATGGTTTTCCCTTAGCTAGGTGTTTAAAACAGTAGGTTTGCCGAGCATGGTGGCACACACCTTTAATCCCAGCACTCGGGAGGCAGAGGTAGGAGGATTACCATGAGTTTGAGGCCATCCTGAGACTACAAAATGAATTCCAGATCAGCCTGAGCTAGAGTGAGACCCTACCTGAAAAAACAAAAACAAAACAACAACAACAAAACAAACAAAGAGAACAGCAGTAGTGTTCCTTTTCTTCCTAAACAGTCTGTTTTCTTCCTAAGTTTTGTCATTAATTCATAAATGTGTAATTTTGGTAGAAGAGATAGATGTGAGCAAATCATAATTATGTCTTTGGAGCAAAGTGGTCTGAGCAGATAGTTGCTGCAGAATTACCTTTGTGCTTAAGTTAAGTAAGTGAACCAGCAGAGGTTCACAAAGACCTCAACAGACTGGAACTATTGTGTGGTTTTGTGAGGAGCAGTGTGCCAGGTTAGCAGCTATAGGGCCTGACAGGAGTTCCTGTCTATGGCCACTAATGTGTGAACTCTGCTTCTTCCAGTTACAATCCCTTCGATGGACCCAATGAAAACCCAGAAGCTGAGCTTCCTCTCACAGCAGGAAAATACCTCTATGTCTATGGAGACATGGATGAGGATGGGTTCTATGAAGGTCTGTGTGAGATGTGGCTGTGGTTGGTAGAGATTGGCTGGTCCATGCAGTGGATAAGCATGTCTGGGTACTGGGAGAATTATCAGGTTTCCAAATCACTCTGGGCTACTGGACCTCTGCTCTGTTCCTCTCCCTCTACTCCCCCGAGGTCCTGAGGTTCCCACTGTAGTGGGGCGATGATGATCATGATAATGATGATGATGGCTATGGTGACAGTGATATCAATACCCCAGATGTCTCCTCTCTATCTATGGAGAACCAATGGACATCTAGCCCCACAGATGTTCAAGTCTTTTATATAGAATGGTCTAGTGTTTGCATATAACCTACACTGTCCTCCTGTGTGCTGTAACTCATCTCTAGATGGCTATGACATTCTCACAATGAAGTACTATGTCAATAGCAGTTAGATTGTGGCTTAGAGAATGACAGTAAGAACAGCTTTGTACATGTTAAGTATGGATGTGTTCATGTCAATTACCCTATCAACCATCAGCTTTCTAATTGTAGGTGTGAGCTATCCATTTCAACCAGCTGTGGCTCTGTACAGATGGAATCTGGTTTTCTGGGCACGAGGGACATTTTCTCAGAGTGCACAGGGGCAACAATGCTCACTTCCCAAGTCTTTACTTACAGGAGGCCAGGTTGCCTCTGTGACATTGCCTGGCAACTGGGTGTCCCTTCCACACACAGCCCTGAGGTTCTGGATATGGCCAACCATGTCTCACCCATGTTCATGGATCTCCAGCCCAGCTGTAAGATAACCTTGTAAAGGTCTCTGAAACTTTCCAACCACACTTTGCACCCACCCAAAGACTTCAGGGACCTCAAAGTAGATTGTAAAACTCAGGGACTTATGTTTACTCTTTGTGCCTCAGTTTCCCCAATGATGGAATGGCTATAGCACAGGATCCACTTCTCAGAGTGACTGTGAGAATGAATGGGGTGATAGGAAATGTTCAGAGCCTGGCACCAAATTATTTCTCAGTAAATGTAACATACCACTGTCACCACCATCACTATTTATCACCTCCATCACCATTGTTATGATCATCACCACAGGCATTCCCTTCTCACGCCAGAACCAGTGTGTTTTTAGACTGTCCTTGGGGCAAAGGGTTGACTGCCTAGAGGTCAGAATGGGCATCTGAGTCATTTATTTCTGTTAGAATCCAGGACTGATCAAATGGCTGGCTTGCCCTCTGTGGGTCATATTACAGATTCCTTGAGCCAGGGTATCTCCTGGGAGCAGAATCCAGTGATCAGGATGGTCTTGGTCTCCTAGGCTCACCTGGCCTCTCTTGGGGGTCTGCTGTGATGAGTGGGGAGATGATGACTTTTTGGCTCTGTGCTGGATGTGATCCAAGCCACAAAATCTTCAAAGTACCTCTGAGTACTATTCTGGGCACCTCTACCATTAGGAGCCCTTTGAGCCTCATCAATGAAGGAACATCAAAAACTTAGCCTGCTACACAGAAAAGAGGTCCCTACAGTGACCTTCACAACTGCAGAGACAATTTTCATAGCATTTACTTCTGTCAGTCAACTTAGAGATAGTTATGATAACCAAGAGATAATCTATGATAATAATTAGATTATTTCATTTTCTATCAGATAACACTGGTGTGTCCCTGAGGTGCTCCTGATGATTTGCAAGGAGCAGAGAAATAACTTTACTTCCTGTTCATAGGGTCACTTGATCAAAAATGATAGTAATGTTTATTTTTTAATATTCCGAGGCCACAAATTTGACATTGTTGTTTGTCATAGCATTTTTGGCATACCTACTATGTGCCATATCACCCCAGAGGTGGGCATTCAGTCAACATGAGCCCCTTGCCCACATCAAACAGCTTCCTAGTTGTTGGGAGCAGCCATGGTATTCACCTAGATAAGAAAACGTGGTTGCAGGGCTGGAGAGATGGGTTAGCAGTTATGGCGTTTGCCTGCAAAGCCAAAGGATTCCTGTTTGATTCTCCAAGACCCACATAAGTCAGATGCACAAGGGGCTCACACATCTGCAGTGGCTGGAGGCCCTCGTGCACCCATTCTCTCTCTCCCCCCCCCTTTTTCTCTCTCTCAAATAAATAAAATATATTAAAAAAGAAAAAAGAAAATGTGGTTGCCCCAGATTCTGATGGCCTTTATGAAAGTAACCAAACTTTGTGATGAAGGAGGAAATAGAGGTGACATGGGAGTGAACGCCTTGTGGAGCTATCAGGGAAATGCAGTGTGTCTGTATGGCATGGCCCAGGGCCTTGTGGGACAGTTGACTGATGCTTGCTCTTGTACCCAACAGGAGAGCTACTGGATGGGCAGAGGGGCTTGGTCCCCTCCAACTTTGTGGATTTTATCCAAGACAATGAGTCTCGGTTGGCCAGTACTCTAGGGAGTGAGCAGGACCAGAACTTTCTCAATCATTCCAGCAGCCTTGGCCTGGAGAGAGGAACCATCCTTGACCTCCACTCGCCACCTCACATGGGCTCAGGCATCACAGACGACGGTGGGGGAACACTGGGTGTGAGCATTGACGACATTGGAGAAGACATCGTGCCTTATCCTAGGAAAATCACCCTTATAAAACAGCTCGCCAAAAGTGTCATTGTGGGCTGGGAGCCCCCTGCTGTGCCACCTGGCTGGGGTACTGTGAGCAGCTACAATGTCCTAGTGGACAAAGAGACTCGCCTGAGTCTTGCCCTGGGCAGGAGAACCAAGGCACTCATCGAGAAGCTCAACACAGCTGCCTGTACATACCGCATCTCTGTGCAGTGCATCACGAGCCGCGGGAGCTCAGATGAACTGCAGTGCACACTGCTGGTGGGCAAGGACGTGGTGGTAGCGCCTTCCCAGCTACGTGTAGACAATATCACACAGATCTCAGCCCAGCTGTCCTGGCTGCCCACCAATAGTAACTATAGCCACGTCATCTTCCTCAATGAGGAGGAACTAGACATTGTGAAGGCTGCCAGGTACAAGTATCAGTTCTTCAACCTCAGGCCAAACATGGCCTATAAGGTCAAGGTTCTGGCCCAGCCCCACCAAATGCCCTGGCAGCTGCCACTGGAGCAGAGGGAGAAGAAGGAGGCCTGCGTGGAGTTCTCTACATTGCCTGCAGGTGAGCTGCGGCGGCAAGGGAATTCTTAAGGGAGGACACTAGAGGTTACTTTGTATGGGTGGGGACAGGTATAAAGACGAGCATAAGGACATTGGTCTATATTTTTCTTATAATGTCCTTTGGTTTTGGTTCCAGGCTGTGCTGGACTTAGAAATCTCTTAGTGTCTGTGAGTCATTTGGGGTATGTTATTTCTCTTTAACGTTCAATGGTCCCACTGAAACCATGTGGACCAGTTGTTTACTTTTCAGACTTATAAATTATATGTTTTTTTAAAGATTTATTTTCATTTATTTATGAGAGGGAGAGAAACAGAGAGAGAGTAAGAGAGAGAGAGAATGGGTGTGCCAGGGCCTCTAGCCACTGCAAACGAACTCCAGAGGCATGGGCCACCATGTGCATCTGGCTTATGTGGGACCTGGAGAATCGAACCTAGGTCCTTAGGCTTTAACTGCTAAGCCATCTCTCCAGCCCAAACTATATGTTTAATGAATTTAATACATAAGGGTTATTTAAGTTCTCTATGCCTCTTTTGTCAGTCTTGGTAAGTAGTTTCTCAAGGAATTTCCCCATCTCATCTGCATTACGTAATTTATCACAAGATTATTTGTGGCATTATTATATTATTCTCACAAATGTCTTTAGATGTATAGTCATGTCTCATTGATTTCCTATTGGCAATTTATGTTTTATCCTTTTTCTGATTGGATTTATAATTTGTTTATTATTATTATTATTTTAATTAATTAATTATTTATTTGAGAGCGACAGACACGGAGAGAAAGACAGGTAGAGGGAGAGAGAGAGAATGGGCGCGCCAGGCCTTCCAGCCTCTGCAAACGAACTCCAGACGCATGCACCCCCTTGTGCATCTGGCTAACGTGGAACCTGGGGAACCGAGCCTCGAACCAGGGTCCCTAGGTTTCACAGGCAAGACCGCTAAGCCATCTCTCCAGCCCTTGTTTATTATTTTATTAGCTGGGGTTTCAGCTGTGGAAGTGTGATGGGTAGTTTATCTTCTTGGGTCTCACTACCTTCTGAGAAAGAAAAACAGATTCTCCAATGGATAGTGAAGTCAGCACAGGTTAAATAGGATAAGCATTATTAATTCAGGGAGAATTTGATGGATGTAGGCCCTCTTTTAGCCAAAGACTAGTTGGAGCTTGACATTGGAGAACACAATTTTTTGTCTCCATAGGATAACAACCTAGTTCCCACATCCAGATATAGGTTCTTAACCACTAGTTTTAGATAGGGTATGGTGATACCTTCAGAAATGTTCTTTTGCTGAAGATATGTTTGGATATCTGAGGCCTGCTGCCATTCCATATAAATTTTAAGATCCTGGTTTTTATCTTTGTAAAGAATGATGTTATAATTTTTATTGGTATTGTATTAAATCTTTATAGTGCTTTTGTAGAATTGCCATTTTCTTTTTTTTTAATTTTTTTTTGTTCATTTTTTATTTATTTACTTGAGAGCAACAGACACAGAGAGAAAGACAGATAGAGGGAGGGAGAGAGAATGGGCGCGCCAGGGCTTCCAGCCACTGCAAACGAACTCCAGACGCGTGCGCCCCCTTGTGCATCTGGCTAACGTGGGACCTGGGGAACCGAACCTCAAACCGGGGTCCATAGGCTTCATAGGCGAGCGCTTAACCGCTAAGCCATCTCTCTAGCCCCATGAATTGCCATTTTCACTATGTTAATTCTACCTATCCAGCAGCATGAGAGGTTTCCCCATCTTCTTGAGTCCTCTTCAGTTTCTTTCCAAGTGTTTTTAATGTTTTCATTATATAGATCATTTGCATCCTTGGTTAGTGTTATTCCAAGGTATTTAATTTTTTGTTGCTATTGAAAATGGGATAGTCTCACTGATTTCTTTCTCTGTATAATTGTCCTTTGCATACAGAAAGTCTACTTATTTTTGTGCATTGATTTTGTATTCTGCCACTTTACTGAAGGAATTAATCACCTTTAGAAGTTTTGAGATGGAGGCTTTCAGGTCACTTATGTATAGGATCATGTGAAAACTGTAACTTTTGGCTTGGTTGAGTTTCTAATTTTCATTTTATATCATGTTTTTTTGGGGGGGGGTTCGAGGTAGGGTCTCACTCTAGCCCAGGCTGACCTGGAATTCACTATGGAGTCTCAGGGTGGCCTCAAACTCATGGCAATCCTTCTACCTCTGCCTCCCGAGTGCTGGGATTAAAGGCGTGCGCCACCACGCCTGGCTTATATCATGTTTTTTTTTTTAATTATTTTTTGTTCATTTATTTATTTATTTATTTGAGAGCGACAGACATAGAGAGAAAGACAGATGGAGGGAGAGAGAGAGAATGGGCGCGCCAGGGCTTCCAGCCTCTGCAAATGAACTCCAGACGCGTGCGCCCCCTTGTGCATCTGGCTAACGTGGGACCTGGGGAACCGAGCCTCGAACCAGGGTCCTTAGGCTTCACAGGCAAGCACTTAACTGCTAAGCCATCTCTCCAGCCCTTATATCATGTTTTTAAAAATATTTTTTATTCTTTTCCTTCCATTTATTTGGTGGTTTTTTAAAATTTCCTGACAACATTATACTTACAGATAATAAACCATGGTAAGTCCCTTCCCTCCCCCATGTTCTCCTTCACAATTCCACTCTCCATCATATCACATCCTTCTCCCCATTAGTCTATCTTTTATTTTGATGTCATCATCTTTTTTCTCCTGTTATGAGGGTCTTGTGAAGTTATTGCTAAGCACTGCGAGGTCATAGATATAAAGGCCAACTTCTGTCTGGACAGTTGCATTGTAAGCAGTCCTACCCTTCCTTTGGGTCTTACATTCTTTCCGCTACCTTGGACTGTGAGCCTTAGAGGGTGTGATAGAAATGTTTCAGTGCTGGACTCTCCTCTGTCACTTCTTATCAGGACTATGTTGCCTTCTGGGTCATCCCAGTGGTCACCGCCATCTGAAAAGAGAAGTTTCTCTTACCAGAAGTGAGAGTAAATTGATATATGAATATGAACATTAAGTGTAGTGCTTTCAGGGAAATTTAGTGAGAGTAACATATGCATTTATCCAGACAACAGCAGGCTTTATACCCCTAAGGCTCGTGACCCCCCTGCTATAGGCTTTTGATTACATTTTCAGTACCGGGCATATTCCCTCCCATAGAGTGGGACTCCAGTCCAATTAGAGAGCAGTTGGTTTTCCCCAGAGCAGACACACCACTATTTCACACATTCAGTCATTAGGCCTGTCTGGAAAAACTTGTGGCTTCTAGTGGCAACTGTTTTCATCTCTGATGACTTCTGTCTCCCATAGGGCTACATGCAGTACAGCTTTTTCCAGCTTTCAGTTGGTCTACAGGGAGAAGGTTTTCAGCTCAGGACCAGCATGACTTCTCAGTGGCCTTGCTGTCCAGGCATGTGAAGTCTTCAGAAACATGATATTACCATCTGTTACTCATGGGAGACCAAGGGCCTTGGCAATAGTCTATAATGTTTTGGAGGCAACAGGACCTCCCGGGCCAACAACTCACTTGAAGGTATCCCTGGAACTGAAAATTTTCTAGTAGCAATCTATGGCTTCTGGATGTGCCATTATCCAAAAAAGTAGGATTTCATATGTCTTATTCAGAATATCTTAAATTTTTATTGGCCCTCCCTACCCCCACCCTCTTTTTGTACAATCTCTTCCCATGACCTAGCTTAGGCCTTTCCACTCCTTCTGTTCTTCTACTTGTATATATACAATATCATACCCTAAAGTCCTTCCCTCTTCTTCCTCTTTTATAGCCTTTTTGAAGCTTACCGGCCTCTGCTACCAATTTTGGTAGCATTTGTAGCTAGGATCCACATATGAGAAAGAACATGTGATGTTTGGCTTTCTGGGCCTGGGTTACCTCACTTAGTATAATCCTTTCCAGATCTCATTTTTCTTTATCGCTGAATAGAAGTCCATTGTGTAAATGTACCACATCTTTATTCACCTATTGAAGATCATCTAGGCTGGTTCCATTTCCTAGCTACTGTGAATACAGCAGCAAAAAAACATGGTTGTGCAAGTATCTCTAAGGTAGTAAGAACAGTCATTAGGATATATATCTATGAGTGTATAGCTGGATCACATGGTAAATCTATTTTTAGCTGTCTCAAGAACCTCCACACTGATTTCCACAATGGCTGTACCAGATTGCATTCCTATCAATAGTATAGAAGGGTTCCCCTTCGTCTACATCCTCCCCAACATTTATTGTCATTTGTTTTCTTGATGGTAGCCATTCTGACAGGAGTGAGATGGGATCTCAAAGTAGTTTTAATTTGCATTTCCCTGATGGCTAAGAATGTAGAACACTTTTTTAGATGTTTACATGCCATTTCTTCCTTTGAGAACTTTCTATTTAGTTCCATAGCCTACTTTTTAATTAGGTTGTTTGATTTCTTATTGTTTTTTAAAAATATTTTATTTTTATTTATGAGAGAGAGAGAGATAATGGGCACTCCAGGGCCTCCAGCCATTGCAAACTAAGTCCATATGCATGCATCACCCTGTGCATCTGGCTTACATGGGTCTTGGGAAATCGAACAAGGGTCTTTTGTCTTTGCAGGCAACTGCTTTAACTGCTAAGCCATATCCCCAACCTCTGGTTTTTTGAGTTCTTTGTATATTCTGGATATCAATCTTCAGTCAGATGTATAGCTGGCAAAGATTTTCTCCTATTCTGTAGGTTTTCTCTTTGCTCTATTCACAGTGTCCTTTGCTATACAAAACCTTTGTATTTTCATGAGATTCCAGTGATTGATTAGTGGTTTTATTTCCTGAGCAAGAAAGTCATTGCCTATGCCAATATGTTGAAGGGTTTCCCATAACTTTTCCTCTAGCAGTTTCAGAGTTTCAGCTCTGATATTAAGGTCCCTGACCCATTTGGACTTGTTTCTTATGCATGGAGAAAGACAAGGATCCATTTTCATTCTTCTAAATATGGATATCCAATTTTCCTAGCACCACTTCTTGAAGAGGCTGTCTTTTCTCCAGTGAATATTTTTGGCATTTTCATCCAAAATAAGGTGGCTGTATCTACCTGGATTAACATCTGGGTCCTCTATTCTGTTCCACTGATCTATCTCACTGTCTTTGTGCCAGTGCCATGCTGTTTTTGTTACTATTGCTTTGTAATATAGCTTAAAATTGGGTATGGTGGTACCACCAGGGTTATTTTTGTTGCTCAAAATTGTTTTGACTATTTGAGTTTTTTTGAGCTTCCAAATTAATTTCAGGACTGCATTTTATATTTCTGTGAAGAATGGCATTAGAATTTTAATGAGGATTGCATTAAATGTGAAGGTTACTTTTGGTAAGCCTGACATGTTCAAAATATTAATTCTTCCATTCCAAGAACATAGGATGTCTTCCCATTTCCTAATGTCTTCTGCAATTTCTGGTGTTTTAAATTTTTTATTATAGAGATACTTCACTTCCTTGATTATGCTTATTCCAAGGTACTTTTTTTGACAATTTTAAATGGGAGATATTCCCTGATTTCATCCTTTGCATGTTTGTTGTTAGTCTAGAGGAAAGCTACTGATTTCTGAGTGTTTATTTTGTATCATGCTACATTGATAAAACTGTTTATCATTTGTAACAGTTTGCTGGTAGAGTCTTTATGTAAAGAATCATATCATCTGCAAGTAAGGATATTTGATCTCTTCCTTTCCAATTTATATACATTTTGCGAGTATCTCTTGCCTTATTGCTATAGCTAAGACTTCTAATACTATATTAAATAAAAGTGGGGACAGTGAACATCCTTGCCTTTTTCCTGAATTTAGTGGAAAAGCTTCAAGTTTTTTCCCATTTAATATTATGTTGACTGTAGGTATGTTATAAATTCCCTTTATTATGTTGGGATATGTTCCTTCTATTCTCAGTTTCTGTAATACTTTTACCATGAAGGGATGTTGGATTTTCTTGAATGTCTTTTTTGCATCTATTGGAATGATCATGTGGTTTTTGTCCTTCAGGTCATTTATATGATGTATTGCACTTATTGATTTGCATATGTTGAGCCATCCCTGCATCTCTGGGATAAAGCTTACTTGGTTTAGGTGAATAGTATTTCTGATATATTCTTGTATTCTGTTTGCTAATATTTTGCTGAGAATTTTTGCAGTGATGTTCATGAGGTCTGTAATTATTATTTTTTCATTCTTTGTCTGGTTTTGGTGTCAAGGTGATGCTGGTTCCATCAAAGGAATTCAGTAGAATCCCTTCCTTTTCTATTTTATGGAAAAGTCTGAGAAGCAGTGGTGTTTGTTCTTCCATGTAGGTCAGGTAAAATTCACCAGTGAATCCATCTGGGCCTGGATATTTTTTTTCTTGTTTTGGTTTTTTGAGGTCGGCTCTCACTCTGGCTCAGACTGACTAGGAATTTACTCTGCAGTCTCAGGTGGCCTCAAAATGGATTTTTAAGATTGGGAGTCTTTTTTATAACTGCTTGGAGGTTTGTGAACCTTCACCAGGCCCTTAGAGGGAACACCTGAGCCACAAGGCACCAGAGAGGGTCTAGTTATATATATGGTTTATCTAACCTTGATTTAATTTTGGGAGGTCATATGAATCAAGGAAATAATTCATTTCTTTCAGATTTTTAAACTTACAGGGGTATATATTCTTAAAGTATGTCCTTATGATTTTCTGAATTTCTTTGGTATCTGTTGTAATGATTCCTTTTTCATCTATAATTTTGTTAATTTTTGTCTCTTCTGGTCAGATTTGCTAAGGGTTTATCAATCTTGTTTATCCATTCAAAGAACTAACTGTTTCATTGATTCTTTGGATTATTTTTGTTGTTTCTATTTCATTATTTTCTGCCCTAATCTTTAGTATTTCTTCCCATCTACTGACTTTTAGTTTGTCTTGTTCTTCTTTTTTCAAGGCCTTAAGGTGAAGTAGTAAATTGTTTACTTGTGAACTCTCTAATTTCTTAACATTGGCACTTAGAGCTATAAATTTCCCTCTTAGGACGGCCTTCATGGTGTCCCATTAGTTTTGGTATGTTGTACTCTCATAATCATT
Source organism: Jaculus jaculus (assembly GCF_020740685.1). Taxonomy (NCBI): domain Eukaryota; kingdom Metazoa; phylum Chordata; class Mammalia; order Rodentia; family Dipodidae; genus Jaculus; species Jaculus jaculus. Next base: position 75,897,649 of record NC_059109.1, read on the forward strand.
TGATTCTATGAATTTATTGATTTCCTTTTTTGATTTCTTCAATGACCCATTCATCATTCAGTAGTGTAATGTTTAGTCTCCATGAATTTCTTTATGCTCTGTAGTTTTTCTTATTGCTGATTTATCGTTTAATTCCATTGTGGTCAGATAAAGTACAAGCAATTATTTCAATTTTCCTATATTTGTGGAGATTTACTTTGTGTACTAATATATGGTCTATTTTGGAGAAGGTTCTATGTGCTGCCGAGGAAAATGCATATTCTAAAGTATTTGGGTGGAATTTTCTGTAGATATCTTTAAGGCAATTTATTCCATGACATCATTTAATCCAGATGTCTCTCTGTTTATTTTTTTGCCAGGATGACCTGTCAGTTGATGAGAGTGGGGTATTAAAGTCACCTACAACAATTGTGTTTTGTGTTATTTGTGACCTTAAGTCTAATAGTGTTTGTTTGATGATATTGGGTGCCCCCATGTTAGGTGCATATACATTAAGAATTGTAATGTCCTTCTGTTGAAGTGTTCCTTTAATCAGTATAAAGTGATCTTCTTTATCTTTCCTTACTAATGTTGGTTTGAAGTCTATCCTTTCAGATATTAGGATAGCAACCCCTGCTTGTTTCATAGGCCCATTTACTTGAAATACCATTTTCCATACTTTCACCATAAGACAGTGTCTATCTTTTATAGAGAGATGAGTTTCCTGGAGGTAACAAACAGCAAGATCCTGCCTTTTAATCCAGTCTGCAAGCCTGTGTCTTTTCTTTGGGGCTTTGAGGCCATTGATATTAATAGTTATTATTGAAAGGCATGTGGCTTTCTTTCTTGCCATTATTCTGGTTTTGTAGCACTTCCTGTTCCCTTTACTCTCTTGTTTTAATTATTATTTGAATATGGTTTATTTTCCCCTGTTTTCTCATGTGTGTGCTTTGCTTTCTCTTCACCATGAAGGATTCCTTTAAGTATTTTCTGTAGAGCTAGTTTAGTTGTCATAAATTCCTTTAGCTGGTTTTTGTTGTGGAATTTCCTTATTTCTTCTTCAGTTTGGATAAATAGCTTTTCAGAATAAAGTATTCTTGGTTGACAGTTGTTATCTTTCAGAACTTGGAATACATAATTCCAAGCCCTTCTAGCTTTTAAAGTTTGTGTTGAGTAATCTGCTTTGATCCTGATGGGCTTGGCCTTATAGGTGACCTGCTTTTTCTCTCTAACTGCTTTCAATATATTTTCTTTGGTTTGTGTGTTTAGTAGTTTAATTATAACATGGCAAGGAGAGGTTCTTTCCAGGTTTTGTCTGTTTGGTACTGTAAAAGCTTCTTATATCTGCATTGGCATTTCTTTCCCTGTTTGGGGGAAAATCTTTTATGATTCTGTTGAAAATGCCTACAAAGCCTCTAAATTGAAATTCTTCTCCTTTTACTATACCCTGAATTCTTATGTTTGATCTTTTCATAGTGTCCTAGATATCTTGAAATTCACCTTTATATCTTCCTATTAGCTTGTCTTTCTCTTTTTTGGACTGTATTAGATCTGCTACCTGGTCTTCTAGTTTAGACATTCTGTTTGCTCCTTCTTCCATTCTACTGGTGAGACTTTCCAGGGAGTGTTTTATTTGACTGACTGTGTTTTTCAGTATTAGTATTTCTGCCTGATTTTTCTTCTGAATTTCTATTTAAGGAAATGTCTCATGTCTTGTAATGACCTCCTTATTTAATTAAGGTGGTTTGAGATAAAATTATTTTTATTTTTATTTTATTTTTATTTTTTGATAAAATTATTTAAAAAAAATTCTTTGTCAGGCATTTTATCTAAAACAGTCTCATTGTGGGCCATCTATGATGGATATATAATTTTTGGTGCTATTATATTGTCTTGATTCTTTGTGTTTTTTGTATTATAATGTTGCAATTTTTGCATTCTGAGTTGATTTGATGCTTGGGTTTTCTAATAATCTGTGTTGCTTTCAGATTTGGAAATCCAACTTTATGTACCTTCAGAGTAGGAATTTAAGGTTCCAAGTGTAGCTCTTGTACCAATCCAAGTACAGAAGTAATCCTAGGTGTTGAGTTTTTCTGCTATTCAAGTGGTCTGGGTGGAACAATTTACTGGCAAATTCTAAAATTCAACTGAGTAATATGTACATTCAATAAAAACCAGTACAGTGTATGCAAGTGTGGGGATTGAAACAAATAGAAAACATTATAAAGCCAAAATCCCTAAAGATGTGTATTGTTCTACACATTTAATCCTGTCAGCTGGGAGATTGAGATTTCTGTTCTGAAATGGGTTCCAGGTCAGCCTGGGTCTGAATGAGACCCTGTCCCCAATAATGACAGAGGAAAAAGACAAATACCATATGAATCTGAAAGCATCAAAAGAAGCAGTCAACTTTCAAATACAGCTTAATTGAGAATGGTGAATCCAACCATGAATATGTAACCCATAACCTGCCTTGACATGGAAAGAGAGATTAGCACTTCCAGTATAGGCCTATATACCTGCTTTTTTTTCAGTTGGCCTCATTACCTTTTGTGGTGGCTTCAAATCTCAGCAATGTGGAATGCCTACCTCATTGCTTCCTGGTTGTGCTGTGAATCTGGTGTTCTGCTTAGCTATCCAGCCTTGCTGCTCTGAGCTGAATGTGTTCTCTGGAGGGTTTCAGTGCTGTTGGGTGGAGGGTGGGAGAGTACAGGATGCCTGGAGTTGTGCTTGAACCACTCAGCTGGTCCTGCCTCTGTCCTCTTCAGCAGCTCCTCTGCTATCTCCCCTTCAGGTTTCTTGACTTTTGCAAAGAGGCTGATGAGGTTGGAAAATCCCCTTGTTTGGTCTCTGCTTCCACCAACCGGCACCAGGCAGGTGCAGGCCCATGTAGATCGGGTCTGGGTCTGCAAGCTCCTTGGTGGGATTCTGGCTGATTTCCTCTTTTCTGATAGATCTTATTCTCTACTGGGTCTCTGCTGTGGCTGATAAAACCCTATACACCTTCCCTTTTCAGACAAAGAGTGCATTTTGCTGTTTTTGCTGAAATCCCTCCCTAGGTTTGGTGTGACTCCTATGCAGCCATCTCACCTGGAAGTCCTAATTGAACTCTCTAAATATCTTATTTATTTGAGAAGAGAAAGAAGGAGAGAGAGAGGGAGAGAGTGAGGGAGAGAGAGAGCAAGAGAGAGAGTGGGAGAGAGAGAGAGAGAGAGAGAGAGAGAGAGGGAGGGAGAGGGAGAGAGAAAGGGTGCACCAGGGGCTCTGGCCATGCAAATGAACTTCAGACACCTGTGCCACCTTGTGCATTGGATTACATGGGTGCTGTAATTTACCAAGGTTTACCAAGGATTACCAAGGTTCTTTGGTTTTGCAGACAAGTGCCTTAACTACTAAGCCATCGTTCCAGGCCCATGTTGTTTTTTATTTGTATTATTGTATTCATTTTTTCTATTGATTTTGAGTTTAAATTGTACTTCTGTTTTAGCTTATGTTTTCTAAATTAAATTTAGATAACTGATCAAAGTCTGTTATTGTCTAATATAAATATTTAAACTTATAAACACTTATATAACTACAGTCAGTAATATGTAGTATATTCTTTTTTTTTTTTTATTTGAGAGCGACAGACACAGAGAGAAAGACAGATAGAGGGAGAGAGAGAGAATGGGCACACCAGGGCTTCCAGCCTCTGCACATGAACTCCAGACGCGTGCGCCCCCTTGTGCATCTGGCTAACATGGGACCTGGGGAACCGAGCCTCGAACTGGGGTTCTTAGGCTTCACAGGCAAGTGCTTAACTGCTAAGCCATCTCTCCAGCCCAATATGTAGTATATTCTTATTAACATTCCTTTAAAATATTTTTGTTCCCCATGTAGGGTATTCATTACCTCATTTATAAGTTGATTAATTACTAAATATTTGAGGGTTAAAAGAAAGAATCAGGGGACCCTACCTTGAAAAACCAAAAAAAAAAAAAAATCAGATTATTCATTTGTAATTTAATTATTTTCAGTCCAGACACAATATGCACTATGAGTCCAATAATTTCAAATGTATTAAGATTTATTGTGAGGTGACTACTCCCAATGCATGTAGAAACTGTATGCTTCCTGCAGGTTGGCTACAGTGTCTAGTATTAGCCAAGTCAAATAACTCAACAGAACTCTGAGTGTTTTATTTCCTCAGTGAGTTTTGTTCACCTAACATTTTGTCCTTGTCAGTAATTGTGCACTTTGTTCCTTAGTTTTTGCTGTGAGTGTTTTGGAGCTTCATTATTAGTTGGATATACAGTGGAAATTGTGAGAGCTCCTTGACGACCCACCCCGTTTCTTATTATTACTTATACTTCTCAGTCTTCAGAATTATTATTGTCATGAAGTCTATTTTGTCTGATACTCATATGGTTGCCAGACTTCCCTCTTGTAAACAGTATATAGTAGAAGCTTTCTATTTTCATAGTCTCTGTCTTTTAATGGGAGTGTTCATCCTTTTATTTGTAGTATCGATACAACCTGAGTCTACCCTTCTGCTCTGTCCTGCCTGTCATTTTTATCTTTGTTAATCTGTCCCTGCTTTCTTTTGGGTTAAATTTTTATAACTCATTTACTTTTCTCAGTTGACATTTTAGAAAATTGCACATTGTATTCTTTGTAGAGACTGTTTTATTTTTCAGACATGAATATTTAGCCTATTATAAATTTCCTTAAATATTAATATATTTAAATGGAAAAGAGTATAGTATAATTACATTTGTTCATTTTATTTTTGCTATTTTATATGCTTTATTTTTACAGGTTATAAGAGCCTCAATATATTTTTATCTAAATAATACCTTATTTAACGAATTTGAGAAAATGTTATTTTGTATTTTCAAGCATATTTGCAATTTCTGCCAACCTTTAAAATTCCTTTGTCTCGATCTACATCTCTGTCTGATATCCTTTCCTTTTAGCCATGATGACTTTATTTTATTATTTTTTGCATCATGATTTAGTTAATCTGAAAGAAATCATTACTTCATCCTTATTTCAAAATATTTTTTTTCTGGACTATGGGCTCTTTAAACACTTTCAGAATGGCACTCCATCTTCTCTTGACTTTTATTTATTTATTAATTGTATGCTATTAAATACATCCAATAAACATTTTTTATTGTGTCTATTATGCTTTTGTATTATAGAATTTTTACTTGGTTATTTTTGTTTTCTTTTTATTTACTTTTTCATTCATTATTATCTCTCCTCTGCATTTTATAGTCTAGTTTCAATCATTTAAAAAACATGCCATGCCAATTGCAACACTAGGGTTGGGCCAGCTTCTCATATTTTCTCCTTAACTGTGCATCACATTTTCTGATTAGTTTGTCTAGTGGTTTTCACTGTATCCTATACATGGCATAGAGTCTATATTTTGTTGTTTTCTCTTGGAGGCTGATTTTATTTTGGAAGATAGTAAAATTACTTATAGAATGTCTATATCCTATAAATGCTAGAAAGAATTATGTTTTGTTTGGGTAGATATATTTCATTTATGTCCTTAGTCCTATTACAGGACCCCAATTTGCAAAATGCAGCCCACTTGGGGTTCTGATAAAAATGCCAAGGTTCTCTACTTTAGCAAGACTTGAATTTCACTTCCTCCCTTCTACTGAGAAGTGGCATAACTATTTGCTGAGTCCCTTAATTTCTTTGTGTTTCTTGTAGACTTGCTGACCCTGAATCTACTATTTTTGAGAGAATAGATGATGATTGTGGTAGTTTGCATGTATACTACCCTCCTTTAGGCTCAGATATTTTATTAGGCTTGTAACTTGGATCTCCAGCCACATGGCTGGGACAAGTATCAGAGGGGCAGATCCTGGAGTCCAGCCCTAAGCTGTCACAGAGGGTGGATCTGAATTCCAGCCCAAGGTGTAAGAGAGCAGGTTGAGGTCTGGGGTCCTGCTGCTACAGGTTTGTGTTTGTTGCTTTTGGTGTTTGCTGGCTGGTGCTTGTTTCTCTCTGCTTGATGTATGGGAGCAGCTTCTTCCACCACTGATGGAGCTTCCCCCTTATATCTGTAAGCTTGAAAGTCATCTTTTCCTCCCATAAACTGTCACCACCATCTGAAAAGAGAAGCTTCTCTAACCAAAAGTGAGAGTAGCATTAATATATGAATATGAACACTAAGTGTAGTGCTTTCAGGGCAATTTGGTGAGAGTAATATATGTATTTATCCAGACAAGAGCAGGTTTTATACCTGTAAAGCTCATGACCTCCCCTGCCATAGGCTTTTGATTAGGTTTGTAGTACTAGGCATGTATTCCCTCCCATAGAACAGAACTGCTGTCCAATTATATAGCAGGTGGTTTCCCCCAGAGCAGACATGCCACTATTGCACTCATTCAGTCATTTGGCTTGTCTGGCCAAAATTGAGGCTTCCAGTGTCCACGGTTTGCATTGCTGATGATTTCTGTCTCCTATAGGGCTGCATAAAGTGCAGCTTTTCCCACCTTTTAGTTGGCTGGTCTACAGTGAGTTGGTTTTCTGCTCAGCACCAACATGATTTCTCAGTGACTTTGTCGCTCAGGCAAGTTTTCAGCAATAGGGTCTTACCATCTGTTTCTCCAGGGAAACTAAAGGCCTTAAGGCTGTAATGTTTTGGAGGTAACAGGGGACTCCCTGGCCCACAACTCATGGAAGGTATCCCACTGTTGGCACTGAAAATTTTCTAGTAACAATCTATAGCTTCTGAACGTGCCATTATTCAACAAAGTAGATTTTCATATGTCTTATTCAGAATATCTTGAATTTTGATTGACCCTCCCTAACCCTCAGTCCCTGCCCTTCTTTTACACCATCTCTTCCCCTGGCCTCTCTTGGGCCTTTCCCCTCTCTGTAATCTGTTCTTATACTTACATATATAAAACACTATCCCACTAAGTTTTCCCTCTCCTCCCTCCCTTATAACCTTTTTCTAGTTTACTGGCTGGCCTCTGATACAAATTTTTGGTTCCAGCTCATACACAAGTCTATACATTTGTAGCTAGGAAACACATATGAGAGAGAACATGGATCATTTGGCTTTCTGGGCCTGGGTCACCTCACTTAGTATAATCCTTTCCAGATCCATCCATTTCCCTGCAAATTTCATAATTTCATTTTTCTTTACCACTGAATAGAACTCCATTGTGTAAATGTACCACATCTTTATTATCCATTCACCTGTTGAGGGAGATCTAAGCTGGTTTCATTTCCTAGCTATCGTGAATTGAGCAGCAATAAACATGGTTGTGCAAGTATCTCTAAGGTAAGAGTAATTAGAATATATGTCTTGGAGTCTAGGAATTCTATAGCTTTTTTTTTTTAAATATACCTTTTGGGAGACCTAGTGAGCATGGTTCACATGGTATAGGCCTATAAGGAAGCAGTCAGCCTGGACAACTGATGTCTATAGAGCTGGGCTCTGGAGTGCATGTCCCCTCAGGACCCACTGTCTCTTGATTTCAGTTTGCCTAGTTCTATGGGGTGGGTAGGTGGGTGGTGTGAGGGTCAGACTTGCTCTTTCTGAAGTCTGATAAAGGGTGGGAGATCAAAAGGAGAGCAAGAGACAAAGCAGAAGAAAAGAAAGAGGAGGAAGAGGGAGGAATAAATAGGAAGAAGATAAAGGAAGAAGAGAAGGAAAGGAAGGAGCAAGAGAAAAGCAGGAGGATAAAGAGAGCAGGAAAGAAAGAAGTAGGAAAAGGAGGAAGAAAAAGAGAACAGCAGTCTAAGGAAGAGATAGGGAGAGAGAAAGAGAGGAGGGGAGAGAAGGAGGGAGAAAGCGGGAAAGAGAATAGATATCTGGGGTTTTTCCTCCTGAGGTATCCCTGGCTACCCTGGCAGAAAGTGCTCTATTCAATCACAGCCTGAGAACAGGTGAAGAGGCTAGATGCCCAAGAATAGACAATCTGACCAAAGAAGCAATGGTGCTATACCTTTGGTTACCAACTGCCTGTTTAGCCTCTGATTTTCTTCAGCACTTTGTCTACTCGCCACACTTTCTATTTTCTCCTTTCTTCCTCATCAATACTGAAGAGTGGTCATTTTCAAGTGTAACAGGCAGTGTGCAGAAAGGTCCAACAGGGCCTTGACCTGATGGGTTCTATCCTCTTCTCTCTCCCAGGCCCTCCAGCTCCCCCACAAGATGTCACTGTCCAAGCGGGGGCTTCAGCAGCCACCATCCAGGTCTCCTGGAAGCCCCCTGTACTGACTCCCACTGGGTTGTCCAATGGTGCAAATGTCACAGGCTACGGCGTGTATGCTAAAGGGCAGAGGGTAAGTGTGGAGGTGTGAGGCTTTAACAGGGACAGGGTCAGGGTGAGAGGGGACTGACACTTTCAGGGGTAAGTGTTAAGTCTATCTTTCATCCCCCAGTTAAACATTTCCTGTGCCTCCACCAGGGTCTGTCTGTCATGACAAATGTGAATGCCAGAATGCCCTGTTCTACTTGGGCTCCTTCCTAGACTCAGAGTCCTTTTTCTGCCTTCACAATTCCCTGGTCTACCCAGTATGGACACTTTACCTCTGAGGCCCACAGAGTCAAGCTCCCCAGCCAATGACTGTCCAGTTTTACAGACTGCTTCTTCCCAACTTGAGAGGCAGAACATGATGAGTCCTACTTTGAAAGGACCAGGAGCTGGAGAAGACAGCTTAGTGAGTTATGTGTTTTCCTCAGAAACATGAGGACCTGAGTTTAATTCCCAAAACTCACATAAAAATGCCAGACATGGTGCTTATAATCTTAGCACTGGGGAGGAAGAAACAGGCAAATCCCAGGCTTGCTGGCTAGCTAATTTCATTTACTTGCTGAGCTCCAGACTAGTAAGAGAACCTGTCTCAGAAAAGATGGATGGCATTCCTGAGGAATAATACTCAAGGTTGTCCTCCAGTCTCCACATGCACACACGTGTACTCATACACACAAACATGCACACACAAACATGAACACCCCCCCCCACACACACATACACTGCAGGATCAGTACATTAGCAAGTGATCAGACTTAGATTCTAGGAAACATGTGCTTCTGTGGTGCAGGACAGAGAACTCACTATCTCAGTTTGCTGCCCTGACCCAGGCACATGAAGCAGAAGGTCATGGCTTCTATTCATCTGCCCAGTGTCACCATCCCATTCACTCCTTGGGTGATAGATAAGGTTGCCTGACTTGGGTGTGATACTCTAAGCCTATCCCTCCAGGCTGCAGGCTTTCCAGGAGGTCCACCCTTCCCCCAGGACAGACACCTGTGTCTGTGCATTACAGAGCAAGCCCATTTGCTTTGCCTATAGCCCTCCCTTCCCTTGCTGGCAGTAAATAAGCTCATTTCTGATTCCCCTGGTGCCCAGCCTCTGGTTCAGAGTATAGGAAGAAGGTTCTGCTCCATTGATCCCGCAGCTAACTGGGTCTGAGGCCCACAAACTTCCCCTCCTCCATTCTCAAAGACGTCTTGACTTTTCTAGCTGTGTGTGTGGATTGACCTGGAAGTCAGGGTAGGCTGTCTTCTCCCAGCTACCTGGCTGCAAGAGAGGCCATCTCTGGTTCAGCACATGCAGGAAGAGGGTTCAGGACCACCTCAAAGCCTATGACATGGCCTTCTCTGTGTGCAGGTGGCTGAAGTCATCTTCCCCACAGCAGATAGTACAATGGTGGAGCTTGTGCGGCTGCAGAGTCTGGAAGCCAAAGCTGTGAGTGTGCGCACATTGTCTGCCCAGGGAGAATCCGTGGACTCTGTCCTCACCATCATCCCCCCCGAACTCCTGGTGCCGCCAGCCCCCCACCCAAGGACTGTTCCCCCACCAAAGCCATTAGCAAGTACCTTGGATACCAAAGACCATCACTTGGGTCCCCACACCAAGTCGGACGAGTCCTGGGAGCAGAGCCGGCCACCTGGCCATGCACATGGCCACATGCTGGAACCACCTGACATGCACAGTGCCATCCCTGGCAGAAGGTCACCCTCACCCAGCCGGATCCTCCCACAGCCACAGGGAGCCCCTGTGTCCACAACAGTTGCCAAGGCCATGGCCCGTGAGGCTGCACAGCGGGTGGCTGAGAGCAGCAGGGTAAGCTGCGTCTTCCCTATCAGTTGGTTTGTGTGCTCTTGAGGTGGGGGATGACCTGCAGATGGAGACAGAATTGCCAGCATGCACCCCACAGCCAGGCCACAAATGCAAGGAAGGAAGGGGGGGTCCCCTTCCCCTTCCCATGGACTGGATCCCAATTGAATTCAAATGTTTCTATTCTTCAAATATAGAACCAAGGAAATGCAGATACCTATGTGGCTTAGAAATAGGATTTTAATAGGGTGGAGAATTGTCTGCTGGATCTCAGCTTGGGGCTGTCTTCCTAAACTGAGCAAGGCCTAGTCTTCCTTTTGGAGTGTATGTGTATATGTGTTGGGACTGTGGTTGGGCCATAGTCCCAATGAAGTATGCCATGGTATGAAAACTGTTAAGTACCCCTACTTCTAGGGCTGGGAGAGTGGGAACTGGGCTGGCCTTTGACCCTCCCATCTCTCTCTCAGGCATGCACTTACAAGATGCTCAGGTTTGAGATGAGCCTGAATCTCCTTCAGCAGATCTATACCAGGGCCCTCTAGTTGCCAGGCTGGCCTGTGGGGTTTGTCTTGATGGTGAAGCCTAGGGACAGCTGTGACAAGGTTAAGGCATCCTATCCCATCAGTGTGCCTTAGACTAAGAGCCAGATCAGATGACAAATGGGCCACATCAAAGATCAGCACTGGCATTGCAGGAGCCTTTGAGAACAGTTTCAGCATACATTTCCTCAAGGGACAACTGTCAACTCCAGGTGTCCCCATGAGGGTGCAGAGCAGGCCTAAACCCTTAGTGCCTTTGCCATACCTTCTTGTGACATCTCCCGAAGTATGCAGTGATGGTTGTTTACCCCTCATATGTAGAAAATATTGAACACTTCAGAACAGGTGGGCTCAGAGACTCTGTAAATTCAAGAGGCTGTAATCATGCCACTGATGAGGCTTACAGAGCTCTCAAGCAGTTCAAGAGTGGCTACAGGAAACTTTGGCTGCTACTCTGAATGGCCAGTAATCCATCCCAGGCTTCTGGTAGAAGGTGGCCATTGACCAGATTAAGCCAGGTACTATGAATCCTGGAGGAGGTAGAATTCTCATCAGGATCCACAGTTTTCTCCAGTACAGCTAGTGGTGTTCCAGAGAGGAGAGAGGCTGAGGATACAGCCTGGACCTGGGAGTCCAGGCCCCATGGGAAACATACCCAGCAGCAGCAATGTGGGATCATTTGTTCAAGGGATTATTTGGCCTTCATGCATCCATTCCAAAGGAAGCTTTAGGGCTTAGTGTGTGAAAGATACATTTCTAGGCCCCCCTTGGGATACCTGAGCCAGTTTGCCTGAACAATACCTGGGGCCAAGCATGACCAAGGCTCATGCTTGCAGGGTGTCTTCCAGCCCTTCCACATCCTCACTAGTTATCCTCTTTCTCTTTCCAAGTTAGAGAAAAGGAGCTTCTTTGTGGAGCGGAGCAGCACAGGGCAATATGCCAATTCAGATGAGGAAGATGGCTATGCCTCCCCAGAGGTGAAGAGAAGAGGCACATCAGTGGATGACTTCCTGAAAGGGTCAGAGCTGGGCAAGCCGGTGAGAACATGTGGTTCCTGCATCAGCCCTTGGCTGATGGTGGCTTTGGACAGGTCACGTGGTAGTCCAGAGGCATTGGGATATTGCCCACTTCTGTTGTGGGTCCACAGGAAAGAGCAGAGATGCCAACCAGGGTTACTGTATCATACCAGATATATACATCTGCAAAACTGTATGCAAAACTCACTACCCGCAGCTCTGTGCTCTGGTCATGAGATGGTTGGGCCAGGGGTCGGCTACAAGGATCCATATGCTCTCCATTTGGAAAACTGGCATCTGGGTGTTCACTCCTGCTAATTGGTAATGTTGGTTGGGTATTTGCTATGTGCAAAGCATTATGGGAGATGAAATCCACCACTCAGACACCACTCAGAGCAGCAGCAAAACATTAGGCAGAGGCACATGAATGAATTCTCCCCATTGGAATGTGGATTTATCTCCATGTTTTGATCAGACATGTTCAAATAGAATGCTCTTAAGTGGTACAAAGAGCAAATATGGGAAGAAAGCTTTCTTAGCATGTGCTACTGGGTTCAATTCCTAGTACCTCAAAGAGAGGCTAGGGGGAGGGACCAAGGGAGAAAGTGGGGAGAAAGAGAGGAAGGAAGGAAGCAAGCAAGGAAGATGAAAGCAGGCCAAACGAATTTAAATCCAAAATCGAGGTCACTTCTATATCTTCTGCTTCCTGCCCAGTAGAAAGATTAGGGCTGGCAGCTCAGGTTCTCCTGTTGCAGACTGCTCCAGGGAGGCTGTTCCCATTCACCTCTGTGGTGACTCAGTGTGGGCAGAACACCTTTCCTGTGGCTTATATGGGTTCTTCCTCAAGTAGCCATGAATTACTGTGGCTCTGTGTGCTTATATCTTTATCCAGGCTAGCAATGAGATGGGGGGTGGGGTGGTGTTTTTCATAAGCCTGACTCAGGATGGTAGTAATTGCATCTCCCTTGTCATCTACCCATATAATAGGGAAGAACTCTACTCACCCAGGCTGGTCCAAAGCACTTCGTTGTGGCTGTATCACATTTGTCTCAGCCTGAGCTGATGGAACACTGTTCTTATTGCAGGTGAAGCCCTAAGTGGCAGGTGGCCTATTAGTAGGTGAGACCTGGCTACTTGCTTCCTTTCCCATCAATACTACAGAACTGCAAGAAGCTGCTGACACTGAATTTTTCACTAGTATATATTTGCTGTACAATGTGATGGGTTTGACAATGACATTATTACTCTAGTGTATCACATACTCTATTCTCATGCTCATGACCCTCTCCTGTCCAAATTTTAAAAGAGGCTATTTAATATGCACTTTGTTCTGCCCCACCCCTCCAGGTGCCTCTTCTTCACAGCTTCTACCAGATGTTAGGCCAGGTCCACAATGATGGTCACAGTGGCCACATAGCCCACCACACCTGGGCTCCATCTTCTGCCAGACCAGGAAGTGTGTAGTGTGAGTGTGTGTGTGCATGTGTGTATGTGTGTGTGTTGGCGGTGTTTCACAATATGTGGCCTTTTAAAAACCCTCAGTGACTTCCTATGCATCACACCTCATGTGACCACCTGCCACACCACATCCTCTTGTGTGGCACAGCACCAGTGTGCATATATTGGTGCTCAAGCCTTCGGCCATCTGAGCTGGCAATGTTAGGCAACAGCCTGTATTTAGCAAGTGAGTCAAGAGGTTGACATACACAGAAGTGGAGTGTCGTGCTGTGTCTCTTCTCTAGAGCCAAGCATCTTCACAGCTGCCAGAGAGGGGTGACCTGTACCATCCTTGCTCTGCTGCTCTTTGCATGAGTTTCCTTGCCATCCAGACCTTGTTTTCATCACCATCAATATGAGCTGTGCACTGCACCCCACTCCATAGGCCCAGCAAGGGTGGCTGCAGAGCCTGTGGTATGCTGAAGGACCTGTAGGGTGGAGGTCCCATCTATGCCCTCTATTTTTGGCTGTAGCCCCACTGTTGTCATGGAGACGAGTACCATACGGAGAGCAGCAGGGGGTCAGACCTCTCAGACATCATGGAGGAGGATGAAGAGGAGCTGTACTCTGAAATGCAGCTGGAGGATGGGGGCCGAAGGCGGCCCAGTGGCACCTCCCACAATGCCCTCAAGGTGAGTGCTGGTTCAAGACAGAGGACATGACATACTTCAGCAGCCCCTGGCATCCCTTGCTGGGGCTGCTCCACCTGCATTACCCAGAGCTGCTGCCCACCTTTCCAAATGGTCTGAGTGCTGAAGTTTGGGGGATCTACTTGGCAGCTCCAAGGCCACTCGCACTTTAGCAGCAATGGAACTGAAAGCAATAGAACTATCTCAGCCTTGTGTGCTCAAAGAACCAGTGTTGAGTAGGTTCCAGCCTCCAGGTTAGCATGGAGTGGGAAGTGCAGGATGGCGCTTGCCAGGCTCATAAGTGGGGGAATCTAGGCGTCCTTGAGTTTCATGTGGGTGGGAGCCAAGCAGGTAAGGTCAGAGATGGCCTGGCCATGGTGGGGAGAACAAAGGTCTATCACACAGGGCCCCACACCGAGAGGGAACCCAGACCACCTATCACCTATATAGAGTGGACCAAAGGCACAAACTACCTCATGCAGAAGCTCTGGGGATAGCTGGAGGAGTGGCGGCTTCATAAGAACTGAGCCTGCAGTGCCCTGAAGCCCAGCAGGTGTCACCTACATCCTGCCACTGCTGGTGGGAACATCTAGCTCCTCTGTGGATTGTGTCCACTGTGGAGGGTAGGCTGATGATCCACCTTTGTGCATCAGCCATGTGTAGGGAATGGTGCAGGCCTGCTCCTCACCCCCAACAGCAATCCCCAATATGGTCCAAGGGCCAGGCAGTGGGACTGCTATGAGCTTTCACAATGTAAAGGCCCCAGTGAGGACCATTGTGCAGGAGATGATGCCTACAGGGTTTTTCTCTGTACACACATGACCTTGCACATTGAGTGCTGGGCAGAAGACAGCATCCAATTCTGCTGCCAATCTAGGGCCTTTGCACATAAGACTAGACTGGCATCTTCTCTCAGCAAAGGCCTCTATAGAGTTTCAGGGCCCTGTCAGCAGAGAACATACCACACCCTTATCAGCCCTGCATGATGTAGCTCATGACATTCCTGGTGCTTTCCCACACCCAGTTCCCAGGCTCTCACCCCAGAAGAGCTCACACTGGCCTCTCTTGAGTGGTTCAGTCTGAGACTCCCCATCCTGTCCTAGGGGGGGAGGGGGGGAGAAAGGGAGACATACATCTGGAAAGTGCTCATGGTGCACCAGGGTAGGTTTGCACTTATGCTTCCCATCTTCTGGATGCTTCTCTGGACAGAGAAAGATGCTGAAGGCTGCTTCCTAAGAACTGCCTAGAAATGGGCCATTTTGCACCTTGGGAAGTAGATTCTGAGAGTGAATGATGTCATTCTAGAGGCATGAGGTACAGATACACTCACCCCTCACTTCTTACAAACAGCAGGAGAGCCATAAGGTTAGTAGGGGCAGAGCAAGACTATAAGGCTGCCACAGAGGCAGGCCACTCATCTATAAGGTCATCATAAAGTTTTAAAAAGCTGGAGGTTTTACAGGCTGGTTTAGATTTCTAGATTATTTTTAGAAAGTTCCAGGCATAATTGGGAGCACAGGCCACACTAGCCTCACATGGCACATTCCCACATGGCAACGACTGGTTGTGCCAAGCTGGGTTACCTGGAGGGACTAGGGTAAATGATTGTCCCCTCTACTGCCATCTCACCTCTCTTGCCTGCCATAGATAGCATCTGTCTCTTGGTTTCTTTTTGTTTGGCTATCACTCTTCACTCTGATAGTGTTCGACATAGCTAAGACAAACACCCTGAATATGGCCTTAGAAAGGAGAAGCACACATGCACCAGCAGAAAGTGGACCTACCCGTGTCCACACTTGTATCTGGTAATGAGTCCCACTCAAACCATAGACTCTGCACTAGGAAAATCCTACATGGTCCTCAATTTTGGGAAACCTACAGCTCAGTGGGTATACCTGGCAAGGCCATCAGGCACCTGTTGGGGCTAGTCTGTAGTGCACAGAGCCTAGGAGGGGACATGAGCAGCTTTCCCAGCAACTAAGTTCCCCAAGGAGAGATTTGCTAGGTGTGCAGGTCTGTCCCAGAAGACAAGCACAGAGCAGAGGATGAGGCTCAGGTACTGTTTCTTTAAAAAATATATTTTATTTATTTGAGAGAGAGAGAGAGGGGGGGGGGGAGGGAGGGTGGGTGAGGGAGAGGAAGAGGGAGAGGGCATACCAGGATCTCTAGCTACTGCAAACAAATTCTAGATTCATGTGCCATCCTGTGCAACTGGTTTATGTGAGTACTGGGGAATCAAACCTGGGTTCTTACACTTCAGAGGCAAGTACCTTAACCACTAAGCCATCTCTCCAGCCCCAGGGCTGTTTCTTGAGAGAGAGAATCATGTGTCCAGAAACATGCAGACTATAGGCTCAATCCAGGCATACTAATGAAGTGGCCCCAGGGAGGGGCTATCTCTCTGCCAGATGCTGAGGTCGTAGATCTAGAGGTGGCAAGTCACAGGTGCCAAGGTAAATGATTCCAGTCCTCTGCAGCCACCATCTGAACACAGGATGTCTAGCATCATTCTCAGGGCCATATATGTGCTATAAGGAGCTAGGCACCTCACACAGCTTATGCTTTAGCTGGAGGGACCAGAGGGCTTCCCAGGGTGCTAAATGCTAAGAATACAACAGTTCAGAGCAACAAAAGGGAGTATTTAGGTATTCTGTGGGGACTCCCAGACACACTTGGCATCCAGCAGCAGTTGTCCTTGGGTTGCCAGGATGGAGTATAGATAGTGGGCACAGGTTTCCACACACACTCTATGTTCACTGCATGGGATCAGGCACAGGTGGGCTTCCCCATGGTCCACTGGCATGGCATCTGCTCCTGAGGTTCTTCCCTGCACTGTCCTCTGCCTTCACACTCCTATGTGGCCCATCCTTTCCATCCCAGAGCCCCAGCAGGCATGCTGCTGGCCCCATGAGCAGAGGCACGCTTCTGTCCCCGCTTTGCCACCAAAACTAATTCTGTGTGTGTTTTCTCTCCCTCCTCTGCTCCCCACTATCTAATGTTTGGCCACACCCTGCTCTTTCACACATGCTGTCCCTCAGGAATTCCATAAGACTAGGAGCTCTGACGGCGCTTTCTTGGAACAGTCTGAGTTACCCCAACAGCCCCATCGCAGTAAGAGACTGTTCAGTATCCCTGAGGTAGCCGAGGAGGAAACGGAGCACGGAGAGCCACTGCTCAGGCAGGGCATGGGGGCCTCCAGAGCCAGGGCCCTGCTGGCCATGGAGCATGGGCCTATCCGGCCCTGCTGGGGTCACCAGGCCTCGCAGGGTTCCTGGCTCCCTGCAGAACACAGGGGCTCAGGCGTCCACATGGAGGACCTCCTTCTGGAAGACAGAGGCTATCGGTTCAGCCGCTCGGCCACCAGGAGCCCAGACAGCGGCTTAGACTGTGGCAGTGAGGAGGAAGAATCTCGGTTTAGTTTCAGGAGTGCCGCAGCCAAGTGCAGCCCAGGCCCCAGTCACTGTCCCTGTAGGAGAAGCCCAAGGCCCCTTCTGGCCCGGCGGCGGACGCTGACCCGACAGAGCAGCATTGAAGAGGACTTTGGGGAGCAGGTGGACCCCAGTGACGTCATCAGGAGCGATGACACCCAGCCAAGCCCGGAGAGGCCCATGCCCAGGAGGTATGGCTGGGACGAGGCCAGCGACCACGAAGATTTTCGGGGTGTCTGGAGGAAAAGCCTAGCCATGCCTGACAGTAGGGCAGTTGACCACCATGCACAGCCTCTTCCCCGAGTGGCAGACGGCCCTTTGGTGTGTGAATTAACCGTCCTCCCCACGCGCGCTTGCCAAACCAATCCGTGCTCATTCTTCCGTTGGTTTTTGCATTGGGTTCTGGGGTTTTAACGTGCATCAGGGGACTCTCCTGGCAGCTCTCTTTGGTTCTCCCTGCATTTTTTGATTTATTCAGTCCCATTGCTTACCAATTGCTTGCCCATTCCAAAGATTTCTTTTCTTTGCTTTAGAGTAATGGTCTCCCCCATGAAATCAGTAATGATTACGGCTGCTTTACTTAAAGGACAACTGACTGTAAGTTTTAATTAAGGGTTAGCTGAACTACAAGTATCCAAAACTTTGGCATCACATACTTTTTAAAAAAATTATTATAAGGGATTCATTTATGACTGCTAGTATTTTGCAAGGGGTTGTTTTGTCCTTATTACTTTTTTTTTTTTTTTTTTTTTTTTTAGTAAAGCAATGGAAATTTATTAAGAAAACAGTGAAAAAGCTACTGTCAGAAAAAGCATGCTTGTGCATCCAAAGAAGAGATTGGGAGGAGGAAAGAAAAGTTATGTTTTTTGAGTTTGAACTCAAAAATGGGCAGGCTCACAGTGTAGATCTGTAAACAACTGCCTATTTGGGCTTTTAAGTTATCTTTTGGCATTCATCTATAATTGTTTCAAAATTAGAGAATACTTTATGTCAGAAACTTATTTTTGCATATTGTCTCCAAGGTTTCTTTTCCATTCCAAATATTGCTGCCCCCCACCTCCACCCCAATTGTGTCCACCAGTTTCCATGGTGCATTTTGTGACTGGCCACAGACATCAGCTCTGGGTTGTGGGGTGGCAGTAGGTTTCCAGAGCAGCTCATCCCAGGCTTCATTCATCTGTATTGTGTCCCTTTTCCAGAACATCGGCTTTTGCCATGCTGAATGTGTCATTGGGTGCACAGGTGGGCCACCAACATGGTGTCAGGTCCCAGTCTGAGCCACATACTCTGCGATGTGACCACATACAGTGCTGCCTGCACCCCTGGCTTTTCCACCATAGTAGCTCTGTCTCATCCATGACCACAGGCACCTAACCTGTTCCTGTGTCCTGGGAATGGCCTTGGTCAGCAAGATTTCTAGTGAGCTGGAAGTTTTGACGAGCTTCCCTAGTCAGTCCTGACCTCTAGTCCAAAGGAGAGATGGATAGCATCAGATAGGAGATCCACACAGGTCCACATTAGCCCAGGGTTCTGCCAGGGCTTCACTGGAGCTGACATAAGTTCAGGTGGTCCAAAGGCTGATAACAGGCAGTGCTTTACTTTGGGTTTTCAGAAACCTCACGCTACAGCTTCTGTCCACACTGGACTTTGGGAGCTACAGCAGTGTGTTCCCACACATGTGACAGCTGTGGGTGGCATGCACAAAGCCAGGTGAGGATTAGCATGTCCACATCATGAAAAGTGTCCTGAACTGTACTTCGACATTGTCATTTTGGTCCAATGAGCTATCACATCAACCAAAAGACACCTCCCATGGCTCATTCTTACCCCACTCCCCTTCAGGGTGTCCAGAAAGTGACCCTGATATAGGAAGTGGGGACCTCGGGATCTAGCTTGTTTTTCTCCCAGGGTCTTCAGCTAACCTTTCAGTTAAAAGCTAAGTTTAGTTGCCTTTAGAGCTTCTGCTTTCAATCTGGATTGATTTGGCTGACTTACTTTTTCCTTCCCAAAGCTGGTGGCACTTACAATCCTATTGTTCTACTTCTAGATTCTAGGAAACCCAGCATCAGTGGGACGAGTCGACAGGCTGGAGCATGCGGGCAGGAGGTTTCCTCATGGGGGTGCAGGTCCTCCGAGGCCGCCGCTGGCAATGGCCCCATCCATTGGTTAGTAATGTGATTAATGTTTTTCTCTTCTTGCCATAGAGTGCATGGCTGCTTAATGTTTAGCCCAAACATTTTAAAAAATTTCCAGAACTTTAAATATTGACAAAATGCAGGAGGAAAACAACTTAAGGGAAGGGATGTTTTTGGTTCACAGGGCAGGTTCAGTCCATCATAGCAAAGGATGTGAGGGAGCAGAGCAGTTCACATCATGACAGCTGAGACAAGTGGGGGGAGAGGGAAAAAGGGAAAAGAGGGAGGAGAAAGAGAGGGCAGAGGAGAAGGGAGGGAGAAGAGTGAGAGAGAGAAACAGACAAAAAAGGAGAGCAAGTAGGAGGGAGTAGACACATTTCCATATTCTCTGTACTGAATCCATGATTTCTCCCTTGTCCTTCTCTTCCTGATCTTTTGGGATTTAGCCAGTGCTGCTCAGAGCTGTTATTTGGTCATTGTCATCAAACTGCTACAAAGAGAGTGGCTGAAAGTTGGGTGAGGGGAATGTTCTGTCACTGACATGAAATCATGGAGGCAAAAATTCCAAGAAGTGTTATTCATAAGACAATGGGCTCAGGAATAAGCCCAAATAAACCAGGTTCTTGTGCAAGTATGCACATAACCCACAGCAGAGACACACGCACCCCATAGCAGAGACTCGCACCCCACAGCAGAGACATGCACCCCACAGTAGAGACACACACACCCCACAGCAGAGAGACACGCACCCCATAGCAGAGAGACACGCCCCACAGCAGAGACACACGCACCCCATAGCAGAGACTCGCACCCCACAGCAGAGACACACGCACCCCACAGCAGAGACACACGCACCCCACAGCAGAGACACACGCACCCCACAGCAGAGACACGCACCCCACAGTAGAGACACACACACCCCACAGCAGAGACACACGCACCCCACAGCAGAGAGACACATGCACCCCACAGCAGAGACATGCACCCCACAGCAGAGACACACACCCCACAGCAGAGACACACACACCGCACAGCAAAGACACATGCACCCCACAGCAGAGACATGCACCCCACAGCAGAGACACACACCCCACAGCAGAGACACACCCACCCCACAGCAGAGACACATGCACCCCACAGCAGAGACACACACACCCCACAGCAGAGACACATGCACCCCACAGCAGAGACACATGCACACCACAGCAGAGACACACACACCACACAGCAAAGACACATGTACCCCACAGCAGAGACACATGCACCCCACAGCAGAGACATGCACTCCACAGCAGAGACATACACACCCCACAGCAGAGACTCATGCACCCCACAGCAGAGACACACACACCACACAGCAAAGACACATGTACCCCACAGCAGAGACATGCACCCCACAGCAGAGACACACGCACCCCACAGCAGAAAGACACATACCTCACAGCAGAGACACACACACCCCACAGTAGAGACACACACACCCCACAGCAGAGAGACACATACCTCACAGCAGAGACACACGCACCCCACAGCAGAGACACACGCACCCCACAGCAGAGACACACACACCCCACAGCAGAGAGACACATGCACCCCACAGCAGAGACACACGCACCCCACAGCAGAGACACATGCACCCCACAGCAGAGACACACGCACCCCACAGCAGAGACACATGCACCCCACAGCAGAGACACACGCACCCCACAGCAGAGACACATGCACCCCACAGCAGAGACACACACACCCCACAGCAGAGACACATGCACCCCACAGCAGAGACATGCACTCCACAGCAGAGACACATGCACCCCACAGCAGAGACACACGCACCCCACAGCAGAGACACACACACCCCACAGCAGAGACACACGCCCCACAGCAGAGACACATGCACCCCACAGCAGAGACATGCACTCCACAGCAGAGACACATGCACCCCACAGCAGAGACACATGCACCCCACAGCAGAGACACACGCCCCACAGCAGAGACACATGCACCCCACAGCAGAGACATGCACTCCACAGCAGAGACACATGCACCCCACAGCAGAGACATACCCCACAGCAGAGACACATGCACCCCACAGTAGAGACACATGCACCCCACAGCAGAGAGACACATGCACCCCACAGCAGAGACATACCCCACAGCAGAGACACATGCACCCCACAGCAGAGACACACACACCCCACAGCAGAGACATACCCCACAGCAGAGACACATGCACCCCACAGCAGAGACACACACACCCCACAGCAGAGACATGCACCCCACAGCAGAGACATGCACCCCACAGTAGAGACACATGCACCCCACAGCAGAGACATGCACCCCACAGCAGAGACACATGCACCCCACAGCAGAGACACGCACCCCATAGCAGAAATACATGCACCCCACAGCAGAGACACATGCACCCCACAGCAGAGACATGCACCCCACAGTAGAGACACATGCACCCCACAGCAGAGACATGCACCCCACAGCAGAGACACATGCACCCCACAGCAGAGACACGCACCCCATAGCAGAAATACATGCACCCCACAGCAGAGACATACGCACCCCACAGCAGAGATACATGCACCCCACAGCAGAGACATACGCACCCCACAGCAGAGAGACACATACCTCACAGCAGAGACACATGCACCCCACAGCAGAGACACACGCACCCCACAGCAGAGACATACCCCACAGCAGAGACAACCATTGGCAGAAATAATTGGAGCAGAATTCCTGGATATGACAGAGCAGGCACCTCACAGTGTCCCCAGGCTCCATGCTTGCTCTGAGAGCAGGACAAGTGTAAGATTTTCCAGGCTGCTGCTTTCTGCTCAGCACCACTTCACCTTATGCTGATTCTCATGATATTTAGAATTCCCAAAATAATCAAGTCCTCTCGTTGATTATCAACAAAGCCAAAAATCACAGCGAAGAAATGAACAAATTGGGCTCTAGAGAAGTTTTGTCCCCAGCAAAAGTTAAACTGCTGAACAAAATAAAACAAAAGGTAGGTGTAAGGCATCCCTGAAAGATCTTGGATTTCCATAGTGGAAATAGTTCATGCCATTTAAAAATTAGCTTTTGCGGGGCTTGGGAGATGTCTCAGTGGTTAAAGGTGCTTAAAGACACTTGTTTGTAAGACTGATTGTTCAATACCCAGCACCCACGTAAAGCTGGATACAAAGTGGCTCAGCACAGCAGTGGATGGTGGATCCAGGAGAGCAGGGACACTCATGGGCAGCTATGCGGATGCACACAAAGGGCAAAAATAAAATAGCAGCAATGGAGAGGCTGTCTCCAGTGGAAGGAGAGGGCAGACTTCCTGAAATTGTCCTCAGACTCCATACATGTGCTGTGGCATGTGTGTGCACATACACACAATTTTTTTAAAATCATCCTTCCTTACAGCTAAGTGACATGCTATTTTATTATTTTTAATTCATTTTTTCACAATAAGCAAAGATGTAAACATCAGGGTAATATTCCAGGGTATGGATGAATTTGGAGGCTGAGAAAGAGGAGAGAGGTGGCGGTACTGGGAGTTTATTTCTTCTTACTTATAAATCCCCCTAGCTTTATTGGTGTATGATAAGACTGATAAAAATTATACTTAAACATATATATATATATGCATATATATGTATATGGTACCCAATATAATGTTTTAATACATGCATACATGGTCAATTATACTATATTTTCTAATCCAAAGTTGCTAAGAGAGTAGATCTTAAATGATCTCAATTGTAGGGAACTGGGGAGATGGCTCAATGGATAAAAGCATTGCTGTGAAAGCACAAGGACCTGAGTTTGCTCTCCAGCACCTGTGTATGAACTTGGGCACACCTTGCATGCTTGTAACCCCAGTGCTGAGGAGAACAGGGACAAGAGGGTCACTGGGACTCACTGGTCAGCCAGCGTAACTAAAAACAGCACAAGCTTCAGGTTCAGTGAGAGACTTTGTCTCATGGAAATAAGGCACAAGAGCAATAGAGGAGAACATGTGGTATACATCTCTAGCCTTTGCATGTGGGCACACAAGGTGCACGCATCTGCATATATAGGTGCATAAATCACATGCATATACACACACCACATATACTACATATATACACACACGTGCATGTGCATACACACCCCCAGTAATTTGTTTGTCTTATCTACAATTGTGGAGCTCATGGTTATGTATAGCTGACTGTATATGTGTCATCCTTCCCACAGCTGTACATCATGTATGAGTGCGAGCCACAGTTCTGTTCCCCTGGGTTCACATGGCCTCTGTGCTTTGTTCCTTGCATGTTCCAGATGAATACACCGGGCGAGACCGCCTTTCTCCAGACTTCTATGAAGAGTCAGAAACTGATCCTGGTGCTGAGGAGCTCCCCACCCGGATCTTTGTGGCTCTGTTTGACTATGACCCACTTACTATGTCCCCAAATCCTGATGCTGCTGAAGAGGAGCTTCCCTTCAAAGAAGGACAGATCATCAAGGTGGGGATGGTTACTGGCACAGGGTGGGGTAGGGCAGGGACTGATAGCAGGTAATCTGTACCCAGAAGGAGTGTGGATTTGTGGATTGTATTCTGGGATTGCCTGGCATGTGCAAAGGGTCCTGCCTGTGCTTTACTGGGGAAAAGGGATGCTTTCTTCATCTGTCTTATAGCGTTGTGTATGTCTGCATATACGTGTGCTCATACACATGCGCACATTTGCACTTCAGAATGACCTATGAAGTACAGGTTCTAATATGTTTTCATATTACAGACTCTAAATTTTAAAGTAGAATTTTCAGTGCCTAAATTCTAAACTTTAAGCAGACAAACAAGGAGGAAAGGAAGAGGATGGGAGGGAAAGAGAGGAGAGGGAAGGAATTACAGAAGAGAGCAAGATTAGAGGGAAGATGAAAGGGAGGAAGAGAAAGGATGGAGAAAGGAAGGAGGAAGGAAAGTGGGGAAAGAAAAGAAGGAAGGAACGGCAAAGGCATTCAACAGCTGGGTCTGGTCAGTAGACTTTCAAACTTAGCACACTGTAGTGGCTGGCTGTTTTCCAGCCTTCTGATGAGCAGGGGATGGAAGCCACTGGGTCTGTGGGAAGGGAATGAGAGTAAGCATGTGCTCAGCACCCTGGGCTCTCAGGTTTGGAAAGAACCCTGACCAGTGCACTTGGAAGTGGTCCAAATGGCTGGTGTAACACTCTTCTCCACTTCCTATGGAGGAACCCACCTCACATGGACACAGGTACTCCCACAGGTCTGAAGGAAAGTGTCTCTTCCATGTATGAGTTCAAATGTGTGTACTTATCCAAGCTAACTCCTCAGTTTGTGGGAAATACAAGTTGTCCAAGCCATGAAGGGAAAACCATCTCATGACTGAAGGCCACAGGGTGAGGGTACCACACACATAGCCACCACATGTGCAAGTGACTCACAAAGGTGAGTTGTGGAGTTTTAGGTGTGTGTTTAGTTTTGGAATGATGCTGTCATCTACATGGCTGAGTCATCCAATGACGATAGTTAGATTTCCCCTCCATTTCTGCAGGGATAAAGATACAGATGGGACCAATCATGATGGTGTGATTCTCCCTGCCCACCATGTCTGCATGTCTATGGAGATAAAAATGCAGATGGTGGGGTGGAGGGGTGGATAGATGGCTTAGCTGTTATGGTGCTTGCCTGCAAAGCCTACAAATCATGTTGAATCTCCAGGTCTCACGTAAGCCAGATGCAGTGACACAAGCATTCAATGTCACCTTGTGCACAAGGGGTCGCATGTGTCTGGAGTTCATTTATAGTAGCTGAAGGCCCTGGCATGACCATTCTTTCTCTTTCTTGCTCTGCCTCTTTCTCTCTCTCTGCCTCCCTCTCTCTCTCAGATAAATAACAATAATAATAATGAAAATATATTTAAGAAAAAGATGCAGATGTGGCCAGTGACCATGGTTTGATTCTCTGCCCCCATGTCTACAGGTCTATGGGGACAAAGATGCAGATGGGTTCTACCGCGGGGAGACATGTGCACGGCTTGGCCTCATTCCTTGTAACATGGTGTCTGAGATCCAAGCGGATGATGAAGAAATGATGGACCAGTTGTTGAGACAAGGCTTCCTTCCTCTGAACACTCCTGTGGAGAAAATAGGTGTGCTTGGCCCCCACCCTGCCTTTGCCCTTCCTAGTAGGAAGAAGCTGCCACCTGAGCAGGGGCCTCACAGCATCTCAGTGTGCCCTGGTTGGGAGGATTGAGCACTGTTCTTGGGGTAAAACTTACTTTGCACACTGGGATGGGACTAGAACTGCATTCAGGGCACATGTTTGCCCCAGTACTGGTGCATGTACATAATCTGATGAGTGATGAAGTGCAGCCCTTTCTGCTAAAAGTCCCTCACATCTAGTAAACAACCCAATGATGGATTTTGGGGCCTAAGCTTTGCAAATCAGCTTGACCATGATAATATTCCAGTGACACAGGGTTATACAAGGGCTTTTGCTTATCCAAAGGCATAATAGTTTTTGCCTATTCCTTTGAGGCTACTACATTGTTTTGTGAGCTGGTCTGCACACACTAGTGAGAAAATGAGGGGCTGGGAAGATGGCACAGTAGATCAAGTGCGTGCAACACCAGACTGAGGATCCAAGTTCAGGTCCCCAGCAACCATGTAAAAGGCCAGGCATGGAACATACACTTGTAATCCTTTTGCTTGGAAGATGGACAAGGAGGATCCTGTGATTTGCTGGCTACCTAGTCTAGCCAAATTGGTGAGCTCTAGGTTCAGTGAGAGACCCTGTTTAAAAAAAATAGCATGGGGAGTGACTGAGGACATCCAATCTCAACATCTGGCCTTCATGGACACATGCATACATATGTACCCACACACATATGAACACACATAGACACTACACACATATACCTGCCAAAAGAACAGAGAGATTGTCTGTGAGTGTAGACAGTGGTACACTTGCTTTTCCTGTGTACCTAGAAATCTGTTTGAGAAAACAACCTTTTCTACCTTGCTGGAAATAAGATCCATTTTATATCATTCACACTAGACATTTAATACTTCAAACATTAGATTAACTTCTAAATCAAATACAAAGCCCAGTGACTCAAAAATAGACATGAACATATCATTTCATCCATTTGGAGCATTAATGAATTCTTGAAAAAATTTTGCAGAACTGGGGACTGAACTCAATCAGGGCTTTCTGCATGCTTTCTATTGCTAAGTCACATCCCCATCCCTTTTTCATTTTTATTATGAGATGGGGTCTGGCCTTGAATTCAGTCTATAGTTAAGGCAGGGTTTGAGCTTGCAATCCTCATTTCCTCAGCTTTCTGAGAAGCTGGAGTGATAGCCATGCCACCAGGCCCAGCTGACATTCTCCTAGTCACAAGATCTAACATCTGCTGGTTGAGGTTTAACATGAACTATAATGCCCACATGAAGTCCATAAGATTGAAGTTGAGTCCCTGTTAACTCTGCTCCTGATGCTAGCTATGACGGTTTCAAAGATAAGACTATCTGTCTATCTAGTCATGAAATATAATATGCTGTGGGTGACCTGTGTTACCTGGTACCTCAGATGTCTCCTTAGTCTGTAGTTCTATCTACATGTGGCTTGTCAAGGGACCCATCCCTAGATATCTGCTTGTCCCACTGTACCTAGGAATTCCACCCACAAAGATGACAGGCTTAATGTGGACAGAATTTTGTCAAATTATTGTAGTAACAGGAACAGGCATTTTTAAAAGTGCACTGGTGATGGTTATGTGACGTTTCCTCGGGACATGTGAACAGCATCCATTATTCCAAGTAGGGTCCCAACAACAAACTAAAGAAATTATTCAATCCAAATCTACCTTAAAGCCAGTGGGTTTGTTGGACTTGCTTTGAAGAGCATGGGTGAAAGGTTGCTTATAGGAGCATGGGTAAGAGGTTACTTATGGTAAGGCAGCTGCAAGGTCTGTCCCAGAATGGGTAGTAACCTCATGAAAACTGTATAACTTGCAGGCAGCTCTGCTAAGAGTCTCCCTCCTTGGCAATGGTCACTGCTTGTATAAGCTAGAGGAGGGATTTGTGTCTCTTGCAGTTCTGTGAGCTTCCTGAGCCTTAAAATTGTAGGTAACTTCTTGAGTCTTAAGAGCCTTCTGTACCGCTCCAGGAGGGACTTTCTTGGTTGTACCTTCCCCAGAGCAGCAGTCAGAGCTTCATGCTGCCTGCCAGAGCCATCTCACACCTGTGCCAGCCCATATTGTTTGGACTCATTAAGGAAGAGGGTCTCCCACCACAGTGAGTACTCCTGGCATAGTGGACACAAGGGAACATGTTACTGTGAGGGGATCATTATAGAGAAAACCATAAACCTGGAGGTCAAGGCAGCTGGCTCGAGTGACATTCAGTGAGATTTCACCTACTCTTCTAGGCACTGAACAGGGTTTCACCACTGGTTCTGAGAAAACTTCACAAATGCTTCTTGTGGTCCCACAGAGAGAAGTAGAAGAGGTGGCCGGGTTCATTCTATGTCCACACGAAGAATGGTGGCTCTCTATGACTATGATCCAAGAGAAAGCTCGCCTAACGTGGACATCGAGGTACTAGTTATTTTACCCTGACCTGGAATCGTACCCCATAATTTCCTAGCTGAGCTGTTCATAGACACCATGTTTATGCCATTTTCCCTTAGCTTCTCATTCCTTCTCCTTGAATATTGTAGGAAGGACTACTTTGCCAATGCCCAATGACTGGCCATTGTAGAGATAACAGCTGGTAAAAGAAGCACTGACATTCTCAGGGGTTCATCCAGTCATAGCAGTCTCCCATATTCACATCTAATTAACTGTGGCCAATGGAGATCCAAGCATATTAGTGGGAAGTCCCCAGAAATCACTGGTAAATGTGGAATGGCTGTGCTCAGTCAAATGGTAGAACCTCATAGTCCTGCTAAGTGTCACCCCTTGATCAGGTGCTGCCTTCCCACCACATCTATGAACCTTCATTCCACTGTCTGTCACAGTTGCTCATTGTGTTGTTAGCTATTGCTGATCTCTTTTAGTGCCTAGTTTATCACAAAGATACTACCTGGCATGGGTAGAGTTGGGTACTATCTGCAGTGCTGGGCATACACTGGTGTTCCTGGCAGAGTGGACATTATGAAGGTAGAACATGAAGGCACTGGCCTTCCATAAAGACACTTTTCTGATTTATAACAATTCCTATACACATGGTATTTCTGTAAATGATGGCAAGCCTCCAGCTTATGAACTTTATTCCCTCATGTCTAATTTAGATAGACATAATTTTAGATATTCTCTTCTGTGTTTATTTTGGGTTCCATGGTCTGAAATGCATGAGGACAGTTTGAGAGTCATGTTCAATGCTGTCTGCTGTCCCCAGGCTGGGACCTGACCCACAGCAGACACTTAATTAATAGGAAAGTTCATGATCAGTTGGAAGATTTTCTTAGTGCTAAGAGAGGGTGTTTGTGGAATGAGCCTCATTTTTTGGGAGCATCCCCACATTGAAGGCTGGTGGTTAACCAGAGGAGATGGCAATAACCCTGAATATTTTAATTTCCAGAACACCCACAGCACTTTCAGGCAGATGACATTTCCACACAGCTTTGAAAACAGTCTTCCAGCCCTCCTCTTGACTTGGTTTAAAGATAGGTTGAAACCTAATCATAAGAGATATCGCAAACTTAGGGCTGGGACAATGGCTCAGTGGGTAAAGTACTTGTCATCCAAGCATGAGGACCTGACTTCAGATCCCCAGCTTCCGCATAACATATCAGGAATGATATCAAATGCTTGTGATCTTAGCACTGAGGAAACAGACAGGTAACACATAGGATTCACTGGCTAGTGTTTCTAGCTGAGTTGGTGAGCTCTGGGATCAGTGAGAGATACCATCTCAAAGAATACAATAGAGAATGATTTAATAATACACCCAGTTGTACTCTGGCCTCTGTAGACATATGTGCACATGTGCCTGCACACCTGCATAAACATATGTACCTACATGTATATAAACATGCATGCACACACACATACACATATTCATACCCCCCCATACATACACAGGTTGTGCAACATGCTCTTAACTTTGTCTTCCTTCTCTTCAGGCTGAGCTTCCCTTTTGTACAGGCGATATTATTACTGTTTTTGGTGAAATTGATGAAGATGGATTTTATTATGTAAGTTTTTGAAACATCAAGAAGCATTATTCATTTTAGCAGTGTTTACCCCCTGGTTGATTCTTTTAAACATATGCTGAGCTGTGATCTTTACAGGGCTCTCTGTAATGTTCACCTGGCTTTCCACTTCTCTGCTGTATTCTCTTTTGCATGTAATATAGAATGCTGGAAATGGGGTGGTGCATGCCTGTAATTCCAAGCTTGGGAAGGCTGAGGCAAGGGAATTGTTGTGAGTTCGAGACCAGCCTGAGTTATGGAACTATACCCTGTCTTGGAAAATAAAGAAAGACAAGAAGGAAGGAAGGAAGAAAGAAAAGAAGGAAGGAAGGAAGGAGAACTAAAACGTAATAATCAAGCTGGCACTATGGTCTCTTGTCATTCCTTCTTACAGCAGTACATTTGTGTCTATAAACTGCAGACAGAGCAAAGGCATTCACAATGTGATGGTTAGAATTTGCCACCATCCAGTTACCAATTAGATTTTATAGATTATTTGTGACCTATGTGATTAAAGAACGTTCTTATAGGGAGAGTAAGAAGTAAAAATAAAACACAAAATAAATAGGTAAGTAAAACCCCAGAGATTTCAAATCCCCTCCTTCCCTTCCTTTCACAACTAAACCACCAGCAGCTTGGGATCCACCCTTTCCTAGAACTTCCTAGCAGCCAGCGCCTCATAGATACCTTTGTTTTCTGATCTATGAGTGTCTCACTAATGTTCTCTGGGAAACAAAAGAGGGTTATTCCCCTTTTGTCTTGTGTGACTGTCTTCATTGACACAGTTGGCACTCCTGCTTCCCTGTGCAGTGGTGGAGGTTCCAGGAGTCCCTATCTTGAGCCATTGTCCCCATATTGGGAAATAAGCCCTTAATTTTATATATATACACACACACACACACATACATATACATATTATATATATGTATATATATACACATATACACATGCATACATATATATATGTATGTATTATTTTTGACAATTTCATACATGTATATAATGTATTTGATCATATTCATTCTGTATTACCCTTGTTTTCACTCCAATGAAACCTCTTCCCAACAAGTATCCTTCCTACTTTAATGTCATTTTTGTTGTTGTTATTCATTGAGCTCAGACACCAGAAGGTCCTAGTATGTAAATTCCTCCAAGTCCTGCAGTTTCCACAGTCTGAGGCACTGGTTGCTTCAGGGTTTCTTCAGGGTTGGGAGAATCACAGTACTATTTTCAGTAGAAAGTCAATCTCATCACACAGAGTCACTGTTAAGTTTCTTTCAAGCTATTCAGTTTGTGTGTGATTTTGTTTATTGATTTGTATTTAGTCGAATTTTGTTGTCCTTGGTAAGATATTTAAAGGATCTGTCAAAGTGATCACTTTGATTTTCCACTTCTCACATTGTCTACCTTTACTTTTCTTTTTTTTTTTTTTTAATTTTGTGTTTATTTATTTGAGAGCAACAGACATAGAGAGAAAGACAGATAGAGGGAGAGAGAGAGAATGGGCGCGCCAGGGCTTCCAGCCTCTGCAAACGAAGTCCAGACGCGTGCGCCCCCTTGTGCATCTGGCTAACGTGGGACCTGGGGAACCGAGCCTCGAACCGGGGTCCTTAGGCTTCACAGGCAAGCGCTTAACCGCCAAGCCATCTCTCCAGCCCTACCTTTACTTTTCTTGATGAGAACATTATAATGAACACTTGTTTGTTTTGCATGTACTTGTATGTGTGTGTGTGTGTGTGTGTGTGTACACATACACCAGAGGTAGGTGTTGGGTTGATGATTCATCATCTTATTTACAAATGCAGTGTGAGTGGAATCTGGAGCTCACCCATTTGTCTAGTCTGCCAGTCAACTTACCCTGTTTCTGCCTTCTGAGCACTGAGAATATGGCTGACCACCAAGCCACCTGGCATTTACATGGAAGCTGAGGGTCCTCATGTTTTCTTGGCAAGCACTTTATCTACTGAGCCATCTCCCAGCCCTGAGTTCCATTACTTTTGACCAGAATAAATTCACCATACATCTATATATTCTTAGCTGGATTTCCTTTGTGAGAGCAAGTAGTAGATTCTGGAAAACGATTAGGCTCTCTGATCTCTCCACTCCCTCCCTCCATGTTTGCAGGGTGAGCTGAATGGACAGAAAGGCCTTGTTCCTTCGAACTTCCTGGAAGAAGTACCTGATGATGTGGAGGTCTACCTTTCCGATGTTCCTTCCCAGTATTCCCAAGACACGCCTGTACGCTCCAAGGCCAAAAGGGTAAGCAAGTTTCCTTAGCCTTTAGATGTTGTCCCTTTCTTCCCTGTGCTGTGCTTAGATCTTGAGCTAAAAAGCATATATCCTGAATGTCTTTCCATGGGGTAACACCCACAAATGCTTTGTTCCAAGTTGTAAGTCTGCACCACACAATGGGTAGACTGCCTGAATCCAAAGGCCATCCCCAGTGTCCAGGACAGATGCATATTCTGGTGACCTTTGGGGACACAAACAGTCCCTTCAATTCTTAGTGTTCTAGGCCTCATTGCAAAGATCAAAGGACCTCCCTAGTATAGCACCTGCCTGAGGCTGCATTCTCCTTGAGTGTCTCATCTTACGTCACATCATCACTGCGGGTTCTTATCGGTTATGTTTCATGTATATATTTTTGTTTCTTCGCTCATCTGCTTGGACAGAAGAAGAGTGTCCATTTCACACCCTAATCAGGCATGTAGCCTTCACGTAAGTGAGCAACCGAAGACACCTTAGAGAGATACCGGCTTAAGCTACCCTAAGTGGACAGCATGGTAGACTTAAGACTTCAATGTGGGCTTAAAGAAAGAGAAAAGAGAGAGAAAAGAAATATGTCTCAAAAACAAAACAAAACAAAACAAAACATTGGACTTAAAGTATTAGGCTGCCTCACCTGTTCTCAGTTGCCTAGCAACTGGATTCATAGTGAAATGAATCATCTTGAATAAGCATTCCCTGCTATTTCCATTGAGAGTACCAGAGAGGCCAACATTGGGAACATATTTCTTAATGAGCTAATTGTTTACACAGAGTGAGTGCTGCGATGTGTACTCATAACAAAAGCTGCATATTGCATTGTTTGCCACTCTTGGGAAAAGCACAAGTTAATAAATATGTTTACTGTAGGATGTTTTGCTCAAAATAATAATGATAAACTATAATTTGAGATTGAGTAGTGAACAAAAGTGCCCTGGTGTTGGCGCTGAGTACTCCAAAGTTAGCTGAAACACCAAGTTCCAATACCTTGGCCTTATGAGCAAGTGTGTATTTCACAGTGCTCAGAGCACATGGAGGTGTGAGACAGGTGTGTTGGTGCACCAATGCAATACCATGTTTCAGATTCTGCAGCTCCAATGACTACACTAGCTGGGCTCCGTGGTATCCTCAGGTGTGCTTTGGATGCATTCCTAGGTGTTTTCCATTAGAATTAGTCCTTGATTTTAAATCCAAGCAAGCTCGAGGCCCCATACCATGTGCCTGCCCAATACCCAGCTCTCACTTGCCACATGTTTTGCTCTGGCAGTGTTGGTGAACCAGAGATATGGTGGTATTATATAATCACAAATATGGGTCCAACTGCAGGATAAAGTCTTCATGCAGTGTACCACTTTTAATAAATTTCTGAGTCTTTGAGCCACTATGGGTTGAATGGCTAAAGTATGTCAAAACTTATCATGCTTTGCTGGGGAAGAGTTAGGTTCAACTATTTTGAAATAATGAAAGCATACAAAAAGGGCCTTTGAGCTTTCTTTGATTATAATTAAGGTTCATTTTAGCTTTTTTTCTTTCAAACAGTGTGCCATCTTCAAAATTTCTATAGAATTCTAGCTGACTCAAGGCTGCACACAACCATGTCAGGATCTTACATACCTACTTTGTATACCTCCTTTGCAAATCCATCTAAATTCCCATTAGGAGAGAACTGATGTGTACCAGGCCAACTTTACTATCAATCTGGTTGACAATAACTTCCCTTATTTTTAATCTGAATTTTTATAGTCAATTATGACCTGGCTTTGTTTGCCAAAGCAATGGCCACCCTGTCTCCCAAGACAAAGACAGAAAAAGCTAAATGTGGCAGCCTCTCTCTCTCAGAGGCCTTGGGAGTTGGCGTGTGCATCTCATGGCATACTTTAAAAATTGAAAGAAACAAATACCCTTTGCCCTGGCTGGTGGGAGATGGGGCAGTGTGTGTTTCGGAGTAAATTGTTGTTGTTGGCGCTCATGCACTCAATAAACTGTCACAATGTGCCTACTAGGTTCCTCCCGAGGGTTCAGGGGCAGCAAGGAGAGCTCCATCCCCCACAGTCCATCTCCATTCGGGGTCACCTACGTCATCCATGGGTTCTGGTAGTCCTGGGAGAGGCAGGGAAATGTCCTCGAAAAAGAAAAAGGGGCTGCTTTCCAAAGGCAAGAAACTGCTGAAAAGGCTGGGCGCAGTGAAGTGATTCACGTGCTTCCGGACAACTTCCAAATGGATGTCATTTTCTTTAATTCCAAATTAGGGCTTTCATGACTCCTAAAAAACCAGTCTTCTCCCCTGACAGCAGTAGAGAATTGCACTTTGCACTACCATCCACTTTAAACCAACCACGAGACCAGAGAGGGCTGAGGTCCCCCTCCCGCTCCGCTGTCAATGTTCTATCCAAGCCCAAGGTCAGGCAGGGATGGGAGGGGTGCTGGCTGACCAGCGGGGGTGAGGCTTCTGCAGCTCTCTCCCCATCTGCAGTTCCAGCTCTGTGCACTTGTCATCTGCCCTTAAAGGAGTGATTTCCAACCCTCCCTTTCAAAATGCTTGCCTCACCATGCATTGACTCTCACCTTGACTCTGGTCTTGAAATTCCTAGTTTAATTCGCCTTGATGTTCTGCCTTATTACTGCACAATGATTTGTACTGTCTAATAAAAACAGTGTGTATACTTTGTATGTGTTGTGCATTCCTAGCCTCCATCCCCATGGACATAGTGGCTTCACAGAACAGTTGTTCAGGCTATGTTTAAGATGCTGGTCTTGATCTCTCAGAGCAAGCCAGGCAACACAGAAAATGTTTACTTCTCCAACCACACAAAACAAGCAAAGGAGAGGAAGTAACTTTGTTTCATAATGTACCAGTACTCCAACCTGCTAGAAAGCTGGTACTCTTTGCTTTCAGTGTTACATTCTGTGGCATTTGGATTTCTGTTCATTATTTGTGGAAATGCCATACCCAGACACTTCACCATAAACAATACACACAATTAAGCCATCCACACAATTCATTAGCCACACCAAAAAGAGCCTAAACTGAGATCTTTTGGGAAAGGTCCCCACTCACCTTTATCATTGGCATCTGAACAAAAAAAAAAAAACAATAAAGTTGCTGGCAGATGTACATGACAGTTACTATTTTGTAATTCTTGTCCACTTGTAAATTGTTTTTACTCTTTATACATACTTTTCAGATTGCCTTTCTTTTGTAAGTTATGGAAGGTTTATAAATGAATGACAAAGCTGTCCCCATTGTGTGTCTTCAAAATTTATTGTAAATTGTTATATAATTGTATGTGGTAGATTTACTAACAGGTTATTACTCAGCGTGGTGAGTACTGTGTGGATGTGTGCATGTGTACAGTTAGGATCATGTATTTTCTAGAAATAAAATTTGTTATTTTGTATGATGTCATGTGTTCTGTGTCATCATTTTAAATACATTATTGCTGCAGGGCAGTAGTATTCTTGTTTACTACATGTTCACAAAGCACCCATGAGCTTGTCTTTCCTGGGAATACTTTTTAAAACTTTTCTTATTAATTTTCAAACATGTACACAATATATTTTTATTTCATTGTCTGCATTTCGCCCCCCATCTCCCTTCCACTGAGTGCCTTCTAATTAGTGCCTCTTCTACTTTGATGTCTTTTTTCCTCTTTCTCTACCATCCATGATGGTGTGCTGATGGGATAGCATTGTGCTGGTAACAATAGTTGCTGTGAGGTTGTAGTAGTTACCTTCTCATTTCTGGGACAAACACCTGACCCAAAGTAGCTTAGGGGAGAGGATAATTTTTATTTCAGGCTTATATAGATTCCAGGGGAAGCTTCATCATGGTGGCAGAAGCTAGCTCACTGCATCACACATTCATAGCAGAAAGAGAACAGCACCAGCAAGCACAAGCTAGCTCTGAACACACCCCTAGGGCTCAATTCAAGGTCCACAGCCAATGATACACCTCCTCCAGCAGAGCTCCACCTGCTGGAGACTAAGTAGGAAGAGAAATTAAAAAAAATACCTGTGGCTATGGGGCCATTTACATTCAAACCACCACAGAGGTCATGAATGTATCTTCGTGTCCAGAAGATAGCATACCAAAACACCAAAACACTCTTCCTCATCTTTTGGCTCCTTTCTTTCTTGCTTTCTTTTCTTCTCTTTCTGCCCTTCTCCCTTTTGCAATGTTCCCTGAGCTTTGGAAGTGAGATGTCTCATTTAGTGCTGAGCATTCAACAGTTATTCTCAGAACTTTGATGAGCTTTCAGTTATCACAGTAGTCATTGACATCTGCAAAAACAAGTTTCTCTGAGCAAAAGTGAGAGCAACACTAATCTATAGGCATAAACACAGATATTTAGAGTGCAATTTGATGGGCACAACCTATCCATTTAGCTAAACAGCAGTAGGAGCTTTTCCACTGGGATCTATGACCTTCTCAGCCATAGGCTTTTGACAAGGTTTTCAGTATCAGGGGATGAATTTACTCCTGTGAAGCAGGCCTCAGATTCAATTAAAGAGCTGTTGGTTACCCCATAACAGTCATGCCACTATTTCACCAGTAGGCACATCTTGCTGGCTGATCACTTATCTATCTCACAGGATCTACCACTGGGTAAGATTATTGATGATTTTTCTTCTCCAGTAGCCTGCTTACTACTTTCCAGCACAATGATAGCTAGACATCAGTGAGGAGACTTCCAATTCACTTCCAGCTTCATTTCTCAATTGGGATGTTGTTAACAAATAATTTTGACTGATGTTTTGGGAGTCATTAAGTGGTGATACACACTACTGGTAGCAATCCACATGATGGGAAACAAAAGGTGTTAGAATCAGGTCTCTGTGTTTTGAGTGAGAACTACGTGCAGCAGAGATGGCAGGATCTCTTGATCTATGGATTCAAACCAATATTTTAGCACTCCTATTGAACAGCTACTCTGACTTAACATGGTGCAATACAGTAGAACTTCCCAAGTATAAGGAGTTTCTCCTTTGCAGGCTAAGATCAGTGACTTTATGGCTTCTCATCTGTGATAAGGCAGAACACTGTGGTAGAAGGTTACAGTAGAGGGAAGCTTTTCACCTCAGTATGACCAGGAAGCATAGGATAAGTACACGGGTTCAAGGGATAGACATGCTTGCAAAGGCATGCTCCTTATAATCCACTTTGTGCAACCAGGCTCTAGCTCCTATTATCCCATTCATCTGTGCACCCACCAGTAGATTGCTCCATTGATTAAGCCAGACCCTGAACACATGAGCCTTCAGGGTTTTAGGTTTAAACCTTAGCAGATAAGAATTGTTCAAATTAAGAAATAAAATCAGTGTGTTTATGGCAAAATTAAGACAACACAATTCAAACGTATTACTTTATGGAAACATAATACTTACTGCTTTTACACAAAACATTCCATTTGAAGAATTGGTGACAGTTTCTTATGAGTAAAAAGTATCAGCCAAGAGAGGCAGGATTAATGTTTCTCTGCATTAGTTACTTTTCTTGGTGCTGAGACAAAGGACCTGACAAAAGCAACTCAAGAAGGGTAGAGAAGTGTACACCAGGGTCATCTGTAGTTACAGGAAAGTTGTATTGGAAAGAGTGTGGTCTCAAAATGAAAGACAAAGAGCGGGTGGAGCCAGGCCAGTTCTTCCAGTGACAGAAGAGTCTCAAAGAGCTTCTGCTTCTGAGAGAAGAGGAACAAGAGAGAGAAAGTAGAGGGTAGTGAAAGAAAGAAGCCAAAGAATGAAAAGGAACTGGAAACATGAAGGAAAGATGAAAGGGAGGAAGGGGAATAAAGAAGAAAGCAGGAAGAGAAAAAAATGAGAGAAAGAGAAGGATGGAGAAGGACACCCACACACAGAGGAAGGGAGGATGAATGAACCAGAGGACTATAAAAATTGATCTCAGAATAAGAGGGAATTCAGACAGAAGAACACTAGACAAGCTTCCAAATTTACAACAACAAATATCCACTATGGTCCTGTCCTTGAAGCACAGGAGACAATCTGGAACAGGCTCTGGGAATGGCTCCCTTGCAGAGCTACTGGGACTGGGACAGGATAAATATGCAGGGCCAGAATTAAAATCTCCATAGTACACAATGGAGACATCTACCTTTCACCCAAGACACTGGCAGTTTCTTTTTTCCCATGGTCAGTCTTGCTAGCAGTTATCCAGTTTTGTTTTTTCATGTCTCAATTCTCTGGCTTCATCCTCGTTTCCTTCCACCTCACTTCTGAGGTGATGTTTATGTTTCTTGTTCTTTCCATTTCCTTTGGTTTAATTTTCTGTTCTTTTTTTTTTTTCTTTCATTTGAGAAAGGGGGGAAGGGGGTAAGAAAGAGAGAAAGGGTGCTCCAGGGCCTTCAGCCACTGCAAATAAACGCCAGACACGTGCCCCCTTATGCACATGTGTGATATTGCATGCTTATCACTGAGTGTCTGGCTTATGTGGGACCTGGAGATTCAAACATGAGTTCTTAGGCTTCACAGGCAAGTGCCTTAACTGCTAAGCCATCTCTCCAGCCCTCTTCTAGCTCTTTGAAAAGAAATTCTCAATGAAAGATTTTTATAGTTTCTTATTTTAAAAACAAAGTGCCCTCTGGCTCTACTTTAGCTGCACTGGCCAAGTTTGACAGGCCACATTTCATGCTGTCATAGTCATATATATTCTCATTTACACTTGGATTTATTTTTTGAACTTTATTATGTATATTGTCTTGTTTTAAAATATTTTGGAAAGTATATGGTCATCTTTTGATGACTGATTCCATTTTAATTCTACAATCATACAAATATCATACCCTGAAAAATCCCTTAAGATTTATTATGGCTCATTTTGCCACCAGCAGGTGTTCTATGTTGGTAACTGTTCTATACACACTTGGTAAAAAGAGTTTCAGTTTGCTAGCCAAGTAGGCTAATCATGCTGGGTAAGTTTTCTATATCCTTATTAATTTTTCTTATCTCCCTGACTGTCAGTTTCTGTGGAAACGTGGGCCCAAATCTTCAGGCATGATTAGATTGAGACTTGGCTTATTTCTCCTACTACATCTGCACATTTGGGCTTCAAATATTCTGAGCTATGTTGTTAGATATATCCCAAGGCTTTTCGTATCATATTAAGCTGCTGATTAACTTCTTGGTAATAGTGTAGGAGTCCCCCTCTGGCCTCAAAACTGACTTTCTTTGGTTGGCTGCCACAGGGTTTATATCTTCATTGTTAAACACAAAGTATGTCACTTAGAAAAAAATATGTAGATGGGCCTTTAAAAAAGTCAAGCATGACAGTCTAAGTCTTCTGGTGTTTTAAGTTAATACACAATTTAATAGAATTGATAAAATCATGCTCGAGTTCTCCCATCTTTTCCTTGGCATTTAATGTCTTTCCTTACTTTAGTTATTTTTTCCAGTTATCCCTCAGATTACTATTTTAATTACTCCATTTTAACTTGCCTATTCCAATGTGAAATTAGATCCTTAAAGCAACACCCTAGAAATACAATAGACTCTGTACAGTCTTCCTCCATAACTTCACAAAGAAGGCAAGAACTTTAAACAATGGCTGTCTATTCAGCTCATCTCACCCTTTACTCAGTGTTTTATTTGAACACATACTGTTATCCATACAAGGTACTGTTATTTTTTAGGCTTGGACATATCTCAGCTGCATAGACATTAAGTAGACACCAATATTTTTTTTATTTACTCACATAGCCTTCCAGCATCTTGGTTACTGGAACAAGTCATCAGACTCTGTGTCATGTTCTTCATGAGGCATGGCATCTCCTGAAGCCACTTTTCCAAGCTCCAACTCCAAAAGGGAAAAGTGAGCAGGATCAGGTGATGTCCCCATGCAGCTGTGTGGCAGCAGGGAAATCTGAGCTCAGGGACTCCACCTTCTTTCATAAGGGAGACTAAACCTTTTCTGGTCTTTACCTTCTGTCTCTAATACTGCATTGCAAGAATGCCCACCTTTTCCTCTGTAGGGAGACACTGTCTCTTATCTTCTAATGCTGTTTGATTCACAAGTAACCTCAAAAAGAAAACCTCATATATACACTGGAATCTCATGTAGCCATAAAGAATATCCTCAGAAAAGATAATTTCATACAATGGGATTTCATGCAGCCATAAAGAAAGTGAAATCATGACATTGGCAGGGAAATGGATATAACTAATAATTAAGAAAAATAATCTAGATTCAGAATGACAGATACTACATTTTATCTCATATGCAGAGTCTAGTTTTAAATTTATACACATGTGTGTATAATTATTTATAGACGTGTGTTTGCAGTTGATAAAATTCAAAAAGGAATTCAGAGGGAAAGAAGAGACCTTCATGGAGGTGGAAAAAGAGAGAGTAGTAGAATCTATATGATTTATCTTTATCTATATGAGTTAAATGGGGGAAAAAAGAGAGCCAGCTAGGATGAGAAGGCACAGGAGAGGATGTAAGCAAAGTCTAAGGGCACATTTGAGTGAAGATGCCATGATGAAACCAGTTACTTTTTATGCTAACCTTAACAGTCCAGTTAAACAAGACAATCTAGAAAAACAGCTTCTCAATACAAGGTGTGAAGATGTGCACAGGTAGATGGACAATTGTCTCTCAATACTTTAAATTGTTTTATTTATTTACTTATTTTTGTTTATGA
The DNA here is from genome assembly GCF_020740685.1 of Jaculus jaculus. Taxonomy (NCBI): domain Eukaryota; kingdom Metazoa; phylum Chordata; class Mammalia; order Rodentia; family Dipodidae; genus Jaculus; species Jaculus jaculus. The sequence goes on from NC_059109.1 coordinate 75,938,064, forward strand.
GGGGCATATATGCCATGGCATGTGTGTGGAGGTCAGATGACAACTTTTGGTTTAGTTTTTCACCTTCTACCTAGTTCGAAGCAGAGTCTCTCATTCACAGCTCTGTTCCTGAGCTTCCAAGAAATTCTCCTGTCTCTGCTGCCTCCCTCACCATAGGCCCACTGGGATTACAGAAACCCACCAAGAGCTTTTGGCTTTTATGTGGGGTCTGGATATCCAAGCTCAGGAACTCAAAAAGTACATGGAAAGTATTTTATTCACTGAGCTACCTCCTTATTCCCCTAACACTGTTTGAACAAAATATCAGAAAATATTAAATATATATATTCTATCTGCAAAATTAAGGTTATAAAGGTGAATTAAAAAATAATATGAGGGCTGGAGAGATGGCTTAGCGGTTAAACGCTTGCCTGTGAAGCCTAAGAACCCCGGTTCGAGGCTCAGTTCCCCAGGTCCCACGTTAGCCAGATGAACAAGGGGGCGCACGCATCTGGACTTCGTTTGCAGAGGCTGGAAGCCCTGGCGCGCCCATTCTCTCTCTCTCCCTCTATCTGTCCTTCTCTCTGTGTCTGTCACTCTCAAATAAATAAAAAAATAAAAATTAAAAAAAATAATATGAGTAAAATATTAATCAATATACTAACATGATTTAGTAACACATTACAAAATGGCAACTGAGTTTTGTTATCATCAAAGATATTCCAGTTCAGATTTGAAGACCTAGCTTCTGAATTTGTGTAATGGAAGACGAATAATTAATCCCAATGTTTTAGAAAATTTAAAAAAAAACATATTTCTAAATAACTAGTGGTTCAAGATAAATCAAACTGAAATTTAAAATTCCATATTTAGACCTGAATTGCATTGAAAACAGAACAACAAAGTAACAGTGAAAGTGATGCTTCAAAGGAAGCTTATGACTTTTAAGTATTTGTAATACAAGGTTACATTAATAACACTGACAAAAATCTAAGATATGACATATAAAGAAAATGAAATAGATAAAATAGAAACCAAGGAAGCAGGAAATAATAGTAAAACACACAAGTTAGGTATATTAAGTAAGTTTTAATCAATACTAAAATATGATACAAATCTGGAAACTCTACAAAAACAGATGCTAATAATACTGTAAAAGTGGACATAGCTGGGCATGGTGATGCATACCTTTAAACCCAGCACTTGGAAGGCAGAGGTAAGAGCATCACTGGGTTCAAGGCCACCCTGAGACTACATAGTGAATACTAGGTCAGCCTGGGCTACAGTGAGACCCTACCTTGATAAAAGAAACAAAAAGTGGACATAATTATAAATGCAGTAGGTTCTAAAAAAAAAAAAAGATAAACATACTGCCAACAATTCTATCAATATATTAAAAACTCAGAAGAAGTGAGGAAATTCCTGAGAAAAATATCAAGTAATAACCTGATTCTTAAAATATAGAAAGCCTGAAAGCTAAAAATTTGCACAAACTGAAATAGTCATTACAATATTTTTACAAGGAAAACATCAGATACAGATGATTTTGCAAGATAATCTCAGCAAATATTCAAAGAAGTAATCCTAATCTTACAGATGACCCTCCAGAAGATAAAATGACAATATTATTCATGTATTTTAAGAGAAGTGTATACCTGTATACCAAAACCAAACAAAAATAAGAAAATGAAAAATTACAACCCCATATCATCAAGAATATAAACTTCAAAACTCTACACTATATGTTACCCAGCAAAGCCAATGGCACATAAAAGAAACCAAGTGACTTTGTTATCTCAGGAATGCAAGGATGGTTCAAGTTTAGACTGTCTTTACTATGAACTACATTAATGGGATGAACAGAAAAATACCATTCAATCATCTGAGTAGGTGCATATATTTTAATAAACTTAAACATAAAATACCTGTAAAAACTCTAGAGCTGGGCTGGAGAGATGGCTTAGCATTTTAGGTACTTGCCTGTGAAGCCTAAGGACTCATGTTCTACTCTCCAGGTACCATGAAAACTAGATGCACAGTGACACAAGTGTACAAGGTCACATATGTGCATGAGGAGGAACATGCATCTGGAGTTCGAATACAGTAGCTGAAGACCCTGGCATGCTAATTCTCTCTCTCTCAATCTCTCTCTCACTCTCTTTCTCTCTCTCAGAAAGAAAAGGCCAATTTGTTGGGCTTGCCTAAAAAAAGGGGGATGGAAGGATGGCTTAATGGTTTAGGCATTTGCCTGCAAGGCCAAAGGACCCAGGTTCAATTCCCCAGGGCCCACATTAGCCATATGGCAAGGGGGCCCATGTGTCTGGAGGACTTTGTCTGTAGTGGCTGGAGGCCCTAGAGTGCTCTTGTACTCTCTCTCTCTCTCTTCCTCTTTCTGTCTCCCTGTTTCTCTGGCAAATAAATAAATAAATAAATAAATAAATAAATAAATAAATAAATAAATAAATAAATATTTTTCACGCTCTAGAGCTATAAGTAAATGTTAGCCTGGTAAAAGTATTTTTTTTTAAAGTGCCATTATGAACATTGTCTTAAATGGTGAAGAAGTGAGAAGTAGATGTATAAAAAGTAGAGATAAGGCAAGAATAAATGCTCTTGCCCACTTTTATTTGACATTGAACTAGAGGAAGCTTAACTGACACAATAAAAAGAATGAAATGAAAGCATAAGGATTGAATGGAAGAAAATAGACTTATCATTTTCTTAAGAGAATATAATCATCTGTATGGAAAGTAAAAAAAATGAATGCAGGAAAATCATCAGAAATAAAAATATAGTGGTTGGACATAAATACAAGAAAAACAACTACGTTTATTTGTTTCTAAAAACTTGCAAATATTGGAAATTTTTTTTTTTTTTTGAGGTAGGGTCTTGCTCTAGCTCAGGCTGACCTGGAATTCACTATGGAGTCTCAGGCTGGCCTTGAACTCACAGTGATCCTCCTGCTTCTGCCTCCTAGTGCTGGGATTAAAGGCATGTGCCACCATGCCCAGTGGAAAACATAATTCTTAAAGGAACAGCATCTACAATGGTAACAAAACCTTAAAGCACTTAGGAATAAATTCAGTTTAATACATAAGAAATTAGGAAAATTTATGATAAAGGCATTTAAAACATCTAAATCAATGAAATCATAAGCATTTAGAGGAGCATTAAGACCTGAAATCATGTCTATTTTCCCTAAATATTTCTGTCAAGTCAATGTAAGTTACATATCAAGGTTTTCATTACTGTCCCAAGTAGTTTGATAACTTCATTTAAAATCATAAAGGAAGCCTCCTACCAGATAAGAGGAGTTAGAAGATTAATAGTGATTAAAACAAGGAGATACTGCCACAGAGATACGCCATGTGACCAGACCCATGGATGGGTGTTGATACCAGATGGAGGCAGAATCACAGGTTAGTAGAAAAGCTGCTGCTGTCCATGGTAGAATTGACTTGCTCAGTGGAGAAATGACAAGCTGTATCAATGGTGTGTACCTGTTTCCTGTGCGTTAGACATGACCATCACTGTCTTAAATCAAAGCAGCTATGATCATGCACATGAGCCCTTCACAAGATTGTACCTTTACCTGAGACTCTAGCTACTACTTCCTCCTGTCCCCTAACTGCACGTGGTCTTGGGAAGTGGAAGATTGACTAGGGTGGGGACTCCTGTGAAGCAGCTTTTATGAATTGTCACCCATGCTGAGGTGGACTTTTCAGTGATGAACCTGTATTTTAGTCACTTATATTCTTGTGAACAACCCCAAAAGACTCACTGGCTCACCAGAATGCATCTGGATGGAATTAAGTTTCTTTGGTGTGCTAGTGTAATTTCTGGAGTAAGTAGGCATTTCTATGTTGTCCCAAGAAAAGTCAGGTAACACAGCATCCACTGGGGAACATACATAAAAATCAAGTCTTTTTTTTTTTAATTGGCATTTCTGAGGTAGGATCTCATACCACATCTCAGGCTGGCCTCAAACTCATGGGGTATGTTGGTAAGGACAAGGCAGATTACAACACTCATGGGCTCAAGTTGATCCCATTACAAGCAACAGTTGATAAAAGAAGGAAAAAAGAAAATCCTTATTTACTCATCCATATCTATATAACTTACAGGGTATTTAGATGAGGGGTTCAGGGTATCAGGGGAGCTCTACCCACAACTTTCCTTTAGCAAAAATGTAAGAGGTAGACTGGAAAGATGGATTAGCATTTAAGGCACTTTGCCTGTGAAGCCTAAGCACCATGTTCAACTCCCCAGGTCCCATTTGAGCCAGACACACAAGGCAATGCAAGTGCACAAGGTTGCACATGCTCACAAGGTGGCACACACATCTGGAGTTCAATTACAGTGGCTGGAGGTCCTGGTGCACTAATTCATTCTCTTTCTCCTTGCATTAAAAAAAAAAAAAAAAAAAAGGCCAGTCTGTTGGACTTGCCTCAAAAAAAAAGTCGAATCACCATCATGGTGGCAAGTGTCTAGACCTCAGAAGATACTCTACCACCTTGTGGAGAGAGAGAGAGAGAGAGAGAGACACAGACAGACATGGTGCACCCAGATTAGTAAAACTCACCTCCAGTATGCCTTGGATGGTGCTTCAAGAGGATTAACTAAGGTGGGTGGCTGAATGTGAGTGGCACCAGTCCACTGATCCAATTGGCTGGAGAGGCCTAGCTGGAATAAAGGGGGCAAAGGAGAAAATCTGCTGGGATAGGTTATCCCTCCCCCTCTTGCTGGTTGCCATGATGTCACCTGTCCTTCTCTGGAATTTCTCTCAGGTAATGTCAGAGACATGGGTGACAAACATACATATAGAAGGGAGCTCCAAGGACTTCAGATGAAGAACAGACATTTAATTAGCTATGTCAATGGGGTTGGGTATAAACAGTCTCATGGTCAGATGTTGAACTATTAGAAGTGGTATGGCTCTTGATCAGCATATATTCTAAATGGAGAGGACAGAGAAATCATATTTTTTTATCTGCCTCAACACTCAGTTCCTGTTTATCTTGGAAATCATTGTAGGGAAAAAAAATACATGGATTTAAGTGTGCTAAATGGCAAAATTTCTCTGTCTTGAACTCTGTTACACTGACACAAGAAGTTGGAAGACCAGTCATTATGGTGACTGACTATATACTCTGTCCAGTAGCTAGTGGGGGGCTTTCCTATATCAGTGACTCTACCCAGTATCTTCATCTTCAGAAAGGCAAGTCTGCCTTCATCAATGTCAAACAAAGCCCTCTCGTAGCAAGTTAGAGATATTGGAGGGGGGTACCTTCACAGGTAAGTCGTTAACTATTTTAAGAAGAAAACTAAAACATGTGACAGACCACAAAAGTATAGCAATAGAGCTGGGGATAAAACTCCACAAATCAAGCCAGGTGTGGTGGTGCATGCCTTTAATCCTAGAACTCGGGAGGCAGAGGTAGGAGGATCACTGTGAGTTCAAGGCCAGCCTGAGATGACATAGTGAATCCCAGATAAGCCTGGGCCAGAGTAAAACCCTACCTAGAAAAAACAAAACACCCAAAAAACTAAAAACCAGCTCCATAGACCCCCATATAAGGATGTGGTTTGTGATAATGGTCCAATGAGGAAGAAAAATCCAAAGGAGAAGTTTGAATTACATAGCATGTACAAATGATAGAGTGCTGGCAAGCCTGCTGGAGATGAGCCTACAAGGCTATGGACAAAAGAGTGGAGTGTAGTGATGTGCTAGAAGTGGCCATCCTTGCTCTCATTCTCAGCTAACCACATGACACGACTGTTGCCTGTTGAGAGAGGTATCAATATCCACAAATAGCATCTCTGGATTTGGATTTGTTTTTATTTATTTATTTGAGAGCGACAGACACAGAGAGAAAGACAGAGGGAGAGAGAGAGAATGGGCGCGCCAGGGCTTCCAGCCTCTGCAAACGAACTCCAGACGCGTGCGCCCCCTTGTGCATCTGGCTAACGTGGGACCTGGGGAACCGAGCCTCGAACCGGGGTCCTTAGGCTTCACAGGCAAGCGCTTAACTGCTAAACCAGCTCTCCAGCCCAGGATTCTCAGTAATTGAGGAGGAAGGGGGTTCCAAGAGCAGAAGCTGGAGGGTCACCACAGGGATGTGCAGGGAGACACATCTAGAGGTCACTTATAACAGTGTGAATTTTGGAAGGAGCCTGCAGATGTGATCTGGGAACATCTTCCCCAAAATAAGCCTCAGTGGGAGGCAGGACTATGGAAGCAGCATAGAGGTTGCACTGGGGTAGAGGCTGGTGAGGCCATGTAGAGCTGCAGAGAAGGTGGGGAAATCAGGTAGAGACTACATTAGAGTGGATAGGACCCCAGTCTCAGCAGTGCCCACCAGTCTGGCTGGATGGTAGGAGTGGACATGTCACATGGTGGAAAGTATGGTAAGAATGCTGGGCCCCAGAAGGGACAGAAGGGAAGGAGTCAGGTGCTAGCTGAAGAGCAAGGGCTGAAGGGCTTTTGTGTTAATGGGGGAAAAACACCTTCAGGGAGGGTATGAATAAAGAGGGACATGGTGACAAGTGGGGTGTAGCAGTACGAATGAGGATCTTCCACTGCTTAGGGCAGGATGGCCCAAGCCAGGTGGCTGGCTTCCCCTAGGAGCTTGGGACATTCTTCCAAACACCTAGGGAAACTCTGAGCTTAGCTCTGTACCTTACTGAGGAAGGGGAGCTCCCATACTATGATGACCATTTTGTCACCTCATGTGGGCAGTCTACCTGCAAGACTCTTTGTATACTTTTCCATTCAGCTCTGTTCCCATTCTTGGATGAATTAGCTAGGTTTGCCCACCAAATTCAGAGCCCAGGAGCTGTTTTCATAAATGGTCAGGGGATGCCCATCACTGTAGATCTCTGGAAATGGCAGTTAGCAATGTCACAGCCCTAAGGACATTCCAGTCTTCCCTCTAAATCTTCATGTGGTGGTTTGAATGAAATGTTCCTCATAGGCTCAGGTGTTAAGAATAATTGCTCCTCAGCTGGTGGAACCTGTGGGAAGTGTCGCCTTGCTGGAGGAAGGGTGTCACTGAGGGTAGACCTTGAAGTTTATTAGTCTAGCCCACTGAGTGTTTACAAATAGCTCACTGTGAGTACTTTCTTCCTACTGCTATGTGACAAAGATGTGGGCCAGATTCCTGCTCATGCCATGCTTACCCACCATAATGGAATTTCCCTGGAAATTGTAAAAAGAAACAAACCCTTTCCTCAGTCTGTGTCCCAGCAACAATGAGGTAAATGCAACACTTAGAGAATGAGACTATAGGCTCCTGCTACTCAGTAACCTTGAAATCTGTAATGGCAATATCCTAATTAGTGTTTTTAATCACATGTCTGGACTAAAGCTGCCTTTTTCAGCAATGGAAGCCTCTGGCACTGTGGCCCAACATCTTCCTACCTACCTTCCCTCAAATGTTTAAGACAGGCAGGTGGGAAAGCATGTGCTGAGGCCAAATGGTGGCTCACCACACACAGGCTTTGAGAACTATAAGGAAAACAAAATATTTGCCATTCATACTGTGTTAATAAATAAGGCCAAATTCCAAAGACATCACAGGACAAGACCACAGCAGCAATGGTGAGAAAGGAGCTTTATTGAGCTGTGTCAGAATGAATCACATGTGAACTCATTACACTTTAATAGTGCCCACTTCAAGCTGCTCTCCTGACAGACAGTGATTCATTATCTCTAATCTTCCTCCATGCAAAAGTGACACAAATCTATAGTGCAGTTACAGCCTCACAGCAGCAGACTACTTCGCTTGCCCTGCCTCACCAGAGAGCACCCATGCTATGAACAGAGGTGGTACTTCCCAGCCAGCTGTGCTCAGACAATAGCATCCATGAGAGGCAATTCTTGTTTTTTCTTTTTTTTTTTTTAAGACAGTCTCACTATGTAGCCCAGGCTGGCCTTGAACTTGGGATTCTCCTGCTTCCACCTCCTGAGTGTTGGGATTACAGGCGTGTGCCATCATGCTTGGCACAACTTATTTTTATGAGTGAAATTCTATCCTCATGTACTCTCTAGTTTTAAAAATTAAATGGAAAAAGATGAATACTTTCAAAAACAAGAATTACCCTATTATTCAAATAAAATGAAAATCATTTTAATTTTATTTCAAGAAACATTATGATATCTAATTGCAAATTGAAATAAACAACAATGTTAATACAGAACATTAGCCTGGCATCTTTTGTTGAGTCTTAAAAATGTTATACCTTAGGGAAAAAAATTTAAAAATGTTAACTGTCTTCTTTAATTCCTATCTCACCACCAAAAGCCAAACAAAATCAAAATTTCCTTTCTAGCTTATGTGTAGGTTATTCAATGGCTGCTTTCATTTTTAAAACATGAGACAGATACACAACCCACTGCAACTGTCATGAGCACCCTACTTCCTGACTTTTTCTCCTCTAAATGCAATTTTTCAAAACTAAAGTGCATTCAGGTAAAACTTGTTCCCTGAGAAGTGCTTCTAGCTGCTTTAGGAAAGTCTATTTGTGGTACAAGGGCCTTATCCACAACTGTGCACAACAGTCTGTCACAGCTTACTTTGAAAAACAAGATGATATACACAACCGTAACTCTTACCTATAAAATAAGGAAGTGGTTAAATAGAAACACCAGAAATAAAACTTTGGCTCTCCCAATTCCCATCCCAGGTTCCCTCTAATGATAACTGCATACAAAATAAAAGCCTAGGAATGGGCAAAGTTCTAGAAGAAAGCCAGCATGCCAGCCTCCAAGTCACAGGTAGTAGAGGCGGTTGGACAGGGACAGGTTTGGCTCTCTGTGGATACTCTGCCCCACAAGAAAGGCCAGCTTATGCGCATATTGGCAAGGTGCAGGGACACGGATGACACCCTGTGGGGAGGAGAGAGAACTAGTCAGTGGTTTGAGCTGGTCTGGTGGGGCTGTTGGGAGCCCCTGGCACAGCTCAGTGGGGCAGGTTGTCCAGTAGAGCCCTTCACAGGCAGCCCACTCACCGGCCAATTATAATAGACGTGGCAAAGCTTGTAGGTCAGCCGCTGGATGTGGTCAGGCTTCAGTCCGCTGTTGTCATAGATGACGTTGTAGTGAGTGGGGGACACACTCCCACTCCTTACTGCCTGGCTTACGATGAAAAAGTCGTACCTGGAAAGAAAGGCCAAGCCAAACAAGTCAAGATGCACCTTTGCATATGTAAATGTCTGTGTTTTAAAGCACCCTCATCTCTCCTACAGTCCCAGCATTTCTCAGAAGAGTGTGAAGACATGACTCTTTTTAGTTTTGGTTTTTGTTTTAAGGTAGGGTTTCACTCTGGTCCAGGATGACCTGGAATTCACTATGTAGTCTCAGGGTGGCCTCGAACTCAGTGATCCTCCTACCTCTGCCTCCGAAGTGCTGGGATTAAAGGCGTGCACCACCACGCCTGGCTAGACATGACTCTCAGTTACATATCTGCCATAAGGCTAAAGTTGCAGAGCACTCTGGCTACTCTTCCAGGACATTTTCTTTCTATCTACCCATCTCTCACCCACAGAGAACTCTTGGGATCCCAGCTACATAGAGCTGAGCAAAAGAAATGCCTGCCTGCCTGCCTCAGAGGCTTACTACTCCCTGGATGTGGTTCTCAGAACCGACCTCTTTCTGGAGGTTCCATCACTATTAGCAAAAGTGTAACGAAGTTAGATCATTAAAGACTTAAGTCTCTCCCTCTCTCTTACACACACACACACTGACATACACAGAGAGTGGGGGGAATAAACAACTCTAAATAAAGCTAATTTTATATGTAAAAAGTAGAAGGACAAAGTAAACAGCCCAGGAAAGCAGACATTGGAGGTCTTCATTTCCTGGTATCAATACAATATGGGTTAAGAGTTACTGTGGTCTGGCCCAATGAACAAAGAAAGGACTTTGTCCATCAAATATCAAATCACTATGTCCATCAAAACAGAAATAAACAATCAAAACTGGTATAAAATGTAATTACTGGATGAGAACGAGGCATCAGAAATGTTAAATGACAATTCCCAGAGAAAGGCAAATTCTAACAGGGAGAATAAAACTTAACTGCTTATTGTTTATTTATACTTATTTGTATAAATAAATAAAAGCTTGTTTCTCTTCACTTAAAAGATACTGATGGCCAGGTGTGGTGGCACATGCCTTTAATTCCAGCACTCAGTAGGAGGATCACCATGAGTTCAAGGCTACCCTGAGACTACATAGTGAATTGCAGGTCAGCCTGAGCCAGAGTGAAACCTTACTTCGGACAACCAAAAACAAAACAAACAAACAAACAGAAAAAAAACATATTTGCCCAAAGTGCTTGAGCAGCAATAAAAACTGCCAGGTTTAAGCAGCAATTTAGAGAAACTTACCACTTTCCAAACTCATGTGTTACCCCATGGCTCATGCCTACTTGTCTTTTGGCCCTGTTGTCCAGCACAGTCAAGTCCAAAAGTACCAGGGTTCCAAGAAAGTCAAGAGAGGATTTCAGGAGGGGAATGGGCCTGTCTAGGTCTCAACCTCATTTCCTGCTGAGCTAATAAAATGTTCAATATGGTTGAACCTCCCAAACCAATGCTACAACTAACCTCTGAACAAAATAGAGACCCAAGAGAGACAATGCATTTTAATTTTTTTTGTTCATTATTTATTTATTTATTTGAGAGTGACAGACACAGGGAGAAAGACAGAGGGAGAGAGAGAGGATGGGCGCGCCAGGGCTTCCAGCCACTGCAAACGAACTCCAGACGCATGCGCCCCCTTGTGCATCTGGCCAACATGGGACCTGGGGAACCAAGCCTCAAACCGGGATCCTTAGGTTTCACAGGCAAGCGCTTAACCGCTAAGCCATCTCTCCAGCCTGACAATGCATTTTAAAATAAAGCCCAGCCTGTCCAACTGCAGAGCTAATGAGATACAGTGGATGCTTTCTCTCCTTGTCCTGTACCCATATTGATGTGGGTTGAATATCCCAATTTGTTAATACTTGGGACAAGATGTGCTTCAAATTTCAGATTTTGGAATATTTGCATGGACTTGGCCAGTAGCCACCTCCAATACAGGTTTTCAGGCCAGTGGTGCTCAGCTATGACAGTTATACCTCCCCACCTGAGGTTCATGCAAGAAAAGCCAAGACTTTATTCCAAGGCTGATATTCCATCCTGAACCAATTTCTCTCCATTACAAAGACTGCCCTCACCTATGACACCAGGCGCTCTTTCCAGCATCACTTCCTCAAGGAAAGAGTGAGCCTAGGCTGAGCAGTGGTAAGTCTGCCCCATGTGCTGCTGAGACTGTAGCCTTGCACTCACTGGACTCTAAACCCTTGCTGGCCTGCTCTTTCTCAGGTGGTGTGCCTGCAGCTAACATTGTCCTGCTGACACACACAACAGCCACTCTCAGTGGCAACTGTCTCCAATAGAACTCTCTGACCTTGGGAGAACTACATTGGCATCATAGGGTTAAAGATCTGTTACCAATGACCTGTGAATGAGGTAGTGGTGTAAAAATACAACCATCACCTTTACAGGCTGTGCCTGGGCTCTGAAGCTCCCACCTGAAGCCCACCAGGGGGAGGGCTGTGTCCCCAGGTCCAATGCTGTGGACACAGGCTTTAGCAAGAATGTGAGTATCAGATCAACTGAGAAATTAGGATTTCCAAGAAATACAGTTAAGAACTGAAAAGTATACTAAAGTTGATCAAGTCTCAAGATCAAGTCAAAGGACACTGAAGCCCGAGAACTCACCATTCTGGCCTGGTGACCTCCACGTCGATGACTGTCCCTGGAAGTGGATTCTGGAGTCTTCCCCCAGACTGAGCAAAAAACCTGGCATTGACACGCTTCTTCACTACAATCACCGTCAGTCTTGGGCTAAGGGACAAAGAACCATGACCACAGAGATGGTGGAACACTCACTCATGTGGTCAGTAGGCACCCCTTAGAGAAAAGCCTCTCACCTGGGCACATCACTTGCCTATGTGCTGGAGAAGGGTTCAGAATGCTCCTCCAGAGGGGTCCAAGAATCAAGAGTTACATGAGAGTGGATAACAAACTGGTACCTGCTGTCACACCAGCAGGTCTACAGAATCTTCAGGGTCAACACTTGGGAACAAGCAGTTCTTACCAGGTGGAAAATCCATACTGAGCTCTCAAGTCTGTCTAGGTGAGCTGGTTTTCAGAATTACTGGCTCACAGTACATTTATGTTTATACATACACACAGTGCATTTTGCATATGACATATTCCACAGCATGTTAAATCTATAAACATACACTGCCACAATAAATAACTTGGTATTTGTGCTCTGTATTTCACCGGAGTCTCAAAGGAATGTGCAGCCCTGTCAATTCTTAGCTGCTCTGTATGCATCACTGATACTATCTGCTCTGCAGGATCCATGTTTAGGGGAACAAGACGCCTAGCTAGAGCATGTTGTGCTGGAAGGCTCACACATCCTGTCCTCCCAAATCTGAAAGGCTCTATGTCCTTTTGGGACAGACACACTTGTGCACACAATTCATGCAGGAGTCAGGAAGAGGCTGTGTTTAATGCACTTGGCAGATGTCAGGTTCAACCTGTTCCAGACAACATCAGTGCCTTCTGAGCCTGGAAGTGCTGACTGCATACTCAGTGCAGAAAGTGTCCTAGAACAACATTCAGCAGCTCAGAAACTTCTAACTCTAAAGTACAGATGATTTAAGGTGGTTGGTTCCCAGGGCCCTGGGAATGTAGCCCAGAAGGCTCAAGTTGGAAACTTTTCTTCCACATGGTGGTAGTCAGCAGGAAATTGACTTTACTGAGAAGAGCAAGGGACTCGGTCAGAAATGTCACTACCTGTCCACAAAGTATTGCCACTGCCTGGGCCTGCTAGCTGCTGCAGCTCTGGACATATTACAAAGAACACAGCTGGGTCCACACACTGAACAACATGAGGCTGTTTCAACTGTCTGTCAACCTAGTCTGGGATCAAAGTGGAAGAGACTGTACCTGAGGATGGCAAAGCATCAGTGTGGGCACAGGTTCAAGAGCAGCACATAAGGAAGCAATACTGAGCTCCAATGTCCCCAGATACAGTTTAGCAAACATGGCAGAAAATACAAGTCACAATACCCAGGGCACCTGACTTGTTCTTACATCCAACCCTCCAACTCAGCCTATCTTGGTATTTCCACAGAGAAGCCAATATCCTGGTCCTAAGGATGAGTATGCATACTCAAATCCAAACTACATTTCTCAAAAGACAGAAGCAATTCTTGGGAATTATTCTACTTTTATTTTCAATGGGAAGCTTTTTCCTGTAACATGTGTTGGCTGCCACATGAGTTTCATGGACTGTGTGTGACATGCATACATGCCTGATCCCTACTGCCACCAGACACCATACATATCTCAGATTCTGCATGCAATGTCGTAGCACCAAAGAAAGCTTTTCTCTCTTCAGTAGCATATGACAGCAACAGCTTAACGTGCCAGCTGCTCCAGGCCAAACCTGCTCACATATCCGTACACATCTGTACCACTAGCCCACTCAACCTCTCTTCCTCACCATCTCCATTGTCTGAAGTCATACCCCTGTGGAGTCCACCTATCTGCTGCTCTCCTGTTTTGCCAACAAGTAACCCTAATGTCAATGGCAAAGTGGTATATGTTTATGAAATGACTTGCATACTTACTTGTAACCTCTACCAACAGACTTGAGGCAATCCAGGAACTGTGGGACCTCATAGCTGACGAGTGTTTTCAGCTGTCCGTCACCCACACCGTCCCGGTACACGATGATGCGGCTGGGCATGTACTCATTGCAGCTGTTCCAGGCCCTTAGAGCAGCTGTAACACGGCAGAGGACTTCAAAAATTCACACTGACCAGAATGAGAGTTTCTCCAAATTCCCAAGCCACTTTCAAAAATACAGCACAAGGGCCCTAGACAGAACACAGGAAGCAGAGAGACCCACCTTGCAAGCACACTTTGAGCCCATCCACCAGCTCCTGTCCACGGTCCTGAAAGACGCAGCGGGAGAACCAGCTGTTCAGAGAAAAGCAGGGTTGTGAGGACTCTTTCAATGTCTTCTCTGTCTACAGTGCTCTCTTCTGGCAAGGATTCAGTCAGATCCCCTGTGCTCATGAAACCTTAGCCCAGCAGGAAGAGAGTAGATCCAATCACCTCCACGGTGGTGGGTGGGGAGAGGTACTAGACGGGCCACCAAGTTTATCTGCCCTGCCCTGGCTCTGTTCCTGAAGAGCCAGGCAGTTACTGCATCCCACCTGAAGCCTCAACACACTCAACCAACACCAGAAGTAACACTTTCCAGTCTTTGCTAAGGCCAGCGGTTCCCTTGTTCCAAAGTAAGTATTGAAAAATTATTTTAAAATACAAGGAGCTGAGAAACTGGATTTCCACATGAAAAGGTCAATCTCATTTTAGGGACCATGAACAATTTAAATGAAGGATGTTTTAAGATTGACCACACTTAATGAACAATAAGGAAAATAACCCAGATTATATTTTGACCGTGGCAGAGCAAGGGCCAGGGGAAAGGGGCAGAGTAGAACACCCTGAGCACGTGACAGGGAATAGCCACAACTTCACTGCTCCCACCTATCTCACTGCCCCATGGCCATAACACCTAACTCACCGGGTCATTCCTTCATTGATGCTGGCAACAAATCCTGCAATTGACCTCCGCCCAGCTGTGGTGTCATGGTAGCAATCGATGCCAACTATCATCGCCAGCTTCAGCTTGAGTGAAAATGGTGCCATTTAGATATGACAGGCAATTGCTCCAAAGGCAAGCTTCTCTCTTTAAACACCCATTTAACCTCTTTGTATCCCAAAAGAAGCAGACTTACAGGCATGTCGACCCTCCAGAGCTCGCCTCCCATCTTGCAGTTCATTTGCAGGGCAATCTTGGTGGCAATGGCCATGACAGTTTGCTGCTTGCCCAAGGTTCGGGCTACCACACACTGGCTTGGGGTGGGGCAGTCTGTACACAGGTACTTTTTAATTGCATCATATTTGTCTTTCCGGTTACTTGACAACAAGCAGACTACCTGAAATCAAACCCAGTGCCTCATGACAGAGAATTGGGAACAGAAGGTCCAGCTTGCAGGGCAGGAGTAGGCCTATGGTGCAAATAACTTCATCGTACACTTTTCCATGTGGCTAACCAGTGGGACAAGAATGATGCTTACATACTGCTCCTTAGATTCACTTCTGTCTAACACAGTTACAGACAACTTAGTCTGACTGCTTGGGGTTCACTCTCATATTTACATCACTTATTCTCTTAACCATCTGTACTAATGTCATGCTAAAGCACAAAGGCAACAGGGTCCTACACACCCACTGCCCTTTTCAGGTCACGTACTGACCAGCACAGAGTGGCCATCATCCCTGCTTTAAACCCCCCCATCTGTTCCTATTTGGTATTCCCACTCCATTTCATTCTTGGGGGCCACTGCCTAATAAGGATACACCACTCCTCCAACTGAACATGATAATGGCACCTGCGATGGTGGCCTCAGGATTTGAGGCAGCAAGGAACCAACCAAACTGATAAAGTGCAAGGCCTGTTCAGCCTGGGTAACATGAAAGCCTTGATCAACAAGCTACTTTCAGAGTACACACATGTGCAGGATGTCCCCTCCAATACACAGGTATAGACCTGTAGCTCAGGCCATGGGGAAGTAGGATAAAGCCTATTTAGCCTTCTATGGCTTCCTGCTGAACAGGGAAGCTTGTGCTTCTTGAGCAGAGGAGGGTGGCCAGACCAGGCCAGGCCTTGCTCCTGAGCCCTTACACCACACTGCTGCCTTGGTCAAGGACTCACAATCACCATGGTACTCTCTCTCATGTTAGTGAAGGCTATGTTCTCACCATAACAGCAATAGGGAAAAGAATGCCATTTCAATCACTTGAACGTTGGGTAGGAGAGCCTTTGGGAAAGAGACTACTTGTTGGAAATGTTAAAAGCCAAAAATCTGTGCCAGGAAATGTACAGATAGGACTTACAAGTGTGTCTGGAGTAAGCAGGACACTAAGCGACAGATCTGAGGCCATCTAGCTCACAAAGCCAGTCAAAGGCACAGGGGTAATACACTTGAAGTCTTACAGCTGACAGGGCTGGTCACAGGCACACAGACTGGTGATACCACAGGACACAGGCTCCCTCCCCAAAGCCATTAACAAGGATCAGGTAGGCCCAGGGTGGCTAGTGACACTTCCATGACTCAACTTCAAAGGGACAAGTGGAGAAGTCAGAAGTGCCTTTTGGCCCAAATCAGCTGGCAATTGTGTGGGTGACTCTCCCCTTTGTAATTCAAAGCCTTTGCTAGGGTTTAGAGGAACAGGCACTCTTAGACTGCACTTAAATAGCACTTAGGTTCTACATCTGAAGTTTGCTGAGGAGGAACTGTAGCACAAACTCTTGCTGGGGTCACTCAGGTGGCTGGGCTGGGTCAGGCTGTGTAACCAGGGACTCAACTTCAGAGTAAGTCCAGTTGGCCATGTCACAGATCACAACACAATGAACAAGACGACCCAACTATTCTCAGAGACCCTAGGATTCCAGAGTGCAGAAAGAAGCCACTGTCCTGGGGTTACTATCTATCCTCTGATCTGTCCTACTCCCATCTTATCCCCTATCCCAGGAACACCCCAGGCAAGAAATGGTTACCTCTAGGAGGAGTCTCACAAGCACACATGGGAGCTGTGTCACCAGCCTGCCTAGGTGCCTGGTCTCACATGACAGAAGGATGAGCACTCACCATACCTGGGTGCAGTGACCTTTCCTGGAATTCACAGGGCAGACTGTTGACCCAGGCCAAACCATCACAGCTCTACAAAGCTCCACTGAACCCAGAACACACTCTTGTACTTGTGCCATTCTGCTTTTGCAATGATTTCTAGAACTAAGGCCCCAAGGTAGAACAAACTGAAGATGGTCTTATTTCTTTCATACCTTTTGCAAGTCACATGCCTTGTGCAGGCCACTAGCTGCCTTATGGAAGTCAAAGATATGCTTGTGACTTTTTAGGGACTAAGCCCATTTAGAAAAGGATCTCACAACTCTGAGGTCCCCAAATGCCTCTCTAAGCCCCTTGTTTCCTGATATGGCCTGTGTCCATCAGTCACTCACTATCTGGGTGTCTGATGTGACCTTCTGCTGCAGGGCTCTCAGGTAAGCTTCTGTTCTGTCATCCACTTCAATCCTAGGACAGAAGGCATTGTTCAGAGAAAGAGAGACATACAATAGATTGTAACATGTGCAACATTCCTGAATCAACTATGAAATACTATAAAATAAAATGCTGGGAACAGTCTTTAGACCGTGGCCAGCACAACCAGCACTGCTGCCTGGCTTACTAAACATGTACATTTGCAAAAGGGTCCTGTTTACTCCTTTCTCCCTCCCACTCTCTATTTTGCATTCCAGGGAGCCATGGTGCATCCTGAAGCTGGTAGGAGGTTACTGTCCTCCCCATTGTTGCACATCATTCTTCAGAGCGGGTGTAACCTGAGATACTCACATGATGGCCTTTTTCATCTGTATTCCCATGGCTGGGGTCACTTTAAAGAGGTTTTGTATCAGAGAATTGGCTGCTTCATAATTCTTCCGTGTGTAGATCAGTAGCCAGTTATCTAGTGGCTTCACACTGATCAGTGGAGCACCTCTGGTTTCTTTGGACCAGTCTGCAAACTGCGGGTTGTAATCAAACTAGAACAAAACACACACAGGTGAATCCCATGGCCAGCTCTCAGCAATGAAGTCACATATTTTGACTCTTAAAACTACCAAATTACAAACAGAGCCCCTAGCAAGAAATTAGAACCAAAATGCCTCTCAAGGAAGATAGCCTTTCCTGTCAAATACCCTACTTCAGGTCTCACTTGGCCAGGTGCCTTCCTGAGTGTCCCAAGTGAGTTTCCTATGGCCTCTCCTAAGTCATACAAGGATCAGTGTCATTTTTTTTTCTCATGATAAGGGTACAAAAAATGCTAAAAACAAGCTATAGACAGTGCTGGCTAGCTTGTTTTTATCAAGAAGAGCTGCCTGTGGCTGTGTCTGCTCAGAGTATACATTATCCCAGCCAGTCCCTGGTGTGTCTGTAGGGCTGTGGAAGACAATACAGGTCAATTGCCCACTGGGTTATTACTCACAGCACCACCAGGGGCAAAAAAGGCATAGCCTGCTGTAAAGACTCGAGATTTGGTATTTGCAGTGCTTCAATTTTGTAAAATAATTGCCTTATTTTTAAAAATTCTTTTAAACTATTTTCAGAAATCTTGATTTGACTTTTCTTTTACCTAAAGTGGTAACATAAAAGACACTGTAGTATTTCACATGTGTCCCCAACAACACATGGCCCAGTCAGAGACCAAGTCAATCAAAATAGGGAGTTTCCCAGAAGGTCACTTTGATGCAGACCAAATTCTGGACAATCATATGGTACGGTAAAGAAATTGGATTACTTAAAAAAGCAGCCCACTTTTAGCCAGGTCTTAGCTTATTCTAAGGACTAGCTCCAGAAATACAGGCTCTGAAGTTCCCAAGGTGGCCCCTGTGTGTAGGATGGCCTCTGTGCTGTGCTGGTATGTTCCCTTAGGAGCTAGCAGAGCACATGAGAAAGGAGGACAGAATTGTAGTACTGTGCCTCCCTGCTTCACTGCGATCTGGCCAACATCCCATTCCTCTAATGCTTATGGAAAGGACCTTACTGTTTTTCCTCCCTGGTGGATCTTCTCGGATTGCAGGATTCTCCCTGAGAAGGACAGCAAGTTGGAGTCAAAGCTCAAGCCCCAGTCTCGCAGCTCCCTCTGCACATTGTCATCCCTGTAAAGTGGACACATGTGCCTAGCACCACTGAGCAGGCAGAAGGCAACTCACATGAAGGCTGCAGAATGCCATCGTGGCTCCTATACCCTGCTATGCCTGCTTCTTTCTTCATTCCCTTAAGAGTCCTAGGGCCTACTGCCTCCCCTCAAAATGAACTCCACACCCAACACAAGCAGAAAGTAGACTTGTCCAAGAATCTCTTCCCCCACCCCACCTTGCCTTTTCCCAACAGGACTGGAAGGGTGGCCTCAGGAATTCTGCACTGCCCATGCCCAAATCCTGATAACATGTTAATACCACCTTCAGCCCTCCCAGACCCACACAGGCACACAGGGGACCTCAAAAAGAAACTGAGATACAATGAGCATGACCTACTTGTGGATGTAGTCAATGAGGCGGCCCACCTCTCGCTGTCGCTGCTCTGGGGTCAGTCGCGTGTGCACTGCCAGGTCTTTCATCACATTGAAGTCATTACGCATTTTGTCAGTCAGACCTTCGATTAAAGTGGCATAGGTGAGGAGCTGAGAAACCATCATGGCTGCACAGCCCCTGGAATGGTGGTGCTGAGGGACAAGGGGTAGAGGGATGTGGAGTACTGAGACGTGTGGGGTGGCAAGGGGTATAGTGAGGGATGGACATGGGGGTTAAGAACATGGGGTGCTAAAGGACATGGGTTGGCAAAGGAGCTGAGGGATATAGGGCACTGAGGATGTGGAGTAGCAAAGAAAGAGGAGCACATGGAGGGGACTGGGCAATCTTAACAACAGGGGCACTGGAGAGGTAGACAGGATGTGGTGAGGACCACATACCTGTGAGATAGCAGAGCTCTGGGATGAGCATGGCTGGTCCAGGCAGTGTGCCCCCTGGGCCCCTCCTCCGTTTGGGCTGGCTCACCAGCACTGGCTGCTTCAAGTCCGTGATCTCCTGGTTATACTGCTGCTTGGAAGGAAAGGAGGACTGTGGTATGCAACCAATAGGCAGCAAGGCACTGTGACAGATATGCCTGCTGCCTATTTAACTGAGGAGTGGATCTGTTTGCCAGGCAGCATCAGTTCTCAGGTAAAGCATGAAGACACTGTTTTGAATCCTTATAAGAGGCCATGGACATACTCTGTGAGCATCTTCTTGCTGAGCTCAGGTCTGTCAGCAGATCTCCTGAGTGGCAGTATGGAGACCACACTGTGGTCCACCGAGGGTGTGGGGAATGGGTCTTGCACCACAGGATGAGCTTGGTTAGAAAACACCTTGGTGCCACCTTCCGTCACTGGGCCTGCTTTAGCACAAGGAGAGACTTCTTGGGGAGTATCATGGGTGCTCCCAGCTTGGGGTGTCAAGACCCACTTTCCTATCATCTCCTGCAACCCAGCACTTTTTAATTTCAAAATCACTTTTTGTTCATTTCAAAACCACTTTTTATTAAAAAGAGCCAAGTAAGCAAATACACACATGTCCATTGAGAACTGAAGGAACATTGCTGCATCTGCTTGGTCATCTGTCACTCATCAACAAGCTCAGTTACCTGTCTGTCAGACCCAGTGTTTGCTATGGAAGGAGACCCTGCCAGACGGCATGGCCATCTGAATGAAGAAGTCTTGACTCCTCATCTTTCCCAAACCCTGAGTAACTCACCACTAGTGTTAAAAAGCTAACTTTCACAGATGGCTCTCGTCATACATTGTCAACTAAATACGCACAGCTGACACAGCAGAGACGTGGTAGTACCCCTCTCACTTGCCTGGCTGCAGGTCTGTGTCAGGGTCCTTCTTTAGTTTGCACGTTTCTTAAAGTCACAGCACTGTCTGCCTTATTCACATCATTTACATGGCATTGTTCTGCAGGCTTTTTGTTTTTGCTCTAGGGTTTCCAGACTTTAATCCCTGAAGAGCACTCACTACTGTAGCTACAGGTTACTAGGGAGCCCAAGATTCTGAATCTCTCAGCCTACCCTGTTCCAGCTGTGTGCCAACTACACACTGAGGTGCAGTAGCAGTGTAAATCCTCCTACAGAGCTGTGCTGAGCCTGAAGCATGAGAGCCATGTGCATAGCTTGCATGTGGCAGAGGAAAGGGTCAGTAAAGCGTGTAGTCAGACAGGATCAGTGTGGGGAACAGTCAGGAGGTAGCAGTCGCCTCATGCTCATCAGAGCCCAACTTGGCAACATAGGACAGGAGAAATATTACACTGACATGTGAGAAAGCACAAGAGGGATTCCAGAAGCATGCACAGGTCCATAGAGCCAGAGGTCATGACTAATGCAGTCACCAAGGGGAACAGGCTATATAAGAGGACACTCATGCAGAAGGACTTCTGGAAACAAGTCGGAGGGACAGGCAGGTACAGTGACTTATGAAATGGTGTCAAGGTTGTGTGAGTCTTCACCTGCCTTTCCAGCACTGGTGAGTTATAAGGAAGCCAAGAGATGGATTAAAGGCTTCACACCTTCAACATGAGCATAAGTCACTTGAGACAGCCTGATGCTTAGACAAGCAGAGATCTGAGGGTAAATGGCAGGGGCTAGAGATGACAATGGGACTCCTTAAGATCTTCCTAATGAGGGCACACCCCCTTGATTTGGGAGGTCCACGAGCATGTTGGTGGGTGAAAGCTGCCTGCATAAGACCATACTGATGCACCATGGCTCCACTCTGGCCTGACAAGAAGAGACTCTCCCCTGGCTGGCTACATGCTTAGACTGGGGTAACAGCTAAGGTTTACATGCCCACCCTCCTAACAGTGACCATGACCATAAATAAGTCATAGGCAGTGTACAACCTCCCTTCCTAGTCACTTCAAGGATCCAGGCAGGTGTGGCTGGAGTCCACAGAAGCTGGGAGACTGGCCAAACAGCTAGGATCACTTTTGGTTTTCTGGTTTTCTGTTCATTTGCCCTATGGGGACCTTTCAGAGCTGAGCTGTGTATCCCAGAGTAGCTCAAGGGACACATCCATAGGACCTTCCAAAGAACCTTCCAAGGTCAAGGCAATCAGCCAGATGCACATGTTCATACAGAACACACACCACACATGAGCGCATTTATACAGGTCTTCAGAAAATAGCCTATCCTAAGTAGACAAAATGAGACTCATTTTAGATCCACAATGACATGTTCTAGGATTCTGATTCGCCTTTTGGAAGTGACTGCTGCTTGTTCAGTAAAGCATACAGTGGATCAACCTGTTCCAGAAAATCTACTCCTCTGCTTCAGGCCATACATAGCTGCCCCTCATTACTTCCTATGTACCTGTGCTCATCTCCCCAGGGTGGCAATGGCTGTGCTGGAGTTTTATTAGCCTGAGAACAGAAAGTGTGCCAGAAGCATTTCAGTATGGAAATCAAAGGTAGAGTTCACCCACCAGTGGCCATCAGCAAACCTGTGGAGGAGCAGCCATTTGTGAGGCCTCCCTGAGAAATAAGAGAACACTGGCTACAGAACTAGGGAGCAGATTAACTGTTAACACAAACTATTTAGTCTGTTCATCTACTATGATGTTAAAGCAACATAACCTCTGCTAGATGTAAGACCAAAAAGGGGCTGCTTCTTACCATGTAGACAGTTTCTCAGTGAGAAAGGGCAAGACTGATCAGGGCTGCACATGCACACCCTCACATTGCCTGGAGGCCTCGTACCTTCCGGTAGTACTCCAAGAAGCTGACCTCTGAGCCGTCTGCCTTCTTAAAAGTGCTCTTTGGATTCTGGTCCCAGTCGATATCATCCACCCTGTAGGTCTTATTGTTGTACCTGTGGTGTGAGCACCATCCAATGAGCATTGGGTAAAAATGGTGAGGGGTCAGAGGACTTGGAAGTGGCAAGGGACAGCAACACTCAGAGCCAAGTAGATGGGGAAGGGACTAAATGATGGCGGGAAATAAAGTAACAAAAGGAGGAGGAAATCATGAGGTATTTGTGTCCTTGGCAGCTGACAAAGTGGGAAAGGTGATGGGTACCCTTCTCACTATGCCAGTCTCTGCCTAGCCTTGCCACATGCCATCTGCTAACATTGCATTCTGAGGACCCCTGGAAGCAGAGCCTTACTTGGTGAGGACGATGAGCCCAATCAGCTCTTTGGAGACTTGCTCCTGAAACTTGTGCTCCTCAGTCTGGTGGTACAGGTTAAACATGAAGTCCAGCACAGTCTCACTGCGCAGGACCTTGTGGCTGACATCTGTGCAGAGCATGATATTGTTTTCGTACTGAAGGATGGAAGTGGTGAAGCCAGGCCAGATCACCAACCTGCCAATACAGTACAAGTCACAAGAAGCCAGGACACCTGGGACACTTTACACCTTATTCACTACATCTCAAGCAGGAAGTTGTTAAGTTTACTTCCAAGTTTCACAAGATTTCATATAGAGACTATCTAT
The DNA here is from genome assembly GCF_020740685.1 of Jaculus jaculus. NCBI lineage: Eukaryota > Metazoa > Chordata > Mammalia > Rodentia > Dipodidae > Jaculus > Jaculus jaculus. The sequence continues at coordinate 75,961,258 of NC_059109.1, forward strand.
CCAAAGTCTTCAACAGCATTTTGGGATGATAACTAATAACTACCTAAGTTACCTTGTAAAACAACATGCTAACTTGATAAAATTGCCTTTATGGTGGTCAAAGCACTGACATATTAGCTAACCTAAACCATCACATCATAGCACCTTCAGTGAATGGAGCTCAGGACTGACAGTAGTGAACAGGGTTTTCTCTAGACAATGACAGCTGATTATACTAGGAAAGCACTCCAGGATGACTCCCTATCATTCACACTTGCTTAATACAGAGGCCCTCCTAGATGCACAGTAACTCACTGTTTTTTGTTCGCCTAACAGTGGGCATCATTGACAGGGTATTTTCAACCTTGTAGTCTATTCCAGTCTGCATTAACAAAAGAACAGGAGACTTTCCACAGCATACAAACCTGTGATTTGGAATATCAATTGGGTCACTTGGGTTATAGTAATTCCGTCCTATTTGTTGCAAATTCATGATTTTCAAGAGCCTAGAAATGGAAAGTCAGAAGAGGCTGGTTAATTGTGAGGAACACCTGCTAATTCCATGCAATTGCTGCTCAGAGCAGGGCTGACAATCTATAGCTATGGCCAGGCCAGTAGTTTCAATATGTCCTGGGAATTAACAGCAGCTCTTATAATATTTAAAGGCTGGAAAAAATAAAACATTATTTCAAGACACATGAAATGAGTGAAATTCAAATTTGAGTTCATGTCAATAAAACTTTATCTGGGCAAAGTGAGATGATTTACTTATACATTGTCTGTGGTTATGTTCAGCTTCAAGGTCACATGACCTAATGAAGTATTCCTGCTTACTTTGTGGCTCTGTGCAGGAAAATCTGCCACCTCTTCCTTACAAAGAAATATATTGACAAGTGTCTTTAATTAAGCCTAGAGTGTACACCACACTAAATTATCCTACCACCAGTGAACTATGAGCTATGAATCCAAGTATCTTGTTCTACTATTCTGATGCCAATTCCAGCCTCATTCACCTTGCTTTTCACAGGGATAAGGAAGGGTTCAAAGAATGTGGTTTTATTTATAAAGTACAGTATGTACAACAAAAGTTAACTACTTAGCAAGCAATTGCTCCCTACCATGGAGCAGTCAAGGAACCCTCAGCCTGCCCTAGCACCCACCAAGGAAGGAGCAAAGGCAACAAGAAGCACTTGAGATGTGTGTGTTCCTAAGAAGTTCCAATAGCAGTTCAGAGACCTACTGTCAAAACCCATAGGAAAGTTAGGCAGAATCATAAAGGAAGTGGTTTTCCTGTAAGAAAACCATACCTTAAATTATGAACATGCAAGAAGCTTTGATATGCTAACAGGGCACCCTCTACCTCATTTTGATTGCTCCCTTGTGTGCACTCACCTCCTAAAGATGATGTTGTAGAATTGTAGGCAGGTGGGCGAGGTGGGTGGCAGCTCGTTGGTCAGGGTGATGGTTATCCTCACATGCTCCCCATTCCGGGTCTGACTAAAAACTTCTGTGACCTAAAGCCAGAGAGGTGGGAAGCCTGGCACCTGAAGCTACCAAGGAAAGCACACTCTACACCTCAGAGGGCCCCTGTATTAAGGCAATCCTCCAAAAGTACAGTCATTTGCAAACTGGGACTTTGAAAAACTGGCTCTGAGAAGAGGCTGACAGCCCTTCTACAACTGCATGCATTCCTCAAGACTCAGAGGACCCAAGGACACAATTATGCCAGGGGGCCACTGGGCAGGGCTCATGTTCTCTGTCTGGAGACCCTATTTGTGCTTTGTTTTAAGATGAATAACCACCCCCACCACCCTTTGTCCACCCAGTCACTGGAATAACCTTGTGCTGTAGTCGTTTGGGTAAAAAGAGTATTGTTCCATCAAAAGCATGACACCTTCCAATGAGATCTTCATGTTGGAAGAGCAGTGCAGAGCGCAGCCTGCGGGCCTCCATCAGTGGGTTGTAGTCAATGTGGTACTGGTATAAGGCCCATTGTGGACGTGAGGTCAGTCTGAAGTGGTTGGTGCTCAGCTTCACAATGATGCCTGAGGAGCCTGAGAGGCCATCATATGCAGTCAGTCTCTCCCGGTTATGTTCTAAGACAGCGATCCTTCAGATATAGCAGTCCTAGGTCCCAACCAGAACCTACCTTCCTGACATCTGTCCTGCCCTGCCTCTTCATGGGAGAGCCTGTAGAATCCTATTCATGAGGAAGCCCTTCAAAGACCCAACCAATGAAGGTTTTACAAGGGACCTATGCAATAGCTAACAAACCCCATCGGAATGTGCCATGAGGGTGTCACCAGCTGGAGAAGGGTGGACAGGCTGGAAAGGTTGCAGCTGCTGAGCAGTGCTTCCCCCAGGGAAAACAGCCAACTGCCCCTGTGCACATGAAGAGCAACCTCCTAAGAGGTGCTTTATGAACGTACCTGTCTTTGATTCTTTGACATGGTCCAGGTTCTGTCTGGTGTTCACACCAAGGTCGTGAAAGTCTCTACGACGACCCCCTCTCTCTGCCAGTGACAAGTCCTGAAACCCAGCAGAGATCTGCAGTTCTTGAGGAGGAGAGGAAAGTGGCTCACCAACCTGGGCAGAGGGTGGCAGTCCCACAGTGCTTTAAGGTGGCCCAAGAATGTGTTGTTACTGATGGCAATACCTGACAACCCATCATTGCACTATCTTTCACACTGGTGGCAGCCAGTCAGGAAGATGCACAACAGTAACTGGGACCCCCACAGAGCTATCCTCTGATTGTACTTAGCAGATTTGGATACTCCTTACAAAACCCCTTCACTCTCAGGGGTCCATCAGCAGTCTGAGCCATGATGCAACAATTCATGGCAAAATGTTTGTCGACTGGGAAATAATCTGTCTGTGTCATAGGTCCCAAGGCCTTAGAAAAATTTTCTATCATCCTTAACTATAGCTGCAGGAACTGAGAGGTTGGCATGACTCTAGAACATGGACTAGAGAGTGATGCAGGTCTAACAAGTCAACCTTCTTCACTATTTGGTTCCCTGATCAACCAGCTGGATGGGGACACACAGGAGTGTGTTCTCTGGTCAAGGTACACGTCTTACAATGTGTCACACTCTGTAGGAAAGGAAGTACTGGTTATACTAGTCAGCTTCTGCTTTTTACAGAACAATTGATGTACCCATGCACAACTCAACATCTGAGATCAACAGCATGGTGAAAACTACAGGATCATTCAAGTAGAAGCATTATCACTGTGTCCATGGACATGTTATCTTGTGCAGAAGGGCCTATTAGTTGACTCCCTGATAACTAATTCCTTTTCTTCCTCATCCTCTTCCCCTTTCCCCTCCTTCTTTAGAAAAATATAACTATATTGGAAGCAATGTTCCTCATAGGCCAGACTTTCCACTCTCCCTACAGCTGAGCAGGCTTTGGCAAAGTGGCATGGAGAGTCAGAAGCTAGCTATGCTGGTTATATCTCTAACTCTACACATGAAGCCATAGAAAAGTGGGTCTAGCTTTTGATGAGATCCCTACAGATGGCTTAGTAATGCAAACTAGGAAAACATGGTGGATTTGGAATTTAATCTCCTTAACAGTAAGTTGGCTCTGGCAAGCCTGCATTCTTTCTTGTTTATTTAAAGCAGCACAGAATAGCAGGCATCCTGTGGTGCTGGACCCTCATGTACACCCCATCTGTCTATCTTTCCCAGCTGTCCCGTGCTCAGCACCAGGTACAGTGACTCTGCACTCTCCTCTCACTCACCTTGTGACTTGGCTGTGGCCCCAACTACCATTCCTCTCTGCCGTCCTCGGCCAACTAAGTCCCCCTCTGTGGGTGGCTGCTGAGGTCTTGGCTGGATGTACCCAGGCTGCTGACTCTAGTCACACACAAACAGAGAATCACATTCCTTTATGTCAAGCCTCAGGTACCAGAGGAAATGACTAGTCTTGAACTAGTCAGGCATTTAGCAATGTCTTAGTAATTAAACATTTTATCCATAAAAATAAATCTGAGGACAGTTAGTATGCCTTGTAAGCACAAAGACTTAAGTTTGATCCCTAGAACTCACTTTTAAAAAATGCCAGTGTGGTGGCAGTGCTGGGAGGTGGAGATAGGAAGACCCCTGCTTTTGGCCAAACTCAGCTTACTTGGTAAGCTCCAGGCCAAAGAGAGACCCTGTCTCAAAAAAAAGGTGGATAGCACCTAAAGAACATCCAAAGTTGTCCTCTGGCCTCCACATGCATACACACATATGCATGTGCACCTGCACACACATGAACATGCACATTTACCACCTTCTCCCAAACTGGAGATGCAAGTCATCAGGTCAAGTTCAAGATCATCTTCTCACCCTGCCCACTTCTCAGTTCCTTCCCAGTGCACAGTGTGTGTTTTCTGGGCTTGATACTAGGGATGGGACCCAGGAAAAAATGCTCTATCATTGAGCCACACATAGCCCAAGTTTTAAATTCACAGTCACAGATCACACTGGTCAGGTCTCAAGCCTCTTCTAAGCTGGGAAGAAGCCGGTACTTACCATAGCAGCCCCAACATGCTGTACTGTCTCCTGACCTCGAGCTCTTCCACGGGCACGGGCTCGGGCTCGGCCAGTCATCTTCTGTTGTGAGAAGAAGTAACTGTAAGAACAGCACAGCATCAACCACTTCTACATTGTGACTGCTAACTATTTAAGATTCTAATAAGCTCCCAGGTAATTATGCAGGATTTAATTTTTTTTTTTCTTAATGCATAGCTGTTTTCTTTCAGCAGAACTGATGGAACCCAGAATCTCATATATGCTGGGAAAGTGCTCTACCCCTGAGCTACAGTTTCTTTCTAAAAAACAAAAAAAGAAATTATTTGCAAGCAGACAGAGACAGACATGATAGAGAGGGAGGGAGGGAGAGAATGGGCATGGAAGAGCCTCTAGCCACTGCAAATGAACTCCAGATGCATGTGCCATTTTGTTCATCTGGCTCTACATGGATACTTAGGAATCAAACTCCAGTCATCAAGTCTTGCAAGTAAGCGCCTTAATGACTGAGTCATCTTTACAGCCCCCAGAACAGTTTCTTAAAAGGAAATGTTTCTGTATCCTACAATCCTGTCCTGGCCACTGCGGTAGGTGCTAAGGCTAAATTGGAGACACAGGTTAATAAAAGATTTGGTACATGAGCGTGGTGGGGGTATGCCAGAGCCTCTTGCCACTGCAAAGGAACACCAAATGCATCTGCTACTTTTTCCTCTGACTAATTATGTGGGTAGCTTGGGAACTGAACCCCAGGCTGGAAGGCTTTGCAAGCTAGCACCTTTAATGACTGATCCATCTTTTCAGCCTCTAGGTTTCATTATCAATTGTTCATGATAAACAGGCTTAGGTGTTCAGTGTAGAAAGCACTGCACTGTGAGCGATGGGTTTGTTTTCTTGTGTGGGTCTACGAATCACGCATACCGTGCATAATTCACCAAGAAGCTAGACTTTGTAGCATGTTTCGGGCAGATCCCTTAAAGAGCCCTTCTTTAGACACATGGTCTTCTTCAGCTCCCAGTTCCAATGTAATGTGGCTTACAATGAGCACACCTGAATCCAAGCCCCCTCACCTCTTCACTTCTCCCACAATTTTGAAACTGGAAACATATCAACAGCCACTGATCACTAAGGAGAAACCATGGGACAGTATATCTCTAAAGTGCTCCTTTTTAGCTCCCTGCTTTTTGGAGGTCAGTGACATTGCTGGTTTGTCTGAACCTACCTCATTCCCAATACAGACAGTGACTTGCAGCAAATTCTTTCAAGTCGGTCATGCAAGGTCATCTGCCAGGTGCAGCATGCTACAATGAGTGCCAAGCTTCATCCTAAGCACAGGTATTCACAAACATCCCTGTGGCAAGCTTGGACCTACACCTTTCCTGAATAGACTAGACAGACTCCAGCAAGTGCCACAATGCCTTAACTGAGGTCCTTTCCTGTCAGTAAGCCCAAAAATCTGGCTCATCTGCTAAGGAGTAGCTCAAAGACTGTCTCTTCTACCCTTTCCCTGCAGCCTTTTCTACCTACTAGGACAAGCACCATCTACCTGACACTTCTCACCTACTCTGGACTCCACAATGGCTCTCCTCACAGCCTAACAACAATTATGTAAAATGCCCTTTTAAAACCCACAAAGTACATTAGAAATGAATTGCATGGTCACCTCCTATAAGGAATGTTCTCAGAATGACTTCTGACTGGCAATGTCTGAGGTTTGCTGGAGAATGTTGGTAGACCCAGGCCTGCAGAGGGTCGGGGGGGGGGCACGGGGGGTTCTGATGGCCATGTTCAAGCAGAGGCTATTCCTATAGAGACTCAAGAGTTGCACTTACCCAATCAGCTCAGAGTCTCAGCTTGGCCTGTCAGTCTCAGAAGTATCCCAATCTGGATGCAGGTGCAGTCTCTTGGGGGAAGAAGTAATTACATTAGCTAGCCAGACTTTAAGAAGATGGCTTTGGGGCTGGGGAGATGGGTCAGTGGTTAAAGGTAAAAAAAGCCCGCCACCCTGGCTTCAATTCCCCAGCAATCCACATAAAGCCAGATGCACAAAGTAGCACAGTTTTCTGGCATTTGTTTTCAGCAGCAAGACACTCTGGTACTCTGCTCACACACAAACAAAAATGGCTTCCATCCATCCAGTTCTATATATGTTTATAAAGGAAACAGGGTACACTTAGCAAAACCAAACCCTACTGTACTACGTGCTCAAACACGGCTAGCATGGTATCTTTATGACTGACAGACAAGACAGACAGACAGACAGACATATGCATGCCACATTGAAAACAACAAACAGGAGGCCAGGTGCTTGAGTTCACCATCAGTATATTCAGAGCACAATTCAAGGCGTGAACCATCTCTCACTCCAGCCAAAGATCCTACACTTCTTCCTTCAACACCCAGCCTTTGCTAAAACCCCAGCGCTGGCCTCTCACCTCCCAGCTGGCTTAAGTCGCCTGCTTGGCCCATCTCATGTCCCCCTGACCCCTATTCAATAAAGCACAAACTATGGGAGGGCAAAGTCTTTCTTTGTGATGACACCTTCACGTCCAGGGCCTAAAAAGCAGTCTGGCCCGTACATGGTGTCTGCTAACCCGGAGGCTATGGAACAGCCCCATAACCAGCCTGATTCCCAAGAACCTGCTTGGGGTCTCTACAGCTTCTTCCCAGCCGCAGGGGTGGGCAAGATTCCGCTGGGGGGGGGGGGGGCTGACCGCGGCGCAGCTACGGAGAGAGGGCTGGAGACGGGTGGGGGTGGGGAGAGGTGGGAATGGGGTGGGTGGGCACCCGGGGACGAGGCCTGGGTCTCAGTCAACAGCCGCCCGTCCCGGTGCTGGAGCACAGAGCTCCCGTCCTCCCCTGGGCTCTCGTGGAGTCGACTCAGCCCGCTGCCGCCCGCCGAGCGCGCTCCTCGCTCCTCTTCTCGCTCCCGCCGGCCGCACCCGCCAACAGCCCCAACGGCCGATCCCTCCGCGCCCTCCACGCGGCCAGCTCCCTTCCCGCGGAGGAACACGCTTCTGAGGAGTGAGAGGCGCCTCGCCGGACACGTGGTTGCGGGTTAACGGCGAGGCCGGCACGTGCCGCGCGCTGACTGGCTGCCTCACAGGTGGCGGTTTCCATGGGGCGGGACCACAAGGGCCAAGCGGGCAGGCCCCGCCCCGCGCCCCGGCCCCGCGCCCCGCGCCCCGCCCTGCGCCCCGCCCTGCGCCCGGGCCCTGGCTGTTTGTGGGCGTATTCAGTAGACTTTGAGGCTGTGTATGGGCTGAGGTAAAAGATGGACTTCGCTGTGGGAAGGGCCTTAAAAATCACAAACTTACCCTTCAGAAGCGGACCATTTGAATTCTGAATCCAAAAAAAACAAGAACTCACGAGAGCCAGGGTGGGAAGTGAAAGCTTAATATTGCGAGTTAGCAAAGTGGGAATCAGGTGTGTGTGTGCTCAGGTCCTTTGCAGGGATTCTTTTCCTGACCGCCCCCCACCCTGGGGATATAGCCTAAGAGAGCTGGTTAACACGCAGTCTGGGCTTCATCCCTGGAAAGGCAATTAAGTCCAGCCCCTCTGTTCTAAGGACCTGCAGGTGATCTGATAGCTGTTGGTCCCAACCCATCGGGAGCAAGGTGTTCTATTAGCTTATTTCCTCATAGAAGCAAAATCCACTCCAGTAGAAAACAGTGGAGACATTGTAAAGTAGCATAGAGTCCGGTGATTTAGGAATACAGCACAAAGATGAACTTTTCCATAGACAGCAAGCAAGCTGCTTCATGACCTTGCTAGCAAGAAGCAGGACTGCTACTGACAGTGACCTTACTAGTTATGTTGTGTAGCTACAGAAGGAGTTGGCACAGGAAGTGATACAGCTTGAGTGTTCCTTGGGCAAATGGATTGGGACCCGACATGTTTTATTTTTGCTTTTGGAATACTGGCACATACAGAATGAGATATCTTGGAGATTAAATCCCAGTCAAAGCAAGAAATTCATGCTTCAAGCCCATTTTAGACACACAACCCAAAAGTAATTATACACACGTTTCCAGTGCACCTTCACTTAGATTGTGGCCTATCTCAACAGTATCAATTGTATAATATTTCACTTGTGATGTCATGCCCATGTTCAGGAGTTTTGGAGTTTTAAGCATTTCACTTTGGGCTCTTCTCTAAAACTTGTTTTATAGCTTCATTTGTATAGCAAACAAGTATAATATTTATACTTAAGAGTATGTAATTGGGCAGAGGTTGATTATATAGTCTCCCATTGTATGAAGGAGACAGAAGTCAGTTTCCCTACACCAGCCGAAGTGTAAAAGAATGTTAAAATTAAAAAAAAAATGAAAAAGAATGTTGAAATTTGAAAACTCCTACATATTTCTCATTCAGTGGATATGAGAAGGGAGCAATGAATTTTATTCTTTTTTAAAAAATACTTTTTTATATTTATCTGTATGTGGGGGAACATTCAACATGGCACATGTGTGGAAGTCACAGGGGAACCTTGAGTATCTGTGTTCTTCCTCCACCTTCTTTGAGACAACAAACACCAATATAGTTGGGTCACCAGCTTTAGCTTCTCCTGGCTCTGTCTCACACTGTGTAGACATATTGGTATTACAGAGGCATGTGCCACTTTGCACCTGGTTTTATGTGGAAGAATTGAACTAAGCCCAGTAGGCTTTGCAACCAAGTGTCTTTAACCACTGAGCAATCTTCCTAGCCCAGAATTAAAATTTTACACACACACACACACACACACACACACACACACATATATATATATATATATATCCATCCATATATTTTTATTTATCTGTCTATTTATTTGAGGGTAGCAGATAGAGACAATGAGCACACCAGGGCCTCCAGCCACTGCAAATGAACTACAGACACATGCACCACCTTGTATATGTGGCTTGTGTGGGTACTGGGGAATTGAACCTGGGTTCTTAGGTTTTACAGGCAAGCACCTTAACTGTTAAGACATCTCTCCAGCCCCCAGAATTGTTTTTAAAGTGTTGGCAAGTGCTGGATGATGATGCATGCAAGTAATGCCAGCATTGCAGAGGTTGAGGCAATCTCATGGGTTCAAGGCCTGCCTGGGATTATATATGGAGATTTTGTCTCTTAATAAATACACAGATAGATAAGCAGATACCAAGTTATCTTTTCCTCTCATTCACACTAGGAATGTTCCTGAGGGGCCTGAGAGATTGCTCAATTGATAAGTGCTTCTCTTGTGAATCAGTGACTTTCTCACTGTTGTGAAGGAATACTTGGCCAAAAACAACTCAGAGAAGGAATGAGTTTATTGCCTTACAATTCCAGAGGACAGACATGATGAGAGGAAAGGCACTGAGGCAGGAGTTGGAGCAGAGCAGGAAGCAGAGCAAGTGGTAAATGAGGCTAAAAGAGCCTCAAGGCTAGCCCCCAGTGACTCACTTCCTCCAGCAAGGCTCTACCTCCTAAGGTTCAGCCTTCCCAAACAGCACCACCAGCTGAGCACCACGGGCTCAAACACAAGAGCCTATAGGGAACATGTTACATTCAAGTCATAACATCTTATATGCCTGTTGTCCTGAGTTTGATACCCAGAATCCATGTAAAAATGGCAGGGATGATATGTGCTTGTACCCCCAGCACTGGGGAAGCAGAGACAGGCAGGTTTGAGACTCAGCCCATCTAGTCAACATGAAAAGTTCAAGGCAAGTAAGAGACTTCATTTCAAAAAATAAAAAATGGGGCTGGAGAGATGGTTCAACAGTTAAAGGCACTTGATTGTAAAACCTGATGGCCAAGGTTTGTTTGATTCCCCAGTGCTCACATAAAGCTGGATGCGCAAAGTGGTGCATGTGTCTGGAGTTCATTTACAGTGGCCAGGTCCTGGTTCACCCATTCTGTCTTCTCTCTTCTGTTGGATGTTCTCTCCCTCCAGTAAATAATAAAAATAAAACAAATTTTAAAGGTGACTGAGGAATAACATCTCAGGTTGTCATTTGGCCTCTACTTGCACATACATATATACATGCACCTATACACACACAAACATGTGTATGCACGTGGCCACACACAATATTAATTAGAAAAGTCTAAACACTTGAAACAAACAGCATTTTGAAGAACAGAATGATTTCACAATGGCTTTCACTTTAAACACTGAAAAACAGTCTGAAAAACAGGAAAATGCTTTTCCATAAATGGCAAGCTGTTCCATATGGATGTCAGCAGGTGGCAGAAGAAAACAAGAAATTGCTATTTACTTCTCATCTTGGGATTAAGTGGTTCAGTGACAAATTGCACTCTTGTGGAGTGGCACTGGCATGTCTTGATGTATGGACCGTCAAATAACTGGTTCTAAAGACCTGGCTGGTTTGGCAAGCCCTAGTTCTCTCATCTTACAATGATTCCTATAACTTAAAAAGTAAACATAGAAAATGAAGGAACGTTGTAATTTTATTTTCTAAATTAACAGTTGACAGAAGCCTATTAATGTCCACCATTGGATTCCAATGTGCTTTAGCTCTGGAAACTAAAAATGAATGCAATTGGGTATGATGGTGCATGGTTGTCATCCCACCACACTGCAGCTGAGGCAGGAGAATAGACAGTCCCCTGCTACTTTAGGTTGCACAGTGAAACCTTTTCCTAAAAAACCCAAAATGTTGGACTGGAGTGTGGCTTAATGGATAAAGCACTTGCTGCAAGGCATTATTACTGGAGTTTGGATCCTCAGCACCAATGTAAAAAAACAGATGCTGTAGCAGATGTCTGTTAATCCTAACACATCTATGTGAGGAGCGAGGCAGAGACCGGAGAATCCTCTGGAAGCTCTTGAGCCAGCTAGCGTGGGCAAATGAAGCAGTGAATAGTGAGAATCTCTGCTTCAAAAAAGGTGAGAAGGCAAGAACTGATAACTGAAAGTTGTCCTCTGATCTCCACACAAGTGCTGTGAAATGTGCATGCCTGCACTTACACACATGAACACACACACACCCTGCAAAAACAAGACAACAAAATGGATTCTTCCCAGAGCTGATGAGCAGAGTGTCACACATCCTATGAGTTCCAGGAGGAATATTGCAGGACGCCATGATGCTGACGTCCTGTGACATAGCTAGGGCTCTGAACACCACTAGCAGGCTCTCGGCAAGGGCCGACATCAATGGTCATGTAAGCCTCAGGTGTTTAGGACCTGGCTTATTGGGAATAGCGAGAACAACCTACACAGGTAGGGTGTGGAAGATGGCACCGGTGAGCCTGAACAGAGGTTCTAGAATGCACCATGGGTCACAACTGAGCATCCCAATTGTTTGCCAAAGCTTCTTGGGTACTGTAACTCAAACACACCCTCTGTCCTCTGGTGTCTGGCTTTTGAAGAGAAGAGGGGGCCAGGGCAAGTGGGAACACAAATGACCCCAAAAGGATCAGTGGCTGTGCTGTCCTATCTGTTCTCAGCAGGAAGGAATGAGATCCCACTTTTGCTGCTTCTGTTTTGTTGTGATTGAGCTGAATGAATGACTTCAGCCTGCAGGCACTCTCCTCATTCCTATTCTAACAGACTTGGGACAGTCTCTGCTTGCTCACTTATTACCCTGTCCTCGAACTCTACTGTGCATTGATGACACCCCCACCCCAACCTTGGTCATGCCATCCACTTCATTCTGTGCACACACCATGTCGTGGTAGCATATAGTATATGGCCACGAGCACCACTGATGCCAGCTTGGCTGGGTCCCAGACATCATTGTCTTTTCTGGTTAATTCTACTCTTCATTTTCCATGCTCACTACAGGATCCCACCTACAAGAGGTGTTTATGGGACAGAAGAGGGAGACTACCTTTTCCCTGGGACTCTAGCAAGGTGTTAAACACCACTTAAAATGTTAAAAATGGTTGTCAGTGTTAATGATAATGTAAAGAGAACAAAATGTTTATATTTCTCTACATTTATAGCCTAGAGAAATATAGCAGTCAGGTGGCTCTGTTGATGGCAGACAAACAGGAGGCTCTGCCAATGGCAGGTAAAGAAGAGGCTCTGCTGGGATAAATAGCATTTCCTGGGGCCTGTGTTGTTGAGCAAATTCCTTAAGATAAGCAGGACTCCTGGTCACAGGCCTACCTCACACCTACCAGGTGGCACTTCCTGTTACTGACCACAGACCTTTTTTTTTTTTTTTTAACTTTTATGACTGTAACTGTCACATGTAAATTGTGATTTATGGCATAATTTCTATCCTGTTTCTTGTTCATCTTGTTTGTTGTTCAGGATTTCACTCAAAATCTGAAATGGAGCCCTGGTATACCAGACTCTCCTTTTTTTTTCTATCTTTTTTTTACCTGATAAAACTGCCTCACATTCCGTGAGTCAATGGTCTAACTGGTGCAACAACAGACCCCATAACAATAATTTCTTATTGTAAGCACACTTTCTAAATAGTCTCATAAATTAGCAATTTAATTCCCTCACATGCAGCTGTTGGACTCTCTCTTGCTACCTTGGCATCCTTGAACAAAAGGACTGTCCACCAAACAGCCAGCTGAACTACTTTATGCTATCACCAGCTGTTCTGAACACCTCATGATGCCTTGAAGACACCACACAGCAAGTACAGCTAGTTGCAGTCCCAGCCAGACTCTTTTGGATGCACAAGACATTTTGCTATTCTAAGACTTGGTGAATATTAGATTCCCTGAAGCAATTTCCACTTCAGCCAGAGGGGCCACACTTCCCTTTACGTACCAGAAGACAGACTGCTGTGACTGATGCAACAGAGACAATGCTGTGATTGGTGCAAATACAAACCCTCATTTGCATGTGAGGTGTGCTGTGTTTGGTGCCAAGACCTTTTCTCTGGTTACAGAAGCAGGCTATTGGGCTTTCTTTGTAAGGAGACTAGGAAATGCCCTCTTGCATTGCCTCTCCCAGTGTTATAGCACTAGGCCAATGAGTAGTCTTGACTTTTCTACTTTTAGTCCTGTGGTCTGAGCTGGTAGCATGAGGTAAGGAACAACAGACAGTGGAGTGGCAGTGACAGCTGAATAGTCATAGGCTGAACTACAAAAGCAGCCAGGTGGGCTGGAGAGATGGCTTAGTGGTTAAGCGCTTGCCTGTGAAGCCTGAGGACCCCGGATCGAGGCTCAATTCCCCAGGATCCATGTTAGCCAGATGCACAAGGGGGCGCATGCGTCTGGAGTTCGTCTGCAGTGGCTGGAAGCCCTGGCGCGCCCATTCTCTCTCTCTCTCTCTCTATTTGCCTCTCTCTTTCTCTCTGTCACTCTCAAATAAATAAATAAAAATGAACAACAACAACAACAACAAAAAAGCAGCCAGGTGACATGATGCTTGAGAGCCACAAAAGAGGTAGCTGCGTGGTTCAAGAGAGACCAAGCAAGGACTGAGGGGCAGCAGAAGTAGAGAGAGTTTGGAGAGTTAACAGTGATGATGGACAGAAGCTGTACTGAGGCAGAGAATAGAAACCTTATGACCTGGAGGCTGGAAGACTTTGGAAAGCTGCCCAGCTTATAGGATGAATATCTCAGACATCCCAGGCCCAGGAGCTGCAGTGTCAGCTGCTGTCAAGTAGAGCCTCATAGAAGGTAGAGAAACCAGGCATTGGTGAATTCCAGGATCAGAAGTGGGTTGCCACCCATAGTGAGCTGTTGGTCAGGGGAAACACATGAGGTCCCCAAAACGATGCAAGCCATTGCCAAAGCACCAGGTTACTTGCCAAGGTAAAAGGTAAGTCTATTACTGACGACTCCACAGCCTGTGGTCTCAGTGATGGAGACTCAGGAGAAAATTCGCTTCTTTTAAAAGGACAGTTTCAGTTAGGGACAGTAGCCCAAAGAGAGAACCTGAAGATGTAAGAATGGAACTTGTGCCTGAACTAGTTTCATCTATGACGGCTGCAGCGCCCCCTGCTGCCTCCACACTCTATCACACTACCCAGGTGAGCTGGCCCCTTGTTTAACTCTACACGACAATCATTTCTTCCCCTTATATATCTGAGTCTGACAAAAGAATCCATTTTTAAATGTGTTTTAAAAATATTCTTTATTTTTATTTATTTATTGAGATGGGGAAAGAGAAAGAAAGAGGTGTGTGTGGGGGGGGAGAATGGGCATGCCAGGATCTCTAGCCACTGCAAACTCCAGATGCATGCACCAGCTTGTGCATATGGCTTATGTGGATACTGGGGAATCTAAGTGGGGTTCACAGGCTTTGTATCTGGCTTTCATGGGTACTGGGGAATTGAACCTGGGTCTTCTATAGGCTTCACAGGCGAGCGCTTTAACTGGTAAGCCATCTCTCCAGCTCAAAAATCCATTTTACTAGACTATAAAGGCTTGCCCGTGTTGTTCTCACTCTTCTCTCTGACCTGTGGTCTCTGTCTGAACACATGTAAGTCTGGCTTTCCCCTCTCCACCTGGGGAGAGCATTGCTTCTTGGCCTGAGTAGTTTTCTGCTTGCCTTATGCTTTGGGGTAACTTCTCTCTTTAATTATGTATGATTTCTTCTCTAATCACTGACTCTACCACATGTGTATTTCCTTTAAATTCTAGATCTACATCTATCATGTAGTATTTCCTATAAACTATGGGCCTGCTACATGTGTAATTTCTCTAAACTTGGGGTGACGATGGATGTAACTCTTTTTACGACACATTTCTCATCTAAACTTCCTGGTTTCTGGTTTGGTACTTTCCCTCTGCTATTCTTCCTTAAGCCATTACCACTTCCTCTCTTAACTTTCTTTCATGGGGAGGCTCAGGGCAGATGCTGTGCCTTCCACATGAGTGTGCATTTCTTCTAAAGGTCTCTGCATAAGCTCCTAGATACTATCTTCCATGTGTTTATGACTCTGCTCCAGCCTCTTCTAAGACCTCAGTTTCTCTTCAATGAACCTCATAAACTAGGCTGTACCTTCCATATGAGTGCATGTTTCTTCTAAATCTCTCTATATGAGTTTCTAGATCATGTTTTCCATGTTCTAGTGATTCTGCTGTAGCCTTTTCTTAGGTCCCAACTTCCCTTAAGTAAACACAATTTCACAGTTTATGATTTCTCCCTAGTTAAGGTCAATAATTCATAATTTATTCTGTTTGAGTTCATTTTTTATCAACATTTCTAGAGACCACTCCTGAACCCTAAAATTCTGCAACAGGGAGACATTGAGAGACCATGCTAGAACTGAGAGGGAAACCAGTGCCTTCATAGTGTTGGAAAGTGCTATGGGAGCTGCTGAGGGATAACAGTTGTAAACAGTATGAATAAGTAGAAGATCCTGCAAGTTATGAAATCAACCAGCCAGCCAAGAAGTGCAGTGGTGATTCACAGCTCATGCAGGTAACCAACTTATTCCATTTAATCCAAGCTGCTCTCCCTTTTGGTTGGAAAATCTGTCTTATCTTACAGATGGAGGAGAATACTGGGGAGATCCAGGATACAATGATAACTAACAGCTGACAGCCTTTCATGAGACAGGTGACCTCCACCACATCTGCCTGCCTGGGCCCAGGAATCATTGCAGAGTAAGCAGTCATGAGTAATGCTGTCAGTGCTAGCCTGAAAACCATTCCAGGGAGATGACAGCAGACACTGTGGTCACTCAAATCTCATCAAAACACAGATCCAGAGGCTATAGAGAACTTGCAAAGAAAACAAAATGTTATATTTCTCTACATTTCTTTATACCTAGCTTAGAGAAAAATAGAAGTCATTTCCTTGTAGGAGCTCACAAAAGAATGGAATGAAACACTTGTTTAAGCAGATGAGGATGGTAGATAAACAGGAGGCTCTGCTGGTCTGAATAGAATTTCTCAGGGCCTGTATTGTTGGGCAAAATCCTTAAGGACAGGTAAGTAAGACATTGGCAGACTCTTGGTCGCAGGCCTACCTCACAACCTCCAGGCACTTCCTGTAACTGATTTATAGTTTAATTTCCATTCTGTCTTTTTTTTTTCCCCAATAAACATCATGTGGTTATTTCCCATAAAAGCTGACACTGCAAACAATTCAGGGCTGCATCTGAGATCCTAAACTCTGGGATGCAGACTTGATACACCAGCTTTCTTCTTTTTCTTTATACCCAATAAAACTTTGCCTCACATTTCATGAGTCTTACTTGTGTGTGTGTGTGACACTGGATCCCATAACAAACTCACAATAAATCATATCTATAGCATAACCCCATATAGTTTAGGGAACATTGTGATAGAAGGGGAAGAAAGATTTTTTAAGAGCCTCAGAGTGGGTGGGAATAGCTGGAGGCACCACCCTCCCCAGACTTACTGAGGCCTTCAGAACCCTACAATGAATACCAATAATCCCACTGAGGAAGGTGCTCAGTGGAATAAGTGCCAGGGAGAGGAGATATGAGTATAATTTTTCCTTAAAATTTTTTTTAAATGGAATTTCAAAGGGGAAAGTGTGTGTGTGGGGATATTACCATGGGATATTTTTTATAATCATGGAAAATGTTAATAAAATTGTGTCAATCACTTAGGGACACAAGAGGCTAGCGCTTGAAGAGCTTCTCCTCACCTTTGCATGATTTCTATCCTCTAGAGCAAAAGGCCAGCAGCCAGATACCAGTGACACACAGTCATTGAAGACACAGAAAGCAGAATGAGGAAATGGGGTCATTGTTTAATGGGGATTGTCTCAGCTCTACAAGACAAAGGCATTCTATTCTTCACATAGATGGTAGCAATGGCTGTATGATATATAGCTTTGTGTAATACTGAACTGTAGATATAGAAATAGTTAAGACAATTAATTTTGTTATGTATATTTTACCACAATAAAATATTAGAAAGCACAAAATGAAACAAAACTAAGTCCCCATCCCTGCTCCCTTCTCTTCTGCTTTGGAGACTGTCTTCTTGAAAGCTGCTTATGAGGTTTTCACCTCCCTACTCCTTGCCCTTCTGGTCTAATGGTCACTCCTGCAGGGCCCTCCTCTTCTATGAGGCAGCTCATTACATCCATCTCAGCCACACCCCTTGTAGCTTCAGTGACTGGATTCTTCTTCCTGTAGTTCTGCTACTTCTTCCTGACTTCCTGCTTCTGCTTGCCTTTGAAATGCTGACACAACAAGGCAAGGTTTCTCACGGTGCTATGCCTATACCTTAGCATTACCTAGTACCTGCTGGAAATGCATATCTGTGGTCCAGCCCTGACCTGCTGAAGCTACGCTGTATGGAGGCCCAGCTGTCTGCATGCAGCCAGCCACATTGATTTCAGTGTGCTCTGATTCATCCTTAGTGAGAAGGTAAAACAGCACCATTTTATTATTAGTGTGGTTCATTTCCTACTATAACTCTAAATAAGCACTTTAGTACAGGGTCCTGAAGTCTGCACCTGCCCTGTGCTAGCTCTCAAGCTCATATGTATGGGCTCTAACAGGAGTTATTCTGCCTGGCTAATATTTGTCCCTGGTGATGTCCAGCTGAGGGACAAGACAGCCATGGGTGGTAAAGGAAGAACTTATGCCTACATTATTTTATAATTTCTTTTTTCATTTTATTTATTTATTTATTTATTTATTTATTTATTTATTTATTTATGAGAGAGAGAGAGAGAGAGAGAGAGAGAGAGAGAGAGAGAGAATGGGTACACCAGGGCCTCTAGCCCCTGCAAATGAACTCCAGATGCATGCCCTTGTGCATCTGGCTTACGTGAGTCCTGGGGAACTGAACCTGGATCCTTAGGTTTTATATGCAAGCACCTTAACAGCTAAGCCATTTCTCCAGCCATACATTTACATTTTTTTCTTTTTTAAATATTTTATTTATTTATTTGACAGAGAAAGAAGTAGAGAGAGAGAGAATGGGTACATCAGGGCCTCCAGCCACTGCAAACGAACTCCAGACATGTGCTCCCCCTTGTGCATCTGGTTAACGTGGTCCTGGGGAATCAAACCTGGGTCCTTTGGCTTTGCAAGCAAATGCCTTAACCACTAAGCCATCCCTCCAGCCCCAGTTACATTTTTTAAATAAAGAAAACAAGTTGAGCTATTTGTGTGTGTAGGCGGGATACTGGGGATGGAACCCAGAGCCCTATACAAGCTAGGCAAATCATTGAGCTACACCATAGCTATAAATTAAGCTTTAATAATTCAATAGTCCCTTGCTATACAAAGGAGTTTTGTTCCAAGCTATCTCATGGACAGAGGGGACACTGGTGCCCACATGGTCTTCTGTATTTAGGACAGAGGGGTCATGTGCTGATATGGGCTTCTGCAGCTCATACACACAAGGCATGCAGAGGGGCTATGGGGCACACCACATCCAGGGATTTTCACACCCATATCTGGATGTTGGCTGAGGCTGATGACCTTCTGAGTCTTGAATTGAGCCTAAAAATGAGTCATACAGTGGCTGGGATTGTGTCATCTTACTCTCCACACCTATGTTCACAAAATGAAAGGCTGGCCTGAAATAATTCCTGCAAAGATACTGTGTGTGTGGTGGGGGGGCATGCAAAAGATAAATCTAAGCAAACACCAAGGAATGTCTAGTGTACCACCTACTTTTTTTAAAGTTTTTTTCTTGACAACTTCTACACTTATAGACAATAAACCAAGATAATTCCCTCCCCTCGCCCATTTTCACCTTCACAACTCCACTCTCCATCATATTCCCTTCCTCTCTCCATTAGTCTTTCTTTTATTTTGATATAATTGTCTTTTTCTCCTATTATGAGGGTCTTGTGAAAGTATTGCTAGGTACTATGAGATCATGGATATCAAGGCCAATTTCTGTCTGGATAGGTGCATTGCAAGCAGCCCTACTCTTCCTTTGGCTCTTACATTATTTCTGCCACCTCTTCTTCAATGGACCCTGAGCCATGGAGGGTGTGATAGAGATGTTTCAGTGTAGCCTGTAATGTTTTGGAGGCAAAAGGGATATCCCTGGCCAACAACTCACTGGAAGGTACCCCATTCCTGACACTGTAAAATTTACAGTAGCAATCTATGGCTTCTTGATGTGCCATTATCCAAAAAAGTAGGCTGTCATCTGTCTTATTCAGAATATGTTGAATTTTGATTGACCTTCAATCCACCCTTGCTTTATTTAATTTCTTCCCCTGGACTTGCTTAGGCCATTCTACTCCCTGTAATTGGTTCTTCTACTTCCAAATATACAATACCATACTCTTAAGGCCTTTTCTTTCCTCCCTCCCTTATAGTATTTTTCAAGCTTATGGGCCTCTGCTACTGATTTTTGGTTCCAGATCACATACAAGTCTAAACATTTGTAGCTAGGAACCACATATGAGAGAGAACATGTGATGCTTGGCTTTCTGAGTCTGGGTTACCTTACTTAGTATAATCCTTTCCAGATCCATCCATTTCCCTGAAAATTTCATAGTTTCATTTTTCTTTACCACTGAATAGAACACCATTATGTAAATGTACCACATCTTTATTATCTATTCATCTATTAAGGGACATCTAGGCTGGTTCTATTTCCTAGCTGTTGTGAATACAGCAGCAATAAACATCATTGTGCAAGTACCTCTAGGGTAGTAAGAAAAGTCATTAGGATATATGCCTAGGAGTGCTATAGCTGGGTCATATGGTAAATCTACTTTTAGCTGTCTCAAGAACCTCCACACTGATTTCCACAATGGCTATACCAAGTTACATTCCCACCAACAGTGTAGAAGTGTTTCCCTTTCCCTGCATCCTCACCAACATTTATTCTCATTTGTTTTCTTTTGTTTGGTTTTTCGAGGTAGGGTCTCAGTCTAGCTCAGCTGACCTGGAATTCACTATGTAGTCTCATGGTGGCCTTGAACTCATAGCGATCCTCCTACCTCTGCCTCCTGAGTGCTGGGATTAAAGGCGTGCGCCACCACACCCCACTCATTTATTTTCTTGATGGTAGCCCTTTTGATAGGAATGAGATGGAATCTCAAAGTAGTTTTAATTTGCAATTCCCTGATGGCTAAGAATGTACAACACTTTTTCAGATGTTTATATTCCAGTTGTATTTCTTCCTTTGAGAATTCTCTATTTAGTTACATAGCCCACTTTTTAACTGGGTTATTTAATTGTTTTGCTTTTTGAGTTCTTTGTATATTCTGAATATTAATCCTCTGTTTGATGTATGCTGGCAAAGATTTTCTCCTATTTTGTAGGTTGTCTCTTTGCTCTATTCACAATGTCCTTTGCTGTACAAAAGCTTTGTAATTTCATGAGGTCCCATTGGATGATTAGTGGTTTATTTCTGGGGCAGTTGGGGTTATAATCAGAAAGTCATTGCCTATGCCAATATGTTGAAGGGTTTCCCCTACCTTTTCCTCTACCAGTTTCAGAATTTCAGGCCTGATATTAAGGTTCCTGATCCATTTGGACTTGATTCAAGTGCCCGGAGAAAGACAAGGATCTATTTTCATTCTTCTACATATAGATATCCAATTTTTTTCCCACCACTTGTTGAAGAGGCTGTCTTTTCTCCAGTGACTATTTTTAGCATTTTTATAAAAAATCAGATGTTATCTTTCAGAACTTAGAATATGTCATTCTAAGCCCTTCTGGCTTTTAAAGTTTGGGTTGAGTAATCTGCTGTGAACCTGATAGGCTTGCTTTGTAGGTGATTTGTTTTTCTCTCTGCTTTCAATTTATTTTCTTTGGTTTGCATGTTTAGTAGTTTAATTATAGCATGGCAAGGAGAGGTTCTTTCCAGATTTTGTCTGTTTGGTGTTCTAAGAGCTTCCTGTATCTGCACTGGCATGTCTTTCCCAATTTGGGGAAATTTTTCTTCTTTGATTTTGCTGAAAATACCTACTAAACCCCTGGATTGAAATTCTTCTTCTGCTATAGCCTGAATTCTTATGTTTGATCTTTTCATAATGTCCTGGATATCTTGAAATTCCCATTCATGCCTTCCAATTATCTTGTATTTATATCTGTTGAACTGTATTAGATTTGCCACCTGTTCTTCTAGTTTCTCTCCTTCATCCATTCTACTGGTGAGACTTTCCACAGAGATTTTTATTTGACTGACTTTGTTTTTCAGCACTAGTATTTCTGCCTCCTTTCTTTCCCCATATTTCTATTTCCTTACTCATGTCTTGTGGAATAACCTCCTTATTTCATTAAGCTGGTTTTTTGTGTTCTATTTCAGGAGTATGTTTTCTTCTTTAAATCCTTTGTTTTCTTCTTTGAGTCCTTGATTTCTTCTTTTATTTCTTTGAGTATAGTTAAAACAATTTGTTTGAAATCTTTGAGACATTTCATCTAAAACAATCTCATTGGGCCATTTCTGATAGATTTATAATTTTTGGTTATCTTGTCTCCCTCTCTGTCTCTTGTATTATAATGTAGTGATTTTTGCATCCTGAGTTGATTTGATGCTTGGGTTTTCTAATTATCTGCAGTGCTTTTGATTTGGAAATCCAACTTTATGTACCTTCAGAGTAGGAGTTTAAGGTGCCCAGTGTAGCAAAAGTAATCCTAGGTGTTGAGTTTACCTGCTACACAAGTAGGCTGGGTGGCGCAATTTGCTGGCAAATTCTAAAATTTAACTGAGCAAGATACATGTTCAAAAAAAAAAAAAAAAAAAAAGCCATCACAGAGCATGCAAGTGTGGGGATTGAAATAAACAGAGGTGTGTGTTGCTCTACACCCTTAATCCTGTCATCTGGGAGGTTGAGATTTCTGTTCTGAAATGGGTTCTAGTTCAGCCTGTATCTGAATAAGACCCTGCCCCCAAAAATGGCAGAAGAAAAAGACAAAGGCCCTATGAATCTGAAAGCATCAAAGGCAACAATAGTCAACCTCAAAATGCAGCTTAATTGACAATGGTGAAGCCAAACAAGAATGTGTAAACCACAACCTGCCCTACATGGAAAGAGAGATTAGTACTTCCAGTACTGGCCTATGTACCTGCTTTTGTTGTCACCTGGCCTTGTTACCTTTTGGGGTGGCTTCAAATCTCACCCATGCTGAGTGCCCACCTCAATTCCTCCATGTTGTGCTGTGAATCTATTGATCTGATCAGTTGTGTTGGGTGCCCTGCCATCGGGAGCTGAACATGTTCTCCCGTGGGTCACTGTGTTGTTGATTCGGGATGGGAGAGTGAAGGAAGACAGGAGTTGTACTGGAGTTGAATCACTCATCTTGCCCCACCTGTGTCCCCTTCAACAGCTCCTCTGCTTTCTTCCCTTCAGATTTCTTGACTTTGCAAGGAGGCTGATGAGGTTGGAAAATACCCTTGTTTGGTCTCTGCTCCTGCATCTGGGTGCCGGGTGGGTGTGTGGATCCGTGAAGATCAGGTCTAAGCCTGCAAGTACCTCATTGGGATTCTGGGCAGTTTCCTCCTTTCTGATAGATTTTAGACTCTCCTGCTTCTCTGTTGTGAATGATAAGAACTTATACACCTTCACTCTTCAGGAGAATATATATATATATGTGTGTGTGTGTGTGTGTGTGTGTGTGTGTGTGTGTGTATGTATATATATATGTATATATATATATGTATGTATACACACACACACATATATATTTTTTAATTTTTTTTGGTTTATTTTTATTTATTTATTTGAAAGCGACAGAGAAAGAGGTAGAGAGAGAGAGAGAGAATGGGGGCGCCAGGGCTTCCAGCCACTGCAGACAAATTCCAGATGTGTGCGCCCCCTTGTGCATCTGGCTAACGTGGGTCCTGGGGAATCGAGCCTCGAACCGGGGTCCTTAGGCTTCACAGGCAAGCGCTTAACCGCTAAGCCATCTCTCCAGCCCTATTTTTTTAGAAGAGTATATTTTGCTGTGATTTTGCTTCAATCCCTCCCTAGTCTGGATTGGTATGATTCTTATGCTCTACCAGTTACTTAAAAAATTTTTTTTTGTTTATTCTTATTTATTTATTTGAGAGCCACAGAGAGAGGAAGAGCCA
This sequence comes from Jaculus jaculus, assembly GCF_020740685.1. Classification (NCBI taxonomy): domain Eukaryota; kingdom Metazoa; phylum Chordata; class Mammalia; order Rodentia; family Dipodidae; genus Jaculus; species Jaculus jaculus. The sequence continues at coordinate 75,984,642 of NC_059109.1, forward strand.
AAGAGAAAAAATGGACACACCAGGGGCTTCCAGCCACTGTAAACAAACTCCAGATGCGAACACCCCCTTGTGCATCTAGCTAATGTGGGTCCTGGGGAACTGAGCCTCGAACCAGGGTCCTTAGGCTTCACAGGCAGGTGCTTAACTGCTAAGTCATCTCTCCAGCCCTCTACCAATTACTTTTACTGTCCAAAATCCCTGTCAGATACTTAAGGGAGAAAGGATTGATTCTGGCTCATGGTTTTAGAGAGTTTAGTACATCATGGTTGGAAGTTGTGAAGGAATTCATGGGGCATGAAATCTGAAGGGAAGAAAGCAGAGGAGCTGTTGAAGGGGACACAGGTGGGACAAGATAAGTGACTCAACTCTAGTACAACTCCAGTCTTCCTTCACTCTCCCATCCCCATGCTCCATGACTGTTCAAATAGTGATGGACTGGGAAGCTGAGAGTGAGGTGGATATCACCTTTAAAGACAGTTCCCAGGGACCCACTTCTGCAGCCAGTCCACACCTCCTAAAGGCTCCACAGCAGCCTGAAATAGTGCCACTGTGTAGTGAACAAGAATGTAAAACATAAATCTGTGGTTATTCAGATTGTATTCATAACAGCCAGACTGTCTCCTCCTTGTATGAGATTTTAGGCTGATCTAACTGCAGAATTACAGAGTTGACAAGGTCACACTGAGAAACCATCATCAGTAATAACTATGATGGGAAAGAAATGCTTATCAAGAATGATTAAAGAGGGGGCAATGAGAAGTTGAATATGGTCTAAATACACTGTAATATGTTTGAAAATGTTATATGAACCTATCATTTTGTACAATTAATGAATATTAAATATACATTTTTTAAAAAACTAAAGAATGTTTAAGTTATTTTCCTCCTTATTTTTAGTGTTTATTCTGGAGTATGTCTTACTACACTGGCCTACTGTAAATATATATGGATACACATTGTTAATATATCATATGTACATGATATATTAATATGTGTACATAATATGTGTACATGTTTAAAATATGGACTGTCCTAGGTGCATAGTCAAAGCTGTTTGTTGACCTTTGAGCCAAATAATTTTTGGAAAGCAGTTATATAGATGTAAAAAACTGTAGAAAAAAAGCATCCCTTTGGGATGGGGCACGAGGTAGTGCTGGGGACTTTATCCTGGAGATAGCTCCAAAAAAAGAAACAGTTATTGGTGGAAAGAAGCTTTATTGTTGAAAATTTAGAATCAATATAAAAACCCAGTCCAAGGAGACTATTTTTTCCTAGGGTAAATCTACTTAAAATCGTAAGTCATTAGAAAGGTTAATTTGTGTTGGGGAGTTAGCTCAGTTAGTAAAATGTTTACCTCACAATTATGAGGACATGAGTTTAATATCCAGAGTCTATAGAAAAATCCCAGCATGGGGATGTGTCTATGATCACAGCTCTGGAGAGGCAGAGTTAAACACTGAGTGACTTCCATGTCCTTTGGCTTGCCCTCAGCTCTCATGGCCAGCTTTGTTCTTTTTAAAGTTTTACCCATGTCTCCAATGGAAGCCCCTCCCTCAGAGAACTTTAGACTTCAGCTTGATTGGAGCATCCAAAGAAATTTTCTTTTTCTTCTATGTGTGTAGAGGCTAGAGGAGAACCTCAGCTGTCATCCTCAGGAGAACCATCCTTCTCCTTAGAGACAGTCTCTCACAGGCCTGACATTCACACTGATTAGGCTCAACTCTAGACTGGCTGGCTAGTGAGATTCAGGAATTCTCCTGTCTTGATCTGAAAGGATAGATATTCTAGACTGTGTCCCTATCTGTTATTTTTGTTTTTGTCTCTGTGAATTTTTGTATCATTTGAGTTTTGTGTGTGTGACTCAAGCCATTTTAAAGTCAGCACTACAGACTGCAGTTGTCAGCAAGGGGAACACAGGCTTCACTTGGATGCCAGTTTCATGATAAACAGCAGAAACCCATCCCACCAAATCAAGCTCTTGGTGACCCTCTGAAGGAAAGGTGTTTAGTGTGTTGAGCCTGTGGAACTTGTCATACCTGGTGTCTGTGGCTCTTGTAAGTATGCAAATGAATGCTTCATCCAGACCAACATAGCCCTGTGAGGTACACACAGACTCCGGTATTGGGCTCACTCTGGGTAATTTCCCCATGCTGGGGAGGCCTGTTGTGTCGGAGTTTGCTGGGCTCTCTGGTGTGTCAGGGGGTTAAAGCTACAGGAGCATGATTTGAGGAAAGATAAACAGAAGGCTCATCAAAACCTTTTAACAATGTTAATTAAATGTCCTTCAAGAGGAGTAGGGAAGAGGAGCAGGGTTAGGAAATCTCATCAAAAGCACACCTGGGAACAGCAGTGTCACTGTGGGAGAATAATCAAGTTGAAATGCATGTCCTGTTCCCCAGTGTTGCACCTACAGGTACGGATTATCTCGGATTTGAGATTGTTCAAAGTGGTCTTCTCCTGCTCGCCCCTGATTCCACTACACACTGCAGATTGGAAGGTGTGCCCAGAAGGGCTGCTCTACTTGTCACACAGTGCTGGCATAGCACAGCCAGTTCTGAACATCCTTGTGAGGATCAGGGACAGCATGTTTGAGGGTGTGGGCTGCTTCTGTGTGTGTCAACCAAGCCACCTTGACCTCAGTTTTACATTTGTCCACATGGCTTGTGTGGTGACCCATCTCTACCTCTGTTACATGCCACTTATCGTCAGCCCTTCTGCTGTGCGTGGCACAAACATGCATATATGGCCCTGTGGTTAGCTCCAAGGGAGGGAGGGTGTCATCAATGGCTTGGAATTAGGGGACACCTGGTGAAGATACAGAAGAGCTTGCAACATGCTTTTAGGATAAATGTCCTCCAAGCCATCTACATCAGCCCCCTGTCAGCTGCTATATAGGAACGTGATCAGAGGTGAGTTGGGAAGGTCTTTCAGACTTACTTACCAGGACCTGAAGTTTTCTGGCTTGTGCTGTTCTTTCTTTCTATTGTTTTTCTTTTCTCTTAATTTTGCATGTGTGTATGTGTGTGTAGTATGCATTCTTGTGTGCATGTGTGTTCTTATATGTGTGCAGGGGCACATATAGGTGTGTGCACATGCACGTGGAGGACGAGTCAACCTTGGTTGTCTCAATAGCTAGTCACCTTATTCTTTGAGACAGGGTCTTGAAGTCTAATGGGTACACCCCAAGGATCCTCGTGCCTCCATCTTCCCAATACCAGTTTAACAGGTTTGTACCACCACACCCAACTTTTATGTGACTGTTAGCATGTTTGCAAGGCAAGCGCTTTACCCACTTAGCTATCTTCTCTGCACCAAGTTTGGGCTTTTGTTTTCCTGGCAAAGTCTGTTTCTCTTTCTGATCACCTCCCATCATTGCAATTGCCTTTTTATATGGAAACAGAACAAAGACAACAGGACAATTTGGGAATTTTTCCTTTCCTTTCCCTTTCCCTTCACCTGCCTGCCTGCCTTTCTTCCTTCCTTCCTTCGTTTTTTCTTTTTTTATTTTCTCTTTTGAGGTAGGTTCACACTCCAGTCCTGGCTGACTTGGAATTCACACTGTAGTTCCAGGCTAGCCTTGAATTTATAGCGATTCTCCTACCTCTGCCTCCTGAGTGCTGGGATTAAAGGCGTGGACCACCACACCCTGTTTGGCTTCACTTTGGGAACTTTTTCAAAGGTATTTTTGATGACAGGCTTATGGTGAGAGATGGGAATTGCTCCTATGGACAGCTGTTCAACTGCTGTTAGGTGTACTTAGGAAACTGAAGCCAGGGCCATCTGGGAATTTGCAAAGAGAAGGTACAGAAGGCTAAAAGTGCAAGCTGACTCTGCCTTCCCTTCTATGTTAAGCTTCTTTGTATGAGTGGAATGGAGTAGAATGAGTGTCTAAAGCACTCATGATCACCAGCAGGAGTTAGTTCAGAGACACAGGAATAGACATTGCAGAGGCCCATCCTACATCTTGGCTTCTTTTCCTGGTGAGAAGTCTGGGGCCTGCCTGGAGCTGCAGGCATGCAAGGAGAAGGCATCCCTGGCTTCTCAGGATGGGTGAACTGTTTTTGGGCTTGTGGAGGATTTTCATTAGGCAATGTTATCCCACATTGCAGGGTTTTGTTTGTTTTTTGTTTTTCAAGGTTAGGGTCTCACTGTAGCCCAGGATGACTTGGAATTCACTCTGTATTCTCAGGATGGCTTTGAACTCACAGCAATCCTCCTACTTCTGCCTCCCCAGTGCTGGGGTTAAAGGCGTGCTCCACCACACACAGCAGCAGGGGCTTTTGATACTGCTGAATCCTAGTCTTTTTATGTAGCCTAGTTCTGTTTAAGAAAGATGGACCCAGGCCAGAAAAATAAATCAATGGGTCAGGTACTTGTCACAGGTACTGTGAAGCCTGAGTTGGGATCACTGTAGGTAATGTACATGGGGGAGTGTGAGCTCACTGTGCTCCTGGTTTTCACAGTAGGGACTGTACCTAGGGGAGTGTGCTCTCCTTCTGCTCATGGAGAAGTGTGATCTCGTTTTGTTTTGGTCCTAGTTTACACTGTAGGGACTATACATGGGGAAGTGTGATGTTCTTTTCCTGGGTTTCATCGTAGGTAATATACATTTGGGTAGTGTGATCTTGTACTCCTAGTTTTAAATGTAGAGACTGTACATGGGGGAATGTGATGTTATTCTGGTCCTGGTTTTCACTCCAGGAAAGGTGGCTGGGAGAGTGTGATCTCATTCTACTCCTGGTTTTCACTGTTAGTGATGTACATAGGAAAGTATGATCTCATTCTGTGTCTAGATTTCACTGTAGGAACTGTACATGGGGTAATGGGATATCATTCTCCTGCTGGTTTCCACTGTGGGTGAAGTAGCAGGGGGAATGGGATCTCCTTCTACTCTTTGTTTTCAGCCCAGTTTGATCTCCTTCTACTTCTCTTTTTCAATCCACATACTATACCTGGGGGAGTGTGATCTCCTTCTACTCCTCATTTTCCATCCAGGTAAAGTACCTGGGAGGAGTACAATCTACTTCTACTCCTTCTTTTCGGTCCTGATAATGTACCTGGGGGAGAGCGATCTCCTCTACTCCTCCTTTTCAGTCTAGTAATGTACCTGGGGGAGTGTGATCTCCTTCTACTCTTCTCAAATAATGTACATCGGGGAGCACAATCTCTTTCAACTCCTCATTTTAAATCCAGATAATGTACCTGGGGGAGTGAAATCTCCTCTACTCCTCATTTTTAATCCAGGTAATGTATCTTGGGGAGTGCGACCTCCTTCTACTCTTCTTTTCAAATCCAGATAATGTGTCTGGGGGAGAGCAATCACTTTCTATTCCTTTTTCAATCCAGATAATGTATCTGGGGGAGAGCAATCACTTTCTATTCCTTTTTCAATCCAGATAATGTACCTGGGGGAGTGCCATCTCTTTCTACTCCTCTTTTTTAATCCAGATAATGTGCCTCGGGGAGTGTGATCTCCTTTTGCTCTTGCTTTTCACTGTAGAGATTGTTCATGGTGGTGTGTGATCTCATTATGTTACTGGTTTTCACTATATGGAGTGTACATGGGGAAGTGTGATCTCATTCTGCTCCTGGTTTTCACTGTAGAGACTGTAACTGAGAATGTGATCTCATTATGCTTCTGGTTTTCACTATACAGAATGTACATGGGAGAGTTTCATCTCATTCTGCTCCTGTTTTTCACTGTATGGTCTATACCTGGAGAAATGTGATATCATTTTGCTCCTGGGTTTCAATGTAGGTAATGTACATGGATTTAGTGTAATCTCACTCTTCTTGATTTTACTGCAGGTACTGTACCTGGTGGATTGTGATCATGTTCTGCTTCTGATTTTCAATGTAGTGACTGTACTTGTGGGAGTGTCATCTCATTATGCTTGTGGTTTTCACTGTAGGCAATGCACCAGGAGGAGTGTGATCTAGTTTTCACTGTAGGACTGTACATGGAGGAATGTGATCTCGTTTTCACTGTAGGGACTGTACATGGAGGAGTGTGATCTCGTTTTTCTCCTGGTTTTCACTGAAGGTAATTTACATGGGGGGGTATGATCTCATTTTGCTCCTGGTTTTCACTGCAGGTAACATACAGGGAAGATTGTGATCTTGTTCTACTCCTACTTTTCACTGTAGGGTCTATAGCTGGGGGAGTCTGATCTTGTTCTGTTCTGATTTTCACTGTAGGTAATGTACATTGTAACCTAGTTCTGCTCCTGGTTTTCACTGTAGGGACTGTACGTGGGTGAGTGTGATCTTGTTCTGTTCCTGGTTTTCATGTAGTGACTGTACCTGGGGTAGTTTGTTCTCATTCTGCTCCTTGTTTTCTCTGTAGGGACTGTGCATGGGGCTGTGATCTCGCTTTGCTCTTATTTGTCACTGTAGGGACTGTATCTGGGGCAGTGTGATCTCATTCTGCTCCTGGTTTTCACATTAGGCAATGTACCTGGAGGAATGTGATCTCAATTTTCTCCTTGTTTTCATTGGCAGAAAGCATTGTCCTCTCCATAGTGCTTAGTATGTTCTAAAAGATATTGACCCATGTACAAACATATCTGGGAAAAGCAAATGGTTTTAAAACAGGGTTGGAGAGGAAAATTTGGAATTCTTCTGACAACCCTGAAGTTAGACTTCCAGCTCCTTTCTGGTCCTGTAATCAAAACTGACATCTCCCCATGAGATTGGTTTTCATTTCCACATATGAAAGCAATGCACTTTTTCATGGCTAAATGAGACATATGATAGAGAGAAAAAGGGCGGGGGAGAGAGAATGAGTTCGCTAGGGCCTCCAGCTACTGCAAATGAACTCCAGATGCATGCACCACCTTGTGCATCTAATGTGGGTCCTGGGGAATCGAACCTGTGTCCTTTGACTTTTCAAGCAAATGTCTTAACCACTAAGCCATCCCTACATCCCTCAAATGAGTTTTTAAATAACATTTTTTTTCTTTTAGTGATAAAATCAACACTTTCAGAATTGGGAAGATGGCTTAGTGGTTAAGGAATTTGCCTGTGAATCCTATTGACCTAGATTTGATTACCTCGTACCCACATAAGTCAGATAAATAAGGTGGCACATGTGTCTGGAGTTGGTTTGTAGTAGCTAAAGTCCCTGGCAACTCTTTCTCCCTCCCTCTTAAATAAATAAATGAATAAATAATATCTTTTAAAACATCAGTACTTTCATCACAAAGTCTAGAGGAACAGTCTAAAACAAACAACACAAGTCACTCTAAGGGCTGCATGTTCTCCATGATGCTAGACATTTACTATCTCAGGTCATTATGAGTCATGCCAGAAAATTGGTGGCCTTGTGACTAGTTAGCAGGTGGTAACATTGAGATCCGAATAGATTTAGCCATTGCTCAAGACCACATGCTGGTAAGGTGTGGAACCATATTGCATTCCCTCCAAGGTGTCCACATCTCATGGAGATTCTCATAGAATCATGAAATATGGTCTGTGTTGAGCATGCTTTTCAGTATTCCTCCCTGTTTATTTCTTTATTCTTTAGACAAGATCTCACCATGTAGCCCAGACTGGTGTCAGACTTGTAATCATCTTGCCTCAGCCTATCAAACTGAAATGATAACCATGTGCCTTTGTGCATGTCTGGCCAGCATTATCTATTTTAATCTGTGTGTTGTGGAGTCCAACCTGATAACAGGGAGGGTGGGGCAGGAGAGGAGGGTAAGGGGGGGTGTCACAAAACTGGATCCAAATGGAACTGGTACCATAAAATCCTATATCCTTAAACATAGACTAAAAGGTTGAACCTTTATCAGGTCCTTAGAGGGAACACCTGAATCAAAGGGCCCTGAAGAGGGTATGATGAAGACTAACCTTAATCTTCTCCTGTTTTTTTTTTCTCTCTTTCTCTTTTATCACTGCCTATCTTCTTCTTCCTTCTTTTCCTTGGCACTGGCGTATAACTCCCAGTACCAGGATGCAGTTAACATCCAGAATGAGCTATTGATCATCAAGACCTACAAGGTTTCCCATAAGAAGACAGAGTTCTGTCAGAGCTCTTGATTACCCACCAAAGGTTAATGGCAAGACCCTACTGCCAAAGACACCATATGCTGTCAGCACAGAACATGGAGAGAACTAGTTGGAACCTAGAAGAGAATCAGTCCCCAGACAGTTAACTTGTCTTGTGCCAGAAGGTGCTACACAAGCTGCTGGGGGAAAATGGCCAACATCTGTCCAAGCAACTTGAGGTCCAAGCTACTCAGCAGCAAACAACCTGACCTGATGCTCATCCAAGTGCAATAGTGGCACACAGCCATGGTGGGTAACCAACTGCTCCTGAATTGGCTAATGGATCTGCTTAGTGGAATGGAACCTGCTGGGTTCCTCCCTGGCGGGTAGGTAGTGCTGAGGAGGGACCAGGCCCTCTGGTTCCTCCCAAGGGTTTGAGGAGAAGGATGAGCATTGGACGACTCAGAACCTCTCCTAGTCACTAGAGAAAAACCACACTGAGTCAGGATTCTTGTCAAAGCAGGAACTTGCTTTATTGTTACAAAGGGCTGCCTGTATAATGTTGAGAATGAAGGTGGGGATTTTAGGATGGGCGGAGAGGTAAGGGCCAATAGTAAACCATGACCTTTGAGATGATCAGTCCCAAGTGCGCTCACAGGAATTCCAACTCCTACGCAGAAGTAGCAGGCCAGAAGTAGCTTGTTTTCTTCAGAAAAATTAAAAATATTTAGGGTAAATAATGCCTTTTTTTAGTTGGTCGTGTGGAGGGTAAGGATTCCCCCTTTTGTTTTTGTTATTGAGACTTGAGAGTCTGATTATTCTATCTTTAAAATTTTAGTTGTACTATAGTAGTATAAGTCTTATATATGAGGTATAGAAAGTAGACATATCTCATATTTTAAATATCTAATACTTATAAATATCCCACATTTTAAATATTTAACATTTATAAATGCAGGTAGAACCTGTCACCAGTCTTGAAAACAGTACCAATTGATTCATAGACTAATTAATTTAACCTAGAAATTTTTAGCACCTGTGTTTGAAAACATCTCTGAACCCATAGCTGGAACTAGGAAACAAGTCAGAATCATATCCAAATAATGAGTTTGCTCTTCAACATCAAACTCCCATCAATCTTTGGCTACAAGAGGGCCTACACCTGTTAAATTCTCTCAAAAATTATAATGGCTATCCAATTTATCTGGTGCTGACTTCATACTCTGTTGGAGAATTTGCTTCTTATTTTCAGATGGATGCTGAACCTGAGGAGAGGATCAACCCAGCACACCTCACCAGGGCCCCAGCTGACACCAGAAGTAATTGGGGAAATGAGCAAGAGTGCTGCTTTCATGGTGAACCTGGTACCAGTACAAGGGTGAAGGAAACAGACACAAAGAACACTCAACTCCTATAAAAGCAGAGATCTAGAGACACAAAGGCTCCCAAGACTTTATCACTGGAAGTAGACATAAAACAAACCCCACATGGCTTAGGAAAATTCATGAAGTGAGGGTGGGAGGATTGTTAGAGCCACAAGTTGGGACATTATGCTCAGAGACATTGCCTCTTCTCCATTACTGATTGCTACCCTCACAATGCACAATCCACAATCCCCATGATAACTGGTATCCCCAAGGGGGAGGGTCCCTTCAGAGGGGGGAGGACAGGGAGCAGGCAAAGGATGGTACCAACACAAGCTGATTACACAGTGAGTATGTATATATTTAATAAAGAAAAAAGAGAATAAACTCTCTTAAAAAGGAAAAAAAAAATATGACAGATAAGCCAATGACCAAAACAAATTTGGGCAAATATACTTGGAAAAAGTGTATCAAATGGGGCTGGGAACATAATTCAGTGGCAAAAGGTGTTTTCTTGCAAAACCTGCTGACCTACGTTCAATTCTCCAGCACCCATGTAAAGTCAGACCCAGAGTAGTACACAGATTTGTGATTCCAATACTCCTACATTAATGGGAGGCAGACCCAGGAGAATCCACAACCTTGTGGGCCAGCTAGACTGGTTCACATTGAGAGACCAGAAAGAAATAACACGTAACTAATTAAACAATGACACTGCCATTGTATGACAAACCATTGTGAACAAAGGAGGATCCTGGGCTCGGCTCAGATAAGGAACTAATTGATTAAAGTGCCGACCTTTGCTTCTGAAACTCATGCTTGCTTGTTCAACAGGACATTCCAGAAATACTTAGCTCTGGGGGCCTCCAGCCCCTTGCAAAAGATAGGATCTGCAAGCAGTCTGCTGACCAGAGATGAGCAACTAGAAATGTTCCCGCACGCGCCTTCTTGGAACCAATCATTTTAAAAGATGCTATGTGATGTAACCCTTTTGCCCCCTTCCCACTCTTTTCCTTTATAAACCCCTACTTTTAGAAGGTCGAGGCTCTCTCCCACTCCCGCTGCATCGGTCTGTGTGGATTGAGTCCCTGCTTAAGCTTGACATTAAAAGAAACCTGTTGCTTTTACATTCGAGTGTCTCGGCTTCTGTGGCGGTCCTCTAGGTGACTCCTGGGTGACCGGGGGTCTTGGCTCCTGGTCAGGGGTCGTGGCACAACATCTCGGGGGCTCGCCCGGGATCCCTAGAGACCCCCAATGAACCCAAGACCCCGAAGGTTTCTTCTCTGACCGGCCGGGTGAGTAACTGAGTGCTCCTTTTCCTTTTCTTTTTCTTCCCTTTTACTTTCAGTTTGCTGGCAAGCCGCATTCATGGCATTTGTAATCCTGTAATTTTGGACAGGTCTTATGTCCCTGGTGGACGCACCGTAAGGGCAGACCTGGAGGAGGCTTGAGACGTCTTGCCCCTTCATTTGAGTAGGGACCCTGTCCTGGAGGACAGAGCCAACCTACTGAGGAGACCAGCTCCCATTCGTACCGTGTTTGGTATTGTTGAGCCGTCCCTTAAGGACACAGACTCGTTTGGCCATCACGGATTTGGGGAGACCAGCTCCCATTTGTATCGTGTTTGGTATTGTTGAGCTGTCTCTTAAGGGCACAGACTCATTTGGCCATCACGGATTTGAATTTAGCTCTGAAGTGTGCATAACTCTCTATTGGGCCCTCTGTGTTTGTGTTGTACTTGTATGTCTGTGTGTTACGTTCACCCTGATCCTACGGACACTTTTCCCTGGACGTTTATAACATGGGACAGACACCTTCTTCTCCTCTAGGACTCTGTCTGGCACACTGGAAGGATGTCAAAAGTGTCGCCCGAGAGAATGGAATAGCTGTTAAGAAAGGCAAATGGATCATGCTCTGTACCTCTGAGTGGCCCACCTTTAATGTAGGATGGCCACCAGAGGGAACTTTTCACCTGAATACCATATTAGAAGTTGAAAAAATTGTTTTTCGTCCTAGGAGTGGACACCCTGACCAAATTCCTTATATTGCGACCTGGAGAAATTTGATAGAAGAACCTCTTCCTTGGATAAAGCCCTTCCTTCCTCCCCTACCCCTTTCTTCACAGGTGTTGGCCGCCTCCCCTAAAAGAGATACCAAACCCATTGCAGAGGTGACGGCCCCCATCCTCACAGGAGGAAACGAGGAAATCGACATCTTCCCTCCCCCCTATGTACCTCCTCCCAACCCTAATCCTCCCCAACCTCCATTAGAGGCCCCAGCCCCAGCCAGCCTGCCTCCAAATCCACAGGGACCAGCTCAGGCTACACGGAGCCAGAAGGCAGCTACCCCACAAGTCCCTGACCAGACAGTGGCTCTACCGCTCCGCCATGCTGGACCCATTGATGCAGATGGGAATCAGCCCTTTCACTATTGGCCTTTTGCCACCAGTAACCTGTACAATTGGCGTTCTCAGAATGCTCCCTTCTCTGAGAATCCTAGGGGACTGACTAATCTGTTAGAAACTGTGCTCTTCACCCACCAGCCCACCTGGGATGATTGTCAGCAGCTCCTACAGGTTTTGTTCACCACTGAGGAGCGAGGCAGGATCATTGAAAGTGCCCGCAAACTCATTCCAGGGCCTACAGGAGATCCCACCACTGACCCTGCCATAATAAATGGCAGTTTCCCGACTACCCGACCCACCTGGGACTACAATACGGCACAAGGTAGGGAGAGACTCCTGATCTACTGCCGGACTCTGTTAGTGGGTCTCAGGGCAGCAGCAAGAAAGCCTGCCAATATGTCCAAGGTATATGATGTCAGACAGGGACCAGATGAGAGTCCAGCCGCTTACCTAGAAAGACTCCAAGAAGCCTTCCGCAGATACACTCCATATGAGCCTGAGTCAGGGGAAGCGGCTACCACTGTCATGTTTGCTTTTATTAATCAGGCCGCCCCTGATATTAAGAAAAAGTTGAAAAAGTTACAGTCATTAGAAAGGTTAGGAGAGAAAAATATTAGGGACTTAGTAGCAGTGGCGGAAAAGGTCTTTGATAAAAGAGAAAGCATAGAGGAAAAAGAAATTAAACGAGAAAGGAGACAGGAAAGAAATTTAACTAAGATCTTAGAGCTACAACAGACCAAGCATCGTCAAGATCTTAAGGAAATTCTGGCTGCCACTGGAAATCTCACCACCCAGGACACCACTTGCATGAGGAGACCCCATTGGAAGGGAGACAATAAAGGAACAAAATCTAAGGTAAGAAAGAATCAATGTGCATACTGTAAGGAGGAAGGACATTGGGTCCGAGATTGTCCCAAAAATAAACAATGGACTAATATCCTGGCAGCCAGTAAAGAAGACAGTGACTGAGGGGGACAGGGCTCAGTTCCCCTCCCTGAGCCCAGGCTAACCCTTGATGTGGAGGGGAAGAAAATAACGTTTATGGTGGACACTGGAGCAGAGAATTCGGTACTATTACAAGCAGAGGGGCCCATGACAAAGAAAACTACCTGGGTCCAGGGAGCCACAGGCACCAAACCTTACCAATGGACAACTAGGAGGACTGTTAATTTAGGCACCAACCAGGTGACCCACTCCTTCCTGGTCATACCTGAATGTCCATATCCATTGTTGGGATGTGACTTGTTATCTAAAATGAAAGCCCAGATATCCTTTTCAGAACAGGGGGCACAAGTTTCTGCCATAGGTGGATCTTCACCCAAATTAAAGGCTACAATAGCCCAAATTCTTATAACTACCAATCTAACAGAAGAATACAGGCTTTTCCAAAAACATGCAAAGGAGGGGAACTTTTAGATTCTTCCTGGTTGATGGAATATCCGCAAGCTTGGGCAGAAACTGGTGGGATGGGATATGCACAACACAAGCCCCCCATACTGGTGGAACTAAAACCCGGAGCCACACCAGTTAGGGTACGACAATACCCAATGCCAATGGAGGCCAAACAGGGGATCACCCCCCACATCAGACGGTTCCTCCAGTTGGGGGTCCTAAAGCCAGTCCAGTCAGCTTGGAACACTCCCCTCCTACCAGTGAAAAAGCCTAACTCAAATGACTACCGCCCAGTCCAGGATCTGAGGGAAGTAAATAAAAGAACAATGGATATCCACCCAACAGTTCCTAATCCTTATACTTTGTTGGGAAGCTAACACTTCAGCTCATTTGGTATACTGTCCTGGACTTAAAAGATGTGTTCTTTAGCCTACCCTTAGCCCCACAGAGCCAACCATACTTTGCTTTTGAATGGCATGATCCAGACATTGGAATCAACGGCCAACTCACCTGGACTCGGCTGCCTCAAGGATTCAAAAACTCTCCTACAATCTTCGATGAGGCTTTACATGAAGATCTCTCAAACTTCCGGGTACGTAACCCAGGACTTACTCTGTTACAATATGTGGATGATCTTTTAATAGGAGCAGTCAGCCAAGAGATATGCCTGGCGGGAACCAGAGACCTCCTACAGACGTTGGGCAATCTGGGATACCGGGCCTCTGCTAAAAAGGCCCAGATCTGCAAGCAGCGGGTGACATACCTGGGATACATCCTCCGGGATGGGCAACGCTGGCTGTCAGATGCCCGGAAATAGACTGTTCTCTGGATCCCAACACCAACCTCACCCAGGCAAGTTAGAGAATTCCTTGGCACAGCAGGCTTCTGCCGTCTGTGGATCCCTGGATTCGCGGAACTGGCAAAACCTCTATATGAAGCCACCAAGGAAAACCAGCCTTTCCAATGGACAGATCATCACCAACAAGCTTTTGATGACTTAAAGGTATGCCTTCTAGAAGCCCCGGCCCTAAGCCTCCCTGATGTGACTAAGCCATTTATGCTCTTCATAGATGAACATAATGGGATAGCAAAGGGAGTCCTCGCCCAAAGTTTAGGACCCTGGCGGTGCCCTGTTGCCTACTTGTCAAAGAAACTGGACATTGTAGCAGCAGGGTGGCCCCCATGTCTGAGGATTATAGCTGCCACAGCCCTTCTAGTCAAGGATGCAGACAAGCTGACTTTGGGACAAAACCTTACGGTTGCCACCCCTCACGCCATTGAGGGAGTGCTAAAGCAACCGCCGGACCGCTGGCTCAGCAACGCCCGCATGGTCCACTATCAGACTCTGCTCCTGAATCCAGCCAGAATAACTTTCCAGACGCCCATTACTCTGAACCCCGCCACTCTGTTGCCTGATCCGGACTTGGAGATGCCTCTCCATGACTTTGTGGAGATACTGGCTCACGTGTACAGCGTAAGGCCAGATCTCAAGGACACCCCCTCAAAGACACTGAAGTAACCTGGTTTACAGATGGCAGCAGCTTCATCCAGGATGGACACAGGTACGCGGGGGCCGCAGTCACGTCGGGGACAGATGTCATTTGGGCAGAGTCTCTTCCAGCAGGCACATCAGCCCAAAAGGCAGAACTTATAGCCCTCACCAAAGCCTTACAACTAGGGGCTAATAAAAAACTAAACATATATATGGACAGACGTTACGCATTTGCTACGGCACATGTCCATGGAGCAATATACAGAGAGAGGGGGCTCTTGACAGCTGAAGGAAAAACCATTAAAAACAAGCAAGAGATCCTAGATCTGCTCCAAGCCCTCTGGGGCCCTACACAGGTGGCTATCATTCACTGCTCAGGACATCAAAAAGGGGACGGACTAATTCCCCAAGGAAACAACTTAGCTGACCAGACAGCCAAACGTGTGGCCCTGGCAACTAGGATAGCCCCTGTCCTAGTAGATCCCGGAGGCAGAAAACTTCCAGACGTTCCAAAATACACCTCAGAAGACTTAACATGGATTAAACAATTAAAAGGAGCCTAACAGTCTGATTACTGGTGGAAAACAGAGGATGGCCGCCTGATTCTACCTCAAAGATTGGGACAGAGAATTCTAAAAAAGATCCGCCATTCTTCCCATCTAGGAATCAAGCGGATGCAGGAGTTATTGCGTAAACTCCCACCTCAAAATAAAAAATGTCAGTCAGATCATTGAGCAAATTGTATCTAATTGCCAGCCTTGCTGTGTGACTAATGCTACAGCTCTTCCCTCCAAACCAGGAACCAGACTGAGAGGAACCAGACCAGGAGCCTATTGGGAATTAGACTTTACTGAAATTAGGACTGAAAAAACAGCATATAAGTATTTCCTAGTGTTTATAGATACATTTTCAGTCTGGGTAGAAGCCTTCCCTACAAAAACAGAGACTGCGCAGGTGGTTGCTAAGAAGATACTAGAAGAGATATTGCCCAGGTATGGCTTCCCAATCTCTCTAGGTTCAGACAACGGACCAGCTCTCATATCTCAGGTAAGTCAGGGAATAGCCACTGCACTGGGGGCCAATTGGAAGTTGCACTGTGCTTATCTCCCTCAGAGTTCAGGACAGGTAGAAAGAATGAATAAAACTCTAAAAGAGACCTTGACTAAATTAGCTTTAGAGACCGGCGCTGACTGGGTGTCTCTCCTTCCCTTTGCTTTGTTCCAAGTTCGGAACTCCCCATATCATATGTGTCTGACCCCTTTTGAGATAATGTTTGGAGTGCCGCCTCCTATTATCCCAAGCCTCCAAATTGACCTTCTAGAACAAATGGATGACCAGGACCTAATTCGCTCTTTAAAGCGTTTACAGCTCACTCACAAAGAGATCTGGCCACATTTAAGGGCTGTATATGAAACTGTTGCTCCCCCAAAACCCCACAGGTTCCAACCAGGAGACAAAGTACTCGTCAGAAGATACCAACGGAAGTCCTTAGAACCCAGATGGAAAGGCCCCTACATCGTGCTGATGACCACTCCCACAGCCATAAAGGCAGATGGCATCACATCATGGATCCACTGGACCCACGTAAAGCCGCTTCCCTGGCAAGCTGGAGACACATGGACGAGCCATCCCGACCCAGAGGACCCACTGAAGCTCCGCCTCCACTGGAAGGACCCAAATTGAAACAAGTACTGATACTGTTACTTACTGTTTGCTTAATTAATAGCCAGGTTTGCTGGGCTGCTAGAAACCCTCATCTCCCACATAACATTTTCTGGCAGATCATCACCCCTAGTTCCAAACAGGTGGTAATGCAAACTTGGGAAACACATCCCCCCAGAACTTGGTGGCCCAATCTGACTTTAGACTTATGTGCCCTTTTTAAACAGGACCCCCATCACCAAGGCAGGATAGGAATCCCAGGATGTGGAACTCATACTGCCATGCAAACCTTACAGGGCACCTGCTTTTATGCATGTCCAGTCCCCACGGATAGGAGGAAAATCTCAAAATGTGGGGGAGAAGCAGATTTTCATTGTAAAACATGGGGATGTGAACAGACTGGGAGTTGTTCTTGGGTAAAGCCATCCCCCTCGAGCCTCATTAAGATCCAAAGGAGCAAGGCCACTCAATGTACCCCGAGACAACCTACATGTAATCCCATTGTTGTTTCCTTTACTGAAACAGGAAAAAAGGAGACAAAATGGGATACAGGGATTACCTGGAGATTACGACTCTACCAGTCAGGATATAACAATGGAGTCCTGTTCACCATTCTCTTAAAAATTACACCCCTACAGCCACCCCAGTCTATAGGGCCCAATAAGGCTTTAACTCAAGCCGCACCAGTCAAACCCCTTGCCCCACATAATAACACCAGAACCCTACCTCCTTCAAAGCCCCATACCCCCCCCATCACAAGCCTATAAAATGACAACACAAAAACCTCCAGGGAGGCCTGCAGAAGACATAGAAAGAAACCCTAGCAGGGATTTAATGCAAGAAGAACACAACCCTCTTCTCTCACTCTTAGACTCTACCTATCGTTTCCTTAACTCCTCTAGACCTGATCTCACCGAATCCTGTTGGTTATGCTATAATGCGAGGCCCCCATTTTATGAAGGGGTCGCAGTCTCTGATTCATATAATGTATCATCAGATATAAACAAATGCAGATGGCAACAGCCAAAAAGTATAAAACTTACCCTCCAACAGGTATCCGGACAAGGACTATGTGTCACTGGTGCCCAATCTAACTCAATTCCCTCTCCTTTATGTGATCAGACCATTTTTCTCAATGCCTCTTCCTCCTATCTTATTCCTTCTAAAGACTCTTGGTGGTTTTGCAATACAGGGCTCACACCCTGCATTAATGCAGCTGTGCTAACCACTGCTGAAGATTCCTGTGTTCAGGTACGATTAATCCCTAAAATAACCTACTACTCAGCTGAAGAGATGAACCGCTATCTGGGTGTAGACTTAATCAGAACAAAGAGAGAGCCGATTACCGCCCTAACTGTTAGTTTACTACTAGGTTTGGGACTTGCAGGAACAGGAACGGGAATAGCTTCCATAGTGACTCAGAACCAACAGTACACTGACCTCAGAATAGCAATAGACTCAGACATCCAAGAATTAGAAAAGTCAATCTCCCATTTACAAGAGTCACTTACTTCCCTAGCGGAGGTAGTTCTTCAAAATAGAAGGGGTTTAGATTTACTCCTTCTACAACAAGGGGGACTATGTCAAGCTTTAGGAGAAAAATGTTGCTTCTATGTTGATCATTCTGGAGTAATTAAAAAATCAATGACTAAAATAAGGGAGGGATTAGAGAAGCGGCAACGTGAACGCATACTTCAAGAAGGATGGTTTGAATCATGGTTCAATTGCTCCCCATGGTTCACTACCTTGATATCCATCCTCCTAGGACCCCTACTCATCCTACTACTATTGCTTACTTTTGGCCCCTGTATTTTAAATAAGCTGGTACAGTTTATAAAACAAAGGCTAGGCACCATCCAATGGGTGGTACAAAGAAATTACTCCTACCAACCAGTGACAACCAACATAGATACAGGAAATATTTAAACACTCAAATAGGGACCCTAGATAGGCTCCCCAAGACACATAGACAGGGGGAAATGAGAGACCAGAAAGAAATAACACGTAACTAATTAAACAATGACACTGCCATTGTAGGACAAACCATTGTGAACAAAGGAGGATCCCGGGCTCGGCTCAGATAAGGAACTAACTGATTAAAGTGCCGACCTTTGCTTCTGAAACTCATGCTCGCTTGCTCAACAGGACATTCCAGAAATACTTAGCTCTGGGGGCCTCCGGCCCCTTGCAAAAGATAGGATCTGCAAGCAGTCTGCTGACCAGAGATGAGCAACTAGAAATGTTCCCGCACGCGCCTTCTTGGAACCAATCATTTTAAAAGATGCTATGTGATGTAACCCCTTTGCCCCCTTCCCACTCTTTTCCTTTATAAACCCCTACTTTTAGAAGGTCAAGGCTCTCTCCCACTCCCGCTGCGTCAGTCTGTGTGGATTGAGTCCCTGCTTAAGCTTGACATTAAAAGAAACCTGTTGCTTTTACATTCGAGTGTCTCAGCTTCTGTGGCAGTCCTCTAGGTGACTCCTGGGTGACCAGGGGTCTTGGCTCCTGGTCAGGGGTCATGGCACAGCAACGTGAAACAGCAAAAACAACAAGGGAAACCTGTCTCTAAGAGAAGGTGGAAAGAAAGGACAAACACCCCAAGGTTGTGTACACAAACACACACACATATGCACATGCACAAATAAAAAATGAGAGTATAGCAAATTAAGAGAATATCAATTTTATTTAGAAAACTAGAATTAGGTGCCCCAGGAATGGAATATATCCCTTTCAGTTGACAAGGATATTAAATGCTACTTGTTTCAGCAATAATTTCATTTGACATGGAGCACCCTGGAGTGGGCCAAGGTCAGTATGTTGTGATGTTCCATGTTCCTCAAGCCTTAGGTTTGCAAATCCCAGAGCTTAACCCTTCCACTGCTGTATCCCTTTGCTTCAAGTCATCCATGTTACTCTTCTGTCTTTGTTTTCTCGTCTTTTCTCCTGTCCTCTCTTCCTCCCCCTTCCTATCCCCTCCCCTCCTCTCTCCTCTCCTCTTTCCCCCTCTCTTCTCCTGTTCTCTCCTATTCTTTCTTCTTCCTTCTCCCCCCACCCCCACTTTGCAGGCAGCTGCAGGCCTGGGGCCCTTCTCATAAAGAGCAGGAAGTACACAAAGCCACAGCCAGGATGAAAGAGTTATCTCAACCTTAGATCTCTGCTTTAAAGTTCTAATGTACAGTGATTTTGGTAACATGGAGAAGGAAACAGTAATTGTTGAAGTATATTTTCTTAAGCTGAAAAATAATTTTTGAAATGTTTGTCTTCAATGCATATGCAGGCTTGTGTTTGAGAAAATATTGTCTTGCTGCTGGAGAAGGAATTTAATTGGGCAGCTGCAGAGCTGGATCTTTGGGCTACATTTTGTCAGTTTTCAAAATGCACAAGGACACCTTGTATCCAGTAGCAAGGCCACTTTTCTAGTCATTGCTGTTCTGCTGCTTTGTGTGTGAGAAGTTGGGTAATTCAATTCCTGGTGTTCTGTTTTTGTTACTTTGTTGTAGCACTGGGGATGGAAGGACTCAGGGCCTCATGCCTGCTAGGCAAGCAGTCCACCACAGAGCTACATCCCTAGCTCTTTTAGACTTTAAAAAAAATTATTTATTTATTTGACAGAGAAAGAAGGAGAAAGAGTGAGACAATGAGCATGCCAGGGCCTCCATCCACTGCAAAGGAACTCCAGATGCATCTGGCTAATATGGGTCCTGGGGAATTGAACCTTGCTCCTTTGGCTTTGCAGGCAAATGTTTTAACCACTAAG
This sequence comes from Jaculus jaculus, assembly GCF_020740685.1. Lineage (NCBI taxonomy): Eukaryota > Metazoa > Chordata > Mammalia > Rodentia > Dipodidae > Jaculus > Jaculus jaculus. Next base: position 76,004,705 of record NC_059109.1, read on the forward strand.
CAATCCCTCCAGCCCATCTTTTTACTTTTTATGTTGTGACAGGCTCTAACTTAGTTGCCCAGACAAAACTTTAAGTCATTCTGTACCAAGCATATTCTAAGTTTGTGATACTTCTGCCTCAGCTTCCCTTGTAGCTGGAATGATAGGTCCATTCCACCAAGCTTAACTCCAAGCACTCCTTACTTAAAAAATAGATAGGAATATAGATAGTTAATAGATAAAGGGCTAGGTAAAATGCTTACTATGCAAGAATGAGGACCCGAGTTCAATCACCACAACACACACAAAAATGATGTGTAGTAACAGGAACTTGCTGCTGGGCAGTTAGAGACAGGGGATTTTGGGCTAGCTGCCTAGCCAATCAGCCTAATTGGTGAGTGCCAGATCAGTGAGAGACCTTGTTTTACAAAAACAGGTAAATTACATTCCTGAGAATGACACTCAGGCACAACCTCTAACCTCTATATGCATGTACAGATGTGAACATTTGCACATACATGTACACACACACACATGCACAAAAATCACATACCCACATATGAAAATCAATGTACAACACTGGAACTTATGATGATGCTCACTCCTGATTTCGGTTCTCTCTCTTTAGCTGATTGATGGATACTCAGGAGTTTGTAGACGGATCACACTTTGGGAATAGAAGGATATAACTTTCTAGGACAGGTCATGTATTCTGGTTGCCACAATAAGCATCGCACATGGGCTCCTGTGCACAGTGACATCTGCCCTGGAGCCTAGGAGCTTCTAATCCTGTAGCAGAAGGGATGAGCACAGAACTGGGGGATGCAAAGATCAGACTCATGGCATCCCTGCAAGGTTTGGAAGTCAGTGAGGAAAGAGCCTATGATACCATAAGGAAGCAGGAGCATGGTTCACAGACTCCTCAAGCCAGGGAAGCCTTCCTGAGCAGGAGTGCTTGGGAAAGTCTTGAAAATGGGAGAATTCAAAGGTATGGGAAAGATACCCTGGAAAAGGCAGTAGCAGGTCATGACCTTGGGCTCTTCGTCAGACCCTGGTAAGCTACAGGACTCCTCCTGGGAGACGCACCTAGCAATGCTTGCCTTTTGTGGATATGAGAGGTGGCACATCAGATGGGTTCATGTCTCTGCTCTGAGCATATACTCAATGGGATATGACCAGGCTTGAATGTGGATCAGGGTCGTCAGGAGGCTATTTTATTACTCAAAAGTGTATGCAAGGGCTGGAGAGATGGATTAGGGGTTAAAGCACTTGCATGCGAAACCAAAGAACTCATGTTCGAATTTCCAGGTACCACTTAAGCCGGATGCAATGATGCAAGCATGCAATGTCCCACATGCACACAAGAGGGCGCTCTCTTTCTCTCTCTCTCCCCCCTTCTTTCCCCTCCCTCTTTCTCTCTTTCTCAAATACATACTTTAAAAAGTGTATACAGGTAGAGTCCATGGAGGAAAGAGGCAGCGGAGGTGTGGATAGTCAGCGACACCTAAGAGGGACATGGGAGCAACCAAGGGTCAGTGGACAAGTAGTTAGAAATGATAAGGCTGGAGGCAAGGATGATGAAGGGAAGGTAGAGGTAGGCACTGATGGGGAAACTGTGTGGAGCTTACAACCCCTCAGTTTAGTGTAGTCACAAAAACAGATGGAGAATATCCACTTTGTTTTACAAAACCAGCCTAATCCACATTCCAAAACTTAAGAGCTCAAGAACAATAATAGAAACCACACTCCTTTACAGTTAAAGGGCTCTAAACCCTAACAAAACAGGAGAAAATGAAGTTTAGTACTGCACTGTCAAGATACTTCAGCACAGCCAACTAAGCATACTTTGGGAATACAGGGATAGTTCAATGCTTCTTATCAGAATTTATTGTGAGAACTGGCTAAAGAGAATGTCCATGGCATCTGCTTAATGAGCAGCTGTAGGTGTTTAACAAAACAAGAAGCTGGCAAGGAAGAGGCAGCTTCACCTGGGAAAGAATGCCTGCCTTACACTAGAGTGGGCACTGCCCAGCAGGGGAAAGGAGCAGTGCCCATGGGATGGGAATCCAGGATTCACAGCACCATTGCTCACATCTGATAATCTTCTATCTAGTGGAAGAGGACAATGACAAACATGAGAGGCGTTAGTAGAAAAAGGAAGAAAGGGCTAGATGGTTTAGTGGTTAAAGTGCTTGCATATGAAGCCTAAGGACCCAGGTTTGATCTTCAGAACCCATGTAAGCCGGAGTTCTTGTAGTGGCCAGAGGCCCTGGTATGCCCATTCTCTCTCACTCTGTCTTTAGTAAATAAATAAAAATAAAATCTAAAAAAATTTTAAAAAAGAAGAGGAAGAAAAGATATGTGAACAAAAGTTTCTAAAATCTGGTAGCAACAGAAAGGTGGAGCCCATAAGTGCCAGCTTCTGAGAGAGAGTACTGAAGTCCAAAAATGCTGAAAGGATGGATTCAGTCAAGAAAACTGCTTCTACCTGTGGGTAGAAGAAGAACATTAGTGCAGGTACTCAGGAGGCAAGGTGTTCTGCTTCCACTGTACACCCAGAACACCTATCTCTTAGTGGTCGTCAGTGCTGACCCCACCTGATGTCACCTTCCCTTGGTGCCTCCACATGGACCACCCTGCAGCCTGCCCAGCACCTCTCTGCACACCCTGCACCTGGCCATGGGTTATGGTTCACCTGCTGATCTCCCCTCCCCCCACCCGACTGAACAAACCAGAGATTGCTTTGCCCCCAGGGAGTTGAATCTGGGTAGCCCTTTCCTTGTCTTCTCTCTCCAAGACCTAGCTTTCATCATCAGATGATGATTCTTTGTGTTAAACCTTCTCTGTTCAAATCTATGGACAGTTTATGTGTTCTGATTATGCCCAGACAATACAGCAGCCACTAAATTTTGCAAAAGAACCAGAAAATACAGCAGGTGATACATTTTACAAAAAAACCAGAGGAAAGTCTTGTAAGTCTAGTCATCTCACATGTGTATGCCTACATGTTTGTACAGGTATAGGAATAAAGTGCATTCATATATCAAAGTCAGACTAATATGTATACAGACAGAAACTACTTATATACATATATAACTAATAAGCAGCAGTGACCAGCAAGGTTCAAACAGAGCACTGGAGCAAGATACAAAGATGAAGGCAAGATCAATTAACAAACAGAGCACTTCAAAGCAAAGATAGTGTGTAAATTATTGAATAACTTGTTTTGAAACAACTAGAGAACCATAAGATTAAAATTAGTTGATCAAAAACCCCTAAGTACAGCTCTATCTAAGTACATTTTTGGTGGTTTTAATAAGGAAAGGTGGGCAAGAGAGATGGCTCAGTCGTTAATGCACTTGCCTGCAAAGCCAAAGGACTTCTGTTTGGTTTCCCAGGACAAGGTGGCGCATGCATATGGAGTTCATTTGCAGTGGCTGAAGGCCCTGGAGCACCCTTTCTCTCGCTTTCTCTGTCTCTTTCCCTCTTTCTCTCTCTCAAATAAATAAATTAAATTAAAATTAAAAACTAAGGAAAAGTGAAACATAAAAGCAAACATTGTGTTTCTATGGGGAAGAAGCTCTTAAGATGAAGGACAATCCCTTAAAAGGTATTATGAAAGACAAGGACACAGTTTTACACACACTTTAAACTTTAAAAGATATTATGAAAAATACAGATATACTTGGCTACGCACACTTTAAACTTTTCCATGAACCTAACAGATTCCAAAAGCAAACGTAAAATGCAAATGACAGGCTAGAACTACTGCCTTTGACAAAGGTTAATCTCAAGTATATTCAGACAGAACTAGACAGTGTACCTAAGGTACATAGTGGGAAAATGAATGAGGAATGCTATGGTGGTTTGATTCAGGTGTCTCTCATAAATTTAGGTGTTCTTGAATGCTGGGTTACCAGATGATTACAATTTGGGAATTGAAGCCTCCTGGAGGCAGTATATTGTTGGGGACAAGGTTATGGGTATTGTAGCCAGCTTTCCCTTGCCAGTGTTTGGCACACACTCCTGTTGCTATTGTCCACTGGGTATTGGCAAGGAGGTGATGCCCACCTTCTGCTTAGGCTATCATTTTCCTCTGTCATCATGGAGCATACCCCTTGAGTTTACAAGCCTAAATAAGCCCTTTTCCCTTCTTGGTCAGGTGTTGCTGCCAGCAATGTGAACTTGACTGCAACAGTAAAATTGGTACTGAAAATAAGATCATTACTGCTAGAAACCTGTTTCTTTTAGCCTCTTGGAACTGATTTGCAGGAGGAATGTGGAAGAATTTGAAACTTTGGCCTAGGAGATACCCTGTAGTGCTGTGAATACAGCTTGATGGACAATTCTGGTCAGTGCTGAAACACCTACATGCAGTAAGAATTATGGACTATGAGGTATGGCTTGTGAGGGTGAGATAGAGCTTTGCCTGGACAGGGCTGGAGGTAGTTTGTGTGAGTCTTGCTGTTATGCCCTTGTCCTGTGAATTTGTGCAGGGTTGCATTGCATAGAAATGGTGTGAGCAGAGGAATATGACACAGACAAAAATGAAATCTTTGGGCTGAAACTGTTTCCTTTTCAGTTGCAATTGTATGAGAGATTACAACATTTGAGATTGCGCCAACTGACCTGCATTAGGATGGGCAGAGGAATGCGTAATCTTTTGAGGTGGGCTGAATGCTGAAAGAATGTCCTGTTTTTCAAAGTCTGCTTCATTTCCCCACTGGATTGGCAAGTTGGTAGTTTATCTGGTATTGTACAGTGTAGGAAAGAGAGTGCCATTGAATTATCAACACGGTTTTGAATTTTAAAAGTGGTCATGAACAGGGTGAAGCAGGCTTGTTGGATTACTTGTGTGGTACTTAATGGAACCATGAGAATGAACCATGAGTTGCAGTGAAGATCCAATGGAGATGCCAGTATTGTGGTATGGTTTCCAAAGAGAGTTGCCAGTACTGGATGAGGTTTTTGGGAACTGAGAGTAGCACAGCTGGAGGGGTGTAATTGGAGACTTGTCACTGGTTAGAATTATCAGACTTGGAGACTTGTCACAGACTAGAATTGCTGGACTTGAAGCTTACGGAGTTTGATGTTCGTCCTGTTTAAATCTTGTATTGGTTGACTATTTCTTTGCTATCTTTTTCAGGGTGAATGTTGGTTTCTGTGCCATTATGGGTTTGGGTGTTTTGTTTGTTTTTGGTATTATGGCTCAGTTAAAAGACCTTGGACTATGAGGATGTTTTTACATCATTGGGACTGATTAAAACTATGGGGACTTTTAATGCATTGTATTTTACATCATGTATGGTAATCAGTTCATGGGGGTCAGGGGCAGAATGTGTTGGTTTGATTCAGGTGTCCCCTATAAACTTAGATGTTCTTGAATGCTGTGTTCCAAGCTGATGACAATTTGGGAATTAAATCCTCCAGGAGGCAGTGTATTGTTGGGGTGTGATTATGGGTTTTCCTTGCCAGTGTTAGACACACTGTCCTGTTGCTTTGTCCACTTGATGTTGGCAAGGAGGTTATGTCCACCATCTGCTCATATCATCATTTTCCCTTGCACTCATGGAGCTTCCCCTTGAATCTATAAGCCCAAATAAGCCCTTTTGCTCACAGGCTGCTCTTGGTTAGGTGTTTTTTGCCAGCAAAGCAAACCTGACTGAAACAGATGCATACTCACCAAAATCTTTAAGAAAAAAGAACAGCAGCTCACTAGCAGACAAAGAGAAGAAAATCTATTGGAGTTTCATTCTGTGCCCACCCATCACAAAGTCTAAGAGGACAGAAGTCCTTTGGTGGGACCAAGATGACTGCCATCTTTCCATGTGGTGCATTGGTGACACATCTACAAGTCTTTGACATATGAATTCTACCATAAAGAACTTGGCACAAAGAAATGGTCAGAAAGAAACCTGAGGATGGCACAGACTTCCAGGTAAGATGGCGGCATAAGAGCCATACCAAACCAGCCTAGGAAGTGATTTAAGTAAAACAACAGCAAAATACACTACTCTTCTGAAAACTGAAGAGGTATAGGTTATTCTTAGATACAGCTGAGAAGCAGGTGAGACCAAGATACACCACAGAGGAGGTAAATGGCCAGAATCATACTGAGGTGCTTGCAGCCCACTGATCCATGTGATCTGTGCAACTGCCCTTCACTGCCCCACCAGGCATGCCAAATGGCGGCAGCAGCAGAGACCAACAAGGGGATTTTCCAACCTCATCAGCCTCCTTACAAAGTTAAGAAATATGAAGGAAAGAAAGCTGAGGTCAACTAAGGAGCTACTGAAAGGGATATAGGCAGGACTGTGTGAGCAACTCCAGGATTTCTGCACTCTCCCATCCCCCAACCATCAGAACCATGAACTTTCAGCAATCAGCCCCTGGTAGCAGCCAAGCACAACTGATCAGATCTCCAGCTCCACAGCACAACACGGAGGGATCAAGGTAAGCACTCAACATGGGTGATATTGGAAGCCACCCCAAAAGGTAATGAGGCTGACTGACAAAAAAAGAAAGAAAGAGGGCTGGAGAGATGGCTTAGTGGTTAAGTTCTTGCCTGTGAAGCCTAAGGACCCCGGTTCGAGGCTCGATTCTCTAGGGCCCACATAAGCCAGAGGCACAAGGGGGCACATGCGTCTGGAGTTCATTTGCAGTGGCTGGAGGCCCTGGCATGCCCATTCTCTGTCTCTTTCTCTCTCTACCTCCTTCGCTGTCTGTCACTAAAATATAAAAAAAATAAAAAGAAAGAAAGAAAGAAAGAAAGAAAGAAAGAAAGAAAGAAAGAATAAGAATCCAGGTACATAGACCTGCATTGGAAGAGTTACTCTCTCTTTCCATGTCAGGGCAGGTTATGGGTTATATATTCTTGGTTGGCTTTACCATTTTCAAATAAGCTATATTTGGGGGTTGAATATTGTTGCCTATGATACTTTCAGATTTATAGGGCCTTTGCCTTTTGCTTCCTGTCATTATTGAGAGCAGGATCTGATTCAGATCCAGGCTGACCTGGAACCCAATTCAGAACTTAATATCTACCACCCAGCTAATAAGATTAAGGGTATAGAGCAACACACACCCTTAGAGATTTTGGCTTTATAAAACTTATCTGTTTGTTTTAATCCCCACAGTTGCATATTCTGTGCTGGTTTTTATTGAATGTGGATATTGCTCAGTTGAAGTTTAGAATTTGCCAGTAAATTGTTCCACCCAGTCCACTAGAATACTTGCTTAGCAAGCAAACTCAACACGTAGGGTTACTTCTGTGTTTGGATTGGGGTAAAAGAGCTACACCTGGCTCCTTAAACTCATATCATGAAAGTATATAAAGATAAATCACCACATCTAACAACATTGCAAATAAGTACAAAATCCAAACATCAATTCAATTCAGGTTGCAAAAGTTGCTACATTATAATATAAGAAATACAAAGAATCAAGATAATACAATCCCACCAAAAATTATAAATCCATCAGAAATGATCACCAATGAGACTGTTTTAGATGAAATGCCTGACAAAGATTTCAAAAAAATGATTGTTTCTATATGCAAAGAAATCAAAGAAGAAATGAAAGGAATCAAAGAAGTAAACAAAGGAATTAAAGAAGAAAATAAACTCCTGAAATAGAACACAGGAAACCAGCTTAATGAAATAAGGAGGTCATTATAAGACATGAGTAAGGAAATAGAAATACTAAAACAAAACAAAACAAAACAAAAAAAAAAAAGGCTTAAATTCTAGGTCTGAAGAACATAGTCAGTCAAATAAAAAAACTCTGTGGAAAGTCTCATCAGTAGAATGCATGAAGGAGAAAACAAAATATCTAAACTAGAAGACCAGGTTGCAGACCTAATACAGTCCGACAAATAGAAAGACAAACTAATAGGAAGGTGTAAATGGGGATTTCATGATATCTGGGATACTATGACAAGATCAAATGTAAGAATTAAAGGTATAGTAGAAGGAGAAGAATTTCAATCCAGAGGCTTAGTGGGCATTTTCAACAAAATAATACAAGAGGGACAGCCCCAAATTGGGAAAGAAATGGTAATGCAGATACAAAAAGCTTTTAGAACACCAGATAAAAACTGAAAAGAACCTCTTCTCACCATATTACAATTAAACTACTAAATACACAAACCAAAGAAAATATATTGAAAGTAGTTCGAGAAAAATCAAGTCACCTGCAAAGACAAGCCCATCAGAATAACTACAGATTACTCAACACAAATTTTAAGAGCAAGAAGGGCTTGAATGATGTATTCCAATTTCTGAAATATAACAATTGTCAACCAAGATTGCTTTACCCTGCAAAGCTATCTATACAAATTGATGGAGAAATATGGACATTCCATAACAAAAACAGGCTAAAGGGATTTATGACAACTAAACCAGCTCTACAGAAAATACTTGCAGGAATCCTTTACACTGAAGAGAAAGCAAACACACACAAGAGGAAATAGGAAAAAATAAACCATACTCAAATAACAGTAAAAACAAGTGAGTAAAGGAAAAACAGGAAACACTACAAAATAAGAAGAATGGCAAGAATAAATACATACTTTTCAACAATAACAATATCAATGGTTTTCTCATGTAGGGACCACATCATGAAATTTGAAGGAAAATGGAAGGATCTGTAGAGGATTATACTAAGTGAGGTAACCCAGGCCCAGAAAGCCAAGCGATGCATGTTCTCCCTCATATGTGGATCCTAGCTACAGATGATTGGGCTTTTGTGTGAGAAGGAAAAATCTCAGTAGGAGAGACCAGTAAGTTAACAAGGAGATAGAAAGGAAACAGAAAGGAAGGGAGGAGGGTACTTAATAGGTTGGTATTGTATATATGTAGGTAGAAGAATAGATTAATGGGGGTGAAAAGGCCCAAAGTGAGGTCAGGGGAAGAGATTGAGTAAAAGAAAGGTGGAGGGAGGGCTAACCAAAATCTAAGAGGATGAAAATAAATCATATGGAATCCTCTGGTATCAGACAATGGAACACTCAGGAGCCATAGATTGTTGTTAGAAAATTTTCAGTGCCAGGGATGGGATACCTCCAGTGAGTTGTTGGCCAGGGAGGTCCCTGATGCCCCTAAAACTTTATAGGCCATTGCCAAGGCCCTTGGTTTCCCACCAGGAATAGATGGTAAGACACTATTGCTGAAGACTCCACATACTTGGGCTGCAAGGCCACTGAGAATTCCTGCTGAAACTGAGCTGATAACCTCCTCCAAATAGACCAGCTGAGAGAAAGCTGGAAGAAGCTATTCTACATGTAGTTCAATGGGAGAAAGAGATAACACCAGTGAAGATACCCAACAGTGGACACTGCAAGCCTTCTAATTGGCCAACTAGGCCAAATGAGCTAACAGGTGCAAAAGTGGCATGTCTGTCATGGTGGAAACCAACTGCCCTCCAGTTGGACTGGAGGCCTGCTCCATGGGGGGGGGGGGAACACATCCCTGATACTGAAAACTTATAACAGGGGTAGTCATGATCCCTAGGGGTGTAACATCTGCTGATGTCTGGAAAAATGTATATACTATGCTTATCAAACTACCCAGTAAGCACTTCTCTTAATATTTATACCCTTATATTAATGCTACTCTCACTTTGGGTAGAGAATCTTCTCTTTTCAGATGGTAGTGACCTTGGGATGACTCAGAAGTTATCACAGTGCTGGAAAGAAGTGACCAGAGTACTGAGTAACATCTTGATCACACCTTCCAAGGCTCAGGGTCTAATGCGGAAGAGGTGGCGAGAAGAATGTAAGAACCAAAGGAAGGGTAGGACTCCTTAAAACTTGCTCCCTCCAGACATAAAATGGCCTGGATATCCATGACCTCACAGTGCCTGACACTACCTACACAAGATAAGAGGAGGAAAAGATCATGATATCAAAATAAAAGAGAGACTGATTGAGATGGGGAGGGGATATGATGGAGAATGGAATTTCAAAGGGGAAAGTGGAGGGGGGAGGTTATTACCATGGGATATTTTTTATAATCATGGAAAATGTTAATGTAAATTGAGAAAAAAATATCAATGGCCTCAATGCCCTGACCAAAAGACATAGACTTGCAGACTGGACTAAAAGGCATAATCTTACTGTTTGTTGCCTTCAGGAAACTCATCTCTCAATAAAAGATAGACACTGTCTTGGGGTGAAAGGATGGAAAATGGTATTTCAAGCAAATGTGCCTAGAAAACAAGCAGGGATTGATATCCTAATATCTGACGGGATTGATTTCAAATCAACATTAGTGAGGAAAGATAAAGATATTCATTTTAGGGGCTGGAGAGATGGCTTAGCGGTTAAGTGCTTGCCTGTGAAGCCTAAGGACCCCGGTTCGAGGCTCGGTTCCCCAGGTCCCACATTAGCCAGATGCACAAGGGGGCGCACGCGTCTGGAGTTCGTTTGCAGAGGCTGGAGGCCCTGGCGCGCCCATTCTCTCTCTCTCCCTCTATCTGTCTTTCTCTCTGTGTCTGTCACTCTCAAATAAATAAATAAATAAAAATTTTAAAAAAAAGATATTCATTTTATACTGATTAAAGGAACACTAATAGTAGGACATTACAACATATATGCACCTAACATGGGGGCTTCCAATTTCATCAAACAAGCGCTATTAGACTTCAGGTGATGGATAACACCAAACACAATTGTAATGGGTTGCTTGAATACCCCACTCTCATCAATTGACAGGTCATCCCAGCAAAAACTAAACAGAGGGACATCTGAATTAAATGGTGTCATGGAACAAATAGATCTAACATATATCTACAGAACATTTCATCCAAATGCTGCAGAATATACATTTTTCTCAGCAGCACATGTAACATCCTGTAAAATAGACCATACTTTGGACACAAAGCAAATTTCAAACAATACAGTAAAATTGAAGTAATCCCTTGTACTCCATCTGGCCAAAATAGGATTAAACTGCAAATTAGCAACAAGAAAAACTAGATTCATGGAGAAATTATTACATAAATTCATGAAGACTAAACAGTACACTATTGAATGAAAAAATCAAAAAGGATATCAATAAATTCATGGAATCAAATGATGATGAGAAAACAATACACCAAAACCTTTGGGACACAATGAAGGCAATCCTAAGAGGAATTTATAGCTCTAAGTGCCTATATTAAGAAATTAGAGAGTTCACAAGTAAACAATTTGATGCTTCACCTTAAGACCATGGAGAAAGGAAGAGCAAAGCAAACCCAAAATCAGTAGATAGGAAGAAATAGTAAAGATTAGGGAAGAAATTAATGAAATAGAAACAACAAAAACAGTACAAAGAATCAGTGAAACAAAGAGTTGGTTCTTTGAAAGGTGTGATGGTTTGATTCAGGTGTCCCCCATAAACTTAGGTGTTCTGAATGCTAGATCCCCAGATGATGGAGAGTTGGGAAGTAATGCTGCCTGGAGGCAGTGTATTGTTGGGGCGGGCTTGTGAGTGTTATAGGTAGTTTCCCCTTGCCAGTGTTTGGCATACTCTCCTGTTTCTATGTTGGCCAGGGGGTGATGTCCACCCTCTGCTCATGCCATCATTTTCCTCTGATGTCGTGGAGCTTCCCCTAGAGTCTATAAGCCAAAATAAACCTCTTTTTCCCACAAGCTGCTCTTTGTTGGGTGATTTCTACCAGCAATGCAAACCTGACTGCAACAGTAAAGTGGTACTGAGGAGTGAGATTGCTGCTATGTGGCTTTGGCCTTTTGGAGCTGATTTTCAAGAGGAATGTGGAAGGATTTGAACCCTTGGCCTAAGAGATGCCTTGTAGTGCTGTAAGTACAGCTTGATGGACTATTCTGGTCAGAGTTGAAAGACCTGAATGCAATAAGAACTATAGACTGTGAGATTTGGCTTATCTTATGATGGTAAGAAAGAACTTTGCCTGGACTGGGCTAGCAATTTGTGTGGGAAGCATGCTGTTATGCCTGGGTATTGAGAAGTTGTGCAGGGTTGCTTTGCATAGAAATGAACTGGTGTGAGCAGAGAGATATGGCACAGAAAAACAAAAGAAAGAAAGAAAGAAAAATCTTCAGGTGAATTGCTGTCCATTCCGCTGCAATTGAGAGATTACAACCTTTGAGTTTGGCCCATCTGACCTGCGTTGTGGCAACAGGAAGAATGTAGACTCTTTTGAAGGGGCCTGAGTGCTCAAGGAGTGTCCTGTTCTTTAAAGTCTGCTTTATTCCCCTCTGGATTAACAAATTGGCACTCTACCTGGTATTGTGGATTATAAGAAATACTGGAAAGAGGGTCATTGAGTTTGCAACATGGCCTTGTGTTTTGGAAATAGCCATGGGCAGCGTGAAACAGGTTTGCTGGATGCCTGCATGGAGACCCCATGGGGCCATGAGGATGAACCATGGATTGCAGCGGAGACCCAGTGGAGTTGCAGGGACCATTAGATGGCTGCTAAGGAGCTGTCAACCCTGATGAAGTTTTCCAGGACTGTGAGTAGCCTAGCTGGAGGGGCAGAATTGGAATGCCAGAGACTTATTGCTGGTTAGAATTATCAGCCTTTATATTTGTCACTGGCTAGAGTTGTTGGACTTGAAGCTACAGAGTTTGATGTTTGCCCCAGTTGTTTTAAATCTTGTATTGGTTTAATATTTCTTTGCTATGCCCAATGCCATATTTTGGAGTGTGAATGTTTATTTTGTGCCATTATGGGTTTTTTGAGGTTATTTTTTGGTCTTATGGTCAATTAAAAGATCTTACTGGACTATGAAGATGTTTGAACATCATTGGGATTGATTAAAAAAAAAAAACTATGGGGAATTTTAAAGTTGCACTGAATGCATTGTATTTTACATCATGTATGGATATCAGTTTATGGTGGTAAGGGGGGAATGTGGTGATTTGATTCAGGTGCCCCCCATAGACTTAGGTGTTCTGAATGCTAGATCCCCAGATGATGGAGATTTGGGATTTAATGCCTCCCAGAGGGAGTGTATTGTTGGGGGTGGACTTATGGGTATTATAGCCAGTTTCCCCTTGCCAGTGTTTAGCATACTCTCCTGTTGCTATGGTACACCTTAAGTTAGCCAGGGGTGATGTCCACCTGATTCTCATGCCATCATTTTCCCCTGCCATTGTGGAGCTTACCCTTGAGCCTATAAGCCAAAATAAACCTCTTTTTCCTACTAGCTACTCTTGGTTGGGTGATTTCTACCAGCAGTGTAAACCTGACTGCAACAAAAGAATAAAAAGATTGATAAACCCTTAGCAAATATGACTAGAAGAAAGAGAGAAGAGACAAAAATTAATAAAAGTAGAGATGTAAAAGGCACCATTACAACAAATAGCAAAAAAATTCAGAAAGTCAGAAGGACACACTTTAAGAATATATAAGCCTGTAAATGTGAAAATCTGAAAGAAATGGATAATTTTCTTGATTCATATGACCTAAAAAAATTAAATCAAGATTAGATAAACCATTTAAATAGACATATAACAAGTATAGAGATCCAAACAGTTATTAAAAAGTCTTCCAGCTAAAAAAAAAGTCCAGGCCAAGATGGATTCCAGACCTTCATAGAGGAACTAACACCAGTGCTTCTCAAACTTTTTCATGAAATAGAAAAGGAAAGAATTTTATCAAACTTTTTCTATGAAGCCAGCATCACCCTGATACCAAAACCAGACAAAGAGAGAACAAAAAAGGAAAGTTACAGACCAATCTTTCTCATGAACTTAGAAGCAAACATTCTGAACAAATTATTGGCAAACACAATACAAGAATATATCAGAAATATAATTTACCCCGACTAAGTATCCCAGGGATGCAAGGATGGTTCAACATACATAAATTGATAAATGTAACACATAATATGAATGGTCTGAAGGACAAAAAAAAAAAAAACACATGATCATCTCAGTAAATGCATAAAAGGCATTTGACAAAATCCAACATCCCTTCATGTTATAAGTATTATAGAAACTGAGAATAGAAGGAATATATCTCAACATAATAAAAGTTATTTATGACAAACCTACAGCCAACATAATACTAAATGGGGAAAACTTGAGGCTTTTCCACTAAATTCAGGAACAAGGCAAGGGTGTTCACTGTCCCCACTTCTATTTAATATAGTACTAGAAATATTAGCTATAGCAATAAGTAAGAGACACTCATAAAGGATATATGCATTGAAAAGGAAGAGATCAAATTATCATTATTTGCAGATAATATGATTCTATACATAAAAGAACCTAAGTACTCTATCAGCAAGCTGTTAATGCTAATAAACACTTTTAGAAACATAGCAGGATACAAAATAAATACACAGAAATCAGTAGCTTTCCTATATACTAACAATAAACATGCAGAGGATGAAATCAGGGAATCTCTCCCATTTACAATTCCCTCAAAAAATAGAAGTACCTTGGAATAAACTTAACCAAGGAAGTATAGGATCTCTACAATGAGAACTTTAAAACACTCAAGCAAGAAATTGCAGAAGACACAAGGAAATGTAAAGACATCTAATGTTCTTGGATTGGAAGAATCAATATTGTGAAAATGTCAATCTCATCAAAAGCAATCTACATATTAATGCAATCCCCATTAAAATTCCTATGGCATTCTTCACAGAAATAGAAAAAACAATCCTAAAATTCATTTGGAAGCACAAAAGACCTCAAATAGCCAAAACAATTTTGAGCAACAAAAATAAAGCTGGTGGTATCACCACACCTGATTTTAATCTATATTACAGAGCCATAGTAACAAATACAGCATGGGATTGGCACAAAGACAGACATGTAGATAAATGGAACAGAATAGAGGACCCAGATGTTAATCCAGGCCACACAGCCATCTGATCTTTGACAAAAATGCCAAAAATAATAATTGGGAAAAGATAACCTCTTCAACAAGTAGTGGTTGGAAAATTGCATTTCTATATGCAGAAAAATGAAAATAGATCCTCATCTTTCTCCTTGCACAATAATCCAACCCAAGTGGATCAGGGACCTTAATATCAGAATGGAAACACTGAAATTGCTAGAGGAAAAGGTAGGGAACCCTTCAACATATTTGCATAGACAATGACTTTCTGAATATAACCCCAATTGCGTAGAAAATAAAACCAGTAATCAACCACTAGCATTTCATGAAGTTACTAAGCTTTTGTACTGCAAAGGACCTTGTGAATAGAGCAAAGAAACAACCTACAGAATGGGAGAACAATAGTTGCCAGATACATATTTGACAGAGTGTTAATATCCAGAATACACAAAGATCTCAAAAAACAGAACAATAAAAAATCAAACAACCCAACTGACAAAACAGGCTATGAAACTACATAAAGAGTTCTCAAAAGAAGAAATACAATAGGATATAAACATCTAAAACAGTGTTCTACATCCTTAGCCATCAGGGAAATGCAAATTAAAACTACTTTGTGATTCCATCTCACTCCTATCAGATTGGCTACCATCAAGAAGACAATTGACAAGAAATGTTGGCAAGGATACAGAAAATGGGGAGCCCTTCCACAGTGTTGGTGAGAATGTAATCTGGTACATCCATTGTGGAAATCAGTGTGGAGGTTCTTAAGACTGCTAAAAACAGATTTACCATATGATCCAGCTATAGCACTCCTATGCCTTTATCCTAATGATTCTTCTCACTACCTTAGAGATACTTTCACAACCACATTTATTGCTGCTCTATTCACAATAGCTGGAAACTATCTACATGTCCCTCAATTGATGAATGGATAATACAGATGTACATTTGCACAATGGAGTTCTACTGAGCAGAAAAGAGAAATGAAAGTATGAAATTTTCAGGGAAATGGATGGATATAGAAAGGATTATATTAAATGAGGTAACCCAGGCCCAGAAATCCAAACATCACATGTCTCTCTCATGTGGGGGTCCTAGCTACAAATGTATGGAACCAAAAATTGGTAGCAGAGGCCAGTTAAGCTCGAAAAAGGATATGAAGGAGGGAGGAGAAAGAATGACTTAAGGGGATGGTATTGTATATATTTAAGTAGAAGAACAGATTACAGTGATTGGAAAAGCCTAAGTCCAGAGGAAGGGATTGTATAAAATAAGGGTGGGGATACCAGGACTTCTGGTTAAGATGGTGGCGTAGGTACCACGCCAAAGCAGCCTAGGGGGGAAAAAGACCAAAAAATCTCAGCAAAATACACACTTTTACTAAAAAGTGAGGTGTATAGGAAAATGAAGCGGCAGCGGAGAAATAGAAGAGTTCTAGAGCATCCAGAGCCTGCACAGGCAGGAAAAGCGGCTCCGGCAGCTCGGCCAACCGCCGTGGCTGCGGCACACCAGAAAGCCGCCAGGCTCGGCTTGAGCCGCAGGAAAAGCCAGGTGCGGGAGCCTCCCCTCACACCGCACTCTCCGCAAATCAGGAAACGTGAGGGGAGAGCAGCAGCGAGCAACGGAGGAGCAGACCGCGAGGTAGAAGAACGCTTGGAGCAGTGAGAGAACCAGAGCAGCTGCGGCTCCCACCCCTCCCCCACCGCCTGAGCCCAGCTCCGGCAAACAGAGCAGCGGCCCGGGACCCGGCCACACCAACTTGGGCTGACAGCGGGACCCAAGCAGGAGCAGAGTTCGGCAGCAACATCAGCGGCTCCAGCACCGGTAACAGCGGCCCCAGCAGCAGCAGACCCAGGAGTGGCAACAACGGCAGACTCGGCAGCAGCAGCTTCAGGGGGAGCAGCGGCAGTGGACACAGCAGCAGCAGCTTCAGCAGCAGTGGTGGCTCCAGCAGTGGCAGCTATAGCAGCAGCAGAGGCAGCAGCAGCGGTGGGCCCAGCAGCAACAAATTCAGCAGCAGTGGCTACAGTCCCAGCAGGGGCAGCTTGAGCAGCAGCAGTTCCAGCAGCAGGGGTGCTGATCTGCAGGGCCACACTTGCCAGGCTCGGTTTGCCCTGCAGGAAAAGAAAGTGCCCAGCTCCAGAAATCAGAACAGCAGCCCGACGACCCAGGCAGCAACTTGACTGAGATCAAAATCATCCAAGGTAACTGGGATTGCACCAGGGAAGGGTCTCACTTGGTCGCAAGTTGACTAGGATCCCTCAACAGACCAGAAATCTTAACCTCTTTGTTGATAGAGGATCTGGTCGTTATAATAACTACTCTTGCATACATACTCGGGGCTGTTTTTGATTGAATGTGTACAGTGTTTAGTTAAATTTTAGAATCTACCTGTATTTTATTCCACTCAGCCTGCTTGAATACACCTATAGCAGGGAAACTCAACCCCTAACAACATCTTTGTAGATACTCTGAGAGTCTTAAGAGCCACACCTAACACCTTAAGGTCCTACCCTGAAAATATGTTACATCAAATCAATTGATACAGCTAAGAATACCCAGCTAGCTAGAAAATCCAAGCATCAACTTAATCCAAGATGCAAAAATATATACATTATAACACAAGAAACACTAAAAAGCAAGACGATATAAATCCACCTAAAAGTATTAATGCATCAGAAATGTCCTCCACTGAGAAAGAGTTAGAGGAAATGCCTGAGAAAGAGTTCAAAAGAATGATTATAAATATGTTCAAAGAGGTCAAAGAACACATCAAAACAATCAAAGAAGAAATCAAAGAGGAAATCAAAGAGGAAATCAAAGGAATCAAAGAAGATGCAGGACACCAATTTAATGAAATAAAGAAGGCAATACAAGACATAAATAAGGAAATAGCAATAATAAAGAAAAACCAGTCAGAATTACTAGCAATGAAGAACACAGTTAATGAAATAAAAACCTCTGTAAAAAATCTCACCAGTAGGATGGATGAGGGAGAGGACAGAATATCTAAGCTAGAAGACCAGGTGGCAGACCTAATACAGTCCAACAAAGAGAAAGACAAACTTATAAAAAAGTATGAGTGGGAATTTCAAGATATTTGGGACACTATGAAAAGATCCAATATAAGAATTCAGGGCATAGTAGAAGGAGAAGAACTCCACTCCAGAGGCATAGTAGGCATCTTCAACAAAATCATAGAAGAAAATTTCCCCCAAATTGGGAAAGAGGTGCGAATGCAGATACAGGAAGCCTTTAGAACCCCAGCCAGACAAAACCCAGAAAGAACCTCTCCTCGCCATATTATAATCAAACTTCCAAACACACACACCAAAGAAAAAATATTTTAGAGAGAAAAATCAAGTTACCTACAAAAGCAAGCCCATCAGGATTACAGCAGATTATTTAACACAAACTTTTAAAGCCAGAAGAGCTTGGAGTGATATATTCCAAGTTCTGAAAGATAACAACTGTCAACCAAGGTTACTTTATCCTGCAAAGTTATCCATTCAAATAGATGGAGAAATAAAGTCATTCCATGACAAAATCAGGTTAAAGGAGTATTTGAAGACAAAACCAGCTCTACAGAAAATACTTGATAGAATCCTCCATGCTGAACAAAAGGAAAAGCACACATATAAGGAACCTAGAAAAAAGCAATACTCAAATACTAGTTAACAGAAGAGAGCACAGGTAGAACGAGAAACACACACACACACACACACAAAAATGGCAAACATAAATACACACCTTTCAATAATATCTCTTAATATCAACGGCCTCAATGCCCCAACGAAAAGACATAGTTTTGCAGACTGGGTTAAAAAGCAGGATCCTACAATTTGTTGTCTCCAAGAAACTCACCTTTCTACAAAGGATAGACATTATCTTAGGGTGAAAGGTTGGAAGACGGTGTTTCAAGCAAATGGGCCTAGAAAACAAGCAGGGGTTGCTATCCTAATCTCAGACAGGGTAGACTTTAGTCTGACGTTAGTCAAGAAAGATAAGGAAGGTCATTTATATTGATTAAGGGCACACTTCAACAGGAGGACATTACAATCCTAAACATATATGCACCTATCATGGGGGCTCCCATATTCATCAAACAAACACTATTAGAACTAAGGACACAGATAACACCAAACACAGTGGTGGTGGGTGACTTTAACACCCCACTCTCATCAATTGACAGGTCATCCCAGGAAAAAATAAACAGAGAGGCACCTGGACTAAATGAGGTCATAGAAGGAATGGACTTAACAGATATATACATGACATTTCATCCAAAGGCTACAGAATATACATTCTTTTCAGCAGCACATGGAACATTCTCTAAAATAGACCATATATTAGGACACAAAGCAAATCTTAACAAATTCAGGAAAATTGAAATAATTCCTTGCATTCTATCTGATCACAATGGAATTAAACTACAAATCAGTAGCAAGAAAGGCTATAGAGCATACACAAAATCATGGAAACTAAACAATACACTACTAAATGATGAGTGGGTCAATGAAGAAATCAAAAAGGAAATCAAAAAATTTATAGAGTCAAACGATAATGAGAACACAACATACCAAAATCTCTGGGACACAATGAAGGCAGTTCTAAGAGGTAAATTTATAGCCTTAAGTGCCTATATTAAGAAATTAGAAAGGTCACAAGTAAACGACCTAATGCTTCGCCTTAAAGCCTTGGAAAAAGAAGAACAAGGCAAACCAAAAATCAGTAGACGGAAAGAAATAATAAAGATTAGGGCAGAAATTAATGAAATAGAAACAAAAAGAACAATCCAAAGAATTAATGAAACAAAGAGTTGGTTCTTTGAAAGGATAAACAAGATTGATAAACCCTTAGCAAATCTGACCAAAAGAAAGAGAGAAGAGACACAAATTAATAAAATCAGAGATGAACAAGGTAACATCACAACAGATTCCAGAGAAATCCAAAAAATCATAGGGACATACTATAAAAGCATATACTCCACAAAGTATGAAAATCTGAAAGAAATGGATGATTTCCTTGATCTATATGACCTACCTAAATTAAATCAAAATGAGATTAATCACTTAAATAGACCTATAACAAACATGGAGATCTGAACAGTTATCAATAATCTCCCAACTAAAAAAGCCCAGGCCCGGATGGATTCACTGCTGAATTTTACCAGACGTTTAAGGAAGAGCTAACACTATTGCTTCTTAAGCTTTTCCAGGAAATATAAAAAGAAGGAATTCTACCAAACTCCTTCTATGAGGCCAGCATCACCCTGATACCAAAACCAGGCAAAGATAGAACAAAAAAAGAAAATTACAGACCAATCTCCCTCATGAACACAGATGCAAAAATTCTCAACAAAATATTGGCAAACAGAATACAAGAGTATATCAAAAAGATCATTCACCCTGACCAAGTAGGCTTTATCCCAGAGATGCAGGGATGGTTCAACATACACAAATCTATAAATGTAATACATTACATAAACGGGTTGAAGGACAAAAATCACATGATCATCTCATTAGATGCAGAGAAAGCATTTGACAAAATCCAACATCCCTTCATGATAAAAGTCCTACAGAGACTGGGAATAGAAGGAACATATCTCAATATAATAAAGGCTATTTATGACAAGCCTACAGCCAACATATTACTAAATGGGGAAAAACTGGAAGCTTTTTCACTAAAATCAGGAACAAGACAAGGGTGTCCACTGTCCCCACGTCTATTTAATATAGTTTTGGAAGTCTTAGCCATAGCAATAAGGCAAGAGACACACATAAAAGGGATACAAATTGGAAAGGAAGAGATCAAGTTATCATTATTTGCAGATGACATGATTCTATACATAAAGGACCCTAAAGACTCTACTAGCAAGCTGTTAGAGCTGATCAAAACCTACAGCAATGTATCAGGATACAAAATAAATACACAGAAATCAGTAGCCTTCATATATGCTAACAACAAACACACTGAGGATGAAATCAGAGAATCACTCCCATTCACAATTGCATCAAAAAAAAATAAAGTAACTTGGAATAAACCTAACCAAGGAAGGAAAGAATCTATACAATGAGAACATTAAAACACTCAAGTGAGAAATTGTAGAAGACACTAGAAAGTGGAGAAACATCCCTTGTTCCTGGATTGGAAGAATCAATATTGTGAAAATGGCAATCTTACCTAAAGCAATCTACACATTTAATGCAATCCCTATCAAAATTCCAAAGGCTTTCTTCATGGAAATAGAAAAAACAATCCAAAAATTCATTTGGAATCACAAAAAACCTCGAATATCTAAAATAATACTGAGCAACAAAAAAGAGGCTGGTGGTATCACCATACCTGATTTTAACCTATACTACAGAGCCATAGTAACAAAAACAGCATGGTACTGGCACAAAAACAGACATGTAGATCAGTGGAACAGAATAGAGGGCCCAGATGTAAGCCCAAGTAGCTATAGCCACCTGATATTCGATAAAAATGCCAAAAATACTCATTGGAGAAGAGACAGCCTCTTTAGCACATGGTGTTTTGAAAACTGGATAAATATCTGCAGAAGGATGAAAATAGATTCTTCTCTCTTGCCATGCACAAGAATTAAGTCCAAATGGATTAAAGACCTTAACATCAGACCGGAATCTCTGAAACTGCTAGAGGACAAAGTAGGGGAAACCCTTCAACATATTGGTCTTGGCAAAGACTTTCTGAATACAACTCCAATTGCTCAGGCAATAAAACCACAGATTAACCACTGGGACCTAATGAAATTACAAAGATTTTGCAACGCAAAGGACACAGTGAAAAAAGCAAAGAGGCAACCTACAGAATGGGAAAAAATCTTCGCCAGCTATATATCTGATAGAAGATTAATATGTAGGATATACAAAGAACTCAAAAAGTTAAATAATAAGGAATCAAACAAGCCAATCAAAAAATGGGTTATGGAGCTAAATAGAGAGTTCTCAAAGGAAGAAATACGAATGGCATATAAGCATCTAAAAAAAAATGTTCTACGTTACTAGTCATCAGGGAAATGCAGATTAAAACTACATTGAGATTCCATCTCACTCCTGTCAGACTGGCCACCATCATGAAAACAAATGATCATAAATGTTGGCGGGGATGTGGAAAAAAAGGAACCCTTCTGCACTGCTGGTGGGAATGCAATCTGGTCCAGCCATTGTGGAAAACAGTGTGGAGGTTCCTAAAACAGCTAGTGATTGATCTACCATATGACCCAGCTATAGCACTCCTAGGCATATATCCAAAGGACTCATCTCATTTCCTTAGAAGTACATGCACAACCATGTTTATTGCTGCTCAATTTATAATAGCTGGGAAATGGAACCAGCCTAGATGTCCCTCAACAGATGAGTGGATAATGAAGATGTGGTACATTTATACAATGGATTTGTACTCAGCGGTAAAGAAAAATGAAGTTATGAAATTTGCAGAAAAATGGATGGACCTGGAAAGTATTATACTAAGTGAGGTAACCCAGGCCCAGAAAGCCAAGCACCACATGTTCTCTCTCATATGTGGATCCTAGCTACAGATGACTGGGCTTCTGTGTGAGAATGAAAATACTTAGTAGCAGAGGCCAGTAAGTTGAAAAGGAGACATAAAGGGTGGAGAAAGGAAGGGAGGAGGATACTTAATAGGTTGTTACTGCATATATGTATTACAATGATTGTATAGGGGAGGTAATATAATGGAGAATGGAATTTCAAATGGGAAAGTGTGGGGGTGGGGACGGAGGGAATTACCATGGGATATATTTTATAATAATGGAAAATGTTAATAAAAAAAAAGAAAACCTCATAAAAAAAAAAAAAGAAATTAGAAAGGTCGCAAGTAAACGACCTAATGCTTCGCCTTAAAGCCTTGGAAAAAGAAGAACAAGGCAAACCAAAAATCAGTAGACGGAAAGAAATAATAAAGATTAGGGCAGAAATTAATGAAATAGAAACAAAAAGAACAATCCAAAGAATTAATGAAACAAAGAGTTGGTTCTTTGAAAGGATAAACAAGATTGATAAACCCTTAGCAAATCTGACCAAAAGAAAGAGAGAAGAGACACAAATTAATAAAATCAGAGATGAACAAGGTAACATCACAACAGATTCCAGAGAAATCCAAAAAATCATAGGGACATACTATAAAAGCATATACTCCACAAAGTATGAAAATCTGAAAGAAATGGATGATTTCCTTGATCTATATGACCTACCTAAATTAAATCAAAATGAGATTAATCACTTAAATAGACCTATAACAAACATGGAGATCTGAACAGTTATCAATAATCTCCCAACTAAAAAAGCCCAGGCCCGGATGGATTCACTGCTGAATTTTACCAGACGTTTAAGGAAGAGCTAACACTATTGCTTCTTAAGCTTTTCCAGGAAATATAAAAAGAAGGAATTCTACCAAACTCCTTCTATGAGGCCAGCATCACCCTGATACCAAAACCAGGCAAAGATAGAACAAAAAAAAAGAAAATTACAGACCAATCTCCCTCATGAACACAGATGCAAAAATTCTCAACAAAATATTGGCAAACAGAATACAAGAGTATATCAAAAAGATCATTCACCCTGACCAAGTAGGCTTTATCCCAGAGATGCAGGGATGGTTCAACATACACAAATCTATAAATGTAATACATTACATAAACGGGTTGAAGGACAAAAATCACATGATCATCTCATTAGATGCAGAGAAAGCATTTGACAAAATCCAACATCCCTTCATGATAAAAGTCCTACAGAGACTGGGAATAGAAGGAACATATCTCAATATAATAAAGGCTATTTATGACAAGCCTACAGCCAACATATTACTAAATGGGGAAAAACTGGAAGCTTTTTCACTAAAATCAGGAACAAGACAAGGGTGTCCACTGTCCCCACGTCTATTTAATATAGTTTTGGAAGTCTTAGCCATAGCAATAAGGCAAGAGACACACATAAAAGGGATACAAATTGGAAAGGAAGAGATCAAGTTATCATTATTTGCAGATGACATGATTCTATACATAAAGGACCCTAAAGACTCTACTAGCAAGCTGTTAGAGCTGATCAAAACCTACAGCAATGTATCAGGATACAAAATAAATACACAGAAATCAGTAGCCTTCATATATGCTAACAACAAACACACTGAGGATGAAATCAGAGAATCACTCCCATTCACAATTGCATCAAAAAAAAATAAAGTACCTTGGAATAAACCTAACCAAGAAAGTAAAGAATCTATATAATGAGAACTTTAAAACACTCAAGCGAGAAATTGTAGAAGACACTAGAAAGTGGAGAAACATCCCTTGTTCCTGGATTGGAAGAATCAATATTGTGAAAATGGCAATCTTACCTAAAGCAATATACACATTTAATATAATCCCTATCAAAATTTCAAAGGCTTTCTTCATGGAAATAGAAAAAACAATCCAAAAATTCATTTGGAATCACAAAAAACCTCGAATATCTAAAATAATACTGAGCAACAAAAAAGAGGCTGGTGGTATCACCATACCTGATTTTAACCTATACTACAGAGCCATAGTAACAAAAACAGCATGGTACTGGCACAAAAACAGACATGTAGACCAGTGGAACAGAATAGAGGGCCCAGATGTAAGCCCAAGTAGCTATAGCCACCTGATATTCGATAAAAATGCCAAAAATATTCATTGGAGAAGAGACAGCCTCTTCTGCAAATGGTGTTTTGAAAACTGGTTATATATCTGCAGAAGGATGAAAATAGATTCTTCTCTCTTGCCATGCACAAGAATTAAGTCCAAATGGATTAAAGACCTTAACATCAGACCGGAATCTCTGAAACTGCTAGAGAACAAAGTAGGGGAAACCCTTCAACATATTGGTCTTGGCAAAGACTTTCTGAATGCAACCCCAATTGCTCAGGCAATAAAACCACAGATTAATCACTGGGACCTCATGAAGTTACAAAGATTTTGCACCGCAAAGGACACAGTGAAAAAGGCAAAGAGATAACCTACAGAGTGGGAAAAACTCTTCGCCAGCTATATATCTGATAGAGGATTAATATCTAGGATATACAAAGAACTCAAAAAGTTAAATATTAAGGAATCAAACAAGCCAATAAAAAATGGACTATGGAGCTAAATAGAGAGTTCTCAAAGGAAGAAATACGAATGGCATATAAGCATCTAAAAAAATGTTCTACGTCACTAGTCATCAGGGAAATGCAGATTAAAACTACATTGAGATTCCATCTCACTCCTGTCAGATTGGCCACCATCATGAAAACAAATGATCATAAATGTTGGCGGGGATGTGGAAAAAAAGGAACCCTTCTGCACTGCTGGTGGGAATGCAATCTGGTCCAGCCATTGTGGAAAACAGTGTGGAGGTTCCTAAAACAGCTAGTGATTGATCTACCATATGACCCAGCTATAGCACTCCTAGGCATATATCCAAAGGACTCATCTCATTTCCTTAGAAGTACATGCACAACCATGTTTATTGCTGCTCAATTTATAATAGCTGGGAAATGGAACCAGCCTAGATGTCCCTCAACAGATGAGTGGATAATGAAGATGTGGTACATTTATACAATGGATTTGTACTCAGCGGTAAAGAAAAATGAAGTTATGAAATTTGCAGAAAAATGGATGGACCTGGAAAGTATTATACTAAGTGAGGTAACCCAGGCCCAGAAAGCCAAGCACCACATGTTCTCTCTCATATGTGGATCCTAGCTACAGATGACTGGGCTTCTGTGTGAGAATGAAAATACTTAGTAGCAGAGGCCAGTAAGTTAAAAAGGAGACATAAAGGGTAGAGAAAGGAAGGGAGGAGGATACTTAATAGGTTGATATTGTATATATGTAATTACAATGATTGTAATGGGGAGGTAATATGATGGAGAATGGAATTTCAAATGGGAAAGTGTGGGGGTGGGGAGGGAGGGAATTACCATGGGATATATTTTCTAATCATGGAAAATGTTAATAAAAATTTATATAAAAAAAACAAAAAAAAAGAAGGGTGGGGGAGGGGTTGTGAGAGGGTCAATCAAAATTCAAGATATTTTGAATAAGACATATGAAAACCTAATTTTTTTGAATAATGGCACATCCAGAAGCCATAGATTGTTAGTAGAAAATTTTCAGTACTAGGATGGGATGCCTTTACCTAGTTGCTGGCCAGAGAGGTCCTGTTGCCTCAAAAACATTACATTCTTTTGCCAAGACCCTTAGTTTCCCTTGAGAAACAGATGGTAAGACCCTGTTGTTGAAGACTTCACAGGCCTGAGTGGCAAAGTCACTGAGAAATCAATCTGGTGCTGTGTTGAAAATGTTCTCCCTTTAGAGCAGCTAACTGAATGCTGGAAAAAGCTGCACTGCATGCAGCCCTATGGGAGACAGAAGTCATCAGCGGTAAAAGCAGTGGACAGTGGAAATCCTCAAGTTTGGCCAGACAGGCCAAATGACTGAATGAGTGCAATAATGGCATGTCTGCTCTGGGGGAAACCAATTGCTCTCTAATTGGACTGAAGGCCCACTCTATTGGAAGGATGTCTGGTACTGAAAAACCTAATCAAGGGAAGGGGAGGTCATGAGCCTTAGGGTATAAAGCCTGCTCTTGTCTGGATAAATGCATATATTATGTGCACCAAATTGTCCTGAAAACACCACACTTAATGTTCATGCTCATATATTAATGCTACTCTCACTTCTGGTTAGAGAAGCTTCTCTTTTCAGATGACGATAACCACTGGGATGACCCAAAAGACAGCATAGTGCTGAGAAGAAGGGATGGAGGAGTGTCCACTGAAACAGCTTTATCACAGCCTCCAAGGCTCAGGTTCCACTGTGGAAGAGGTGGCAGAAAAATATAAGAGCCAAAGGAAGGGGACCACTCCTTACAATGCAACTGTCCAGACAGAAATTGGCCTTGATATCCATGACCTCACAGTGCCAAGCAATACCTACATAAGACTCTCATAATAGGAGAAAAAAGGATGACCTCAAATTAAAAGAAAGACTAATGGGGAGAGAAAGGCGATATGATGGAGAGCAGAATTGTGAAGGATAAAGTGGGGGAGGATAGGGAAATACCATGGTTAATGTCTGTAAATATAGAACTTGTCAATAAAAAATATATATATATCCTGAGATATAAACAAGAATGTTCATGACAGTGTGAGTTAGAATAGCAAGAAAGCTTGAATGCCTAGATGTCAAACAATAGCTGTTTGCCTAAGTGACCACAACAGGCACAGAGTGGGAATCTGCAAAGTAATCCTAGGTAAAGTCACAAAGGGATTTTTGATGTACATGTGAAAATGCTCACCTTGTATCTTAAACTAAAATGGTAAGCAAGCTTACATTCATGCATATGACTTGTGTGCCCTTATGGGGTATAGATACATATTGCATGGACCTGAGTCCTACTGCCAGCAAAGGAGAAGCAGAGCTACTTCCTCAGGCTCTGGTCTTGGTCTCTTTCTAAAATGACTTTTCTGGGGAGACAGCATTTCTATTGTCTGTGCAGTTGAGGTTATCCTCTTGCCTAGGTCCCATGGCGGATGGTTGGGAGGGGCACAGAGGGAAGACCCCCTTTCTTCAGAAATGACAGCTCACCCCAGGATGGGTGTGATCCTATCTCTGTCAGTCAGGCCTCATGGCCAGGATCACAGGGTTCTCTGCCTTTCCCAGCCTCAATGAGCATGGCAGGACACAACAGCAGGTTGATGGTCTGTGGTTGGCCACTCAGAGGAATATTATCAAAGAGACACCAGTGGTGCTTGGTAATCAAATCACCAGTCAAAGTAGAAAGATATCAGCTGGGGCAGGAGAGACTCTGGAGGAGTCAGGCACAGCAGGAAGTGAAGAATTCACATGCTTGCTGACTTAGCCAAGACAGCTGTCCATTACATTCCTATATTTAAGTGAATTTTAATTTAGCAATATTACTAGAGTGCACAGCTGAGCTCCATAGATCCCCTTCCTGCTGATTCGTATATAAGATGGAAAAGCCATTCAGCCAGACTGGACTGTCTTTACTGCTTATACTGAACAAAGTACATCAGTGACAACCTCTGATTCAATCAGGGTCCCAGCATGAGAAAGAATTTCCTTCAGGTGGCTTGGTGGAAGATCTTTTAATGAAAACTCTCCATACAAAGAAGGGCAAGGTTAGGGAGACAGCAAGAGGGGTGATGAATGCAGGGAAAGGTAATAATGGACTGTCACTGTCCTTAGGTCTCTGGAAAGAGAGAGGAGGATGTGGGGCTTGGGAAGGGACTCACAAAAGATGTATGGGGTGTGCCATAGCAGAAGGCAGTTGGAAGAAATACCCCAATCATTTCCTGATTCTAGCCATTGCCTTGCATGGTTGACTAAAGCTTGAAATAGCTTAGCAAAGTTGCCTGAGGTAGGAGAACCCCTTCATTAATGTTCACACTGTTTGAATGGTCTTATTTAGAAGTAAGGTTTTCAGCGGTGAATTAAGAATCTTGTTCTCTCTAGTTTAGTGCAGGCTATAAACCCAATGGCTGGTGTGCCTGTAAGAAGAGGAGGGGGCACAGACAGCCACACAGATGAAAAGCCATATGCACATGGAGACAAAAAATGGAAATGTGGCAGATACCAAGCAAGGGACAGCCAGGATGACCATAAGCCTCCTATGCCTTTGTGGGGAGGTCCTGCCCTGCTGCTGTCCTGCTTTTGGACTTCTGGCCTCCAGAACTGTACAAGTATAGACTTCTGTTATTTTAATTCATCTTGTTTGTGGTCACTCGCCACCTCAGGGGTAGGTTCTGATGTGGCATGAGGTGGTGTTCTGAGGTGGGACAGGAAGAGTTCAAAGAGGACCACTTGCACAGCCTTCTTCCAGGTGGCCAAGATGGCAAGAGTGCTTTCTGTATGGAACTGTATAAAACAGACTGATCTTGCCCACTGTACAGAGAAAGAGGCTCATGGAATTGGAGGAATGAATGGATAAGGAAAATGAAAAGCAGACAGAAACATGGGTGCTCCAGGGGCTAGGATTTACCCAGAATAGTATTAGAGAGGGAACTTTGGGGTGAGACCCACAACAGACAAAACAATATTGTGAAAAAGTAAAGAGATTTGGAAGACTCATGTGTTCCAAGTATAATAAAGCTTCAGTTGCCAAAATCAATGAGGTTTTAGATTTATAAACATGGAGCTCAAAGGAACAAATTGACCACCAGATAGAAACTCACAGTTTCAGTCAATTAACTTTCTGCAAGGGTACCAAGATGGGTAGAAAGCAGATTTTGATAAATTTTTGATAAACGATCAAAATTACTGCATATCCTCATGCCAAAGAATGAAGCTGCATATTAGCTTTATGCCACATTAATATAACAAGAGAATGGAACAAGGACACAAACTAAGAGATAAAAGAATAAATGTTGGTGATCTTAGCTCAGACCATGGTTTCTTAGATATGACAACAAAACAAAGAGAGAAAGAAAAAATAAAGTGGGTTCAATCAAAATTAAAAAAATATATTTATGTCTTGAAATATCCTGTAAAGAAATTAGAAAGTATAATCTACAGAATCCACAGGTGCATTTGAAGCCATTTATCTGATAAGAGACTCATATTGGGCTGGAGAGATGGCTCAGCTGTTAAGATACATGCAGGCAAAGCTAAAGGACCTATGCTCAATTCCCAGGACCCATGTAAGCCAAATGCACAAGGTGGTGCATGCATCTGAAGTTTGTTTGCACTGGCTGGAGGCTCTGGCATGCCCATTCTCTCTCTCTCTCCCCATATTTCTCTCTCAAATAAATAAAAATTAAAAAAAAACAGATGCATATCTAGGCTATAAGTATTAGTTACTTTCTCATTGCTGGGAAAAAATATCTGACCAGAAGTAACTTAAGGATTAAAAAAGCTTATTCTGACTTAAAGTTCTAGGAGATACTTAGCACTCTGGTGGGAAAGACATGACAGCAGCTGGAGGTCAGCTCAGCTGATCACATTTGCAGGCAGGAAGTAGAGGGTGATAAGGAAGTAGGGCCATGCTACAAACTTCAAGGCCCTCCAGATTGAGTCACTTTCTCCACCAAGGTTTCACATTCTAAAGGTTCTACAACCAGTGTCACTGGCTGGGAATCAAGTGTTCAAACACATGAAACTGTGTGGGACATTTTATATTCAAACAACATGCATTCTTACACATCATACATATAAAACATCATACACATGCATCTTTTAAAAATAGCAAAGGACTTGAGCAGATATTCTTCACAGAAGAGAAGCATGCTAAAAGATTCTCAATATCATTATTTAAGAAAATACACATCAAGGGGTATGTGCAGCTGCCTGGAGTGAGGAGGCCAGACCCCTGTTTCTGGGCTCCTCCCACATCCCTGGCCTGGGTTACCTGCATGGACAATATGCGAATGGACACTGTGGTGTGTAGCAAATAGATCAGACTCCTCCTTCCTGGCTATTTCCAGTTCCCTGGTCCAAGTTTTCTGGGACTGTCTCTGTGCTGGAGGGTGCATCTCAGAGTAAATAGGCCAGATCCCTGTTGCCTGGATCCTCCAAGTCCCCTAGTCCTGGTAGGTCCCATTGTGCCTTGCTTGAGGAGGCCTGGTCCCTGTGTGAGCTGTGGAATAAGGCCTTTTACTCTGGTATCCTGACTGGCCACTGGGTACCAACATCCCTCTTCACCTGAGTCAGAGAGTGCATGGGCCAAAGGATAAAAACTTGCTTTCTCCTCAATAAAATACTCTTCCTAAAATGGATAGACAACAATGCAAAAAAGCCAATGAAAGTCAGAAAACTGAGAGATTTCCACCAAGGATTCTTAGTCCTACAATGGAAGCTTCCAATGAAATCATAGAAAAATCAACAGAAATTCATGCTCAAAATGAACAACACCCCACTGATTTAAAAAATCTCTGAACTGGAAGCAACCCACAGAGAACCAACAACTGTATCAAGGAAAATGAACAGATTTGTCTCCTAGGGTATTCAGCTTTTGGCAGCAGGCTTAACTTGACTAAAGAAAATGTCAGAACCCTCCAAAGAGATATGAGTAAATTGAATGTGATTTAAGAAATGGAAGATCTCAACAACCAGTTTTAAGCTTAATGAATACTTGATTAAGTGCAAGAATTAATTCCAGTAGGTATCAAGAAAATCAGAACTTGAATTGAAATTGTACCTCAAAAAGAGATGGACATGATGCAAATAACACAACAAAAAAAAATCAAATAGAAATTATAAAATCCTTTCTAGAACCCCTCACTAACAGAGTTACTCATGTGGAAGACTGAACATCTGACCTAGAAGACAAGACAGAAGAAATTGATTGGGAAACCAAAAACTTTGCCAAGTTCAAAAAAATCAAGTGAACAGATTATGAGGGAACTGTGGGATACCCTAAAATGACCAAACATCTGGATCATGGGTGTACCAGAAGGACAGAAAATCCAGGCAGAGGCATAGAGACCACATTCAACAAAATTATTGAAGAAAAATCTACAAATCTCTCAAAAGACAGGCCCATCTAGATACAAGAAGCCACAGAACACCAAACAGACAGGACCAAAGATGAAACTCTCTAAGATACATCATAGCTAGAACTCTTAAAAACAAAAACAAAGAGAGAGTGTTGAAAGCAGCAAGAGAGAAACAATTCACAACATACAAAACATACAAAAGCAATCTCATCAGAATTACTTCAGATTTCTCAATGGAAAACCTGAAAGTCAGAAGGGACTGGAATTGAACACCTCAAAGTCTGAAAAACTATGGCTTCCAACCCAAGCTGCTCTACCCAGCAAAAGTATCCCTCATGATAGATGGTGAAAGGAAAACTTTCCATGAAAACCTCAACAGTATAATTATATGAACAGAAAGTCCAACCTACACAGGATACTTGAGAATACTCTACACAGAACAGTCTCAACAGCCAACAAGAAGAAGATCACACTAACCAAAATAGAGCAGGCTAAAAATAGTACAAAACACAGGAAAGCACCAAATCCCATAAAACACCTCATCATGGCAGGGATTAATTCGAATCTCATAGTAATAAACTTAAATATTAATGGTCTTAACTCCCCCATCAAAAGACACAGGTTATCAGGATGGATCAAAAAACTGGACCCTACTATCTGATACCTTGAAGAAAGCCAACTCACCACTCAAGATAGACACCTCCTCAGGGTGAAAGGTTGGAAAAAGTTATTCTAAGCAAATGGAAATATAAAAGAAAAAAGCAAGTGTTGCTATATTAACATCTGATAAAATAGACTTCAAACCAAAAGTAATCAAAAAGGACAAAGAAAGAAAGTTCTTACTCATCAAGGGAATGGTCCAACATGAACACATCACAATCATAAATATATATGTGTCAAGCACAGGGCACTACAGTTTATAAAACAAAATCTGCTCAACAATAAAATAGAAATAAACACCAATACAATCATAGTCAGAGACTTTAATACTCAACTATCATCAATAGACAGATCATCCAAGCAGAAAATCAATAGGGAAATAATAGACCTCAACATCATCATAGATCAACTAGACCTAATGGATATCTACAGAACTCTATACCCCAACTCTACTTTTCAGCAGCCCATGGAACCTTTTCGAAAATTGACCATATATTAGGCCATAAAGTGTGCCTCCACAAAGTCAGAACATTGAAGTAGCTTCCTGCATCATGTCAGATCACAATGGTTTAAAGGCAGAAATTAACAAGAGACACATCAGCAAATCCACCAGCTCTTGGAGACTAAACAACACACTTTTAAACAATAAATAGGTCATGGAAGAAATCAAAAAAGAATTTTTTTAAATTCCTAGAATTGAATGATAATGAAAACACAACTGACCAAACCTTATGAGACACAATGAAGACAGTCACAAGGGGAAAATTCATAGCCATAAATGCCTTCATTACAAATACAGAGAGATCCCAAATTTACAAGCTAACTGTCCAACAAAAGGCATTGGAAAAACAAGAATAATCCAACCCAAAGAGCAGAAACAAATAATATAAATTAATGAATTGGAAATTAAGAACAACTTTAAAAATTGATGAACAAAGAGCTGGTTGTTTGAAAAAATAAACAAGATTGACAAAACCCTGGAAAAATTGATCAAGCAAAAAAGAAAGAGAGATAGAGAGAAAGAGAGAGAGAGAGAGAGAGAGAGAGAGAGAGAGAGGGAGAAAGAGAGAGAGAGAGAAGTCTCAAATAAACAAAATCAGAAATGAAAATGGAGAGATCACAACAGACATCAATGAAATTGAAAGAATCATCTGGACATACTTCCAAAACCTGTACTCCACAAAATTACATAATTTGGAATATCCATGGAGTTTGAAAAAGTAATCAAAAACCTCCCCCAAAAGAAAAGACCAGGACCAGATTGCTTCTCAGCTGAATTCTATGAAACCTTGATTAAAGAGCTGAAATCAATTTTTCTCTAATTGTTCTCCATAACTAGAGACCAGAAAATCCTCACCAACTCCTTTTATGAAGCTCACATCACCCTAATACCAAAATCAGACAGAGATACAACAAGGAAAGAAAATTATAGGCCTATATCCCCAATGAACTTAGATGCAAAGACCCTGAACAAAATCCATGCAAACTGAATTAAATAACACATAAAAAGCATTATCCACCTTGATCAAGTAGTCTTCATACCAGAGATGCAGGGATGGTATAACATATGGAATTCAGTCAATGTAATATACAACATAAATAAACTGAACCATAAGAGCCACATAATTATCTCAATTGATGCAGAGAAGGCTTTTGACAAAATACAACGCCACTTAATGATCCAAACACTGGAAAGAATAGGCATGGAGGAATTGTATCTCAACACAATAAAGTCTATATATAAAGCTTTCAAAGCACAAATAATTCTTACTGGGGAAAAACTCAAGGATTTTCCAGTGTAAAAAAGAACCAGAGAGGAGTGCCCATGCTCACCACTGCTCTTCAACATAGTACTAGAATTACTAGCTCAAGCAACAAGACAGGAGAAAGAAAGAAAAGAATTCAAATTGGAAAGGAAGAAGTCCATTTAGCCCTATTTGCAGATGACATGATTTTGTATACAAGTGACCCAAAAGTCTCCATCTCAAAACTTCTAAAGGTGATAAATTCCTTCAGCAAAGTGGCATGATACAAAATCAATGCACAAAATTCAGTAGCTTTTCTATATGCAAAGGAGAAATATAAAGAGAAAGAAATTGATGAGGCTGTTCCATTTTCAATGACAACCAAAAAAATTAAATACCTTGGAATAACACTAACCAAGGATGTGAAAGACCTATATAAGGAAAACATAAAAACACTCAAGAAAGAAAGAGATGAGGACATGAGAATATGGAAAGTCCTCTCATGCTCCTGGGTAGATAGAATTAATATTGTGAAAATGGCAATTCTACCCAAAGCAAATACATATAACACAATATCAATACAAATACCAGCATCATTCTTCACAGAGATTGAAAAAATGATCTCAAAATTCATATGGAATGGCAGAAGGCTTCAGATATACAAATATCTTCATCAAAAAACCAAAAAACCCTCTGGTGGTATCACCATACCAGATCTGAAGCTATATTAGAAAGCTATAGTGATGAAAACAGCACAGTACTGTAATAAAGACAGAAACATAGACTGATGGAACAGAATTGAAGACCCAAACTTTAGGGCAAGCAACTACAGCTGCTTGATCTATGACAACGGCGCCAATAATGTAGACTGGAGAAAAGGCAGCATCTCCAACAAATGGTGGTGGACAAATTGGATAACCATATGCAGAAAATTGAAATTAGACCCACTCATTTTGCCATACACAAAAATCAAGTCCAAGTGGATAAAAAACCTGGATATATGACCTGAAACACTTCAACTACTGGCAGAAAAAATATGAAGCACTCTCCATGGTATAGGACTGGGAAAATACTTTCTGAACAAAACCCCAATAGCCAAAGAAATTAAACAAGCACTCAACCAATGGGATCTCATGAAGCTAAAAAGCTTTTGCATAGACAAACATACCATAAGCAGAGCCAATAGATTACCCACTTAATGAGAGAAAATCTTTGCCAGCTATAACACTGACAGAAGCCTAATATCTAGAATGTACAAAGAACTAAAAAAAAAAAAAAAACAATAAAAAAAATCAAACAACCTACTCTGTAAGTAGGACAGAGAACTAAATAGGGAGTTTTCAGAGGAATAATTACAAATGGCTAACACACACTTAAGAAAATGTTCAACATCCCTAGCCATTAGGGAAATGCAAATTAAAACAACTATGAGATTCCTCCTTACCCCAGTAAGGATAGCAAACATTAAAAAAAAATCAAATGAAAACAAATGTTGGTGAGGATGTGGAGAAATAGGGACCCTCATTCATTGTTGGTAGGAATGTAAGCTGGTACAGCCACTATGGAAATAAATATGAAAAATCCTGAAAAAGGATGAATATAGAGTTATCAACAGACCCTCCACATCTCAGTTCAGAGATATTTGCTCAACCATGTTTATAGCTGTTCAATTCATAATAGCTAAAAACTGGAATCAATCCAGGTGCCCATCATTGGATGAATGGATAACCAAGATGTGGTATATCCACACAATGGAACTTTACTCATCAGTAAGAAAAGAATGACACAATGAAATTTGTAGAAGACTGGTGGAACTTGGAACATATCATTTTAAGTGAACTCACACAATCACAGAATGACAAACATCACATGATCTCACTCATCTCTGGTTCCTAACCTGTATCAGCCTGAGTTGCTAACATATCTGAATGGCATCTTGAAGCTTAGGCAATAGGGAGGGTAGGACTTGGGGGAAGGGGAAGGGTGGGGGACACAAAACTGAACCCAAATTGAACTGGTGCCACAGAGTCCTATATCTCTGAATCAATAATGGCCATCCTATTTAATTAATACTGACTTCACTCTCTGTTGGAAAATCTGCTCCTCTTTTTCAGATGGGAGCTAAATCTAAGGAGATAAACAACCCAGTGTACTCTGCCCCAACCCCAGCTGGAACCATAGAGGAATTGGGCAAATGAACAAGACTGCTATTAGTGAATCTGATATCTGCACAGGATGAAGGAGATAGACACTGAGGAGACTCAATACCTACCAAATTAGAGATCCAGAGGCTCCTAAGTGCCCATCACTATAGTAGACTTAAAGGCTCCCAGTATGGCTCAGGGAATTTTGCAGAAGAGGGGGCAGAAAGATTGTTAGAGCCACAAGTTGGGACATTTTGCACAGAGTCATTGCCTCTCCCCTATAACTGACTGCTGCCCCCATAATGCAGGACCCACAATCCCCATGCCATTTACCTGCATCCCCAATGAGAAATGTCTGTTCAGAAAAGGGGCAGGAAGGAGAGGATGGTACCAACATGTGTTGTTTGCATGTTAAATATGTCCATACCTAATAAAAACAAACAAACATAAATAAATATTCAAAGGCAAAAACAAACACATCAAAACCATATGCCACAGGGTCTATAGCAAACAAATACACACAACAAGTGTTCATGATGATATGGGAAACTGGAACCTTTTTGCATCTCTGGTCTGATTGTAAAATGGGGTACCCACTCTGGAAAAGTTTATTTCACTGCCCAGAACTTCAGCATGGAGTTACAATATGATCTAGCAATTCCATATGTGGCTATCTTCCTTACAAAACTGAAAGTGTGTGTCTGCTGAAACCTGTGTACCTGAATATTCATACTAGCTGCAAAGTGAAAACAATCCAAATATTCATCACTGGACAAATGGTGCAACAAATTGTAGTATATCCATAAAATGGATCACTATTCAGCTGTGAAAAGAAACATAATATACATGTCATGATATGAATCAGGTTTGAAAATATTAAGCTAAGTGAAAGAAGCTAGGCTCAGAGGACCACATGGACATGCCTTGAGAGGCAAATCCATTGAGGCATATGCAGGGGCCAGGTAGAATATGCGGAGTGGTGATTCTTTCTGTAGTGGTCTTAACATCAGCTATTGGTGCTAATTACACAGCTACATGAATGCACTAAGGATCCATTGAATCAGGATCTCTAAAACTTGCCATGAAGCCAGTTGTGATGGTGCACTCCTTTAATCCCAGCACTCGGGAGGCAGAGGTAGGAGGATGGCCATGAGTTGGAGACTACCCTGAGAATACATACCCGGTTCCAGTCTCTATTCCCCAGGACCCACGTTAGCCAGATGCACAAGGGGCGCACACATCTGGAGTTCGTTTGCAGCGGCTGAAGGCCCTGGCACGCCCATTCTCATTCTCTCTCTCTCTCTCTGTCTGTCTCTCTCAAATAAATAAATAAACAAAACAATTTAAAAAATGTAACATGTGTATGAAAATATCAAAAGCAAATAAAAAATAAATAACCTTGAAATTTATTGTACATGAGGTACAATTTGAAAAATTCTAGCCTGTGAAAATGATGCATTTTTTCTTGTGTTCTCCAGAACTTTGCCTTTTTCTTTTAAAGGTATTTATTTAGTGAAGTAATTTGAAGGTCTCAAAGTTTTCCATGAGAATCAAGTCATGTTTCTGTCTCTTGTCCATATGGTTGATGTTCTGAGTTGGGTCACTTTTGCTTGTTTTTCTGTGTGGTGCTTTGGCAGGGCAGGGAGGAAACTATACTTCTATTCTGTGGTGGAAAGACAAACATTCCTGTGGAACCTTAATTACTAAACCCCTTTTAAAAGCTTTCAACATTAAAATAAGTATTTTTGTTTGCAAACATCAAAATCTCTGTTTTTATTTTTTCTTGAAAGCTATAAAGACTATGGATGTGTTTCCAAACCAAAACTGGTTGCTCTGTTGGGAAATGCATTTGTTAATTAGCTAGACTCACTAGCCCAACAGTAAGTGTACAGTTAGCCCTCCAGGTCTGTGGGTCCACCCACCTGCAGATGGAAGATGCAATCAGGCTTGTGAAGGTCATGTCTGTGCTGAACACATATAGACTTTTTTCTTGTCATTGTCCTCTATCTAAAGAGTGCAGTAAAGCAAGTATCTGCATAACACTTACATTGCATCCAGTATTATGAGGAGTTTAGTGGTGGGATTATTAGCAGCAGTGGGAAATGGGCCAGAGACCCAGCTCCACACTGTCACCCACAGCAACCCGGGATTCTCTCTTCAGAGACCTCCAGTTATGTGAGGCTGGAGTTTTTGATTTTGCTGCAGGGAGGAATGTCAGGATATGGCAACATGTACCAGAGTTGGAGTTTTAACAGATCTAAGCACAGAGGTTAACAGAAAGAGAGTTGCTCAGGGAAACAATCAGATGTGACTTCTCAAAAGACAATCACTCCTATGTTATAGCCATAGTTGTGTACAGGATTGTGAAGGTCTTTGGGGTTGCATTGCTCAAAAGATTTCTAAAAAACCACCTCTTACTTCTTTTATCCTTTTTCAATACATGAGATCATGAGTGACTCTGGAGGGGCCTTGATAGAATTACAATCTGATAAGGGGAATCCATGGATTTCAAGGGGATTTTGAGTGGATTAAGACATGTCTTTTACTATTAATGGAATATCTTGTGAGATTCCTAGCAATTTTCAGATTTACATGTTGGAAAGGATAAAGGTCATGCTCATTCCTATACCCTTAGGCCTTCAGCATGGTGCATTGCTATTTTATTTGAAATCTCCATCTAAAAAGAATATTGTCCATATGGCTTATGTTGGCAGGCTTCATAGCAAATGTTAATAATGCTAAAATTTTTAACTCTCAGATAGTGAGAGCTTCAACCAGACTCTGGGCTAGGGTCTCTTCCCATGCCTCTTTAATTTTAATCTTCCTTCTTTCTGTCCTGCTTCAGGATAAGGCACACAGGAAAGCGTGCATAGGTTCTATACAGATACAACATTAACACCATTTCATACAGGGGTGGAGCATTCAAGGGTTTGCTATGCACAGCTAAGAGACTGTGCATGGGGTTCCCTACAGACAACTAATGGGAAAGTATGCAAAGATCACTACTGAAGCCCCCCTCCCCACACACAGTAATCATACTATGCCTTCCTCCCTCTCCTTGTCCCTCAGTCTCACTCCACAATTCTAGGAATCCAAAATACTTCTTTCCTCTGGGTGGCAGAAGGGAATAACAGGTGCCAAGAGTTTCATCTTCTAGACTCACAAGAACATTTGGTGGACTAGGAAGATGACTCATAGACTAAGGGTGTTTGCTCTACATCACTGCTCATGCAAAACCAGATGCAAAGTGGCACATGTGTCTGTAATCTCAGTGTGTCATGGGGCAATGTAGATGGAGGCAGGAGAATCCCTCAACTCAGGACAGTTAGTTTGGCCTTCCACGAGGCAAACAAGAAGAGAACCTGTTTCAAAGAAGATGGAAGGAGAACACTTACACATCAAAGTTATCCTCTGACCTGCACATGCTCACTGTGGCATGAGCATGCCCGTAAGTACATGTACACACACACACACACACACACACACACACACACACAAGTAAGTAAAAAACAATTTTTTTGTTCTTGTTATTTATTTCTTTTTGCTATACTAGGGATAAAATTTAGGTCCTCATGCATGTTAGGCAAGTACTGTACTACTGAGCCATGTCCCCAGCCCTCATTTTACATTTTATTTTATTTTTATTTTTAATTTTTTTCATTTTACATTTTATATTGAGACAGGGTTTCACTAACTTACCCAAGATAGCCTTGAACTCACTCTGTGAGCCCAGACAGACCCTAAACTTTCAATCCTTTTGCCTCAGCCTTCCAAATGACTGGCATGACAGACCTTGGATACCAGGCCAATTGAATGCTTCTGGAAGTAATGCAACCACAATAAATTATGGCAGCTATTCAGAGACATGACAGAGAATTCAAGCAATGGGCAAGGCTGGCACAAGCCTCACTGGTTAGCTTAGGGAAACCACAACCACAAGACTCTGTACTCTGAGCAAGTCAATGGCCAAGAAGTTACAACACACTGGTAAGTATGACTCTTGAATCACTGGAGACTATTCTCCTAGTTCTATCAGAATTCAAATATGACTGCCTTGTTGCCAAACACTGTTTTACCCAAGCAGCCCTAAACACAATCAGAAATTCCTAAGCCTGACTTAAACTTTATGGTGTTGGCTTAATATCAACATTACAGTTAATATTTAATATTACCTTGGAATCCTTAAAATATAGTCAAATTTCAGCTATAGAAATATGTATATATTACACACTTATATGTATGCACATATGTATCCATATCATTCTGGCTATAGTATGTGTGTATGTGTGGTATATCCACACTAACTTATATAGCATGTAGTATTTCTTACATAGACTATGTAAAAAAATATGTATATGTACATATATATATATATATAAATATATATTTGTATGTATATATATTTAAAGTAGTTCCAAATAAATTTTTAAATGTTTTAAATATTTCATTTTTATGAAAACTTAAATAAAGCAAGTATAAGCAAGTTAAACTGAAAATACAGCAGATGTCATTTCTACCTCTTTTCAGTATCCAAGACTCTAAAGACCCAGTGTTTTCTGATCCAAATCCAATTTAAACGCTCTACATTACACTAGCTTCATGATATTCATTACATGTCACATTCAATACTTAGCTACTGTGCCCCAATAGTCACCCCGAGGGACTTACACCAAACTGTTACCTCTACTGGGGACACAGGTGAGACGTAGCAATTTTTACTTTAGAAATATGTGATTTGATTCCTTCTGATATATTGGCACACTGTGCTCTTGAAAACTTAACCATACCTCTCACACATATGCACATGAAAAAGGAGAGGGGGAGGGAGAGAAGGAGATAGACAGAAGAGACAAGGAGGGAGGTC
Organism: Jaculus jaculus; assembly: GCF_020740685.1. Taxonomy (NCBI): domain Eukaryota; kingdom Metazoa; phylum Chordata; class Mammalia; order Rodentia; family Dipodidae; genus Jaculus; species Jaculus jaculus. The sequence continues at coordinate 76,045,414 of NC_059109.1, forward strand.
TGCCTAGCTTAACTGCTTTGTATTTTCTCTTCCTTCATTATCCTAGGTGAGTGGGTACACCACCCCCCCACTCTCTTTCTCTCTCCCTCTCTATATAGGTGTTTTAGCCAGAAATTGACATCAGGTGTCATTCTCAGCCACTTTTCACCTTATTTCTTGAGGTCTCTCAGTGAACCCAGAACTCAAGGACTCTGAAGACTAGTGTGCCAGTAAACCCTCATTTGTACTCCTGACTCTGTCTCCCCAGTGTTGGGATTATAGACAAATCACCATGCCATGCTGGTACTTTTTATATGGGTACTTGGGATTGGAACTCAGGATTATTCAAATGTATGGCAAACACTTTACCTACTCACTGAGCCATCTCCCCGGCCTCCATTTTCTTACTTCTTAGAAAGTATAAGTGGTCATACGTTGAAGACAAGGATGTGGAACACACGGTGTATCTCAAGATCCCTCTCCAAGAGTGCTGATTCCATGGACAATGAGGGCTACAGCAGAGCTCATTCCTGGCCATTCTATCTATTGGAAGGTACCCCTCATCTTCCTCACTGTTGGCCTTGCATAGCAATGCACAGAAAGCTCTGTTAGCTGGGTGCAGATCAGTCCATGAATGTTCCAAGAGCAGATACACAAGTTCTTTTCTTGAGAAATCATCTCAACATTTAAAAAAAAGTAACTTCAAGTAAGAAGTTATTATTGTAGGAGGCTTCTGGGCAAGATGGCTGCATACAGGCCATGTTAGAGAGATTAGAGGGAGAAATACACAAAACAGAGGCTTCAGGGAGGTTTCTCTGCCCAGCTAAACTTCAGGACAGGGAGAGCAAGAAATACAAATATGATAGGAAAATCCTTAGTCTCACATGTCACCAGTTGCACGCTGCTAGGAGCCCAGCTGTGTTTGAAGCTCCTAAATATAGACAAGACAGGCCTGAGAACAAGATGGGCAATCTCCAAGTTCTGTTCCTGCATCTCAGCTGATTAGAGCTTACTCTAGGCAACAAAGACAAGACTTGTCCTGGCCTGCTACAGCAATTAGCCATCAATGTCATCTAAAGTACAGATCCCATGGCTCTCAGCCCTGCCTGTTACCACAGGTGAATACTCCCATGGAGAGCAGAGCTCCAGAGCCTTGAGCTGCACTATTAAGGATGCTGTGTCCTCAAACGCCCCCACCCCCACTGATCAAGCTACCGCCTGAACCCCCCAGCAAGCACCCCATGGAGAGCAGAGCAAGGAGCCCACAGCTATGCTACTATGGGTACTGGTTACCTCTCCACCCCATTCTGCAGTTACAGAGGAAATCAGCACCTGATGCTACCACAACACGATCCTTCAGCAGAGAAGACTCTTGCATTTCTCTAGCCCACAAGTAATTTGACCTTGGGGGCAGGAAAGCCCAAGAAAGACAGTCCCATCTCTGATTACATAAGATAGAATATACTTCATGAAAGAAACACATGAACAAGGAAGAGGAAACATTCAGCTATGCCTAACATAACAAGTCCATAAAGTCTCAATGGGAAAGGAAAAGTCAGTTATCCAACCAACCAGAGCAACACCCAACATAATGCTGGAGAATGATAAGCATCTTCTCATAATAGCCCTGACTATAGACCTAGCCAGCCATCAAAAAGATGTTCATAAACTGAATATCAAGACTGGAAATTGAACTACCAAGCAAATGGAAGCTGCAAGCAATCAGAAGTGATCATCTTTAATTTTTTTTTTTTTGTTCGTTATTTATTTATTTATTTGAGAGCGGCAGACATAGAGAGAAAGACAGATAGAGGGAGAGAGAGAGAATGGGTGCACCAGGGCTTCCAGCCACTGCAAACGAACTCCAGACGCATGCGCCCCCTTGTGCATCTGGCTAACGTGGGACCTGGGGAACCGAGCCTAGAACCAGGGTCCTTAGGCTTCACAGGCAAGTGCTTAACCACTAAGCCATCTCTCCAGCCTTGATCATCTTTATATCAAAGTGGACTTCAGACCAAAACTAACCAGAAAAGACAAAAAGAAACATTTCATCTTAATAAGAGAACAATCCATCAGGAAGCTATTATAGGGCTGGAGAGATGTCTTAGTGGTTAAAGCACTTGCCTGTGAAGCCTAAGGACCCATGTTATACTATTTAGATCCCATGTAAGCAGGACATAAAAGGTGATGCAAGCATACAAGGTTGCACATGCATACAAGGTGGCACATGCATCTGAATTTTGATTACATTGGCTGGAGGCCCTGGTATGCCAATTATCTCTCTCTGTCTCTCTCCATCTCATTAAAAAAAGGCCAGTCTGTTGAGCTTTCCTCAAAAAAAAAAAAAGAGAAGATATTATAGTTGTAAACCTTCATACACCAAATATTGGGGCTCCTATCTTTATATAGCCAATAGAAGACATGTAAGTCCAGACTTAATAATAGTGGGATACTTCAATATCCCACTGTCTTACTTAGGTAGATCATCCAGACTAAAATTCAGCAAAGAAACTTCAGAACTACTAAACCTAATAGATTTGTACATAGTATCCCACCCAATAGATAGGGAATACACATTCTTCTCAGTAGCGCATGGGACTTCTCCAAAATTGATCACATAATAGGCCACAAACAAACTTTAACAAATCTGAAAGAAATTGAGGTAGTGCTTGTACCCTATCAGATCATAGTAAAAGAAAACTAGAAATTAACGACCCAGTCATATATCCTAAGGACTCTACACTCTACCGCAGAGATAATTGCACATCCCTGTTTATTGTAGCTCTCTTAACAATAGCTAAAAAATAGAAATGGAGGACTTCTGGGTAAGATGGCAGCATAGGAGCCATGCCAAACCAGCCTATGGAGGGATTTAAACAAAACCCCAGCAAAATACACTCTTCTGAAAAGTGAAGGAACATAGGTTATTCTTAGACACAGTGGAGAAGCAGGAGAGATCAAGATCCACTAGAAAGAAGGAAAACTACCAGAGTCCCACTGAGGTGCTTGTGGCCCACAGATCCACCTGATCCACAGACCCACCTGGCATTGCCCCACCAGGCATGCCAAGCAGTGGCAGCAGCATGGAACAAACAAAGGGATTTTTCAACTTCATCAGCCTTCTTGCAAAGTTAAAAAATCTGAACAAAAGACAGCTGAGATTAACTAAGCTGCTACTGAAAAGGGATACAGGTGGAACTGTGTGAGCAAATCAAGTAGTCTGAAATCTCCCATCACCCACCCTCAGAACCGCAAGCCTCCAGCATTCACCCCCAGTGGCAGCACAGCCAGCACAGCTGATCAGAGCTCCAGCTCCACAGCACAACACTGAGGGATCGAGGTGAGCACTCAGCATTGGTGAGATTGGAAGCCACCCCAAAAGGTAATGAGGTCGTTATCTTTCAGGACTTGGAATACATCACCGCATGCCCTTCTGGCTTTTAAAATTTGTGTTGAGTAATCTGCTGTAATCCTGCTTGCCTTTGTAGGTAACTTGATTTTTCTCTCTGACTGCTTTCAATATTTTTTTTTTGGTTTGTATGTTTGGTTGTTTGATTTTAATATGGCATGGAGAGGTTCTTTTCATGTTTTGTCTGGCTGGTATTCTAAAGGATTCTTGTATCTGCATTGGAACCTCTTTCACCATTTTGTTGAAGATGCCAACTATGCCTTTGGAGTGAAATTCTTCTCCTTCTACTATGCCCTGAATTCTTATGTTTGATCTTTTTATAGTGTCCCGAATATCTTGAAATTCCCACTCAACTTTTCTACTAGTTTGTCTTTCTCTTTGTTGGATTGTATTAGATCTGCCACCTGGTCTTCTAGCTTGGATATTCTGTCCTCTTCTTCATCCATTCTACTGATGAGATTTTCTACAGAGTTTTTATTTCATTAACTGTGTTCTTTATTTCTAAAAATTCTAACTAGTTTTTCTTTATTATTTCTATTTCCTTATTTATGTCTAGTATTGACCTCTTTATTTCATTAAATTGGCATCCTGTGTCTTCTTTGCTTCCTTTGATTTCTTCTTTGAGTTCTTTGAACATATTTATAATCATTCTTTTGAAATCTTTCTCAGGCATTTCCTCTAACTCGTTCTCACTGTAGGTCATTTCTGATGCATTAATACTTTTTGGTGGAGTTATATTGTCTTGATTTTTGGTATTTCTTGTGTTATTATATATATATATATATATGTATATATATGTATATATTTGCATCTTAGATTATTTAATGATTGGATTTTCCAGTTAGATGGGTATTATGAGATGCATCAATCAATCTGATGTTATATATCTTCAAGGTAGGAGCTTAAGGCACTAGATGTGGCTCTGAAGACTCTCAGGGTATCTACAAAAGTGACTCTAGGTGTTGGGTGTGCCTGCTATGAGAGTATTCAAGTAGGCTAAGAGGAACAAAATATAGGCAGATTCTAAAATTTAACTAACCAATGTTCACTATCAATGAAAAACAGCACAGAGCATTTATGCAAGAGTAGGTATTATGACAACCAGATCCTCTGTCCATTAGGCTATGTGGTGCCTCACCCATTCCCTTAATCCTGACAACAAGGCAGTTAAGATTTCTGGTCTGTAGAGGGTTCCAAGTAAGCTTGTGACCAGGTGAAACCCTTCCCTAATGTGTAACAGAAGAGTAAACAAAGCCACTATAATTCAAGGAGCAACAAATAACAAGCCCAAAATACAGCTTATTTAAGAATGGGAAATATGACCATCCATCTGATTTAACATATAATTTATCCTGATATGGAAGGTGTAATTGGCACTTCTGGATCAGGCATATATACCAAGTTTGTTAGTCAGGTGTAATCCCAGTTACCTTTTGGAATGATTTTGGTCTCAGCTGTGCTCTTGATTGGTTCCCTCTTTGGTGCTCTTGCCAGTTCAAGTAGGTGTAGCTGGCTCCCTGGACCACTGCTCTGTTCCCGAGGGCTGGGCACTGGTGGTGGGTAAGGGGACGGAGCCGATGCTGCTCAGCTTGCTTGCTGTTCCACGTGTTCTTCTACCTTGAGATTTGCTCCTCCGTTGTTCACTGCTGTTCTCCCTTCACATTTCTTGAGTTTGTGGAGAGCTCCAGTGTGAGTGGAAAATCCCCTTGCCTTGCTTTCCCTGTGGCTCAAGCCAAGCCTGCTCAGTCCCTTGCATGGTCCTGGCCCACTGGAGCAGCTTCTGCTGGCCCTTTTGGGCTCTGGATGCTCTGGATCTCTCCTACTTCTCCACTGCTATTTCAATTTCCTATATACCTCAATTTTTAGTAACAGTGCATATTTTGCTGTTTTTTTTTTTTTTCTTTTTCCTTCGTAAGCTGTTTTGGCACAGTACCTACACTGCCATCTTAACCGGATTACTTTCATATTTATAGGGCCTTTGTGTTTTGCTTCTGTCATTATTGCTGGCAGGGTCTGATCCAGATCCAGGCTGACCTGGAACCCAATTCAGAACAGAAACCTCTATCTCATAGCTGACAAGATTAAGGGTGTAGAACAACACACACCCATAGGGATTTTGGCTTTATGTGACTATTTGTTTTAATTCCCATAATTGCATATGTTGTGCTGGTTTTTATTGATTATGTATGTTGCTCAGTTGAAGTTTAGAATGTGCCAATAAATTGTTCCACCTAGTCCACTAGAATACTTGATTAGCAAGCAAACTCAACACTTAGAATTACTTCTGCAGCTGGATTGGGGTACAAGAGCTACACCTGGTACCTTAATCTCATATCCTGAAATTATATAAAGGTGGATTGCCACATCCAAGAACACTGAAGATGAGAATAAAACCCAAGCATCAAATCAACTCAGGATGCAAAAGTTACTATATTATAATACAAAAAACTCAAAGAATAAAGACAATACAGTCCTGCCAAATAAATATAAATTCATCAGAAATGATCCCCAAAGAACCTGTTTTAGATAAAATACCTGACAAAGATTTTAAAAAAGATGATGGTATCTATACTCAAAGAAATCAAAGAAGAAAACAAAGGAATTAAAGAATAAAAAGTTTGAAAGAGAACAAAGGAAACCAACTTAATGAAATAAGGAGGTCATTACAAGATATGAGTAAGGTAATAGAAATTCAGAAGAAAAATCAGGCTAAAATCCTAGCTCTGAAGAATACAGTCAGTTAAATAAAAAACTGTGGAAAGTCTCACCAGTAGAATGGATGAGGAGAGAACAGAATATCTAAACTAGAAGACCAGGTATAAATGGAAATTTCAAGATATCCAGGACACTATGAAAAGATCAAACATAAGAATTCAGGGTATAATAGAAGGAGAAGAATTTCAATCCAGAGGCTTAGTAGTTGTTTCCACAAACTCATAGAAGAAAAATTTCCCCAAATTGGGAAAGAAATGCCAATGTATATACAAGAAGCTTTAAGAACACCAAACAGACAAACCCTGGAAAGAACCTCTCTTAGCCATGAATAATTAAACTACTAAATATGAAAACCAAAGAAAATATATTGGAAGCAGTTAGAGAGACAAAGCAAATCACCTACAAAGGCAAGCTCATCAGAATAACTGCAGATTACTCAACACAAACTTTAAAAGCCGGAAGGGCTTTTCCAAGTTCTGAAAGATAGTAACTGTCAACCAAGGTTACTTTACCCTGCAAAGCTGTCTGTCTAAATTGATGGAGAAATAAAAACATTCCACAGCAAAAAACAGGCTAAAGGAATTTATAACAACTAAACCAGCTTTACAGAAAATATTTGAAGGAATTCTTAATGCTGAATAGAAAGTAAAACACACACAGGAGGAAATAGGAAAAAATAAACCACACTCAAATAACAGTTAAAACACATGAGTAAAGGGAAAACAGGAAACAGTACAAAATAAGAAGAATGGAAAGAATAAATGCATACCTTTCAATTAATAACTCTTAACATCAATGGCCTCAATGCCCTAACCAAAAGACACAGGCTTGCAGACTGGACTAAAAGGCAGGATCCTGCCATTTGTTGCCTCCAGGAAACTCATATTCAATAAAAGACAGACATTGTTTTAGGATGAAAGGGTGGAAAAATGGTATTTCAAGCAATTGGGCCTAAAAAACAAGCAGGGGTTGCTATCCTAACATTTGACAGAATAGACTTCAAACCAACATTAGTGAGGAAAGATAAAGAAGGTCATTTTATCCTAATTAAGGGAACACTCCAACAGGAGGACATTACAATCGTAACATATATGCATGTAACATGGGGGCTCCCAGTTTCATCAAACAAACACTGTTAAATAAAAGGTCACAGCTAACATCAAATATAATTCTAGTGGGTGACTTCAATACCCTGCTCTCATCAACTGACAGTCATTCTGGAAAAAAATAAACAGAGAGACATCTGAATTAGATGATGTCAAGGAACAAATGGACCTAACAGATATCTACAGAACATTCCATCCAAATGCTGCAGAATATACATTTTTCTCAGCACCACAAGGAACATTCTCTAAAACAGACTATATATTAGGACACAAAGCAAATCTCAACAGATACAGGAAAATTGAATTATTCCTTTGTACTCTATCTGACCACAATGGGATTGAACTGCAAATCAGCAACAAGAGAAGCTACAGAGCATACAGAAATTCATGGAGACTAAACAGTACACTATTGAATGATCAATGGATCATTGAAGAAATAAGAAAGCCAATCAATAAATTAATAGACTCAAATGATGATGTGAAAACAACATATCAAAATTGTTGGGACACAATGAAGGCAGTCCTCAGAGGAAAATTTATAGCTCTAAGGGCCTATATTAAGAAATTAGAGTTTATAAGTGAACCTTAAAGCCTTGGAAAAAGAAGAACATGGCAAACCAAAAATCAGTAGATGATTATAAATAATAAAGATTAGGGTAGAAATTAATTAAATAGAAACCCCCACACAAAAGGAAATTAAAAAATCTAAAGAATTAATGAAACAAAGAGCTGGTTCTTTGAAAGGATAAACAAGTTTGATAAACCCTTAGGAAATCTGACCTGAATAAAGAGAGAAGAGACAAAAATTAATAACAGTAGAGATGAAAATTGCACCATTTCAACTGATACCCAATCAATTCCGAAAATTCTAAAGACATACTTTAAGAATATATATGCCTCTAAATTTGAAAATTTGAAAGAAATGGATAATTTCCTTGATTCATATGACCTACCAACATTAAATCAAGATGAAATAAACCATTTAGATAGACCAATAACAAGTACAGAGATCCAAGCAGTTATAAAAAGTCTCCCAACTAAAAATGTCCAGGCTCAGATGGATTTACTGGTGAATTTTATGAGATCTTCATGGAAGAATTAATGCCACTGCTTCTCAAACTTTTCCATAAAATAGAAATGGAAGGAATTCTACCAAACTCCTTCTATGAAGCAAACATCACCCTCATGCCTAAGCCAGACAAGGACAGAACAACAACAACAACAACAACAAAAAAAAAAATTACAGACCAGTCTTCCTCATGAATAGAGATGCAAAAATTCTGAATAAACTATTGGCAAACAGAATACAATAATATAAAAAAATAATCAAAAAGATTATTCACCCCAACCAAGTTGGCTTTATCCCAAGGAAAACTGTGGACATTGGAAACCTTAAGTTGGGCCAGACAGGCCAAATGGCTGAATGAGTGCAATAGTGACATGTCTGTTCTGGGGAAAACCAACTACTCTTTAATTGGACTGAAGGCCTGCTCTATGTGAGGGAATACATGCCTGGTGCTGAAAACCTAATCAAAAGCCTGTTCCAGGGGAGGTCATGAGCCTTAGGGGTATAAAGCCTGCTCTTGTCTGGATAAATGTGTATATTACTCTCACCAAATTGCCCTGAAAGCACTACACTTAATGTTCATATTCATATATTAATGCTACTGTCACTTATGGTTAGAGAAGCTTCTCTTTTCAGATGGTGATGACCACTGGGATGACCCAACAGGCAACATAGTGCTGAGAAGGGATAGAGGAGTTTCCAGCACTGAAATATCTCATTCCATCTAAGACTCAGGGTCCATTGTGGAAGAGGTGGAGGGAGGGTACCACTCCTTATATACAACTGTCCGTACAGAAATTGGGCTCGATATGCAAGACCTCGCAGTACCTAGCAATACCTACACAAGACCCTCATAATAGTAGAAAAAGGTGATGGCATCAAATTAAAAGAGAGACTAATGGAGAGAGGGATGGGATATGATGGAGAGCAGAGATATAAAGGGGAAAGTGGAGAGAAGAGGGACATACCATGGTTTGTTGTCTATAAATTTAGAAATTGTCAATAAAAATATCAACAAAAAATTGAAAGGGTCTAGATGCATACTTACAGATGAATGGGTAATTAAAACATGGTACATATGCACAGTGGAATTCTATTCAGCAGTATAGAAAAATGAAATTATGAAATTTGCAGAAAAATGGACTGATCTAGAAACTATCATATTAACTGAAATGACTCAAACTTAGAAAGATCAAAACCACACGTTCTCTCTGGATTGTGTAAAAGTATGCAAATACAAGGGGCAAATGTGGTAAACCCTTTGGAGATAGTGACCAAAAGTGAATATAAAGAGGGAGAGATAGACAAAATCATACATATGACATGCAAACAGGAGAGAAAATGCTACTCTCACTTTTGTTTATAGAAACTTCTCTTTTCAGATGGTGGTGACAACTGGGATGACTCAAAAATTGCCAAAAGTGCTGAGAAGAAATGAAAGTGGAGTATTCAGCATTAAGCAATACATAGTTAACACACCCTGCAAGGCTCAGGGGCCATTGCAGAAGAGGTGCTAGAAAGAATGTAAGAGCCAAAGGAAGGTGAGAACTTCTTACTATGCACTCTTCCAGAAACAAAGTGGCTTTGATATTCATGACCTCACAGTGCTGATACACAGTGCTACACAGCACCTGCATAATAGAGGGAAAAGATGATGGAACCAAAATAGAAGAGTTGGAAAGGGAGAGATTTAGTGGAGTGGAGATAATGGAAGGGGAAAAGGGGAGTGTTTGGAGGAGACTATGATAGCGGTATATTGTCTATATTTATAGATGTTGTTAATAAAAAGTTTAAAAAGCAATAACAGATCTATATTTTGCCATTATTGTTCTTTTTAAAAATATTTATTTTTATTTATTTATTATTAGAGACAGAGAGAGTGAGAATGGGCACGCCAGGGCGTCCAACCACTGCAAACAAATTGCAGACACATACGCCACTACGTGCCTCTGGCTTACATGGGACCTGGAGAATTGAACCTGGGTCCTTAGGCTGTGCAGGCATGTACCTTAACTGCTAAGCCATCTCTCCATCCCTACTATTGTTCTTTTTGAAAGAGGTTCTAGGTAGCCAAGGCTATCTTCAGATTTTCCATGAAGATAACCTGGCCTTTACAGTCCACCCTGCCACCTTAGCTTTCCATGCACTGGGTCTATAGGCCCTCACTGCCACAATCTTGGTATAATACTATAACTTTGCAATGAAGCAGTTTCCATGGTGCTTCAGTTCTCAGAAATGAACAAAAGAGAATCTAGAGTCCCCTCATACTTTTTGTTTTGAAAAATCTTCAGACACAGAAAAAGCAAGTGACTTACAGTACACATGCTTACCACTTGCCCCTTGGGCTGCTCTTCTGCCCTGTATATATGTCTCTGTGAGGCATCTGTCTATCTGCTCATCCCTCTCCTCATCCACATCAATTTGTCCTATTTGTTTGATGCCCCAGCTTACAGTAGGGAAATGTGGGTCCTCTTATCAGGTCAGAAGCAAACTCGAGGGCTTGGGTCAACGGTCAACTTGGTATATTGCTTGAGAATCTAGCTCTGTAGAGGGACCCATTACTTATGCAGAAGATATGTCAAACATACCTATCCCAAGTGCTCCATATGCATCCATGTAGCCATGGACTACCTCCAGGTTGACAATTTTCCAGCACCCAGTTTCTGCCTCCTGTGGACAGGAATTACAAATGTGTTTGGCCTCACCCAGCTTTTTATATGAGTTCTGGGAAGTTGAACTTGACAATCTCCTGTCCAAGAGGTCCTCATGCTTAAGTGGCATGGGCTGTTTACAGCTGAGCCATCTCTCAGCTCTGATTTATTTTCTTAATATATGCATGGTATACCCTCAAGTGTGTATGTTGCACATGTCTATGAAGGCCAAAGGTCTTCACCAGGCATCTTCCTTACTTACTGTCCACCTGAACCTAGAACACACTACTCACTGATACAGCTAGGCTAGCTGGCCAGCAAGTTCTAGAGATTCCCAGTCTCTGCCTCTGCCTCCCCAGAGCTGGGATTACAAGCTTGTGCTGTCCCACCTATCTTTTATGTGGGTTTGAACTCAGGCTATCATGACTGCATGGGAAGCATTGCATGGGAAGCATTTTACCCCCAGAGCTAGCTCCCCAACCCAGCATGCTAAGTCTCAAAGGTCTCCACCTGTTTCTCTCTTTCCCCTACTACCTGGCCATGTTAGACCTTGGGCTCTGGGGCTGCCTCCTGGTGTGGTAATTGAGGATATTTCTAGGCTCAGAGGAGTGAAGACCACCTTCCCTGGCTTCACATGTTTGCACATGACCCAAGATCCCTCTCTCACAGTTTTTCTCCTCTCCATAAAACCCCTTCCCTGGCACTCTCTCTCTCCTCCTCCAGGTATGTACATTCTCCCTCTATCCCTCTTTCTCTCTTCCTTTTATCTCTTTCTCCCATTTGTCTAAATTGGATGATCATCTCTTACCTTCAGCAGGTCTTCACTGGGGTAAATTCCCAAGTCAGAAGTGTGCACATGACACTGGGTCTACATCCCTTCATGTGCCCCTTGCTGAATCAGCTAACAAGAAACCAACCTACCAGGTGTCCTCTTGTTTTATCTACAGTCTGGAGACCTTAGCCTACAGAACGCAACTTGGCCATGGGTACCCTTCTGTGCCCAGGTGATCGTAGATGCTATAGGAAATGTCCTTGTCAGGTGGGAGAGATGACTTAGCAGTTAAGGCACTTGCCTGCAAAGTCAAAGAAATGAGGTTCGATTACCCAGGACCTGCATAAGCCAGATGCACAAGGTGACACATGTGTATGGAGTTTGTTTGCAATGGCTGGAGGCCCTGCCGTGTCCATTCTTGCTTTCTCTCTATATATATCTACCTCCTCTCCCTCAAATAAATAAATAAAAATAAAGTATTTAAAAAGAAAGAAAATGTCCTTGTCCCTGTGGGGAGAGGAAAGACTGAAATTGTCTCTTGCTGCTTCAAAGTAGGTTAGCCAGAGCCCTCCAGAGACACTGGCTCTCCCTCACACTCCCAATGCTATGTTTCCAGACACTTTTCCAGTGTGCTCTCCCCCCTCACATACCTGTCTCTCTTTTGGGAGGATAGCCCAGGCTGGCCTGGAACTTACTGTATAGCCTAGGCTGTCCTCAAATTCTTGTCAATCCTCCTGCTTCCGCCTCATGAGTGCTGGTATAACAGGAGTGCCCCATCACACCAGGCACAGTATTTTCCTCTCAATCCATGTTTTGGTTGGTATAAGATATCAGGAGGATGAATCCCAAGTTTTTTTCTTTGCTCAGTTCCTGACTGTGTCTGAGAACAACCTGAGCTTTTAAAGACAACAGTTTAAAAGCAGAAAGACTGATGGGAAATACAGCTCTGGCCCAGATGCGTTATTTAAACAAAAGTGCCAGTGGGTGAGTGAGCTCTGGGTATTAAGCAACAATCTGGTGTCTTGTGTGTGCCGTTCAGTAACCCTGCCAGTTAGAGGCTTGTGGGAAGGACTGGGGGGTGGGGCAGAGGGGCTTGAAAAGGAAGCAAAGTCAAAGCAGCAGAGGGGGGGGGGGAGAGAGGAGGGCTCCCCCCTGCCAGGGTCTTGATGAATAGTCCAGAGTCTCAAGCTGGGCCTGTCGGCAGTGCCTGGGAGGCGGGCTAACTAATCCAGGGGGCTTCTCCATTCTAAAGGCAAATGAAGGAGCCCTTTCCACTGGAGCCCAAAGGAGGGGGAGGATTACAAGCCTTAGTTCAAAGCTCAAGAATGACACACGTTCCTTCTTTATCCCCTCCCCCACTTTACTTTTTAAAAGGGCCAGAAATATGGTTGGTTATTATCTTGAGTTATTGCAACAAAGAATTTTGAAATTAAAAGATAAGCATGCCGAGGAAGCTCAGTCATTTTCATAAAAGGGGACTTAAAACAGATGTGGCCTCTTTAATCGAAGCATGCTTGCACACACACAAAAAAAGAAAGCATGCATTTTTAACATAGCAGGAGAATTGTCACATGGTTCACTGTATTTGTCTCTGGAGTGTCCCTGGGTGTGACTATAGACAGGGACAGAGAGGAGGATGTGTTACCACCATCACAAATGGCCTGCAGAAAGCCTTTCATCTCTCTGTCCCTGGGACATATGACCACTTTATACAACAGACCTTTTGCTAACTAGATAATTTAATTTCTTTTTGAATCTGTCCAACATTTTGCCATTCCAGATGTGTTCATGTGGTATAACCACTGACACATGTCTGTGAAGAAAGTAAAGATTTTATTTGTAGTCAGCCTAACCTTTTTCTTTTTTCTTTCTGCAGAAGATTTTTTTTTGGGGGGGGTGGTCATATTCATTTTTTTGACATTTGCCACAAAGAAAATTCACTTGTAGATTATGTTGGCTCTTAGACTGTTGGAATTCTAGTAATTAAGCTTTGATCTCAAGCCATCTATCTGTTCACCTACATTGGAATCTATTAAAAAAATTTGAGTGTGTATGTATATGTGTTCATGTGTGTATAGGGACATATTGTGTGTAAAGACATATATGTGCATGTGCATGCGGAGGCCGAGGTTTATATCAGGTGTTTTTGAAATCAATCACTTGCTGCTTTATTCTTTGAGTCAAGGTCTTGTACTGAGCCTAGAGTTCACCTCCAAGGAGCCCCAGAGATTCTGCTGTCCCTGCCTCCCCAGCACTGGGTTTATAGGCATGCTCAGCACACCCTGCTTTTATGCGAGTTCTGAACTCAGGTCCCCATGCTTACATAGCAAGCACTTCAGCCACTGAGCCACCTCCTTAATCCTCACTTGTACTTTGGAAAAGTAAGCTATCTTGGACAGGGTAGACTTTCTTTCAGGGTGTCCTTCTGCTTCGGATTCCTCCTCTTTCTCTTCATCTGAAGAAAGCAATGATTCCAAGCAGCTTGACCTGGCTAGGAAGGGGAAGCTTGGGCTCTTTTTGAAGCAGGTTTAGCATGTATAAGTTTATTACTCATCATATGAATTTTTCTTTATTTTCTGTATCTTAACATTTGTATAACTATTTTGAAATAGTCATTCATACACAGTAGCAAATTCAAAAGATACCAACTAAAGATGAAGTGGTAGTTTCACCCTAGACTGGTTGCCTCCTAGGCTCAGGGTCCATTGTGGAAGAGGTGGTGGAAAGAATGTAAGAGCCAAAGGAAGGGTAGGAATCCTTACAATGTGCTCCTCCAGACACAAAATAGCCTGGATATCCATGACCTCACAGGTAGTGCCTGACACTACCTACATAAGATCAACATAATAGGAGGAAAAGATCATGACATCAAAATAAAAGAGAGACTGATTGAGAGGAGGAGCGGATATGATGGAGAATGGAGTTTCAAAGGGGAAAGTGGGGGAAGGGAGGACATTATCATGGGACATTGTTTATAATCATGGAAGTTGTTAATAAAAAATAAATTTAAAAAAAGAAAAGAAAATCTATCTTACCAAAGAAGATAATACATAGTAGTGTAAAATGAATCAACACTTACATGATGAGATAAGTAACATGAATGACCACTGCAAAAGTGCTGTCTGAACTTAAGCTTGGTGATAACATGGTAGATAATCTGAGAACAGAGATAGCCACTAGGTGACTGACATGTGGGTAGCATGTACACTGTGATACACTGGGTAAAGGGATGGTTCCTGCCTAGTCAGGAAGGTGTGTAAATCCATCATCCTGCCCAGAATGGTGCATTTTCTAATACTTAAATTTTTTTTCTTGGAATATTACATTTGTTTTCAGACAATAGTTAACTTTGACTAAAAGAAACCATGGAAAGTAAAACAGTACATCAGAGACTTCTGTGTTTGGGCTTTGAGGATGGTGGCTGACATTCTACGGGAAGCAGTCAACAACTATGATTATAGATGTCACCAGCAGAGCAGGTGCTTACACCTCGATCTATTAATGTCAACACTGGCTTTCCATAAGCCCAGAGAGAGTCTGCTTGCCTCTCTCAAAGCTAAACTTGGAATAAGCTTTACTAAGAATAGCTCTCATAGTTGAGAACTGATCACAATTGTTACTCAATTAGTGCTGTTATGTATTGTTAAAGGAAACCATTTTTCTTCGTGAGTATGTGTATATGTGCATCCTTGTATGTATGAATATTTGTATGAATGCACAGGTATGTAGGCAGGTATGCACACACATGTGTGCTGCTATGTGGGGTGGACATCAAGGGTCTTCCTCAGCATTCTCCACCTTATTTTATATTTTTAAATTAATTAATTAATTTTTATTAAGTAGAAACTTTGTATGGACACATCATAGATTGGTATTATTTCCCTCCTCTCTGTCCCCACTCCACTGAGGGCCTTTCTTAGTAGGATGGCTGGTATTCACCATGGAGTCGTGGGTTATGAGTCATGAGAACTTCAGTCAGTTATTGTGGTGGGGGCAGTGCCTCTGAATATTCCCTCCTACCTTATGGCTCTTACATCCTTTCTGCCCCTCTTCTGCAAAATTCCCTGTGCCTTAGAGGGTATGCTTTAAGTCTATTTTAGGGTTGCACTTTTAGCAGCTTCTGAATTTCTGCCTTAGAGCATTTCGCGTATCCACAGTGTCTGTCTGCATCACCCTGGCCCAGGTTGTCAGGCTCACCTTGGAAGCAGCACTCTTGTTTATCTCCCCAGTGCCTCTCTGTGGTTTCGCCTAGGCCCTAGCTGCTGTGTGAGGGGTGGTTCATCTCCTGTCAGGGAGTCAGCTATCCTTGTCTTGATAGATTTTGGTTACCCGAGGTTCTTGCTGAAAAAAAAAAAAAAAAAACAGAAACAGATTCTCCAATGGAGAGTGACATCAGGATAGGTTAAAGGGGATAAGCATTGTTAATTTAGGGAGATTTTGATGGGTGTAGCCTTACTTTTGGCCAAAGATTGGTGGGTGTTTCTCATTGGAGTCCAAAATCTTGGTTTCCATAGGATTCTGACTTTGTAACCACTTCCGGATATGGGTTCCATTCCATGGAGTAGATCGCATAGCCACTCAGAGAGCCATTGGTTACACACCTAGGCTGTATGCCACTATTGCACACGTATGCACATCTTGTCAGGCTGGTTGTTTCATATAGCAGTGTCCTCTAGTAGTAGTTCTATTTATTTATTTATTTATATTAATATTTTTATTTACTTGAGAGTGACAGACAGAGAAAGAAGGGGGAGGGGAGAGAGAGAGAGAGAGAGAGAGAGAGAGGAAGAGAGAGGGAGAGAGAGGAGAGAGAATGGGCATGCCAGGGCCTCCAGCCACTGCAAACAAATTCCAGATGTGTGTGCCCCCTTGTGCATCTGGCTAATGTGGGTCCTGGGGAGCCGAGCCTCAAACCAGGGTCCTCAGGCTTCACAGGCAAGTGCTTAACCACTAAGCCATCTCTCCAGCCCTTGTAATAGTTTTAATAAATGGCCCCTAATATATTCGGTGTTTTATTAGTTTGGATCTGCAGCCACCTGGCTGGAGGTGGTGGATCTTTGGGTCCAGCCCTAAGGTGTGGTGGTGGATTTGGGATTCTAATCTAATGATATGCAAAGTGCCTGAGCTCCTCCTTGAGTTCCTGAAGTGTGCTGTGTGGCTTTTGGCTTGTGGCTTCTCTCTTTCTCTCTCTCTCTTCCTGGTCCTGTAAGAATAGGCCAGCTTTTTCTGCCATTATGGAACTTCTCATGGATTTGTAAGCTTTAATAAATATCCCTTCATTCATAACTGTGCCTGGTTTGGAAGTTCATCTCAGCAAACCTGAAGATGTCTGCTACACCCATGCTTGCTCATAATAGTGTTGGCCATTTTCCCTCAGCAGCTCAGGTAGTGCTTTTCAATACTACATGGGTTAACTGTCTAGGGACAGGCTTCTTTACAGATTCAGCTGGATCTCTTATAGTTTTGCATTAGCAGCATATGGTATCTTCAGCAATAGGGTCTTACCTTTTACCTCAGGTTGGTAATCAAGTTATTTGGTAGAAGTCTGTCTTGTTTTGGGGACCTCAGAGATCTCTCCAATGAATATCTCAACATGGATTATAATCTATTACTGGTACTAGAGTTACAAGCCAGAGCCAAATGTTTTAGGGTTAGACTTTATCCCACCCTCACCAGGGCCCTTGTTACCAAATAATCCCTCCATACTTCTATTTAGGGTTATATCTTTTAGCATGCTATCCAGGAGGAAGGTTTGTATGATACCAATTCATTTTGATTTTTTTTTTTGTATGTATCTCCCCTTCTGCCAATTCTCCTCTCCCCAAACCCTTCCATCCCTTTTATCTGTCTCCTGAGTTGTCTGTTAGGTATGCCTACAACTCAAATTGTTCCACTTCAGGAAGACAAATGAAAGAGAATATGTGGAATTTGTCTTAATGTGCTGGTGTGACCAAACTGACACATCCACCTTATTTTTTTGAGACAGGATTTCTCACTGTACTTGGAGTTCACCAATTCATCTAGACTAGCTAGCTGATGCTCCCCAGAGAGTCCCTGTCTCCACCTCCCCAGTGCTAGTATTTACAGGTATGTGCCACTATGCCTGTTAACCTGCATGAATACAGTTTGAGATGGTGTAACACTCTTACCTTTAAGTGTCTACCTTGTTCTCTATGCTTCTGACATCATAAAAGAAATGTCACTATAATGCAGATAATCTCAGTCTTGCTCTGATTGAGACTGATATTCTCCTCAGACTTTTTGTTAGTTTTGTTGTGAGTCTAGGCTGGCCTTGAACTTTCTATGTAGCTGAGGCTGGCCTTGAACTTCTGATTTTCTTGTCTCTACCTTCTATGTGCTGGGTTCACAGTAGTGCACAATCTCATTCGGCACTCAAAGGTAGTATAAAATATTTAAACAAATTTCAAAATATATCACTTATATACTCTTAATGTTGACACTTTTCTAAATATCATAAAGACTTCAAAATTTGTGTAAGAGTTATAACTATTGCCACAAATACTTTCTGCAATTTAGGTTAATAGTATCTTATGGTTTCATATCCACTTAGGTTATGTTGAAGGTATATTTTGATACCGATACTGGTATCCATGGCACAGAACACTTTGTAATAACTGTTTCTAAAGGAAAATTGATTTTGTAAGTCATGGCAGGCATGTAGCATAAGAGATCACAGAAGTAAGAAAACCAGCATGCCTTCCAGCTCTTAGTAGCCATTTGGCCTCTAGTAAGACAGTTCCTATGTGTGAGCCTCAGCATCACTTCTATAAATAATAATCTTTCTCTAACTTCCAAGACTCTTCCCTGTAATAAAATGTTCTATATATGAAAGGCACTTCCAGGATATGTTGATCAGGCCTCTGGGAGGTAGTCCCTATGGCTTCTTCCCTTGCTGCCTGGAGCCTGCTGGAACCATTCAGATTCCAAGCAGACAGGGGCCCCTAGACTTGATGAGGTGATCCTGGAAGATAACTTCTGGAACAGGGTCCAGTGAGCTACCCCCACCACATGCCATGAGCTAGAAACACATGTTTGCCATGCTTAGCAGTAGGGTCTGCATGGTTCCTGATAATAAGTAGTCCCTGCTGACTCATGCAAGCAATGTGAATTCTGTAGCCACAGTATAGCAAACTTACCTAATGTGATGATTTGACTGTGAAATGTCCCTCATAGCCTCATGTGTTTGTGCTTAAGCCTCATAATCAATTCCCAATTGAGCCTTTAGTACATGGAGCCTTGCTGGGGAAGGTATGTCACTGGGGGGCAGGTTTTGAGGTTCATTAGCCCAACTCTGCTATACTAGGTGCTCACTTGCTTTCTCATTTTTCCTACCTCCCAGCTACTGTGACAAGATTTGATACCGAGCCTCTGCTCTGCCCTGCTTTCCCTGCCATGAAGAAATTTCTCCACAAAACTCTAAGCTGAAATAAAACTTTCCTCTTATAAGTCATTTTTGATAAGATGTTTTGTCCTAGCAATAAGAAAGTACTCAAACACTTTCCCATTGAAAGATTATACTGAGAAAGACAAGTTCCTAATGGGCTCTGTAAATTTGGACTCTGAGAGGGTCATGGCCAAAGCAAGGAACTTAAATACTCACTGGTGGATTGCCTTAATGTTAAAGCTCAGAATCCATTTTTAAGTTTATGATCTGGAATCTTAGAAATTTAAATCAGGGGGCTGAGGAGATGGTTAAGTGGGTAAAGTGCTTGCCAAGCAAGCACGAAGACCTGAATTCACATCCCCAGCAGCGATGCATGTTTGTAATTCTAGCACTGAGGAAATGAAGCCATGAGGGTTCCTTGAGGTTTTCGAGCTATCTAGTGTACAGGACTCCATGTGCTCAAAGTTCAGTACAAATAAGGTAAACAGCAATTAAGGAAGATACAAGACAACAACTTCTGGCCTCCACACACAAGCATGTCAACATGTACATATACATACATGCATATACACACATATGTGTGTGTAAAAATAACTTTAAGTCTGCTGGTAGACTCATTCATTCTAGCTGTCAATCCTCACTCTCTAATACAGAAGTTACTTTATTGTTGAAGACACCACACACTTTGGCTGAAAGGTCATTAGGAAATCATACTGGAACTGAGGTGACAGAAAGCTGGAAAAAGCTATGCTGCATGTAGTTCAATGGGAGAAAGAGAAATCACCAGTGGAGATACTCAACAGTGGACACTGCAAACTTTAAATTTAGCCAGCCAGGCCAAATGAGCCAACAGGTGTAAGAGTGGCATGTCTGTTATGGGAGAAACCAACTGCTCTCTAATTGGACTGGAGGCCCACTCCATGGGAGGGAACACATGTCTGCTACTGAAAACCTATGACAGGGGTTGTCATGAGCCCTAGGGGTGTAATGTCTGCTGATGTTTGGCTAAATGTATATACTACACTCACCAAATTGCCCAGTAAGCACTTCTTTTAATGTTCATACCGATATATTAATGCTGCTCTCACTTTTAGTTATAGAAACTTCTCTTTTCAATTGTCAGTGTTCTTGGGATGACTCAGAAAGTAACATGGTGCTGAGAAGTGACAGAGAAGTACTCAGCACTGAAATATCTCTATCACACCTTCCAAGACTCAGGGTACATTGCAGAAGAGGTGGTGAAAAGAATGTAAGAGCCAAAGGAAAGGTAAGACTCCTTACAACGTGCACCTCCAGACACAACATGGCCTGGATATCCATTGCCTTACATTGCCTGACACTACCTACACAAGACCATCATAATAGGAAGTAAAGATCATGAAACCCACCTCAAAGACAGACACCTTCTCAGGGTGAAAGGGCAGAAAATGATGTTCTAAGCAAACAGAACCAAGAAACAAGCAGGTGTAGCTATACTAATATCAGATAAAATAGACTTCAAACCAAAAATAATCAAAAAAGACAAAGAAGGCCACTTCTTACTTATCAAGGGAATAATCCAATGAGAGGATATGACAACCAACAATCCTTATGCCCCAAACACAGGTGCACCACAATTCATGAAACAAAACCTACTTAACAGAATAGAAATAACCACCAACACCTTCATAGTCAGGGACTTCAATACTACACTATCAGCAATAGATAGGTCATCTAAACAGAAAATCAACAGGGAAGTAAGAGAACTCAACCACACCATAGATTAACTAGACTTAATGGACATCTATTGAACATTCTACCCCAAATCTACAGAATACAGATTCTTCTCAGCAGCCCACATATTGGGCCATAAACCTGCCTCCATATATTTAGGAAAATTGATATAATTTTCTGCATGGTATCAGACCATAACACTATAATACTAGAAATTAATAATGAGAGATGCACCAGAAACTCCATCAACTCCTGGAGTCTGAACAAAACACTTAAACAATAAATGTGTACTGGACTAAATAAAAAATAAAATTGCAAAATTTATAGGATTGAATGACAATGAGAACACATAGTACCAAAACTTATGTGACACAATGAGGGCAGTCCTTAGGGGAAAATTCATAGCACTAAATGCCTTCATAACAAAGACAACGAGATCCCAAATCAATAACCTAACCATCCCCCTAAAGGTACTGTACAAACAAGAAGAATCAAACCCAACAAGATTCAGATGAAATGAAATAATCAAAATCAGAGCAGAAATTAATGAATTGGAAACTAAGAAAACAATTGTGAAAATTGATGAAACAAAGAGCTTGTTCTTTGAAAAACTAAACAAGATTGATAAACCCCTGGACAATTGGATCAAGCAAAATAAAGAGATGCTTCAAATTAACAACAATAGAAATGAAAAAGGAGAGATCACAACAGACATAAAGGAAATTGGAAGAATCATTAGGACTTATTTCCAAAACCTCTACTCTACTTCAATATTGGATAATCTTGAGGAAATGGATTAATTCTTGGACACATACCACCTGCCAAAGCTAAATGCAGATCAGATTAATCTCCTAAACAAACCTATCACACCCATTAAGATTTAAAAGGTATTCACAAACCTCCCCAAAAAGAAGAGTCCAGGACCAGATGGCTTCTCAGCCAAATTCTATCAAACCTTCATGGAAAAATTGAAACCAATTTTTCTCAAACTGTACCACATAATTGGAGAACACAGAAAGCTCCCCAACTCCTTTAATGAAGCTAGTATCACCCTAATATCAAACCAGACAGAGATACTACAAGAAAAAAGAGCTATAGGCCCATTTCCCTGATTAACTTAGATGCAAAGATCCTGAACAAAATCCTTGCAAACCGAATTCAATGACACATCAAAAGCATTATCCACCTTGACCAAGTAGGCTTTATCCCAGGAACTCAGGGTTGGTTCAACATATGGAAATTTGTCAATGTAATACCACATAAAAATGCTTAAACACAAAAACCTCATGATCATTTCAACAGATGCAGAAAAGGCCTTTGACAAAATACAACATCACTTCATGATCAAAATGTTGGAGAGAATAGGAATAGATGGTTTATATTTCAACATAATAAAAGCTCCTAAAGCCCCAATAATACTTAATGGAGAGAGAATGAAGGAATTCCCCTTGAAATAGGAACAAGACAGGGTTGTCCACTCTCACCTCTGCTCTTCAACATAGTACTAGAAGTCCTAGCCCAAGCAATAAGACAGGAGAAAGAAATAAAATGGATACAAATGGGACAGAAGGAGGTTAAGTTATCTCTATTCTCAGATGACATGATTATATACATAAGTGACCTGGGAGCCTGCATCTTAAAACTCTTAAAGGTGATGAATTTCTTCAGCAAAGTAGCAGGATACAAAATCAACACACAGAAATCAGTAGTCTGGGCTGGAAGAGATGGCTTAGCAGTTAAGCACTTGCCTGTGAAGCCTAAGGACCCTGGTTTGAGGCTCCATTCCCCAGGACCCATGTTAGCCAGATGCACAAGGGGGCGCACATGTCTGGAGTTTGTTTGCAGCAGCTGGAGGCCTTGGCGTGCCCATTCTTTCTCCTTCTTTCTCTCTCTCTCTGCCACTTTCAAATAAAAATTTAAAAATTAAAAAAAAAAAGAAAAGAAAGAACTCAGTAGCCTTTCTATATGCAAAGAACAAAGGTACAGAGAAAGAAATTGTCATCATTGTCATATTTTCAATAGCAACAAAATAAAATAAAATAAAATAAAATAAAATAAAATAAAATAAAATAAAACACCTTGGAATAACACTAACCAAGGATGTAAAAGACTTATATAATGAAAATATAAAAATGCTCCAGAAAGAAACTGAGGAGGACCTGAGAAAATGGAAAGACCTCCCATGCTCCTGGATAAGCAGTTAACATTGTGAAAATAGCAATGTTGCCAAAAGCAATATACAGATTTAATGCAATATCAATAAAAATCTCAGCATTTTTCTTTGCAGAGATTAAAAAAAAAGATCTCAAAATTCATATGGAATGGCAGCAAGCCTCAGATATCCAAGCATCACCTCAACAAAATAAATAGCTCTGGAGCATCACCATACATGGTGTAAAGCTGTATCACAAAGCCATAGTAACAAGAACAGTATGGAACTGGCATAAACACCAGATTACAGACCAACGGAACAGAATAGAGGATCCAGACCTTAGGTCAAGTCTAAATATAGCTACTTGATCTTCACCAAAGGTCCTAACAATGTAGACTGGAAAAAAGATAGCATCTTCAAACAGTTGTGCTGGACAAACTGGATAACCATATGCAGGTAAATGAAACTAGACCTACACATCTCACCATGTCCAAAAATCAAGTCCATATTGATCAAAGACCTCAATATAAGACTGGAAACTCTGCTACTACTGGAAGAAAAAATATGAGGAACTTCCCAC
This sequence comes from Jaculus jaculus, assembly GCF_020740685.1. Taxonomy (NCBI): domain Eukaryota; kingdom Metazoa; phylum Chordata; class Mammalia; order Rodentia; family Dipodidae; genus Jaculus; species Jaculus jaculus. The sequence continues at coordinate 76,068,962 of NC_059109.1, forward strand.
AATATAGGAGTGGGAAAAGACTTCCTAAACAAAACCCCAGTAAGTCAAGAATTAACCACTCAACCATTGGGATTTCAGGAAGCTGAAAAGTTTTTTCACAGACAAACATACAATAAGAAGAACAAATATACTACCCACACAATGGGAGAAATTTTTGCCAACTGTACAACTGACAGAGGCCTAATTTCTAGAATCTACAAAGAACTCAAAAACCTAAACCATTAAAAAAAAAAAATCAAACAACCCATTCACAAATTGGGGTAGAGAACTAAAAAGGGAGTTCTCAGATGACGAAATACAAATGGCAAACACATACTTAAGAAAATGTTCATCATCCCTAACCATCAGGGAAATGCATATTAAAACAACCATGAGATTCCACCTTACCCTAGTAAGGATACCAAACATTAAAAAAAAAAAAAAATCAAGCGAAAACAAATGATGGCAAGGATGCGGAGAACTAGAAACCCTCATTCACTGTTGGTGGAAATATAAGATAGTACAACCACTATGGAAAGTAATATGCGGTCTCCCAAAAAGGTTGACTATAGAGTTACAAACAGACCCAGTTATCCCTTTCATGGGCCTAAAAGCTCCAAACCTCAGTTCAGAGATCTTTGCTTAACCATGTTTATAGCTGCTCAATTCATATTAGCTAAGAACTACAATCAACCCAGATGTCCATCATTGGACAAATGGATTACCAACATGCGGTATATGTACACAATGGAATTCTACTCAGCAGTTAGAAAAAAATGACACAGTGAAATTTGTAGAAAAATGGTCGAGCTTGGAACAGATCATTTTCATCAAACTCACCCAATCACAGAAAGATAATCATTGCATGGTGTCACTTATCTGGGATCCTAACCTTGATCAGTCCAAGATGCTGACTACCTACTTGGCATCTCAAGGACTGGACAATAGGGAGGGTGGGGATGGGGGAACACAAAGCTGGTCCCAAATGGAACTGGCACCATAAAATCCTATATACTGAAGACAGACTAAAATTTTAAACCCTCATCGAGACTTTGAGGAAACGCCTGAATCAAAAGGCCCTATAGAGGGTAAGATGAAGCCTAAACTTAATTTTCTCCTGTTTCTCTCTCTTTTTTTTTTTTTTCCTCTTATTTCTTTCTCCTTTATATTACTTTTCTTTTTTCCCTTCTTTTCCCTTGGCTCTGGCCTGTAACTCCCAGTACTGGGATGCAGTTAACATCCACAATGAGCTGTTGATCAGAGACCTACAAGATTTTCCAAAAGAAGACAGACTTCTGTCAGACCACTTGATTACCCATCAAAGGTTAATGGTAAGACCCTACTGCTGAAGACACCATATGCTGTCGGTACAGAACATGGAGAGACCTGGTTAGAATCTGGAAGAGAACCAGCCCCCAGACAGTTGGCTTTTCTAGTGACAGAAGGTGCTATACAAACTTTTGGGGGAAAATGGCCAACATCTGTCCAAGCAACTTGAGGTCTAAGCTACTCAGCAGCAAATGACTTGATGTGATGCTCACCCAAGTGCAATAGTGGCGCAAAGCTATGATTGGTAACCAACTGCTCTTGAACTGGCTAACAGATCCACTTAGTGGAAAGAAACCCATAGCTGGACCTGGGAAACAAGTCAGAATAATATCCAAATAATGAGTTTGTTCTCCCATATCAAGCTCCCACCAACCTTGGGCTGCAAGAGGGCCTATGGCTTTTACATTCACTCTGAATTAACAATGGTTATCCCATTTAACCAGTGTTAAGTTTACTCTCCCTTGGAGAATCTGGTTCTCTTTTTCAAATGGATGCAGAGCCTGAGGAGAGAATCAGCCCATTGAAACTCACCAGGGCCCCAGCTGAAACTATAGAGTTGGGAAAATGAGAAAAAGTGCTGCTTTCTTGGTGAACCTGGTAACAGCACAGGGTGAAGGAGATAGACACAGAGGGCACTGAAATTCTACCAAATCAGAGATCTAGAGACACAGAGGCACCCAGGAGCCCATCACTGAAGTAGACCTAAAATGATTACAACTTGGCTCAGGGAAATTTGTGGAAGCAGGGCAGAAATATTGTTAGAAGTACAAGTTGGGCCATTATACACAGAGTCATTACCTCTTCCCCATAACTGATGGCTACCTCCACAATCCACAACCTACAATCCCCATGGGGACGACTGGCATCCCCAACAAGGAGGGTCCCTGGGAGTGGGGAGACAGTGGTGAGGGTAAAGATGGCACCAACATGTGCTGTTTACACACAAGTATTTCCATAACTAATATATATATATATGTGTGTATATATATATTTGAAATTTTTAAACATTTTTATTTGTGTGTGGTGTGCATGCATGGATATATGCATCTTCATATGTGTAAAGAGCACTGTGTCTGTGTGTGCACATGTATGCCTGTGAAAATGGAGACCAGAGGTTGATATTGGGGTGTCTTCCTCAAATACACTCTGCTTTATTCTTTGAGACAGGATCTTGCACTGGACCCAGAGCTCACTGACTTGGCTAGACTAGCTGCTTAACCAGCCAAGAGTTCCTTCTGTCTCTGTCTCCCCAGGGCTACAGTTATAGTTGGAAACTATCACATACAATTTTCTCACATGAGTACTAGGAATCCAAACTCAGTTTCTCATGCTTTTCCCCCTGAGCCACTTCCCAGCTTCCCCACCAAACACAAGGATTTGAAAAAACCAAGCAGTTTAGAGAGATGGTTTAGCAGTTAAGGTGCTTGGCTTAAAGACCCGTGTTTGACTCCCCAAGTCAGATGTAAGCCAGATGTGCAAGGTGACACAAGCACACAAAGTCGCACATGCACACAAGGTAGAGTTCAATTATAATGGCTGGAGGCCCGGGCATACCTACTCTCTCCCTCCCTCCCTCCCTCCCTCTCTCTCTCTCTTACAATTTTTTGTTTTTGTAAATCAAGTATGACTTTGAATAAGAAAGTGTACACTAGAAAGCTCCCAGTTCAAGGCAGTGTTTTATTATTCATGGGCAGCAGGAACATGGGCATCATTGGCACAGGCATGCTCAAAGACATTTTGAACATCCTATTTTCCTATCACTGGGATGGAGGACTTTCGAAAGCATATATGTACTGGGTAGTGATGGCTGTTGCAGTGAACCTGGGCCAGGTTATGCCAATAATTGCCAGCCCCCCAGGACACTAGCTAAGAAATTTTTGTGTGTTCTCCGGAGACAGAAATGAGTGATCATCAAAGGCGGTAGAACTCAGCAGGACTGTCATAAGCCTGAAGTTACAACTTAGACATGCAATAGAAAATACCATCCGCACCTCTCCAGTGCATCGCCTGTAGTAATTAAAACCTCGAACCCCGCTGTTTCATCATCTCATTAGCGACGGGGCACCACCCTTTTATCCTTGTTTGTCAGGAATCAAACATACCAGAGGAACTCTGATTATAAATTGATGAAGGTAAAGTTAAACTTTTAAATAAGAGAAGTGACTGTTCACTGTGGTTTTTTTTTTTTTTTTTTGTAACTGATTAAAGGAATCTAGTTTTTAAATTTTTTTTTTTTTTTCTCACAGCAATGTCTCTGTCCAGCCGAGTTGGGGAGGTCAGCTCAAGAATGGACCCACTATGTATATTGTAATGGGAACTTACTTTCAGGCTGTTCTGATGCAAAATAAATACTAGCCCTAAAAGTAAAGTTCCTGAAAGCACAAATACAAAGGCTTTTGATGAAGCCAGAACACCTTCTACCCTCTTGGCAATGTGCATTTTGGATGACTTTAATTTAGGGTGGAGGGCTGGCCCAGATTTATAGCACAGACAAGTTTTCTGCTTGCTTTAATAACATACCTTTTGCTGAGAATGGGTGAGGGGCCTGGGGCTTCTCCAAATAGCTAATTTCTCTAGCATTTGAAATATCCTTCCTCTGGAATCTTCATTATTGTGTTTCAGTCCAAGCAATGCTGGTGCTGTGCCTTGCATGAGGGGCTTCAGCAAATCCTAACCTATGCTCAAAAAGAGGCCACTTCAAGTGGGAGAAGAGGAATGGCTTACAGTACCTTTAGTTTAAAGCTTCTTTTCTATTGAGGTTTGAATCAGGTGTCCCCCATAAACCCATATTTTGAATGCTTGGTCCCCAGCTGGCAACAGTTGGGGAGGTGGAGACTTGTTGGAGGAGGTGTGTTATTGGGGCAAGCTTAGGGATGTTATAGGCAGCTTCCCCTTGCCAGAGTCTTGGCTCGTTCTCTTGCTTCTATATTCCAGGTGCTGTGGCAGAGGTGATGTCCGGTTTCTGCTTATGCCATGCTTTCCCCTGCCATCATGAAGCTTCCCTTCAAGACTGAAAGTCAAAATAAAACCTTACTCCCATCAGCTGCTTTTAGTCAGGTTCCCAATATGCACATGAAATGTTAGATATGGTGGTATGCACATATAATCCCAGTGCTGGGGAAGTGAGACAGGTGACTCTCTGGGGCTTGCTGGCCAGGTAGACTAGCTGAATTAATTAATGAATTAATGGCCAGGTAGACTAGCTGGATTCAGTGAGAGACTGTTTCAAAGATTAAGTAGAAAGTAATTGAGGATGACCTGGCTTCTACATGCATGTGCATACCCACACTCACATACAAACAAGCATGCACACACTCCACACACATACACACAAAAAGGTAAGGGATTAAAACAAAGCAAAAAACAAAACAAAACCAGAAGTTGTATATTTCTTACTTGAGAACCATGGATACTAAAGTGTGTAATTCTTTATGTGGGGCTGTCCTGTGTTTTGTAGCATAAGCACCAGTACTCCTGGCCTCCACCTCTCACATGTTTGTAGCCTCCCCGCAAGTTGTGGCAACCAAAATTGTTTCCAGACATTGCTAAGTGTCTAAGTGCACTAAAAGTTTCCCTAGCTTAGAATGACTAGAAGAATGTGTACATCATCATTTCACACACACACATGCACTCACACACACACACATCACACACAACACACATCACACACACACACACACACACACACACGTGTTTATTCCTGGAAAGGAATAAAACTCATAATTTTATAGAAACTAGTTTCGGGGGCTGAAGAGATTGTTCAGTGGTTAAGGTGCTTGCCTGCAAAGCCTAAGGACCTGAATTCAATTCCCTAACACCCAGGTAATGTCAGATGTACAAAGTGGCACATGTGTCTAAAGTTTATTGACAGTGGCTAGAGGCCCTGATGTGTTCATTATCTCTCTATCTGCCTCTCTCTCAAATAAATAACTAAAATATTTTAAAAAATAAAGTAGTTTCTGTTTCCAGTTCTATATTCTCTGTGCTCATCAACCCCTGCCCTGTGTGAGATATCTATTCCAAACCAATACACAAATAAATGAATAATTCAAGCCAGCAGTATTCACTGAGATAAGTAAGTGGAGACTAAATTCACTAATAAATTATCTGACCACAGGAAGGAATGGGTACATAGAGTTGTGTGAGGCTCTTTACAAGTTCCATGCTTCTGAAACAGTGTGTATGTAACTAATTCTGACAGTCCAAGGGTACTGTTGATCAGAATTAATGCAAGCAAAGCCAGGAGTGGTCATATTGGAAAATGTGAGGAGGTGTCTATTTCAGTATAGCACAGGTGTTTTTTCCCACCTAACAAGTGAAATGCCTCTTGGTAGTCAAGAGCCTTGTGGCGTTATCACAGCCACAGAGGGGCATGAACATGGCTTGACTACTCAGAGGAGCTTGGGAAGAGCTTGGTGTTTTCTTGTTCATAGTACTGACATTTGATCTACAAGGAAAACTGAAGCTGCCCTTGGTAGCTGTTCCTAGGGTCAGGTGGAGGGTGTGCCAGGCCTACTGCTTAGGACCTCAAAACAGCAGTGGGGAAGCTCTGTGTACTATTTTCTTACTGTGTTCTAATGGGACCAGTATCCTGGTAACAGTGGGCAGGTGTGATTTATAAGACATGCATGTACAGCACACATCTGGAGGGTAGCCTTGTAAGGTAAGAACAGCTGGGAGCCAAGGATCTTGGCCTTGCCACTGTATGGCAGCCAGGTGCAACATTGACTCAGTGCTAGAACAAGGTGGGACAGGACTGGGTGATGCCACCAGCAACCTGGGCTCCTGGGGTACCTAGAAGAGGAAGATTTCAATGAGGACAGACATCTCCTAGTGAAGGTCAATTGGAAAATAGCTTATTAAAGCACATGACTTAAGACTGAGGATGCAGCTCAGTTGGCAGAGTGCTTGTGTAGCATGCACGAAGCTCTGGATTTGATTCTTAGCACTGCATAAAATAGGGAATGGTGCACAGGAGGGGGTGTGTGGAAGCAGAAGAATCAGGAGTTTAAGATCATTCTCTGTCATATAGAAAGTTTGAAGCCATCCTGGGGAACATGAGACTGTGTCTCAGAAAACAAAAACTTAAAAAATTCATTACTTATACTGCAAACCCTTTACAGCAAGGGCCCTTGTTCACATTTGTAAGGCTATGCAGCAGTTTTCCTCAAAGGTTTGTTGATATCTAATGTTATATTCTTAACAAGATTCATGCACAATGAGAAATTAGAAATGCTAAATACTATGAATAATAGAACCAGGATCAACAACTTCTGAATCTATTAAACTTAACAGAGATGATGGCACTCAGCTCTGTTGCGGTGTGACACAAGCATACACAGGTACACACACACACACACACACACACACACACACACACAATCATGCCATGAAAATCACATGGCTTATTATGAAATAGGATCAGAGCATGGTACTCACATGTTTTGCCATTGACACATTCAAAAAAGAAGGTGGGTAGCAATGCCCATGCAGTTTTACACAACCCAAAGGGCTAAGAAAAGCCTGATGAATACTACTACAATGAATATAGCATTTGACCTGGCAGAAAACCCGTGGATACTTGCAGTGGGGGTGGGGAGGGTCTTGGAAAGATTATAGCCAGCAAGTTTCTGTGGAGTGTGAGAATGTCGCGTAGGAAGCAAGAAGCATGATGAGGCTGCAGACATACGGGGTGGAAATATAAATCCTGTTAGCTAGGTGGTGGCTATTTATCTGAGGCTTGCAAACACATATGTTTTATATGTTCTTTCACTGCTCACTTGAGCTAAACCACACCTTGCTGTGATCACTGAGTGTTTATCACCGATAAAATGGCCCAGTAGTTTAGTATTCAGGTCAAATTTGTAGCCTTCAATGTTAATTCATCAGTGTTAATATATCGATTATACTGGAACACATGGAGCCTTCTTCTCCCTGCTCCCTGCTTCCCTTGCTCCCTGTTTGGTACTTTGACTTGGGTGTGGCTGGAACATCCCCAAGGGCTCATGTGTCCTAACTAAATCCTCACTGTCATCTATTAAGAGGCTGGAAGTTTAATTCAACTATGGAGTGTAAAGTACAGGTGGGGCCTTTGTGGGGAGGGTGACTGGGATTAGATAAGCTCCACTGAATCCCCATGGCTTCATAAGAACAGATAGAAACCGGACCGCAGGCACCTTCCCTGACTGTTGCTCTATATCGGCACCACCTCAGGCTTCTGACAACAAGAAGGACACCATCAGATGTGCGGTCACTTGACCTTGACTTTCTAGTACTATAAGTTGAAATGAATTTCTTTTCATAAAACTTTAGCCAGGGTGTTCTACTGTGTTATTGGTAGCAGAAGATGGATTAGTACATGTGGTCTTCCCATGGGCTTGTGTGTCCTCACTGTCTGTCACTACCCTCTTTTTGAGAATATCTTTCTACTCACCCCACCATCTAAATTGCTCCCAGGTCACATGCATGACCCTGGCTCTACTTAGGACTTCATTCCCAACCAACAGTCCCAGAGGCTTGTCTCGCTGGCATGGACTCTTGCCAGCCACATGGTAGTGTTTTATAGTCTCCAACTGTTGCAGTCAGCTTCACATTGCTATTAGAAAACACCCAACTAACAGCAGCTTGTGGGAGGAAATGGTTAATTTTGATTTATACTCTTGAGGGGAAGCTCCATGATGGTATGAGCAGAGGGTGGACATCACAACCTGGCCAACATCAGATGGACAACAGTAGTAGAAACGTATGACAAACACTGGAAAGAGAAAGCTGGCTATAATTCCTGTAAACCCATCCCCAACAATACATGACCTCCAGAAAGCTCCAGCTCCAAAACTAACAACGGATGAGGAACCAGCACTCAGAACACAAAAGTTTATGGGGGACAAATGATCCAAACTACCACAGTGACCCTCACTCTTCTCTTGACCTTTGTTCTTCTCTGATCCTCACTTTTCTTTTGAACTCACTCTTCTCTCAACCCTCACTCTTGTCTTGACCATGCTCTTCTCTCGACCTTCACTCTTGTCTTGACCACGCTCTTCTCTTGACCTTTGATCTTTTCTAGACCCTCGCTGTTCTTTGACCTTTGCTCTTCTCTTGACCTTTGGTCTTCCATTAACCTTTGCTCTTCTCTTGACCCTCACTCTTCTCTTGACTTCACTCTTTTCTTGACCATTGCTATTCTTTTGGCCCTGTCTCTTCTCTTGCATGGGCAACAGTGGTTCACCCTTGCTTCTTTTCTGACTGGTTCACATTCATTCCTCAGCTATCATCTTAGACATAATTTCTGTGATAAATATTCCCAGCCTCCTGATTAGATGCTCCTTAGTACTCTTCAATGACACTCTATTTGTTCTCTAAACATGATTTAAAGGAAGGGGCTTTTTACCTGACCCTCACTCATTGGCATGTCCCATATGACAGCTACTTTCATGAGAAAATAGATTGTTTTGTGGTGGCACACCATAGATTCTCAGCAGGCATTTGTGGAATAAATATAAAGATGGTGATTCCATTCCCCACTTTATGCCAGCCTTTGCTGACCATTAGCACCACATATTTATCTTTGTGAGGACCTTAGAAGGCATAAAACCAATCTTGTATATGCATAAAGTTTAGCTGGTCATATTGGTACATTACCTATACTTCCAGCACTCAGAAAACTGACATAGGAGGCCAGCCTGGGCTACATCTTGAGCTTTAAGTCATTCCAGCCCAAATATAGTATGAAACCCTGTCACAAAGAGAAGATATCCAGGTGTTTTGATGAATACCTTAAATCCCAGCTTTTGAGAGAGGCAGAAATAGGAGGTTCGCCATAAGTTTAAGGGCAGAAGAAGCTGGAATGGCTTTGTTTGAAATACTGAATCATTTAGTTTTGATTCATCCATCTCCTGCTCCTTTGACCACAGTCATTCCCAGCTGTGGGTACCTTTACCAGAAGGATGTGTGAGGACCTTTCTCCACCTGTAAGTCAGCCCTTCAATGAAAATTTTCTAACAATGGGAAAAACATTCTAGAATATGTTATACAGACCTGAAAGTAAAGAGACACAGCAATTTTCAGACCTATGTGTGAAAGAGGAAAACAAAAACATTAAAGTTAGGGACTTCTGGTCAAGTTGTCGTCTGCCTAACCGCGCCACACATCCGGTAGAAGGGAAGGCAAGATGTTTTGGGTCCATTGGGTCTCCTAGGGGTGAGCAGACTCTAATAGACCTCCAGTGGGAGGACATGGAGGAGCAAAGTAGGGTTCCCACACTCTCAGGCAGTCCACTAGTCCCCTAATCCCCTCAAGCAGCCGTCCTAGCCATAGTCCCAACTGGGGGTTCCTCCTGCACTAAGCACAGGCAAGAGGAGGCCAGCAGGGTAGCATAGCTCCATGCGTGCCTCCAAGCTTCTGAGCGCCATACCACTCACCTCTGCCCCCCCCACCACTGTGTGAGGACCCAGGCTAGCAGGCTAGCACTCCTCCAGGTCACCTCCACGTGGGAAAACATTCCCACTCACTACTGTCCTCCACACCAGTGCGCCAACCCAGGCCAGCAGGCTAACATTCCCCCAGGGGACCTACATGTGTGAACACCGTCCCACTCCCGCCACCCCCATCTCCATACACAGACCCATGTCAGCAGGTTACCACTCTCTCCATGCCACCACCAAGGATCCCCACATTCCAATGGCCCTCTGTGCTCAGACCCAGGCCAGCAGGCTAGGGTTCCCCCTCCCTAGGCTTTCCCTCCACAAGGGACCTCTATGCCACCTCACCATGTGTCACTTGACCCACAGCAGTTTCATATCCTCACCCTGCCCTGTCACAGGACCCAGCATTCCCATCCACCCCCTTTTACAGGATCTCAAGGGACCCTCTGTCCCATCCCTTCACCTTTAGCACGGTAAAACCACCACACATTCCCATCACCCCCCTGCTGCCCAGCCACAATACCAGTATGCTTTGTCCCATTCCTCCCCTACCCCCTGTCCCCTCAGACCACCTGACCATGCAGTCCCATGCCCCAAATCACAGAAAAACAAGCCCCCTCATCAGGTCCCTGAGATGCCACCAGAAACTCATGGGCTCCTTCCCTCTGAGCAGGCAGAGCCCAATGCCATCAAAAGCCTAGTGGAAGCAAACATAACAGGAAATAATCACTGAAGACACTTCAAGGATAGATTACAGCTTCCTCCTAAATTAAATAAGGCTTCTACACTGTGATGGGCAGACCACAGTGCAAAAGGACTAACATGAAAAATCGAATGCAAGTAAATCCAGCAAGATTGCCCAGTCCCATAATGGATGTCTCTAATAAAAACATAGGAATACAATAGGATCAGAACCCCAAAATGAAGATAACAAGCTATGCAACCCTGACCAAGAAAATAGCAGAACTTGCAGAAAAGCAACAAAAGGCTGATAATCATATGAATGCTGTTCTCACTAGATTAGACCCAATAGAAAAGAACCAGAAAGACTTCCAAAGACAGTTATATGATATGAAGGAGAGCAAAAAACAAAAGGACCTCAATAGGCAGCTGGCTAAACTCAATGAAGACATAAAGAAATAAGAGGATGATTTCCAAGAAGCATTAAGAAAATCAGAAAATAACATGCAAAGGGAACTTGACAGAGGGATGGAAACTGTACATTAAAAAAGTAGAAAATTCAAACTAAATTGAACAAACCATAAACTCCATAAAAGCTCACAAGAAAAGAGTCAGCCATGTGGAGGATAGAAACTCAGAACTGGAAGACAAAACAGAAGAAACAGTTTGTAAGTCCAAAGTTTCAATAAATTCAACAATTTTTGTGAACAGAACTTGAGAGAACATTTGGATCATGGGAATACCAGAAGGGAAGAAATTCAGACCAAAGATTTGTAGAACTTATTCAACAAAATTATCAAGGAAAACTTCCCAACTCTCTCAAAAGAAAGGCCCATCAAGTTACAAGAAGCTAAGAGAACTCTAAACAGTCTGGACCAAAGGAGAAATTCTCCAATATATATTACCATTAAGACTCTAAACATTAATACCAAAGAAAAGTCCTAAAAGTAGCTAGGGTGAAACAACACATTACATATAAAAGTATCCCCATCAGACAGACTTCTCAATGGAAACTCTAAATGTCAGAGGGCCTGGAATGGAACACTGCAAAGTCTAAGAACCTATGGCTTCCAACCCAAACTACTCTACCCAGAAAAAGTATTCCTCATAATAGATGGTGAAAGAAAAATTTTCCATGATAAAACTCAGCTTTACAACTATATGAACACAAAGCAAAAACTGCAGAAAGTACTTCAGGGAATTCTCCACACATAAAAACAAAACAAAACAAAACAAAACAAAAAAACAACCTCAAGTGCCTACAAAAAAACAGATCACAATAACCAAACTCAGAGAAAGCACAAAAAAGACCCACAAAGACCAAGAAAATACCAAACCAAATAATCCACAACAATATGGCAGGAAGTAAATCAAACTTCAATGTTGTTACCCTAAATATTAATGGCCTTAATTCACCCATCAAGAAACATAAGCTAATAGGGAGGATCAGAAAATTAGACCCCTCAATCTTCTGTCTTCAAGAAACCCACCTCACCACTAAAGACAGACACCTCATCAGGGTGGAAAATGATATACCAAGCAAACAGAAATAAGAAACAAGCAGGCATAGCTATACTAATATCAGATAAAATAGACTTCAAACCAAAAGTAATCAAAAAAGACAAAGAGGGCCATTTTTACTTATCAAGGGAACAACCCAATGAGAGGATATCACAATCAACAATCTTTATGCACCAAACACATGTGTACCACAATTCATAAAACAAAACCTACTTGACAACAAAACAGAAATAACCACCAACAGCATCATACTTGGGCACAATATTCCACTATCAGCAACAGATAGATCATCCAAACAGAAAATAAACAGGGAAGTGAGAGAGCTCAACAAAACCATAGATAAATTGGACTGAATGGATATCTACAGAATATTCTACCTCAAATCCACAGACTATACATTTTTCTCAGCAGCCCATGGAACCTTCTCTAAAATAGATCATATACTGGGTCATAAAGTCTGTCTCCATATATTTACAAAGATCATCATAATTTCCTGCATGATATCAGATCACAATGCTGTATTGCTAGAAATTAACAACAAAAGAAGCACCAGGAATGTCATCAGCTCCTGGAAACTGAGCAGCACACTTCAAACAATAAATGAGTAGTGAATGAAATAAAAAATGAAATTGCAAAATTTCCAGAAGTGAATGACAATGAGCACACATCGTACCAAAACTTAGGGGACACAATGTAGGCAGTCCTCAAGGGGAAATTCATAGCACTAAATGCCTTAATAACAAAGACAGAGAGATCCCAAATCAATAACCTAACCATCCACCTAAAGGCACTGGAAAAATAAGAAGAATCCAACCCCAAAAGTTCCAGACAGAAAAAAATAATTAAGAACAGAGCAGAAATAAACAAATTGGAATCTAAAAAAAAAAAAAAAGATTAAGAAAATTGATGAAACAAAGAGCTTGTTCTTTGAAAAAATAAGCAAGATTGATAAACCCCTGGCCAATTTGATCAAGAGAATAAAAGAGATGCTTTAAATTAACATAATTAGAAACGAAAAAGGAGAGATCATAACATACATAAATGAAATTGGAAGAATCATCAGCACTTATTTCAAAAATCTCTACTCCACAAAACTGGATAATATGGAGGAAATGGATAAATTCCTGGACACAGTCTATCTACCAAACCTAAACTCAGATCAGACTAAGCACCTAAACAAAAATATGGGTGCATCGAGATTTAAAAGGTAAACAAAAACCTCCCCCAAAAGAAAAGTCCAGGACCAGATGGCTTCTTAGCTCAATTCTGTCAAACCTTCATGGAGGAAATGAAATCAATTTTTCTCAAACTGTGCCACACAATTGGAGAACAAGAAAAACTCCCCAACTCCTTCTATGAAGCTACTATCACCCCGATACCAAAACCAGGCAGAGATGCCACAAGACAAAAAACTATAGGCCTTATTTACTTGATGAACTTAGATGCAAAAATCCTGAACAAAATTCTTACCAACTGAACTCAACAACACATCAAAAGCATTGTTTACCTTGATTAAGTAGGATTCATCTCAGAAATGCAGTGGTGGTTCAACATATGGAAATCTGTCAATGTAATACACCACATAAATAAGCTTAAACACAAAAATCACATGATCATTTTGATAGATGCAGAAAAGGCCTTTGACAAAATACAACATCACTTCATGATCAAAACATTGGAGAGAATAGACATAGACAGTTTACATCTCAACATAATAAAGGCTATATATAATGTTCCTAAAGCCCAGATAATACTTAACGGGGAGAGACTGAAGGAATTACCACTGAGATCAGGAACAAGACAGGGGTGTTCACTCTCACCTCTGCTTTTCAATATTGTACTAGAAGTCCTAACTCAATCAATAAGAGAGGAGAAATAAATAAAAGGGACACAAATGGGAAAGGAAGAAGTTAAGTTAGCTCTATCCATAGAGTACATGATTCTATACATAAGAGACCTGAGAACCTCCATCTCAAAACCCTTAAAGGTGATTAACTCCTTCAGCAAAGGAGCAGGATACAAAATTAATGCACAGAAGTCAGTAGCCTTTCTATATGCAAAAGACAAAGACACAGAGAAAGAAATAAGTGACCTTGTTCCATTTTCAATAGCAACAAAAATGATAAAATACCTTGTAATAACATTAACCAAGTATGCTGATGAGCATGAAAGCTGACAGACACTTTCACCTCTGACTTGAGAACACATATGACCCGAGAAATAATTCTTATGTTTCTTGACTTGCATGGTTGTGAGGCCAAAAAGTTCTCAACTAAGAATACCAAAGATCTTTCACTTTATGAGATTTTATTTTATCTTCTTTTAAAAAAATTATTTATTTATTTGCAAGCTGAAGAAAGGCAGACACAGAGAGAATGGGTACACTAGGGCCTCTAGCCACTGCAAACAAACTCCAGATGCATATGCCCCTTGTGCATTTGGCTTACATAGGTCCTGGAGAATCGAACCTGGGTCTTTTGGCTTTGCAGGCAAATGCCTTAACTGCTAAGCCATCACTCTAGCCCTACTTTATTTTCTTTATATTTCTTTCCTTTGAAAAGGAAAGTCAAGCATTGTCATGTTAACAAATGAAACTGCCTAATATATATGTATGTACATACATATATAGGGAAACAGATATATAGATATATATAGATAGATATAGATTGTGGTAGTTTGAATAGATGGCCTCCAATATTTTCAGTGTTTCATTACAGTTTGCAATTTAGATCTGCAGCCATCTGGCTCGAGGAGGTGGATTTTAGGGTCCAGCCCTAAGCTGTGCTGGTGGATTTGGGATTCTAATCTAAAAATATGTAAAGTGCATATTTCTGCCTGGAGTTCTTGAAGTGTGCTGTGTGTTTTTGCTTTTGGTTTTTCTCTCTCTGCTTGGTCCTTTAAAAAGGGGCCAACTTCTTATGCCATTATGGAAATTCTCCCTGGATCTGCTTCAATAAATACCCCTTCCTCCATTAAAAAAAAAAAAATCAAATGAATACAAATACTGGTGAGGATGTTGAGCAATAGGAGCCCTCATTCACTGTTGTGGGAATGTACAACCACTATGGAAAGCAATATGGAGACTCCTAAAAAGGTTGGCTATAGAGTTACCAACAGACCCAGTTATTCCCTTACTGGGCATTTAGCCTAAAAGCTTGACACTCAGTTAAGGGAGATTTGCTCAACTGTCTTTATAGCTGCTTGATTCATAATAGTAAAGAACTGGAATCAACCCAGATGTCCATCATTAGATGGATGGATAACCAAGATGTGGTATATCTACATGATGGAATTCCACATAGCAGTAAGGAAAAATGACACAATGAAATTTGAAGAAAAGTAGCTGAACCTGGAACAGATCATTCTCAGTTAATTTACCCAGTCATAGAAAGATTATTGTCACATGGTCTCACTCATCTGTGGCTCCTAACCTGAACCTGCCCGAGATGCTAACATACCTGATAAGCATCTCAAGGACCAGACAATAGGGAGGGTGAGGTGGGAAGGGAGGGCAAGGGTGGAGGCAGGGGTGGGGGCACAAAACTGGACCCAAATGTCTATGGTACCATAAAATTCTATATCCTAAAAGACAGAATAAATGGTTGAACCTTCATCAGGTCCCTAGAGGGAACACCTGAATCATATGGCCCTGGAGAGGGCATGATGAAGACTAACCTTAATATTGTTCTCTCTCTCTCTCTCTCTCTCTCTCTCTCTCTCTCTCTCTCTCTCTCTTTCTCTCCCTCTTACTTCTATCTCTTTTATATTACCTAACTTTTTCTTCCTTCTTTTCCTTGGCACTGACCTGTAACTCCCAGTACCAGCATGCAGTTAACATCCACAATGAGCTCAATGAGATGTTGATCAGAGAGACATACAAGGTTTCCCAAAAGACAACAGATTTCTATTAGAGTACTTGATGACCCACCAAAGATCAGTGGTAAGTTCCTACTGCTGAAGACACCATATGCTGTTAGTATGGAACATGCAGTGACCTAGTTGGAACCTGGAAGAGAATCAGTCCCCAGACAGTTAGCTTGTCTAGTGCCAGAAAGTGCTACATGAGCTACTGGGGGAAAATGACCAACATCTGTCCAATCAATTTGTGGTTTAAGCTACTCAGCAGCAAACAACCTGACATGATGTTCACACAAGTGCAATAGTGGCACACAGCCATGGTGTGTAACCAACTGCTCTTGATTTGGTTGATGGATCTGCTCAGTGGAATGAAACCCATAGCTGGAGCTTGGAAACAACAAGTCAAAACAATGTCCAAAAAAGTCCACTCTCTATTATGAAGCTCCTACTAATTGTGGTCTGCAAGAGGGCCTACACCTATTAAATCTCTTGAAAGTAATAATGGCTATACCGTTTATCTGGTGCTAACTTTACTCTCCATTGGAGAATTTGCTTCTCTTCTTCAGATATATGCGGATCCTAAGGAGACAACCACCACATGACACCCAAAAAGAGCCCCAGCTGAAACTAAGAGTAATTGGGAAAATGAACAAGAGTTATGCTTTCTTGGTGAACCTGGTACCAGCACAAGGGTGAAGGAGATAGACCTATAGAACACTCAACTCCTACCAAAACAGATAGTCAGAGACACAGAGTCTCCCAAGACCTCATCACTGAAGTAGAACTAAAATGAACCCAGCACGGCTCAGGAAAATTTGCAGAAGAGGGGGTGAAAAGATTGTTAGAGCCAAATGTTGGGACATTATGCACAGAGACATTGCCTCTTATAACTGATGGCTACCCCCACTTTGCATGACCCACATTCCCCAATGTGGAGGGTCCCTGTGGAGGGGTAAGGATAGGGAGGAGGCTAATGATGGTACCAACATGACTATATACACACTGTGTACACAACTAATAAAACAATTCCACAAAAGACTGATTTAACAATTCATTCATTATTTATTGACTCAGGTATTTATTTATTGAGCTTCTATGAAGTTTTTCTGTAAACAGAAAGTCACAAGAGTAAAGATCATAGCACTTCTGCTTTCATACATGCTAACATGTTGGAAAGACACATATTAAACTAACTCCAACTTGTTTATTACAAATGATTTCAAGATTATTAAAGACCATTGGCTTTAGCAAAAAACAACAACAACAACAACAACAAAGCATTAAGTTAGGCACACAGGCCAAGGAGAGCATAGCTAAATAAACCACAGGGAAAAGCATGTGTTTCCTCTACTCTGCATGCCAGGGTCTTTCTCATGTAAGATGTTAGCCAGTGATGAAAATCAAGCCAGGTGAAAGTTCTGCTAAAGTTATCATAAGGCTGTCTTTCAAAATAAAGTCACTTTCAATGCTTATTGCAGCACTATTCACAATGGCTAAATTATGGAATCACCTTATGTGTCCAACAACAGGGGCATAAAAATGTACATAGTAGAATTTCATTTAGCCATAGAGAAAGTTATATAATTTGTGGAAAAATGGATGTAACTGGAGACTATCATATTAAGCAAATAAAAACAATCTCATGCAGATTAATATTGAATGTTTTATCTTATTTATGGATCCTAAATTTTATGTAGACACATGAAAGTATACATATATATTATGACATGAAATGGAACTGAAACTGTCTAGGAAATGATGGGGACTAATGAGGAGGAGGAGGAGGATAGAAAAGAGGTGGGAGTATGGGGGAACATGTCGAAGTATACTTTTTTACTTTGTATATTGTCAGACAAGTATTTATGAGTATGAAAATAATCTTATAAATCTCAGTACTATATACAGTGAGTGTGCCCCAAACATCCTCTTTACATCTCAGATTTTGCTCACCCAGTGACCACAGAGAATCCATTACTCCAAGGTACATGCACTTGATAAAATATCCCTCCTCACATTTGTATAATTGGATGTTTTCACATGGCTACCCAACCATCTCATTCTTTATCAAATTCTGTCTTCCAGCGGCAGACCCTGCCCCTTTGTTAAAATCTTAATCATCAGGGGAAGGTGTCACTGCTACAAGAAAGACCATGAGGTGAAATGGCTCAAATAAGAGACAAGCAAAGAGCTACTTCTCTCCACAGGGGCTGTCCATGTCTTCTGTCATTGCCCAGTTAGTCTCACTAGCTCATACTGTCTCCTGGCAAGCACTAAAGGGAGACTATTAGATGGAGTCTATAGGTAGGAGCACATTGAGTTGAAACGTTGGGTCCCCAGGAGTGAGGTCAATTGGTAGTGTGGTCAGCTCTATGGCTGATTATGGTCTATGCCTCATATCAGCTAGATCCTCAACCAAATCTATTCTCATTTTATTGCCCACTTCTTTTTTGAGGCAAGGTCTTTAAATGTATCCCAAGTTCACCTGAAACTTGCAATCCTCCCTCCTCCATCTGTTAAGGGCTGAGAATAGAGATGTTTGCCACCATGCCAAGCTCAACACATCATTTTTCTTTGGTACTTGTGGACAAATATTTCTTGCTTCTCAAAGATTTCGTATTTTTAATCTTTACACTTAAGATTACAACTTGCATGCACCAAGTTTCAACTACCAATGAATAAGAATATTCATTCATCTACTCACTCATTCATTCCTACATGTTTAGTGGTGATCAGAAGCAGCTGCCTAACATTCATCCATGATGCGCCACCTGCTAACTGCTTCCTCTGTTTTCTCCTTGGAAACTTCAGGCCAATGCTATGGCACAAGGCAAGTTAAAATAAGACACTCCCTGCTCAGCCCTCCCCTAGCTTCATATGCCATTGGAAAAGAGGTCTATGATGGCTATGAACTTCAAAGCCTCTGTGCAATGGCCTCCCATTTCTTCTTCATGTCATCTCCTACCTTCTCCATTATGGGATTCTCTGAGCCATATGGATCCTTCAACCTTCAGGCACTTCCAATGTGGAAGGTTTGCATATGCCAGCCTCTACCTATGTCTGTCCTTTGGCTACTTCAGCTGCCAACAGGTATTATGGAAGAGTCTTGGCAAACTGGAACCATGGTCTTTTATGTCTAGATCTAGAAGATTTGACCCAACAAGCAAGGCCAAATAACTTCCATCTTTCTAAAATCAGATGTGTAGTGTGTCTTTAAAGGTAGCCATTTGTCTATTCCCCTGTTTCTTTCCTTCCCAGTTAGAAGCAAGTGCCCCAAAGGACATTGACAATATCCTTCCATCATGGCAGGACATTGGTAACAACACCTACCACTGATAACAATTCCCACTTTTGCCTTCAGATAATCCCCTGGTGGGTTCCAGCTATGTGTCCCCTGCAGCATGTTATCCCACAAAATATGACCTCTTCTTTGGTCTTGCCATACTCTATGCCATTTGCATTGGGGTAGCCTGTCTTACCCATTCAGCAGTTCCTACACAGATCCAGACCTCAACAAAAAGCCAGTACTTACCACCAATTAGCTTTGTTTCCAGTGTAAACAGCAAGCACTACCTTGAAGAACACACAGTCCTTCAAGCCCAGCATGATCCCTGTGCTGAAAGTGGAATAATTGCTTTGTCTGGCAAACTGTATCTCTGAGATCACCGGAAGGCCAGAGGCTGCTTGAGGGACTAGGCTCTTTTCCACAGAGGGGGAAAGCTGAGTGATTTTATTCTCTTCACTTCTTGGGAAAAGGTTTTTTTTTTTTGGGGTGGGTGGTCATTTGAATCTATGACAAGCATATGCCAACAGCATAAACTGGCCCAGCCAGTCTCTAAAGACCTCACAATTAACACAAAGGCATCTTTTACTCTTACATTGTGTGTCTTCCATCAATGAGTGGTCGACCCCTTATACTCTTTGTTTAAAAGAAAAAAAAATCCTACTTAAGCAATAGTAAACCACAGCCTGATACTGTGCCAACAATATTAACCAACTTCTCTTCAGAGCCTTTGAAGTTAGCAGGGGGCAACATGCTTGTGGTGCGAGGAAAGAATGATACTCTAAGCGATTCCTTTTCATCCCTTTAACTTAATGAAAGATTAATGGGCTTGTTATTTTTGTTTCTGCTCCTTTTTTCTCTTTAATTTCCACCTCCCTTCCCCCATCAGATTGAAAATCCTTCCCTATATAATGGTTTTCTGGATCGGTGGGTTTTGTGAATAGAGCCCATATTCTTTTGCCAGCATCTGCAAACTAGGCCAACTCCTCCAAATTGCAAATCTCCAGGTGTCTTCTAGGGATGGGTCCAAGGGTGGGTGAGCAGGTGGGTGGCAGCCCAGCAATGGGACTCTTCAAACAACCCCACCTCCCTTGACAGCGCTGTAATACCTTGGCAAGGAATTATTTTATTTTACCCTTGAAAACGTATTATGTTTTCTGGTGCCCACTTGGCAGACTGGCTGCCAGCCAACCAGGAAGGTCATGCATGACAGACCCAGTGACTTGTGGTGAGGAAGAGGCAGGAAAGCATACATGAATGTGAGGTCATTCAGGAGGCAAGAGCTCTCCTCCATTTCCACAGCCCCTTACCAAGCTTGCTCTTCTGCCTCCCCCATGCTACTTACTGGAAACTTCCTGGGCCAATTTTAAGCATCAAACATGCAGGTAGGAGCTAGAGAGATGGCTCAGTGGTTAATAGTATTTCCTGGGCAAACATGAGGCCTCCTCAGGCCTGAGAGACCACTCAAGTTAAATCCATAGGACTCTGATGTTCCCCTCCAGCCATTTTAGTCAAGTGCAGGCTGTATGGGCACATGCACATGTCTATATCACACACACATACCCCTCACACACATACTTATGCAT
Organism: Jaculus jaculus; assembly: GCF_020740685.1. NCBI lineage: Eukaryota > Metazoa > Chordata > Mammalia > Rodentia > Dipodidae > Jaculus > Jaculus jaculus. The sequence goes on from NC_059109.1 coordinate 76,089,619, forward strand.
AAAAATGCAGGTTACAATTTCCAGAGCAACCCTCCTTTCCCATATTCAGTCCATTATAAGACCTGTGGTTCTAATCTCCAAAACACACTAAGAACAGGATCATTTCCATTTCTGGTTGTTTCCAAGTTCTATTCCTGCTCAGAGGACAACAGGAGCTTCAGTTCACCATCCTTCCCTTTCACCCTCTTGCCTTACTACTTACTCCACGGTCATGTGCCTTTTCAAAATTGGGCTCACAGCACTCTGGTTTAAAACCCTTGATGACTCATTTCCATTAGAAGGAAATCTAGAGCTTGGGAGATAACTCAGTGGGTAAAGTGCTTGCCTCACAAGCATGAGGACCTGAGTTGGATCCCCGGGACCCACAAAAATGAAGGTGGGAGTGGAAGCACTCATTATAATTCCAGACCCAGGGGTAGGGGATGACAGGAAGATCTTTGGGGCTCATTGGCCAGTCAGTCTATTGCCTACTTGGTGAGCTCGAGGCCAATGAGAGACGCTGTCTCAATAAGGAAGGATGATACCTGAGGAACAGTACCCAAGGTTGACCTCTGGCCTCCATTTGCACAAACATGCACACAGGCACACACACACAAAATCTAGCCTCTCCACTGGGGGTTACTGGGTCTCTGCAGGACACAGTCCTCCTAACGTGCTGGTTCCACACAGGCTTTATTCTCCTCTGTGTACCAAGTTGGCTTCTGCCTCTACCTGATTCCCAACAGCTTTCCAAGATGAGCTCCTTTGGTCTTTGTGAGCTTCCTCTAGGTGCTTATCAGAGTCTTCTAGTCATGTACAATCTACCCTGTTCCCTGCACAGATGCCATCTCTGTATTTACCCGAAAAGATTCACTCATAGACAGCCCAGATCCTTCCATGGGAAGGTGAGTACCATGAAGTGTCACCTAATTGACCTCCTCTATGCATGCTATTTTGTCACTGTAACAAATATCTTTAAAAGGAGGAAAAGTTTATTTTGGACCACAATTTCAGTGGGTTCAATCCCTGGTCACTCATCTATCTCCATTTTGGGGGCTCCACATGTAGTAAGGTAGAGCATCAGAGTGGAAGATGATGGAGTGAACAGCTCACCACAGGGTGGCCTGGAGGCAGAATGATGAGAAAAGAGAGTAGAGACCAGACATGCCCTCAAAGGCACACTCCCAGTGACCTGCTTTCTCCAGTCAGAGCCCATCTTCCACAGTCTTTACTGCAAAATAAAAATACATAAATAAATACAATGTAGTGATATCTTATTGCTAAAGGTAAACAGCTACTATACTGATTCATAACTGTTACTTGGGATATAAGCTCATAAAGGCTTCACCCACTCCAACATCACTGGCTTGATGAGGATGCCCAGACCCTCACAGGGGGAATGGGCCCCAGTAGGATGGATTCCAGGTGGATGGGTTCATGTGTGATGGGCCATGGGCAGGATAGGTCCCAAGTAGGATCAGCGCCAGGTGGAATGGGTCCAGTGTGACTCTACTTTTTCAGACCCAACTTGTCTATCTCATAGTTCATTTGGACTGTTAAAGACAGTTTACTTCCCCAGGATGTCTGAAAACTCCTCTAAGGCCCAAAATAAATATGAAACATTTCAGAGTCAGAACTCAGTGAATGCTTGCTGATAAGGTCTGTGAGCTGGTTAATCATATAGTTCTAGTTTAGAGCATCTTACCTGCAGAGGTGGTAAGTGGTAGGTGACATGCAGCTGTTTTCTCCTTCATGCATACAGATATTGCTCACATAATTACCATTTTATATATGCAAGACTGAAAGTTTTATGAAGCATCTTCAGTTTGCCCAAATTCAGACCACTTAGAAGATTCTAGCATTTTGGCCCAATTGTTTTCTTTCAAAAATAAAATCAAATAAACAAACAAAGAAAAAAAAAAACACTAATCCTAGTTATCAAGAGTTTTCTGGACCCTAAGAGTCTTAAGCCTGGAGCCTCTGGCCTATTTCTGATATTTTATACATGCCAATCATTCCAACACCAAAGAATCCCTGGAGGAGGGGACACCTGACTCAGTTTGTCCCCAGTCTGGAGCTATTGTCTTGCTTTCAACCAGACTATAGCCATGTTATGTAAACTCTCATACCCAGTTCTTGAAGAAGCTGCAAATATACAACTGAAAGCATTATGTTGCATACATTCCCTTCTTTAATAACATAAGTTTATTTGACATCAGGAATCACAGTCATCTGCGACTGTGAAAATTAAGCTAAATTTTCTGCCATTATGCCAAGCAGTCTGTTTAATAAAATCAGTGATGAAAAAGCATAATTCATCATGGCTTGTGAATTCTAGTGGCTCTAAAAAGATGTTCTTCCTCTCCCCCAAAGGGAGAGCAGGGATTTCTTTCTACCTTCATGTACTAGTATGAAACATAAGCATAATTTCTCTGTCTCTAGAACTTTACTGTAAAAGTGGAGAAGGGATTAGATTTTTTACATCACAACCTATTTTAAGCAATTATAATCTACAAGTTATCTTTCTTCTTCAACCCTTTCTCTGCTTCCCTCCTCCCCCCAGCAATAAAGACTGAAGAGACCCTTCTACTGCCTCAGTTCTGATCAGTGTTCATTCTCCCATTAGTTTAGTTAGCTGGAATCTGAGAGTAGAGCCTATCTCTCTCAGGTACTAAGACACTGTGGCTCATACCAGAAAGCTCAGCCTTCATGTGCTGGAGAGTGATATTTCCTGTTTCCTATGAAGCTATGGACATCTATCCACATGGCTTTTCTTTCAATCCACTTCAACTTCTGGTAGTTTTCAACCTTAGGCCATGGGGTACTGGAACTGGTACATATTGGCCAGTGTTGCTGATGGACACATCTTCAAGGACTTTTATTTTGTGTGTGTGTGTATATGTACGTGTGTGCACTCTTGTGTATACTTGTATGTTGAGGGCAGAGGTTGACATGGAATGGGGGAGTCTTGATCAATGGCTCTCCACCTTATTACCTTAATCTTTGAGACAAAGTCTCTTGCTAAACCTAGAGCTCAGTGATTGGTTAGACTAGCTAGTCAGTGAGTCCCAGGGGTTCCCCATTTTGTCTCCCCCAGCTCTAGGATGGCTAGTATTTTACATAGAATCTATATAAATTCTAAACTAAGGTCCTCATGTTTGAGTGGAAAGCACTATATTCTTTGAGCTATCTCCTTAGTCTTATTCAAGAATTTTTAAAGTCAGTTGTTTAACAGAGTGTTGTTAAGAAAAATAAGTTATATAAAAATGCTGACAAGGATATGGTGAGGAGAAAGAACCTTTGGACACTGCTCCTGGGAATGCAAACTGATGTAGCCACTAGGGAATCAGTATGGAGGTTCTTCAGAAAACAAGCAAACAAACAAACAAACAATGTGACCCTTTAAGACCACTCTTGGGCATATATGACTAAGTCTGCAGACTACAGAGATACTTGCCCATCTATGTTTACTGCAACACTGTATGCAATAGCCAAGTTATAGAATCAGCCTATATGTCCTTCAACAAATGACTGATAAAGAAAATGTGGTATGGGACTGGAGAGATGGCTAAGCAGTTAAGGCACTTGCCTGGAAAGCCAAAGGATCTAAGTCCTAGGTTTGGTTCCCCAGACCCACGTATGTCAGATGCACAAGGTGGCACATCCATCTGGAGTTCATTTGCAGTGGCTGGAGGCCCTGGTGTGTCCATTCTCTGTTTTTCCCCCCTTCTTTCTCTCTCTCAAATAAGTAAATAAAAATGCTTAAAAAATAAGATGCATACATTCAGTGTAGTTTTATCACTAATAAAGAAGAACAAATTAAGTCACTTTTAGGAAAATGGATGGAACTGGAGATCATAATATCAAGGAAAATAAGCCATACTCAAAAAGACAAATGTCTTCATGTTTTCTCTAGTGTGTGGCACCCAGATATATATAACAAAGGTAGAAAAGGTCTATTTGAGAAGAGGAAGTGGAACAGCAGGAGGGGAATAGGGACAAGAAAAGAAAATGTGGGATAAATAAGATCAAAATATATGATATACATGTAAGAAAACATCATAACAAAACTCATCTTTTACTGTGAATATGCACTGATAAAAATTAAGTTATATAAATGTACAACGATGCATGCACACAGACCATATATATATTCTTTCCTCATTTGTTTGAAAAAATACCCAACCAGAAACAACTTAAATGGCTGGAATGATTGCTCAGTTGTTATGGCACTTGCCTGCAAAGCCCAAGGATCCAGGTTTGATTCCCTAGTATCCTCATAAAGCCAGATGTACAAAGTAAATAAATAAAATATTTACAAAAAGAAACAACTTTAAGAAGGAAGAGTTTACTTTGGCTCACTGTTTCAGGAGACACAGTCCGTGGCAGGGTGGGCATGGCAGCAGGAGCACGAAGCAGTGGTCACATTGCATCTACCATCAGGAAGCAGAGAGAGATGAATGCTGGCGCTCAGCTTGCTTTTTCCTTTTGATTCAGTGTGGGGTGCCAACCCATGGGATGGCACTGCCCACATTTAAGGCGGGTCTTTCCTCTTCAGTTAAACCTCTCTGGAAACCCTCAAAGACATGCACAGAAGTACGTCTAGTAGTTGATTCTAGATCCTGTCAAGCTGACAGTGAAGATTAACTACGTAGTTTGTTACAAAGGTGAAAAATACAGCTTCCTACTTCCTGATTCCTTCACTTCATTCCACTAAGAACCATGTGCTCTTGAGCTGAGCTGAATCTGGGTTATTTGCAAGGAGAAACCAGTATGCAACTGATGATGGTCAGGGGGGTCTCCTTCCAGCTCTTCTTGAAACTGACGGCACAGGGAATCTTCTCATGGTGGGAGGTGGCTCCTCACAAGGCAGGATAGCTTGTTTGAGATTATTTTGCTTTGTTTTTTTGAGAAGTTGTTTAACATTTACCAGCACACAATCAGTGGGAGGTTGAGGGCAAAAATGCCTGGTCAGGTGAAGCAGGCTCCTACATCAGAAAGCCATTTATTTGAGTCATCTGTTCAACTGTTCTTAGCACAGAAACAAGGCAGGGATGGCCTCTACTCTTGGAGCGCACATGACTGTGCAAAGTGCAACAGCTATAATAAGCAGTGAGCTATACAGGAGTGTGGGGCCACACAAAGCTCCCTGAAGACACTCTGATGTACTTGCTTTATAACACTCAGCATAAACGAAAATTTGATCCTCAAATAAAATTCTTTATTTAGAAATGGGAGATGTAAATAGCTTCTATAGCTAAATCTAGCTATACATAGCTGAAGCTGGCCTTGGACTCACGAACCTTCCACATCTACATCCTGAGTGCTACAATGGCGGGGGTATGCCATCACGTCTGGTGAAAGTTAGGTTATTCATGTACATCCTGTTTGTGAACTGCAGCCCCATCATCCTGCCTTGAATGTGTGCTTCACTCGCACAGGGGCTGTGTCTTAACCTGTGTGCACAGGGTCCAGGCATATCACAGGTGATTGACATTTGCAGAAGGCATTTCTACCAAATGTCAGCTGACCTCTGTAGACTAAAAGCCTAAGTCCAAGGCAGGAGGTGGCATGTCCAAGCAGAGAGACTCTCGTGGAAACTTCAGTAGCTGCCAACGTCAGACACTTGCCAGCCACATGGAAATGGAGCCTGGAGCTTTCTGTCGTAAAGAGCAAATCTTCTGAATAAACAGCAAGGTTCACACCAACGCTGGCAGAGCCTGCCACATCATTCCACATATCTACCCATCCCTTCCTCTTTGTGTTGCACATTCAGGACAATGCCTTCAGCTCTTTTTTAGTTCAATATCTCTTTCAACTGGGTTGGATTTGATTATACATCAGTCCAATAACTTATTTCATTTCAAGTACATTTACTTATCACTTTAGAATTTCTGTGCTTATTTTACAGATACATACTTTTCAAAAAGTGTTCTGGTGGGGGGTGGGCAGATGGTTCAGTGGATAAAGCACTTGCTGTGCAAGCATGAGAGCTTGAGTTTGATTTCCAGTATCCATATAAATGCCAGGTATGGTGGACGTACATGTGATGCCAGCACTGGAGAAGCAGAGACAAGATGATCCTTAGTGCTCCCTGACTGGCCAGTCTGTCTGAATTGGTGAACTACAGATTCAGTGGAGACTCTGTCTCAAAGAATAATGTGGGGCCATTGAGGTATATACCCAACATTTAACCTTTGGCCTCTACACATATATGCAACTGCACACCCATATGAGTGTTCATACACAAATGTATGTACAACTTACATACAAAAATTTGTTCTGTTATTTCATAGTTTTCTATTTCTTTCTGCATTTCTTTGGTCATTTTAAAGTCTTCTTGGATTAAAGCAACACTGACATGATATATTACCCTACCATGCTGCTGTGCTTTATCTGCAAACATGTTGTCTGTGAAGTTTGTCTGTATATGCACATCAGTTTTTGGCAAAAGGCTTTGTCATATTTTGTTTGATAGTTGCAGCTTGGGCAAACCGAACCATTCTTTTTTGTCAACTGATTTTCAATGCATTTCCCTGGTATTAGTTTTACTTTCTGTCTATATTTCTTTATTTTCAAATTTTGTGTATCATGTGTGTGATGTGATAGCAAAACTAAATTTCTACCTGTATATGAGCATACCTTCCCTTTTCTAGGAGAGAATTTACTGAATAGAATTTATTATCATGGTGTCACCCCATTCTTTTTTAAAATACTATAGACTTATTTACCTCCCTTTATATAAAATCTTGTTTAAAATTTGTTTTGAGGTAGGGTACTTTGCTTTATGTTCCCAACTTGCCTGGGACTCATTGTCTTCCTGCCTCAGCCTCTAGTGCTGGGGTTACAGGTGTGCATCACCATGACTGATGCTGCAATAAAACTTCTTAAATATTTACAGACTCCTATTTCAGCTATATTTTTTCAAATACCTTTCTGAAATAGTCCCTGTCTTTTTCTTTCTTGTCCAACCACTTCAAAAGTGCTGAAGTTTACTGATTATGTTTACACTGTCACAGCCACAGTGAAGTCCCAGATGGCATTTTACATGGTCTCTTGGCAGCATTTGACAGCTGATGATCTCCATTATCAGCCTTTTCTTCTTTTGATTTCTAGAGCATCACATTCTCCCAGCTTTCCCCATTCTTTACTAGTCCTCCTAGAACAGTGACCAGTAAATCCCCACTGAATAAAATACACGGCAGAACAAACATGTGTACATAGGAAAACACAGAGAAGCATTGGCAAAGAACTTGGTTGGTCATTTAGTGGATACAAACTCAGTTCAGATCCACAAGTGTTGACTGACCACTTCTGCTCTGTCAGGTGGATATTGGGGAGATCAAAGTCCAGTGGGGGTGATAAATGGCAGTATGCTTAGTGCATTAACAGTGATAGGTCTTGTGGGCTATAAAAGCTCAGGCAGATGACTATCCCAATCTAGGGACTCTGGAAGTCTTGGGACATAGGGACTCTGGCTTGAGCTCTCAAGAGTAAGAAGAAATCCAGCAGGTGTGAGGGGAGGAGGGGACAGTCCAGTCAAGGAATAGCATTGCAGTCTGGGAGTAAAAATCAATATGAAGTTCAGCACACTTGTTTTTCAAAGACTTTTTTTTTTAGGTAAGGCCTTGCTCTAGCCCAGGCTGACCTGGAACTTGGTCAAGGTTATCTTTTGAAGTGCTTAGAAAGTTTATTGTGTTTCCAGAATATTTTTCAAGGCACCCTAACCTACACATCCAAACTCTTCAATGACAGACCATTTAATATATATATATACATATATATATATATATATATATATATATATATATATATTTTTTTTTTTTTTTTTTTTTTTTTTTTCCCTGAGGTAGTATCTCACTCTGGGCCAGGCTGACCTGGAATTCACTATGTAGTTTCAGGCTGGCCTCAAATTCACAACAATCCTCCTACCTCTGCCTTCCAAATACTGGCATTAAAGCCATGTGCAACTACACTGGGCAGAACATTTAATATTCTAAAGGAGAATTATATTATGATGCAGCAACTTGAATGGATTCAGACATGAAGGAACCTTAAATAGGAGAGGGAGCACTACAGAAACCATCTATTACATAAATGTTTGTTGGTACATTCTGAATATTTATGGTCCCCCCCTTTTTTTTTACTATAATTTTTGGGAGTTTTCAAGGTAAGGTTTTCAGCCTAGTTCAGGCTGGCCTCAAACTCATGAAGATCCTCCTACCTCTGCTTCTTAAGGGCTGGACTAAAGGTGTGTGCCACCATGCTTGGATTTTTCCCACTTCTTGAGGCTAATACAGTCCTTCAGACATTCCTTTTGCTGGTGAAATCTATATATTTCATTGTATTGATTTCCACCTGTGAAATATAGAGTATTAGTAGTCAAGAACAGAATATGAAATTTGTCTTTTAAAACTTATTTTTATTTGCAAGGGGAGAGAGAGAGAGGAGAGGAGAGGAGAGGAGAGGAAAAGAGAAGAGGAGAGAAGAGGAGGAGGAGAGAAGAGGCACACCAGAGCCTCTAGCCTCTCAGATGAACTCCAGATGCATATGCCACTTTGTGCATCTGGCCTTCCATGGGTACTGGGGAACTAAACCCAAATCATTAGGTTTTGCAGGCAGGCACCTTAAATGCTGTGCCATTTATTCAGCCCTGAAATTTGTCTTTTTAAAGAAATATTTTATTTTTATTTATTTATTTGAGAGAGGGAAGGAGGAAGAGAGGGAGGGAGGGAGAGGGAGAGGGAGAGAGAGAGAGAGAGAGAATAGGCATAGGCATACCAGGGCTTCCAACCACTGCAAATGAAATCCAGATGCATGTGCCCCCCCCCGTGCTTCTGGCTAATGTGGGACCTGGAGAGTTGAATTGAGGTCCTTTGGCTTTGCAGGCAAATGCCTTAACCACTAAGCCATCTCTCCAGCCCAAATTGGTCTTTTTAAATACATGGAAATGCTGATTTTAAGACAAGAAACAATATACTGGCCATGAAATTAGTTAAGAACTTTTGCATGAGGACAGAAATATTGAAAACATGGAACAGATGGTTTTCTGTGAGTAGAATGTAAACTTCATTTTATATTATTGTTATTATTTTGGTTTTTCAAGGTAGGGTCTTAGTCTAGGCCAGACTGACCTGGAATTCACTCTGTAGTCTCAGGGTGGCCTCAAACTCAGAGCAATCCTCCTACCTCTGCCTCCCGAGTGCTGGGACTAAAGGCATGCGCCACCATGTCTGGCATGTTATTATTTTTTAAAGATTTTATTTATTAGTTTATTTGAGAGACAGAAAGAGGCAAAGAAAGAGAGAAGAGAGAGAATGGGCACATCAGGGCCTCTAGCCACTGCAAATGAACTCCAGACATGTGCATCACCTTGTGCACCTAGTTTATGTAGGTACTAGGGAATTGTACCAGAGTCCTTAGGCTTTGCAGACATGTGCCTTACCCATTATCCCTTCTCTCCAGCTCCCCCCATTTAATGTTATATTTCATTATTTATTTTTTAAGTATTTTATTATTTATTTGTGAGCAGAGTGAAAGGAGAAAGAGAATATATGGTTGTGCCAGGGGCTTCTTGCCACTGCAAACAAATGGCAGACACGTGTGCCACTTTGTGCATGTATGACTGGGATTTGAACCCAGGATGTTAGGCTTTGCAAGAAAGTGCCTTTTACCACTGGTATATCTCTACAGCCTATAAACTTTATTTTATATCAAATTAAGCTTTGAGTTTCCAAAATGTAATATACCAGAGTTTTCCCTTATCAAATAAAAAATCAGAATATTCACCTTCACATTAAAAAAGAAAAGCAAAGGGGACTGGAGAGATGGCTCAGCAATTTTGGCACTTGCCTATAAAGCCTAATAGCCTGGGTTTTATTGCCAGAACTCACATAGAGCCAGATGCTCAAAGTGGCACATACATCTGGCATACCATTTATAGCAGCTGTAGGCCATGGTGTGCCCCTTCTCTTTCTTTCTCCTCTCCCTCTGTCTCCTTGCAAATAAATAAAATATTTGTTTTTAAAAAACAAGCTGGGCATGGTGGCTCATGCTTTAATCCCAGCACTCAGAAGGCAGAGGTAGGAGGATCGCCATGAGTTCAAGGACACCCTGAGACTACATAGTGAATTCCAGGTCAGCCTGAGCTTGAGACCCTACCTCAAAAAACCAAAAACCAACCAAACAACAACAACAAAAAACAAAGAGGCGACTTCCAGTTAAGATGGCAGCTTAGGGGCTGGAGAGATGGCTTAGTGGTTAAGCGCTTGCCTAAGGACCCCGGTTCGAGGCTCGGTTCCCCAGGTCCCACGTTAGCCAGATGCACAAGGGGGCACACGCGTCTGGAGTTCGTTTGCAGAGGCTGGAAGCCCTGGCGCGCCCATTCTCTCTCTCTCCCTCTATCTGTCTTTCTCCCTGTGTCTGTCGCTCTCAAATAAATAAATAAATAATTTTTTAAAAAGATGGCGGCTTAGGTACCACACCAAAGCAGCCTGGGGGGGGGGGGGGTAAAAGCCAAAAAATAAACAAAACCTAGCAAAATACACACTTTTACTAAAAAGTGAGGTATATAGGAAATTGAAACAGCAGCAGAGAAGTAGGAGAGACCCAGAGCATCCAGAGCCCGCACAGGCCGGCAGAAGCAGCTCCGGCAGGGTCGCACGTGGGACTGCGGTGGCATGCCTACCAGCCACCAGGCTCCGCTCGAGCCACAGGAAAAGCCAGGTGAGCGGAGTTTCCACTCACACCGGAGCTCTGCACAAGCTCAAGAAACGTGAAGGGAGAACTGCAGTGAACAACGGAGGAGCAGATCACAAGGTGGAAGAACACGTAGAACAGCGAGAGAACTAGAGCAGCATCAGTAGCCTCCCCTCGCCCAGCTCCAGTGAACAGAGCAGCAGTCCAGGGATCTGGCCACATTGGCGGGGATGTGGAAAAACAGGAACCCTTCTACACTGCTGGTGGGAATGCAATCTGGTCCAGCCATTGTGGAAATCATTGTGGAGGTTCCTAAAACAGCTAAAGATTGATCTACCATATGACCCAGCTATAGCACTCCTAGGCATATATCCTAAGGACTCATCTCATTTCCTTAGAAGTACATGCTCAACCATGTTTATTGCTGCTCAATTCATAATAGCTGGGAAATGGAACCAGCCTAGATGTCCCTCAACTGATGAGTGAATAATAAAGATGTGGCACATTTATACAATGGAGTTCTACTCAGTAGTAAAGAAAAATGGAGCTATAAAATTTGCAGGAAAATGGATAGATCTGGAAAGGATTATACTAAGTGAGGTAACCCAGGCCCAGAAAGCCAAGCACCACATGCTCTCTCTCATATGTGGATCCTAGATACAGATTATTGGGCTTCTGTGTGAGAAGGAAAAAACTCAGTAGCAGAGGCCAGTAAGCTGAAAAAGAGATACAAAGTGAAGAGAAAAGAAGGGAGGAGGGTACTTAATAGGTTGGTATTGTACATATGTAAGTAGAAGAATAGATTAACAGAGGTGAAAAGGCCAAAGGAAGTTCAGGGGAAGAGATTGAGTAAAAGAAAGGTGGAGGAGCTAATCAAAATCTAAGAGGATATAAATAAATCATATGGAATCCTCCAGTTTTGGACAATGGAACACTCAAGAGCCATATATCGCTGCTAGAAAAATTTCAGTGACAGGGATGGGATATCTTCCAGTGAGTTGTTGGCCAGGGAGGTCCCTGATGTCCCCAAAACATTATAGGCCATAGCAAAGGCCCTTGGTTTCCCACCAGGAATTGATGGTAAGACCCTATTGCTGAAGATTCCACATACTTGGGCTGCAAGGTCACTGAGAAATCCTGCTGGAAGCAAGCTGATAACCTCCTCCAAATAGACCAGCTGACAGAAAGCTGGAAGAAGCCATTCTGCATGCAGTTCAATGGGAGAAAGAGATACCACCAGTGAAGATACTCAACAGTGGACACTGCAAGCCTTATAATTGGCCTTGCCAAAAATATTTTTATTTACTTATTTTAGACAGCAAGAAATAGGCAGAGAGAAAGAGAGAGAGAGAGAGAGAGAGTTAGTATGGAAGTGCCAGGGCCTTCTGCCAGTGTAAATAAATTCCAGATGCATGTCCTACTCTGTATATCTGGCTTTATGTGTGTACTGGGGAACTGAACTCTTTTCAAAGGCTGAAAACATTCTGTAATTTTTTTTTTTTTTTGAGCAGGGTCTTGCTCTAGCCCAGGCTGACCTCGAATTCACTCTATAGTCTCACAGTGGCCTTGAACTCACAATGGTCCTCCTATCTGACCTTCCCAAGTACTAGGATTAAAGGTATATGCCACCACACCTGGCCTGTAATGTTTTAGTTTAATTATTTATTTAGGGCTAGAGAGATTGTTCAGTGGTTAAAGTGCTTGTATGCAAAGCCTAACAACCTGAGTTCAATTCCCCAATTCCCACATAAAGCCAGATGCACAAAGTGGCACATACATATGGAGTTCTGCCAGGCAGTGGGGTGCATGCCTTTAATTTCAGCACTTGGGAAGCAGAGGTAGGAGGATCACTATGAATTTGAGGCCAGTATGAGACTACATAGTGAATTCCAGGTCAGCCTGGGCTAGAGTGAGACCCTACCTTGAAAAACCAAAAGAAAAACATTAACAGGGGAGAGAGAGACAGAGAAAGAAGAGAGAGATGTAACAGGGAAATTGTGTTTCTGGGGTGCTTCCTGGAACCCCAAGCCCTGAGTTCATATCTGCAAACTAACCAAAGCATTGGTAATTCCAGATTCAAGAGAATGATTTTTAAAATACCACATTGTATTCAGATTTTACAAAAGAGTGCAGAAAGCAGAAGGCTGAGAGGTAAGGGAAAACAAAGTGGGAAGAGGAGAAGTGAACTACGTGGAGTCCATAAGCCCATGTGGGCCACGTGTAGCTCAGGAGTCCATGTGACCAGATGGATCTGGGGGAGATAAAGCGTAGAAAGAAAAGAGAAAATAAGTTCAAGGAGCTACTGCTATGTGGGGAGCTGGAGAAGATCAAGAACCCATGCAGAGAGTAAGGGCTAAGGGACCCCTTCTGGCTGGGCCTGCTAAGGCCTAGACCAAGCCCCTCCCAGCTGGGCCTGGGCAGAGCCAGCCCAGGCCCAGCTGAGGGAAAAACTCACCCAGCTGGAAATTCATTCCCAAATGATCAGAGAGGGAGAGCTCACTATATTCCTAAGCCATTTTCTATTTATGTTTCATATTTCCTCTACTTTCTTCTTTTGTTTTTTTTTTTAAATTTTTTTTTTAATTTATTTTTTTGAGAGCAACAGACACAGAAAGAAAGAGAGAGGGAGAGAGAGAGAATGGGCGCGCCAGGGCTTCCAGCCTCTGCAAACGAACTCCAGACGCGTGCGCCCCCTTGTGCATCTGGCTAACGTGGGACCTGGGGAACCGAGCCTCGAACCGGGGTCCTTAGGCTTCACAGGCAAGCGCTTAACCACTAAGCCATCTCTCCAGCCCCTAAGCCGCCATCTTAACTGGAAGTTGCCTCTTTGTTTTTTGTTGTTGTTGTTTGGTTGGTTTTTGGTTTTTTGAGGTAGGGTCTCAAGCTCAGGCTGACCTGGAATTCACTATGTAGTCTCAGGGTGTCCTTGAACTCATGGCGATCCTCCTACCTCTGCCTTCTGAGTGCTGGGATTAAAGCATGAGCCACCATGAGCCTCGAACTGGGGTCCTTAGGCTTCACGGGCAAGCGCTTAACCGCTAAGCCATCTCTCCAGCCCTCTTCTTTTGTCAAAAGTTGAACTAAACAATATTTATTCCACTTGCATTTTTGTGGTTGTTTTTTCAGGTAGGATCTCACTGTAGCCCAGGCTGACCTGGAATACTCAGGGTGGCCTTGAACTCATGGCACTCTTCCTACCTCTGCCTCCCTAGTGCTGGGATTAAAGGTGTGTGCCGCCACACCCGGTTCTACTTGCTTTTGGCTGTTATTCCTGCTGGTTATATTTTTCTAGAGAAAAATTACAATTTTCATTTTCAATTTGTTTTGGTAGCAACAATCAATAGTTTTACCTTATCAAGCAAAGCAAGGATGGTGCAGCTCTGTGCTCCTCAGGGTCCTCTCTTGCCATGGTTCCTGCTGCTTCCCTTTCAGCCCCGGTGTTGGACATACCAGCCATCCCCTTCTGACCCAACACCAATCCCAGGTCCTTCTGGTTTCACAGATGTTTCTGCAATTTCTACTGACAACAGCATTCTAGTTTCCCACATGTCTTAAATTTTTAAAAATGTATAATTACATTTTTGCACAGTCTCTGGAGAGTTGGAATGAGGAGAAGCAGGTATTAACATGCCCCTTTGATCAAACATCCTTTTTGAAAGTACCTTGCTGACTTAAAAAAAATTAAATGATCTCAGCTTATTATCAATAACCTTAAAGTAAGTATTATAACCTGTTTTGGAGATGAAAAAATTAAGACCTAGAGACATTGGCTGTATAAAGATACCCCTTTTGGTAAGGAGTAAAACTAGATGGAAACCAGGTTTGTCTGATATTTATGCTCAGGTTGTTTAAAACAAGTAATGGGGACTGGAGAGATGGCTTAGCGGTTAAGCGCTTGCCTGTGAAGCCTCAGGACCCTGGTTCGAGGCTTGGTTTCCCAGGACCCACATTAGCCAGATGCACAAGGGGGTGCACATGTCAGGAGTTCATTTGCAGTGGCTGGAAGCCCTGGTGCACCCATTCTTTCTCTCTCTATTTCTCTCTCTCTCTCTGCCCCTTTCCCTCTCTGTCTGTCGCTCTCAAATAAATAAATAAATAAATAAATAAATAAATAAATAAATAAATAAAACAAAAAACAAAACAAGTAATGGTAAGCTCTTTTCCTCTTCTTCCTTTTCTATCTTTTCCTTCCTGTTCTTCTTCTCCCTCCTATCATCATCACCATCACTGCTGTTCTCATCAACAGCATCATCACCACCATCATCAGCACCAAAATCAACATCATCACAGTTGTTTCTGTGATCCTCCTGGGAAGCAGAAACCATGTCTATCACCTTAGCATTGCTTGTCCATGCTTATGACTCTTTACTCAATATGTTTCTATCTGCTAACGTGTAACTTCCTATGAGCAGGCTTATTTTTTATTATTTTATTTTTATTTATTTGTGTGTGTGTGTGTGAGAGAGAGAGAGAGACAGAGACAGAGACAGAGAGAGAGAGAGACAGAGACAGAGAGAGAGAGAGAGAGAGACAGAGAGAGAGAGAGAGAGAGAGAGAGAGAGAGAGAGAGAGAATTGGTATACAAGGGCCTTTAGCCACTGCAAATGAATGCCAGATGCATTCGCTACTTTGTGCATCTGTCTTACGTGGGTTCTGGTAAATCATACCTGGGTCCTTAGGTTTCACAGGGAAGTGCCTTAAACACTGAGCCATCTTTCTAGCCCAAGCAGGATTCTTTTGTTTACACATGTTTTCATAGTGTGCATACATTCTAGGTAACAGGACAGATACTTGGCAAATAGTCATAAATAACTAAATGTGTTACATGTTTCATAGATCGATTTTTATTACTAGGGATTGAACCTAGGACTTTCCTTGTCAGGCTAGTGCTCTACTACAAACCATGTCCCAATCCTCTTTACATTTTGAGACATGGTATCACTAACACAACTAGACTGACTGACCTTGAACTCAATGTGTATCCCAGGCAGGCCTTGAGTTTTCCATCCTTTTTTCCTCAGCCCCTGCCCCCCAAACTGCCCCAAGTACCTGGGATTAAAGACTTGTGCCCAGGTCTGATCATAGATATTTCTCAATTGATATTACAAAGTATTACAGTGTCAAAATAGACTATAATGGTAAGATAATGGGGTGGGGGAAGCTGGCTTAGACATTAACATGACAAGTTAATGGTCAAAATCATCATTTCATTTCATAGAAGACAGGTCAAAACCATCCTGCTAATGAAGCCTCCTTCTTTGTATTGTTTTTAAACAAAAATTTATTGTCTCCACTCAACTTTTACACAATATTTCCTGATCCAGTATGATGTTTGATGAATGCAACACTACCTTCATAGTTGCCATGAAGCTTATAGTCCAATTAAGGGGATTGTGAATATCTTTGATAATTAGTTCAGCTAAAACTATGCAGTGAGTCTCCATAGGATACCAGATACTGTGGGCAGTTGAACATTCAAAGATGAATAAATTGGTTTCATAAATATCGCAGTCTGTGTCAGTAACTATGTTTTCTTAATGAGGAAGGTGGCCTTCTATCAGGAATGTTAAAGTCCTCTCACAGTTGGGCAACTCTTGTCTTAGCCCAGAAGCTCCACTTGCTAAACTCTTCTCAGGAAAGGGGTGTGGCATAAACATGGCCTCCCAGGACTCATCTCCAGGCCAGGTTGTGACTTGTGTCGGTGGGAGTAATGCTGTTGGACATGTTCCTTATGCAACCTTGTCAGCTAGTAAGCCCCCACCCTTCCAAGATTCCCTTTTAATCTTTTCAACAAGCGAGGAAAGTTGGCTCCACCTCAAACATCTTTTGCACAAACAACACATAGAGATGATGGATGGCTGTCCTAAATTATTTTGGGTCCATAATAGTGTTGTGTCTTCTGAGGCAGGTGTAAATTCTGGTTAAAATTAAATGAATGCCCCCCCAAGGTGGAGGGAACTAGATTCCTCTTCTACAAAAGTGAGATTTTCCTCCCTTGTGAGCCTACACTTTGAGGGCCTGTTCTAATCAAACT
Source organism: Jaculus jaculus (assembly GCF_020740685.1). Lineage (NCBI taxonomy): Eukaryota > Metazoa > Chordata > Mammalia > Rodentia > Dipodidae > Jaculus > Jaculus jaculus. Next base: position 76,106,330 of record NC_059109.1, read on the forward strand.
TTTATACTCACTGTAACCTAACACAATTAGTATTGCAGCATTTGCCAAAAGGCTTTTTCCTCAGCAGCTTTTACTGGTGAGTATCACCTTTTCTGAATATTGTATGTATGTGTGGGATGGAAGTGTGTACAGATGCTCAGACATGTGTGGGGGTGCATGTGCATGTGTGTTGAGTATACGTGCGGAGGACAGAGGTTGATATCAGGTGCCTCTCTCAATCATTCTCCACCTTAGTTTTTGAGACAGGGTCTCTAACTGAGCTCACTGGTTTGGTCCAACAAGCTAGCATGCAAGCCCCAGAGTCTCCCTGACTCTGCCTCCTGTGTGGTGCTTGGATTACAAGCATGCACAACCATACCTGAATATTTCACATGATTGTTGGAAATCTGTGCTCATTTCCTCATGCTTTCCCAACAAGAACTTAACCCACTGGGCCATATCCCCAGCCCCTAAATGTGACTATCACTTAAAAAATAGCATTAGGGCTAGAGAGATGGCTTAGTGGTTAAGCGCTTGCCTGTGAAGCCTAAGGACCCACTTTGAGGCTCGATTCCCCAGGACCCAAGTTAGCCAGATGCACAAGGGGGCCCATGCATCTGGAGTTCATTTGCAGTGGCTTGAGGCCCTGGCACACCCATTCCCTCTCTCTATCTGCCTCCTTCTCTCTGTCTGTCACTCTCAAATAAATAAATAAAAATGAACAACACAAAATAGCATTAAAGACTTTGGCACTTCTTTATCATGCTCTATATTCTCTCTGGATTTTATTTTCCTTCTCTGTAAATCAGGAATAAAAATAAAAATGGGGCTGGAGAGATGGCTTAGCAGTTAGGTGCTTGTCTGTGAAGCCTAATGAACCCAGTTCGAGGCTCAATTCCTTAGGACCCACGTTAGCCAGATGCACAAGGGGGCACACACATCTAGAGTTCATTTGCAGTGGCTGGAGGCCCTGGAGCACCCATTCTCTCTCTCTATCTGCCTCTTTCTCTTTCTGTCTGTCACTTTCACATAAATAAATAAAAATAAACAAAAAAAAAATTTAAAAATAAAAATGGACCCATAGGATTATCTGAAATATTAAATGAAGCAATGTGTGTGAAGCTCTTAGAATAGAATGAGTAATTAATATTCAATCAGTTATCACTTATCAATTACTCATCAATACTCACGTGTTCTTACAATTCAATTTAAGAGGATTCTGTGTATGAAGAAACAAAATTTTGTGGGACTGTCCTGAGCCAAACAGCTTTTCACAGGGCAAGGGATGCAGAGTGGTGTCTCGAGTAGGGAATGTACCTTACAGGACGTAGGAGACCGAGGGCCCCTAGCTCCTTCAAGTGCTTCTCTAGAAAGATAAGAGGTTCTAGAAGTGGTTTCTGTGGACTTTCTCTGAGGAGTTAGGAATTGGACCATGGGGCTCATATTCATGTGAAATGACTCTCCTAAGGAATGCCAGCATTTGGCTGCATCTTCCCACCTGAGCTGTAATCCCAGCATGTTACCAGGCAGGGTGTTTTCATGTTCAACTTGCATGGAGGTACAGATGTGGTGATACTGTTTGCTTCTTATAAGAGGGCTTTATGAAAGTCTTGGTGGTTCCTGTGAAGGTATCTCTCCCAGCTTTCTTGGTGGCAACCTCCTTGTGTGCTGACCATGGGTCCACAGACTGCTGTTTTCTTCAAGAGCAGCAGCAAGGGAGAAGATTGGACCATGAATTGAGAGAGCTTGTCTCCCATCCCTGAGCAGAGCCTTGGTGAGCAGCCAACCCCTTCCACTCACTCTATGTGTAAAATAGGGAAAATAATAATTTGCATCTACTTGGGACCTCATAATGAGACTATTTGGAAAGAAGGCTTTGCAGATAGAGTTACATTGAAGTCACAGTGGATTCCAATGGTCCCTCCTCTAATGACTAGTGTCCTTAATTTTAAAAAGAGAGGAAACTGGAGAGACATTATATAGTTGAATCTCAAAATCCCCAAAAGAAAGTAAGTCTGCTGGCATCTACAACTAGGAAAGAAGAAATGTATGTTTTTAAATCAAATTTATAGTACTTTATTGCAACAGCTTTGGAAGGCTGATACAATAACAAATCTCCCCCATTGTAGGTCTTGATGAAAGCCAATAGGAAAATAAAAGAAATGAATGGATAAAGAAAATATTTCTTCATATGCACACAATGGAATTTTATTTGGCCACAAAAAAAGAACAGAATTATGTTGTTGGAGTTACCTTCTCATTGTGGAGACAAAACACTTGACCAGAGCAGCTTATGGGAGATTTTATTAAGTGAAATAAAGGGACACATTTCACATGACATAGTTCTACCTCATTTGAAGCAGGATCTCTCTTGTTTACCACTATTTTCATGAGCCTCAGGAAAACTCTCCTCCTTTTGCTTCCCTTCTTGCCATAGGCTTATTGGGATTATAGAAGCTTGCCTCCATTTCCAGCTTAATGTGACATTAAAGGAGAAGAGGGCATATTTGGAAAAAGGACGAGGACTGGCTGGGTGCAAGAGAGGGTAAAGAGTTGGTGCAGAGCCTGACATGTGTGAAATGACAGAGAGGACTGGGGAGATGGCTGAGTGGACAAAGTGTTTGCTACATGACTGAGTACCTGCATTCATATTGCAGACCCATATAAAAGCTGGGAGCCATGGTGGGCTTGTGTAATCCCACATGCCTGTTGAGAGATGACAGATGGAGGCAGGAGAATTTCCCAAAAGCTCACAAAAAGAGAGATGAATGGCGCTGAAACCTTGTCTCAAATAAGGTGGAAGGTGAGGACCAACCTGAAAGTGGTCCTTCCACGGCACATGCTCCATGGCATACAAAAACTTGTACTCACACATGAACACACACATAAACGTGCATGCAAAATAAACAAACAGGGCTGCAGAAATGGCTTCATGGTTAAGGCACTTGCCTGCAAAGCCCAATGACCCACATTTGATTCCCCAATACCCACGTAAAGCCAGATGCACAAGGTAGAGTTTGTTCATTTGCCAAGGCTGGAGGCCTGGCATGTCAATTCTCTATTTGCCCCACCTCAAATAAATAAATTTTAAAAAGAAATGTATAGTGTTTCAAAAATTCAAAATTGACACAAACCCCAACATTTTATACAATGAATAGATGCTAATAATTTTAAATTAAACTTTCAAAAGCAGATAAAGCAATTAAAGAAGAGAAAAGAAACACAGCTCAGAGAATATGTGCTCAAAGCCTCTTTGGTATTGTGGCCATGGGTAGTGGGATCTTTGAGGGGCTCATAAGAGTGTGTGGCCCACATCTCCTAACTGAAGCTGGGTGCCTCAAGTGCGTTAAGAGACCCTGAAGCAGGATGGGCCTCCACTTCCCTCTACTGATAGATAGCAGTGTCAACAGTGACCCAACTGGAGAAGATACCTATGGTCCTTGTTTACAACTTGTGGAGAGAACCTCTGTATTTGGCTTCCCCTGTGCTTGCTGTTTGGGCCGGGTACAGGATGCTATTTATGAGGTTCCCTCCTCTGTATGGGACCAGGACAACATGCAGGAACTAGGCCACTTGGCCTGGCAGTGGAAGGAGCACAGCAGTGAGATATGGAGGGCAGGATGGACACTTCCAACCCCCTATTAGCCCTGGGTGATGACAATGCTGACCTCAGGCACACAAGTGATGCTTTCGCAATAGTGGATTCAAGTAAGGAGCTCCCTGACACACAAGACTAGGAAGAACTGACTCCAATGTGAGCTTAGCCCACAGATGCAAATGAGAGCTGAAAGTGGTGTGTCTTCTGCCCCCTTTGGAGAAATGTAACATGTAAGGCTGTGTGTGTGTGCATTGCCTGGCTATAGATGCTCTCCGAAGCTGTTTTCTCCACCCCAGGAAGTACACAGGCTGAATGTCCATGCAGAAATTTGAATTTTTCTGAACAGACATGGGGCTGGGCTTGCCTTCTAAGCAGGTGCCTCAAACAGCAAAAATCCCACCTACAGTTCATCTTGGAAAATCAATGAATGGATCATGATCAAAGTGCTGAAGAGTTTTCTACTTGCTCAAGTCACATAGTTTTTGATGTTACATTAAAAGAAGCCACAGCCAGAGCAAAGAAGATATTTCTTTATTTGGTTTTTCAGCATGCTGTCTCACAAATGTCCATTGGATGCAATTTCCCTCTTCTTTTATTCTAAAAAAAAGTAATCTTATTTTTATCACTGTGACTGTACTATGCTTATCATCCCAACTTATTAGTTGTAATTGCACTCATTCCTTCAGTCAGCATGTGTTTGCTGAGCACCACCATGTGTCAGACTCTGTTCAAAGCTCTGAGGATGCAGTGGTGAGCAAGAACCACAAAGTGCCTGCCATCCTGAGCTAACCTCCTGGGGGAGGTGGTGGGATGCAGAGACATTAGTAGTTAACATATATATGGTGCAGGGTGGTGATGAGGGATGGGGGCAAAATAACACAATAAGAGCAGACAGGGACTCCTGGGATGACAGTCTGGAATCGAGAAGATTCCATAAGAGCTGACTGGGGGAAGAAGACCTGTGAGTAGGTGCAAGGGAGCACTCCAGGTGGGGAGCAGAGGGAGAGAGCAGAGGCTGGGGCAAGCGTACTTTCAAAGGCTCCAGGTCAGTGACCTTGGTGTGTGAAGAATGGATATTCCTCTGGCCAGAGTCAGCAAAGACGGAAGTGGGAGAGGGGCCCACAATGCAGAGGTGGCCCCTGTGTCAGGACTTAGGTGTTTTCTCTGAGTCAGGTGGGAAACTGCTGGAGGGTTGGAGCAGATGAGAGCTAGGAGATACCTGAGGGCAGAAGCAGTGGGGTCTGGAGGAAAGCTGTCCCAAGAGTTCAGGTGATTGATGAAGGGAACATAAGAGGGAGTGGAGGTGTAAAGAGTCAGGTTCTATGTTGTTTCAATTGGATACTTATTAATGATTTTAATATATTACTAAACTGTATAAAATTAATGTTTACATATTGTATTAGTTACTTGTCGCGAGCACTCTCAAAGATGATTGGTTGAGAGGATTCCGCCCATGAAGGTCAATGATACAGAGACACTGGTATACTTGCAAAGGAGTTTACTGGGATGAAAGTCACACACAAGCAAGTCCAAACTATCACAACTAATATTATAGCTAATATAATATATAACCGAATCATATTCATCACTACTAACACAAGAATATTTCTAACGAGTCTAACATGTATACGACCTGATAACGCGAGACTTGAGTTGCGACGTTTCTGACGCTTTATGACCTGGTAACGTGAGACTTGGGTTGCAACGTCTCTGACGCTTTACGACCTGGCAACGCAGGGTCCGTGCTGCGACTTTTTCTCTCGGTTCGCGGTGTTTTCTCAGTTCGTGGTGTTTCAAGCTGAGTCTTGATCGTTTGGACAGCGTGTCGGGCAGATGAATTCGGATCAGTGATGCGTCTCACAGAGGTCTCAGTCTGGATTGCTGAGTAACCTTTCAGTCAGTCATAGTGTCAGGAAGACTGAGCCAACGGTTGCTGAGCAGCTGGGGTTTTTATACCTTCCACTACTTATCTAGAGTTCCACACACACACACATCTGCTAATCTCTACTATGTCACCACACACAGCTTAGTCTTAGTTTTGCTTACAAGGTTTGACTTTGCATTTTTACTCTCACAACAAACTTGTTTATCCTAAACTGGCCCTGGACCATATGCTGGTCCTTACATGCTCATAACATTACTTTTCTCATTGATGTAATAAAATGCTTGTCAAAAATGACTGAAGGAAGGCATGGTTAGTTTTGGTTCTCAGTTTCAGCTGATGCTATGGATTATGGCAGGGAAGGAATGGCAGCAGGAGTGTGAAGCAGCTGGTTATATTTGTAAAGGCCTGAGAATTGCTGAAGAAAGACCCTGGACTTAAATAGTATGTAAAAACAAAGAGTATTTATGCTGCAGAATCAGCCAGCATGCAGGGGTAAACCATTCATACAAAATGGCAACCCTGAGAGGAGTACACAGGCACAACTAAGGCAATTTCAGGTGGATTAGGTAATCTTTTAAAATGATTGGCTAGGCAAGCAGCAGTTATGGATGTACATCTTTGGTTGGTTGGGGCAAAAGTGTTGTGAAAGGTGTGAAAGGGACATGACTGGGCGTGTTTGGACATGTCTCCAGGAGCTGACTCAGCCCCTGGACAGCTATCTTCTCTGGCCACATGCCACGGTCAATGTTGATTAACAGCCCGCTCTTTCCCAGGGGTCTTGCCTGCCTCTCCGAGAAACTGGAACTTAGGCCTAGTTAGGGTGGCACCTTACTGAAACCTGTCATAGCATCAGTTTGGTCCCTTCATTCCCCCCTTGAGTATGGCCCCATCTCGAATCCTTGAGATCTATCTAAATGTTGGTATTGTTGCCTTAGAACCATTAATGGTACTGTGGCTAAGTGAACCTTAACAAATTTGACCTTGGCATTAATAATGCAGGGACCACTAGTGAGGGCCAGCAACAAGAGGATGAGGGGACCTGCCAGGGGAGAAATTAGGGTTGTTAACCAAGGGGACCAACTGAACAAAGATTCATACCAGTTTTGATTTTGCTGTCTAATTTTAGCCTTTTCTTCTAACCTCTTATGGACCATGGCTAGGCTGTTGCTGATAACACCTGAGTTGTTGGTATAAAAGCAGTCTTGTTCTCCCAGGGCCTTGCCTTGCTGTAGAAAGAACAGATCTAATCCCCTTCTATTTTGCAGTAATACTTCAGCTAGTGAGTCCAGTGACTGCTGTAGGTAATGGACAGACTTCTCTAATTCAGTGAGATCTGAGTCTATAAGATTACTTAGAGCCTGATAAGTCTGATCCACCCTAATTAAGGCTGTTGTACCAGTGCCAATTCCTGTAGTTATGCCAGCCCCAACAAACACTGTGAGAAGGGTTGCTGAGGCCCCCAAATCTCATTTTTCTCTGTGTTCTGGGACTGTCTCCATATAGGAGCTGAAGGGAAAGTAATAAATCTGAGGGAACAGTGTTACTAGAATGCAAGGGTTTAACCTGGTGGTGCATGCAGACCAGGTTCTGTTAGGGGGCACAAGGTAGGATGTATCAGTTTTTGCGGTGATAGTATGCTTACAGAGATGTTTAAAGTGAGTGATACTATCTAATTCCCCTCCCCCACCCCCGTTCCTATCACACATAGCCCTTTTCTGGTTACAGCTTGAAGGGTAAGAACCAGGAACCTTCCCCAAGAGCATCTCGGTGGACTTTCTGAAGGAGCTGACAGATTTCCTGTGGTAGCGCAGCCAGTATAGTATGAAGGCCTGGGGTCTAAGCAGAACCAGCTGTCTTCTCTGGTGAGGTTAGTGGTAGAGTTGAAGGAATTAAAGGTGAAATTGAGTAACCCAAATAAAATGGATGAATCAGGGACCCAAGGGGGTGCGTGATTAACCAGGGGGTGGCTAGGTCTATGAGGGAGGAGGCACCTGAAACTAAGACTGGTGCCACAGGTTTTTCAGGTTTTAAAATGGGCAAAGCCAGAGCTGCTGGCCCTACAGTTATAGGGGTTGGGGAAGGCTCTGCCAGGATAGCCTGTTTCTGGATCTGAAAGAGGAGTCCCCTATCTGATCCTGATGCATATAACCTTAGGCTCCAAAGTTTTTCAGCTTCACATCCTGTATATCAGTATAGATATTAAGTCTCTTCCCTTAGCCTAGGTGTAAGGCCTTTGTCAGGCTATTAATTCAGCCTTTTGGGCAGACATACCTGGAGGGAGGGCTTCTGACCATACAGTTGTCTCTTTAGTTGTCACTGCAGCTCCTGCTTACTGGACACCATCTTTAAGGAAGCTGCTACCATCTGTATACCAGGTCAGCCCTGCCCCTTTAAGGGGAACACCTTTGAGATCTGGTCGAGTCCCTTGTAAACTGCTCAAGATCTCCAAACAGTCATGTATAGAACTGTCTAGATCCTGATCAGGTAGTAGCATTGTGGGATTGAGGGCCTGACTGGCAGCAAATTGAACCTGTGGGGGGTTGAGAAGAAGAGCCTGATAATGAGTCAGTCTAGCATTGGTTTCCTACCTGTTAGGGGGCTGCTTTAGTACTCCTTCAATAATGTGAAGAGTAGTCACTCTCAGGGTTTGGCCCAAAGTTAGTTTATCTGAGTCTTTGACCAATAAGGCAGTGGCTGCTATTATTCAGAGGCATGGGGGACATCCCATTGCTACTGGGCCTAATTTCTTTGATAGGTAAGCAGTTGGCCTCTTCCAAGGCCTGAGAGTTTGAGTCAGTACCTCTTTGGCTAAGCCTTTGTTTTCATCAACATAAAGATGGAAAGGTTGTGGATATCTAGCAAAGCCAATGCTGGGGCTTCAAGGAGGGCCTGTTTCAATTGGAGGAAGGCCTTCTCCATTTCTGGGGTCCATTCTAGGGAGCTTTCTTGTCCTCTTGTGGCCTCATAGAGAGGCTTGGCAATTTCTGTGCATCTGGGTATCCAAAGTCTACAAAGCCCTGATGGCCCCAAGAACTCACGTACCTGTCGCCAAATTTTGGGGGTGGGGGATGTTGAGGATTGTCTCTTTGAGGATTTGAGACAACAGGCATTGCCCCTCCTTGAGTATGTACCCGAGGTTTGTTACTCCCTCTGGCAGAGCTGAAACTCAGATACTGAAACTCAGTATTCCATGCAGTCCAATTCTCTCAGTGAGGCCTCTGTGGCTGAGCATCAGGCTCTTTCATCTGAGGCTGCTGTGAGGAGGTCATCTACATGCTGCAAGAGGGTTATTTGGGGATGGGCCTGATGGTATTTACCCCTTCATGGAGTGCTTCATCAAAAATGGTGGGTGAGTTCTTGAATCCTTGTGGCAATCTGGCCCATGTTAATTGCCCACTGAATCCACATTCTGGGTCATTCCATTGAAAGGCAAACAAGGGCTGGCTGTCCAGGGCCAGAGGCAGATTGAAGAATGCGTATTCAAGGTCCAGCACCATGTACACATTGCATTAGGTGACAAAGTGCTTAGCAGGGTGTATGGGCTCGGCACTGTGGGGTGGATGTCTTCTATCATCCATTTATTAATTTCCCTCAAATCCTGCATGGGTTGGCAATCATTGGAGTGGGACTTCTTTACTGGAAGAGGAGGGTATTCCAGGAAGACTGACAAAGTCAGTTTATGTGAAGTGTTATGCCTAGTTTAACAAACTCGGATTGGACCATCATTAGCCCTCAGTGGGACCATGATTGGGGCCTGATGCTTGGCCAGCATTTTTTCCCATACACCTAGAATTCTTTTCCACAATTCCCTCAGATATGGGCTTTCAGGAGTAATTTGAGAGGGTGAAGTATAGAGTTTATATTCTTCCTTCAGGGACACAGTCAACACATGTACAGGACCATTCTGATTGAGAACCTGTACTCTGTTGGGGCTGAAATGGATTTGTGCCCCCATTTTAGTCAAGAGGTTATCTTTCCCATTCCTAAGTCCACTTCTCTTAGGTAGTCCATAAATATTGACTTGCCCCAGTGGCTCCCTGGACCCATGTCCTCTTAGTGGGCAGAGGTCCCATAGGTTGTTTCAGAATAGAAGGTTGAGCCCCAGTATTGACCAGGAAAGCCACTGGTTTCCCCTCCACCTTCAAGGTTAACCAGAGCTCATGAAAGGGTTGTGAGCCCTGACGCCCTCAGTCACTCAGTTCTCCTATTTCCAGGATTTTAGAATTTTTGTCCCTTTGCCTTTTTGGACATTGTTTTTTCCAATGTCCTATCTCTTTGCAATAAGGTCCCTTTGGAATGGGGTTGGTATTGTCCTTCCCCTCTCATTTGGGTTGATTTGCTCCTGTCTCACCCATAAGCCATGTTTTTTAATTCCCTTGGGTCAGATTTTCCTGTGGTGTCCAGTAGTACTTTGGTTAATACTCTAGTCTGTTTATCTTCTAGAGTCTCTCTATTATTATTACTATTATTATTATTATTATTATTATTATTATTATTTTGGTTTTTTGAGGTAGGGTCTCACTCTAGCCTAGGTTGACCTGTAATTCACTAAGGAGTCTCAGGGTGGCCTCGAACTCACAGTGATCCTCCTACCTCTGCCTCCCGAGTGCTGGGATTAAAGGCGTGTGCCACCACACCCGGCGAGTCTCTCTATTATTATTATTATTTTTTAAAGCAAGATTCTTTTTTTTTATTTATTTATTGAGAGCAACAGACACAGAAGAAAGACAGATAGAGGGAGAGAGAGAGAATGGGCGCGCCAGGGCTTCCAGCCTCTGCAAACGAACTCCAGATGTGTGCACCCCTTTGTGCATCTGGCTAACGTGGGACCTGGGGAACCGAGCCTCGAACTGGGGTCCTTAGGCTTCACAGGCAAGCGCTTAACCGCTAAGCCATCTCTCCAGCCCGAGTCTCTCTATTATTATAAACTTTTTCTGCTATTGTTGCAAGTTCTGACATCTGCTTACCCACGCAACCATCCAGCCATTGGAGTTTTCTGAGGATGTCTGGCACCGCCTGGTTGACAAAAGCCATGTTCATGGCAGATTGGTTTTCTCTTTCTTCTGGGTCCAGGGACATACAGGTCTGGTATTCTTCTAGTAGTCTCTCTAACAAGACCCCTGGGCTTTCCACCTTACCTTGTATAACCTGTCCTACCTTAGGTAAATTTGTGGGATTCCTTACAGCCTCTTGGAGACCCCCCATCAGAATCTGGTGGTAGACTTTCAGTCTTTCCTTACATGCAGGGCTGTTGGGATACCAATCTGGGTGGGCTAAGAGAAAGGCTGCATCCATGTCAGCCTGCACAGTTGTGGGCTGACCATTAGGACCAGGAACCAGCTTGTGGGCAGTGACTAGGATTCACTCCCTTTCCTCTGTAGTAAAAAGAACCTGTAAGAGCTGCTGACAATCATCCCAAGTGGGCTGATGGATTATCATTATGGAATCTAACAAGTCTAGGAGGGCTGAGGGCTTCTCAGAAAACTTTGAATTCTGCATCTTCCAATTATGTAAGTCACTGGTAGAAAAAGGGATATGAATCACAAGTTGCTGGCCATCCTGACTTGGGGGTTTGGGGAGTTGCCTGTAGAGGTAGTGTAATTGTTGTGGAGTCGGCCTGCCTTGTGGTCCAGGCCCGAGTATGGGAAGGACTCATCATGTTTCCTCCTCCTCCCCTTGGTCCCGAATCGGCAGATACCATTTGTGGTACAGGTTCTGGCACAGGGACAGGTATATAGGGAGGTGGGTAGAGGTCCTCCTCAGAGGCAGAAGGGGACAGAACCACCAACTTGTGGTCCTTTGGTGGTCCTGACTCCTTGACTGACAAGCTTGCTGGGGCTGGTGGTGAAAAGGCACTCAGCCAAGGAGGGAGGCTTTCCACAAGATATTGCCAGACTGTGATGTATGGGACCTGGTCAGGATACCTTGGATTCCCATACACAATATCTTTAATTTTGTAAATGGTGGGGAAGTGGAAGGTTCCTCCATTTGGCCATCCCACATTGAAAGTCAGCCATTCATTCCTGCAAAAGATGGTTAGTTTTTCTGACCATACTGTTAAACCTAGATTGTCTGCCAGGTGTTGGATATCCTTGAAGTGTGACTGGACTAGGTCCAGTGGGATGGAACTCGCTGCCTATCCCATAGTGTCTCACGAGAAAGTAAAAAAGAATGAACAAGACACAAACACACAGACACAGAAGCAAATTTCCTGGGAAGTGAAAAAGAAACCAAAATGATGCTGACAATGGCCTATACCATGAACGGTGGCTGGGCTTTGCTGGCAGGCGGGTAGGTAGTGCTGTGGAAAGACCAGGCCTGCTGGTTCCTCCCAAGGGGTTAAGGAGGAAGATGAGCATTGAACGACTCAGACCTCTCCTAGCCACCGGAGAAAAACCACACTGAGTAGGGAATCTTTTCGAAGCAGGAACTCACAGGAACTCACTTTATTGCTATGAGCAGTTGCCTGTATGATGTTGGGGATGCAGGTGGGGATTTCAGGATGGGGGTAGGGGTGGGGGAAGAAGTAAGGGCCAATAGTAAACTGTAACTATTGAAATGGTAATTTCAACTCCTGTGCAGAAGTAGTAGGCCAGAAGCCATTAGGTGTCTTGCTGAGTCCTAGCTGGCCACAGACAGGTCACCAAACTTTAGCTATGCTCAGGAAGTTCCACTAGGCCTCACACCCAAGCCTCTCAAGGCCCAACAAACCAGCTCCACCAGATGGGTGTGACCCATCAGTATTTATCAAAACCAGAGTCATACTGTAGTTCTCAGTCTCCCACAGATCGGGGTCCAGAGTGTCCACGGAACCCTATAGCCTCAAGGTGTTAACTGGCACGTCTGCCTAACCTTCATGGGCCTCCAGATTATGTCCAGATACCAGTTCTACCTGAAAAACAAGGAAAAGAGCAGAACAAAGACACACAGTACAAAGGGATGCCCCAACTTACCAATTGGTGGAGAACCAATTGCTCACCTGGAAACACTCCACTGGGGGGCCTGGGGGGGCTCTTCAGAGATCCTGAGACAAGCCCCCAGTTTTAAGGGTTCGAGAATTGCTGAAGAAAGACCCTGGACTCAAATAGTGTATAAAAACAAAGAGTGTTTATGCTGCAGAATCAGCTAGCATGTGGGGGTCAACCATTCATACAAAATGGCGACCCGGAGAGGAGCACATGTCCCCTTTTAAGCACATCTAGGGGAATTCCAGGTGGGTTAGGTAATCTTTTAAAATGACTGGCTAGACAAGCAGCAGTTATGGTTGTACATCTTTGATTGGTTGGGGTGCAAGGATTGCAAAAGGTGTGAAAGGGACATGTCTGGGTGTGTTTGGACATGTCTCTAGGAACTGACTCAGCCCCTGGGCAGCTATCTTCTCTGGCCACATATCAAGGTCACTGTTGATTAACAGCCTGCTCTTTCCCAGAAGTCTTTCCTGCCTCTCTGAGAAACTGACACTTAGGCCTAGTTAGGGTGGCAACTTACTGAAGCCTGTCATGGCATCAAGTGATCCCTTCAATATTGTGTCCACATCAAGAAGCAGAGAGATGAATGTTTGTGCCTAGCTCACTCTTTATATATATATATATATACATAATATATATTTATAGTCTAGATACCCCAGGCCATGGGATGGTGCTGCCCTCACTCAGGGTGAGTCTTCTCACCTCAGTTAAACCTCTCTAGAAACACTTCCACAGACATGCCTAGAGGTATGTTTTCCAAAGTGATTTTAAATCTGTCAAGTTGACAATCAAGAGTAACCACCACACAGATCTTTATCCAGACATTTTATCACCTACAGTGAACTACTGTCCTAGCTGGCCACTTTCTTCTCTGGAGCAAGTCAACATCACCAGCCTGTTGCTCTGTAACATGTTAGCCCACCTTTAGCAGCAATGAAACACACACTTAGTTCCTTGCATCCCAAAGTCCATATATTTTGAATGGGTTCACTGGGCCATTTATTGTCTTTAACATTCCCATCCTCCAAATACACCAAAACCCTTGCTTGAACCTTGGGGATGTCCAGGGATCATGCTGGTGAAAATGCTGGTTTTCATTTCGTCTCTGTAGCCTGGGACTCTGGTGAGAATTCTTTGGAGTTGTCAATTCTTATCCCCAGAAGACTGGGCATCATCCACAGATGTAACCCTGTGTAGACATGAAAGACAAAACAAGTCAGACGGTTGGACCACATTGGGAAAATCCTATACTCTTAAGGCTCCTCCATTTTGGTTCAAATATAGCTTGCAAAATTGAAACATGCTGATGTTACCTAAATAAGACCTGCATAACAGGAGGAAAAAATGATTACATCAGAATAAAAGACAGACTAATTGGAAAACAGGATTCAGTGGAGGGGGGATTTGGAATAGGGAAAAAGGAGGGTTGATGGAAGGGAATTATGATCATGGTACCTTGTCTATGTCTGGAAGTTGTCAATACAAAGTTTAAAAAATTGAAACATGTCCTTTGGTACCATCTAAGGTCTGGCCTGATTAATGTGATGGCCTAACAGGTGGGTGTTCCTTGTCTGCATTTCTCTCTGGGGTCCTGAATGTAAATGGTTCACCTCTTCCATGCCTGTCTGAGACTTCCCCTCCTGTCATCTTTGGATCATAGAAGAATCTCTCCAGATGCTGAGCTTCCTGCATCCACCAAAGAGCTGTTGTTGTGATACCACTAAGTGGCCTTGCTTGCTTACTTCTCTTTTCTGTGCCCTGGGCTGCTCACTCTTTCCTATGCCCTCTCTGGAAAGATTGTGTAGTATTAGAACAGCTGTGCAAGGAAACAGGGATTCCTGGGCCAAAAAGCAGGAGAGTATAAGGAAATATGTGTCCCTTTCATCTGCAATCTTAGAAGCAGTTAATGGATGAGACAAAATGCTTAATAAATAATAAAGTTGGGCCATATGCTTTTCCTAATAAGAGAATAACACACACACACACACACACACACACACACACACACACGGGGGGGGGGGCTGCTGTACATTCTTTGTCAATCTAGCCACAATCCAGTTTATGATGACAGTGTTTCAGCCTTGTTTTGGAGGGTGGGGAAAATTTCAGACCTGTCTCTCTACTACCTCTTGGGGGGGGGGGGGAGGAATCCTTACTCCAAAATACTTTCCAAATTAAAGTGTTTAACAATCAGTTCTGTCAACACATGTTTTCCCCCTTTTCCTGAGTTTAGTGCTGGCTTCCTTTCAAACATGAAATTTGCAGTTATGTCTATGAAGGGCTCAGCAGGTGCCCCCAGGCCCAGAAGCCCTTACAGCGCCAGCCCACTTTTCTTTAAGCCTGTTTTCCCTAGTATCTTTAAAAGGCACCACCCCCAAATCTGTGGGCAAAAGGGATAGGAGCCATAGCATAGGTCCTCATCTGCCACACAAGAACACAAAGGGTTCAACCTCATGTGGAGTCTGCTTCTGGGAGGCTGCTCTCAGGCTGAACGAATCCCCACCCACGAAATTCATGGGTTTTGCTTTCTCTACCACAAGAGAAATAGCGATTGTCAAACCCAAATGTCCCCAGCTTGCCCACCCTCTGGTTATAAACAAGGTTCCAATAATCCTCATCTCTTCCTTGAAGATAAACAAAGTCTTCTTTCTACCCTCCCCCCATGGACCCCACCCCTCTGCTCTTGGTATTCATGCCTTTCCTGCTCATTCAACAGCCTGAGTGCACTCCCCACCCCTGCCCCATTACCAGAGGGTTTCTTTGTCCCTGCACTGCATACAACTGCTGCTTCATTGCCCTTCACAAGGGAGCCTCAAACGCCCTTTCTCTACACATCTCAAGCCGTGCCACACCCATTTAATATCCAAGCATTCTCCAAGTGCATTTGCCTTCATCATCAAGCATCATGTTCAAAGACATCTGTCCGGTCTCACTCCCAGAAGCTCTTGATATGTTGAGCACCCAGCCCTCCAGATACTTCCTTTTCTGGGTTTCTAGGACATTTTTGTACCATATGTCTGGTTACCCTTTCCTTCTCTGTCATCTCTTGTCCCCAGAAGTTCCTCCACAAAGCACCCCAAGGCTGACAATTGCTCCCAAAGTTTCTGACCTGCAGTGAACTCTGTTCTTGATATACCAGACCTTTCTCCTGCATGGATGGTTTATTTCCCAGGTGTGACCCCAATATACTTCTTGTCTATAGTCACCACAATGTCACTGGCTCCAGTTAGATTTACTATAGTCTGTGGCCCAAGACGACTCTCCCTTATCCTCTTTTCTGATGATTTCTTTATCTTCTTACTTCTGTCCTGGCCTCTTTATGTGGAGAGCATGACTTTGTTACTTCCCAGATCTAGGTCATTCTCTTGCCAGGACTGATAGAGAAGCTCCTAATTACCTCCAGGTAGTAACTTATTTTTTCCCTCCAGATCATCTTTTGCTACAGAATTGTGCACCAGAAATCACTGGGAAAAATATGTGGTGTATGTGTGTGTGTGTGTGTGTGTGTGTGTGTGTAATTTTAACTCTAACCATATATATGTATGTATACATATATGTATATATACATATTTGGGGGGATGATTCAGTAGAAAATGTCACTTGCTATATAAGCATGCAGACCTGAACTTGATCCTCAGTACCCATGTAAAAAGACAGGCATTGCCACACATGCCTGTAACTTCAGTGCTGGGGGGGTGGGGGGAGTACAGCAGGGTCACTGTGGCTCACTGGTCAGCTAGTCTAACTAAAAAATGGCAAGTCCCAGGTGCAGTGAATGAGGTGGAAAAATAATAGAAGAGGACTTCCAATGGCTTCCTCCACATGTGTGCACAAAGGGCATATGCACTTGCACACACACACACATACTACATTCACATATCAAAAACATATACCAAGCATTCCACAAGTATCATTACATTTAATCCTTGAAATAAACTTTCAAGGTTGGTTCTCACATCTCTTTATATTTTAATACAGAGAGGAAACAATCTGTCTATGGTCCCACAGTTGGTGCTGGAAACCTTCTTGTTGTTATTCAAAATGTTTTCATTAATATTAATAATGTTCATTCTTATTTATTTACATTCACAGATGTGTGTCTATTTATACTTCTATTCCCAGAGCTGTCTATGTATACATTTAACTGAAAGATTCTTCCTTCAACAAATGTGGCTATTTCAATTTTATATTTGTATTAATACCATATTAACAGCTCTCACCTGTACAACAGGAAGCTGGGCTCATCAAGCATTCCTGTGATAGTTCTTGTGATCAAGACAAAACACCTTAACTAAGGGAGTTGTCTGGAGACCAGAAATGTGAGCAGCATGGCAGTTATCGGTTCTCTCCTATTGTGGGCCATGGCTAGGTGGTTACCTGCACATATTCACACACATGCGCACATGTCATAAGCACACATAGGCATACAGATTTATACACAAATGCATAAATCCACAGGCTTTAAAAAAATACAGACGTTTGTGGAATAAATTTTAATGTGTGCTTAAATTTGGATTTTTTGTCTTTGTGTATATGTATGTATATATATATATATATATATATATATATATATATATATATATATATATATTAAACTCTTTATTGCATAATATATATAGTTAGACATGGAAAGTGACACTAAGAAAGCATATGAGGCCAGCCACTTCTCTGCAAAGGAAAGCTAAGTATTGCTTTGCTTGTTAGCTTTTCTGTTGTTTGTTTTTACATCATATGTATGTCTAATATATGTGTGTATGCCTGCATGTATATAAGCACATGTGTGTGGGTACATGTGATTGATTTCTGGTGTGTTTCTCCATTGCTCTTCAGTTTATTTACTGGGTTAGGGTTTCTCACTTGAGCCCAGAGCTGTCCGGCTTGACCCAAGCACCTGTCTCCTCTGTCCAAGTTCTGGGATTACAGGCATGTCACCATGCTCACTAACAAAGCATCTTCCATTTGAAGTTGTCTTGTCTTCTCTGCCGGTATTTGGTTATGGGGACTGGAGTATGATGGAATCCTGGATGACAGGGGATGACAGGGTACCATGCCATTGCTCATTTGGTTCATCCCCCTTCCCACACACTCCAGTCCTAGAGTAATGGTACTGATGAAAATCCTAACTTTCCTGTAACATTTTCCCATGTTTAGTGGCTGTTCTGTCCAGGATGTGCTGGAACACAGTGATTTCATGCTGTGCTCAGCGTCCTGTGGTGCTCAGCCTTAACTGTGAACACATTTGTGCACAGCCCTCCCCACCTTCTGCTTGCAGCTATCCAGCCACTGTGGTTGTTCAAAGTTAGTTATGTTTAAGACACAGCCTCAGAGAGGACCCTTGGAGCACTGGTCCCTGCGTTCTTACAGTCTGTATGCAGCTGTGTGGCAACCTCTATTTCTGAGGATAAGTTACACTAGGTACAAAAGTTATGTTCTGTCGCTGAATAAGAAATTCTGGGATTATGAGGTTTGATGCCTATTTGCCTCTTCTTTCTTTTATTGGAGACTTAATGTCTTTAGTTGTATTGTCAAAGAATTTTATTCCATTATAAATTTCATACTTTTACTAGATAATTCCTTATCATTAGTTCAATGTCAAATTTCTAGTGAGAATCCTTTCAGTAGGCAGCTTGCTTCTTTTACCTCAAAAAGTTTACACTGAATTATAATTTTATATATTTATTTTTATATAGTTTGTTTAATTTTATATATTTATTCTATTTTCTTGCACCTACTTTACATGGCGAGGATGTGGAAAGCAGGGACACTCATTCACTGTTGGTGGGAATGCAGGATGGTACAACCACTTTGGAAAGCAATATGGAGACTCCTGAAAAAGCTGACTATAGAAATACCAACAGACCCAGTTATACCATTACTGGGCATGTACCCTAAAACCTTCAAACCAAAAGCCAGAGAGATTTGCTCAACCATGTTTGTAGCAGCTCAATTCGTAATAGCTAAAAGCTGGAATCAACCCAGATGTCCATCATTAGAAGAATGGATAACAAAGATGTGGTATATCTACAGAATGGAATTCTATACAGCAATAAGAAAAAACGACATAAAGAAATTTGAGGAAAAATGGTTGAACCTGGAACAGATCATTCTCAGCGAACTTACCCAATCACAGAAAAAAAATCGACACATAGTCTCACTCATCTGCAACACCTAACCTGAATTTGCCCAGGATGCCTTACATACCCAGCAAGTACCTCATGGACTAGACAATAAGATGGATGGGAGGGCGGGGAGGAAATCAAAGGGTGGAAAACAGTAATCCGGACCCAAACGGCAATGGTACCATAAAATTCTACTTCCTAAAAGACAGACCAAATGCCTGAACCTTCACTAGTCCCTTACAGGAAACACCTGAACCACAAGACACTGGAGAGGGTAGGATCAAGACTGACCTAAATCTCCTACATCTTCCCTCCCTCCCTCTCCCCCTCTCCCCTCTATCTCTCTTCTCTCTAACTCTTGTATATTAGTTATCTTTTTCCTCAATTTCTTAGTGCACACTGACCTGTAACCCCCACTTCCAGCTTGGGCCTACAATCCACAATGAGCTTTTGATCAAAGAAACCTACAAGGTTTCCCAAAACAATGACAGACTTCTGTCAGAGTAATTGATGACCCACCAAAGGCCAGTGGTAAGACCCTATTGCTGAAGACTCCATACGCAGCTGACACGTAAAATGGAATGACATGGCTGGAAGCCAGGAGAGAGTCAGTCCCCAGACAGTCAGCGTGTTTTCTAATTTTGTTACTTTCTTTAAAATCCCTTTAAACTTTCTCTTCAATTTATTTAATTTATCTTTGATTTACCCTTAAAGGCTTTGAGCATGAGTAC
The DNA here is from genome assembly GCF_020740685.1 of Jaculus jaculus. Taxonomy (NCBI): domain Eukaryota; kingdom Metazoa; phylum Chordata; class Mammalia; order Rodentia; family Dipodidae; genus Jaculus; species Jaculus jaculus. The sequence goes on from NC_059109.1 coordinate 76,125,610, forward strand.
ACTGGACTCTACCTGAGAAGAGTATTTGTGATCATTTGAGTTTCTGTTCTGCTTCATGGTCTAAGCACATTCTGTAGGAATCATTATGTTTTCACTTAAAACAGCTCTGATTGTGATGATGATGATGATAAGCAATGCCTGTTACTACTGTCCATTGACTCTGCCCCAGGTTCTGTGTAGATGTCATGCACACAATTTCACTTTATTCTCAGTTTCCAATGAGAAAAATACTCCTTGACTTTGCTAATAATAAGACTAAGGTTCCAAAGGAGGCTGAGCACTGCTGACTGCAGCTACCAAGCAGATGTGGAGACACTGCAACTATCATTACAGATGCAGAGACAGAGGCACTCATTTCTCAAGAGCTGGAAATATGAGGAGGTGGGCATGCAGCTTGGGAGTGGTCAGAGATGGACATCCAGCCAGATGATAGATAGACAGATGATAGCAAACTAGCTAGCTGGATACATAAAGGATAGACAGAAGATGGGTAGATGATAGGGATAGTATAGGTAAATGATCAATAGAAGATAGATGGATAATAGATAATAGATAGGTAGACAAGAAATGACAGGTGTATAAATAGAGATAATAGATGTATCATAAATAGGTGTGGATATATAGATGATTGATATATGATAGATATTGATACTATCTAGGGGATTCATTTCTTTCTGCCAAGTAAAGAATTAAAGGATAGGAAAGTATTCAAAAGAATAAAGTTTATTTATTTTAGAGTAAGAGGGAAGAAAGTGGAAAGAGCAGGCTCCTTTGGAGTAGGGGGATTTCCAGAAGACAGGAGATTCACAGTCCCAATAGGAGCTGAACTTTTATTGAATGTAGGAAGTCCACCCATCCAGGGTCTATGATTGGTCAGCTTGAATGAAAATGAAGGAACTGGTTGGTATATGGTGCATCTGGTACTACACAAGTCCCAGAAAGCCCACAGAGCCAGTACACTGGTTGGAAAATTTCACCTAGGCCAGAACAAAGAAGGAGGAAATGGAGTCACCCCCTTTGCCATCTTGAGTTAGAATAGAGTTAGAATATAGCCACCTTCAAAGAGCCCTTTCTCCTTCTCTGTCTACCCAGTTAAGGAGACTAGCTCCTATAGTATTTCAGTATGTAGATGTTTAAATGTATAAGGATTTGAATAGTAGTTATATTACCATGCATAGATTTGTGTGTAGATGGATAGTTAATGGAGCTAGCTATGTGTGAGAAAGAGATATAAAGAAGCAAGTCAAGACACATGTACATATGTATACACCTATCTGCATCTCTGCAGAGAGATATACATGTAATATACTTTATCTTCAATCTATAACTAAAAAAGAGTAATGAAAAAAACATGTTTTTCTGAGTTAACTGAGAAAATTTACCAGCAATGTGTCATTGACTTAGGAGCCAATACATGCAGTGAAGTGATATTTTAGGAGAGAGGACATGTATTTCTCATCTAGTTGAATAAGGACTTCTAGAAATGTGTTTAAGTTTGTTGCTGTGAAAAGAGAATAATTTGAAAATTTTAATTTTCTGAAATGAAACTTTAGACAGTAGTTCTGAAAGGTAAAGACTGTAGACCATGTGGGAACACAAAGGGAAAAGGCCAAGACATAGGAAGTGGGATAGACTCAAGCTTGCCCCCCCTCTGCATAATCTGTAAAGCAGGGTTAGTGTCTGCATGAGTCCTGTAGAAGGGCATAATGATTCTGCTGAATACAGTAGCATTCATGCTTCATGTGGATTTCATGCTCACAGAGCACTGAAATCTTAGTTATACAACCAAGTAGCCATGGGACAAAACAATGAAGATGTGAGAGCAACAAGTTGGTGGGTGTACACTGCTAGATCATTTGGTGGCTCCATTAGGAAGTTCCTGAAGATTCACTGTACCTCAGCAGCTGCCAGTTGACATTACCATCTATAGAACAGCACACATCCTCACCAACTTTTTATTTCATCCTGTGACTTCTACAGCCACAATGGAAGCCCACACTGGCCACAGTGCATGAAGAATGAAAAAAGTCCAAACAGCCAGAAAGGGGAGAACTTCCATGTGTTTTTGAGATGGGAAATACATCAGGGTTTGTTCAATGGGGACTGTCGTAAGGCAACTCTGTCAGGACCTGATTTGAGAACTATTTAGAAGGGGATCCTTTACTAAACCAAAGGTGACTCTAGGGAGAACAGAGAAGATTAAAAACCCAATTTGGGATGTTTTAAGTGTCTGTGAGATGAAGTGTGGAAAACTGAAAATGAGGAAACCAATCTCTTGTCTCTGAGCCTCCAGGTCACAGAAAAGTGAAGAATGTCCATCACATGGACTCAAAACCTGCCCACTGAGAGCACCTCACAAAGAGCTGTGCCTCATAGCCAGAGTGATGGCTCAGGGAAGCATGAGGGCCTGAGTGAAATCTCTAGAACCCATGTAAAAAAAAGTCAGGCATTATGGTGTATACTGGTAATTCCAGCACTGGGAAGAGAAAAGAGACTCCCTGGGACTGCTGTCCAATCATTCTAGCCTATTTAGTGAGTTTCAGGCCAATGGAAGATCCAGTCTTCAAAAAGGTGGATGGTGCAGGCTGGAGAGATTGCTTAGCACTTAAGGCACTTGCTTGCAAAGCCAAAGGAGCCAGTTTCACTCCCCCAGGACCCATATAAGCCAGATGCACAAGGTGGTACATGCATTTGAAGTTTGCAGCTGCTGAAAGCCCTGGTGTACTGCACCCATTCTCTCTCACAAATAAATAAAAGAAGTAATTTTTTCCTGAAAGCTGGATTTTTTTTGAGGGATAACACTGAAGATTGTCCTCTAGCTCACATACACACACACACTTGAAAACACAAACATGCATACATGCACACATATGATTTTTGTAGGAACAGATCATGTGCCCAGAGAAGCAGACAAAAGACATTGCCTGTTGACCTTTCCTTTAGTCATACAAGCAGGGACAAATGGGACAAGTAGGAGCCATTTCATATCTACTCCACATCACAGTCATGGTTCCCACGTGGTCTGATGTTGCAGTTGAGTTCAGAGTCAGGCAGGACAAAACCTGACAGCTTATTTTGTGTCTGTCCCATGCCGTTCATATCCTTGACCTGGACCTCTGCCCTCTCATAAAGATTTGCTCTCTGAAGGCCTCAGGAAACGGCAGCATGTAGCATCTTCTCCTATGTTGTCCTTGGTCAAGGAAAGGACTGTGATGTGGAATCCAGAGAAGAAATTCAGGGTACAGGGAGGACAGTGGACTTACCACACAGCTCATGGTTCAAAGCTGTGCTGTTTGAAAGTTCAGACAGCTACAAAACAGCATTCACTGAAAAGTAACTTTCACACATACACATAAAAGGCTTCGTTAGTAGCGGGATTTTGTTTCTTTTATGTGAACATGGTGAGGTGAGTTATCAAACTGTGACCCATCCTTTAATTTCATCTGTTTGATGGAGCAAAGAATAGGCTCTCAGTATATGGGACAATTGTGTTTCTGAAGGTCCTTCTAAACCTGGGGCTTAGATCTTAATCTGTATAAGCCCCACAGACTCTGGCCAGTGCATCTGGCCTTTTCTCGGACACAATACACAGTTTCTGATTTTCTAAAATAATTGTGTAGCTGTGTATGTGTGTGTGTGTGTTTTCCATAAAGCGTTCTCCATGTGAAGAGCATCTTTTGAAGTGGGGCAAAGGTAAGCAGCACTTTGCAGGAGCACGAATTCCAGGCAGGGGCCAGCTGAGGGGCCCAACAGTCTATTGACATTCAGGGCTGCGATTGTTCCCTGTATATGCTTCCCTGGGGTTACCCCAGCCCCATTCCTGCACTACCATTTAGGGCTGAGGGACAGACAGACCTTATCAGTTCTAGTTTGCTTTACCAGGAACCTTCAGACTTTGGTCAGGGGATCACCAGTTGCTCTTGGGGTACAAATGGGGTATAGAGTACATGGGGTTTGATAGATGAAGGAATTCTTCCCCTTTCATAGCCCAAGTGGCAAACATCCTTAAAATAATTCTCCCACAGATTGGCAGGGTGATGGATATTTTCAAACCTCAGGCCAGAAGAGGAGAAAATTAACAGTGTACCCAGAAGCTGAAATTTTAAAGGACACAGACAGAGTTAGGCAATACCCTGCTGTTGCTAGTTCTTTCTTTGTGTGTAAAAAAAAAAAAAAAAAAAAAAAAAAAAATTCCCTTTCGTGACTTTCAAATTAGCTACTGCTTTTTTTAAGAAAAAAAAAAAAAATCAAAGCCCTACCAACCATTTCCCTTTGACAATGGAGAGAGCTTATTCCCCCTGGTACTCACCTCATTTGGAATACAGCCTACTCAGTCTTTCAGAATTCACACTAGGTGTGGCATACCTTTATCACAGAACCCCTAGGCAGGGTCACTGCACAGAGAAAGAAGACTCACATAAGCCTCCCACTTATGGCTCCAAGCTCTTCCATGAGGCCCTTCAGCCACTGTGCCATGGCCTTTATTCAGCATGACCACCTTATGAGAGTCCCACTTCTGAAATGTGCCCATGCATGGAGACCCTGCTGTTCAGTCTGCAGCCAGAAACAGAGGCAGAGCCCAGGTAAGCATCTGGAAATCTTTGGCTTCTTCACAACTTCCTGCCCACCAAGCTCTAGGACTGGGGGTATGTGCCCCATTGCATAGGAAGAGTGTCAAGAGAGAGCTCCAGGACAGGGGGTATGTGCCCCATTGCATAGAGAGAGTGTCAAGAGAGAGTGCCAGGACAGGGGGTGTATGCCCCATTGCATAGGAAGAGTGTCAAGAGAGAGTGCCAGGACTTGGGGGCATATGCCCCATTGCATAGGAAGAGTGTCAAGAGAGAGTGCCAGGACTTGGGGGCATATGCCCCATTGCATAGGAAGAGTGTCAAGAGAGAGTGCCAGGACTTGGGGGCATATGCCCCATTGCATAGAGAGAGTGTCAAGAGAGAAAAGGCCCTTTGATCTACTGACTGTATAGCTGCCCTTCACCTGCTTCTTCCCCCCATCAGAAGGACCATTTTTTATTGTTCTTGATGTATTATTTAATAGCTATGTTTTTAACAAGGATATTTCATAGATCTGTGTGTTAAAGCACTATATAGCTTTGGAGGAAGTGCTCTGCATGGTGACCACTGTGTAAGACTCCACACTGGTGTGCAGGGCCCCATTATCCAGAGTGCTTTCCATAAGGATGTGCCCTTCCCTACCAGTGGGTTCTCTGTCTCAATCTCTGGGTGTGGGTTTGGTCAAGGAGCTGCCAGCCCTCCCTCATCCTTGTGACATACTGCCAGCTTCCTGTACAGGCTGGTGGTGCACATGCTTTAGCAAGTATAGAGTCCAAGACCACACTCCAAAGCAAACAGAATCAGTTGGCTAGGACGTGCACATGCCCTGATGGGAAACAGGTCTTGCGTGGTCTCAGTGCTTCCCAACTTTCACTGATTTCCAGCTTTCTGCCCAGCCCACTGATCACAGTTTTTGATCTCCAGTGGAACAGGATCCTACAGGCTGATGGGATTGCCTCCAAAAAGTTGTATAAAGCCAAGATCTAAGCAAAACAAGAAAAAGGAAAAGAGACAGGTTGGCCTCCTTGCTACTGATCACAAGCTGGAGAAGACTGGATGAGGCTGCAAGGTGGCCACTGTCTTCCACAGAGCATCCTGGGAAGATCAACTTGCCAGGGCTTCAGGCAAATGACAAGAATGACCATGTAGTGGGAGGAGATACTCCTGTAGCTTCCCCTCAGAATGTATATATTCTCACACCTAAATATATGCATGCTAATATACTCCCCAACATGCATATACACATACATAGACACACTGTCATATGCACACATCTGCATGTTAACATATACTCACTGATACATGCACTTACAATGGAGACATGAGCTCTCACATTCTCTCACATCTACATGTATGCAGACATGCACAAAGGCATAAATGATCTTACACATACAAGTGCACACTTAAATATACTCCTTGATGCAATGTATACACACATACATGCACATAGACACCCTTTATGTACATATATATACATAAGTAAACAAGCTCCCTCATACACCCACACAGTCTTAAGCTTATATATATATATGCAACATATGTGCAGCTATATGTTCACATGTGTACAAGGAATTCTCACAAGTCATGTTTTTCAATTTTCACTCACACATGCATATACACTCATAAACATGCACACACAGGTCTGTGTATGCACAAGTACATTTTCAGCCACACACATATTCACACATGTGCACTATCACATGCATAGATACATACCAGTATACCACGCTTCATTTATGCACATGCTCAGTCAAGTAAACACACACATACACATACGTAAGCCCAACCTTGGTAGTTTTCCCTCCCCAAACACATTTCATGTCTTGGATTTGAGGAGTCTTGTTTCTACTTCTAGCTTTTCTGGGAGTGTCCTGTGTCAAGGGAGACTCATAGGCATGGTGTATTGACCCCCAAACTGTATGATTTTGTTCATGACTTGCTGTCTTGGGTGGCTTTGCTGGACATGCATGTAGTTCAGGCCATTGTGCTGCCCTGTGGCACACGTTCATCTACTATTCTGATACAGACCCACTTGGAATCAGATTTCTAAAGAGCGGCCTCCACAATTATTAAACAAAAGTCCTCCAAGCCATCACTATTTCCTTAATGGCCAGTCTTTCTCAGTCACAGGAAGGATTTGGCTTTCTTTTGGTGTTGGGATTTCTGCTGTCAGTTCAGGAAAGATGCCACCACCATTTGAGGAGCATCAGGGCTCACCAGCACCCCAAGTCTTCTGAGATGCATTCTTTCTTTTTCATTGTCTTCCTAAGGGCAAAAGGCTCAGAGGGAGCTCCTCATACCCATGCTGAATAGCAGCAGCTATTCTGGCTCCAAGTGGCTCTGATGAGGTTCTGAGGCCACCTTATGTACTGCTGCTCAGCCTTTGTTTCACTGAAGTTATGTTCCCCTTTAGAAGCGAAAAGATGGAAGACAAGAGCATCCAGAGACTGAGGGACACCATCAAGTCACTAACCTGTAAAACATAATTGGTTCTTGGAGCTGTGACAGGATGAGGAGGATGCTTCTCAAAGGACTTCAAAAGGATGAGTATTGAAACACCAGGCATTACTGTATAATGACCTTTGACAGTGAACCCCATTTTCTGCTCTCCCAGATCAGCCTGAAATAGTTGTGGGAAGGCTTCTCTACTGGCTGAGAGGACTCTGCATCTCCTACTAGAGCATCCATGTCCAGGAGGGATGGAAAGGTCCTCCGACTGCTGAGACAAGAATCCTGCTCTTCAAGTGCTCAAATATACAAACTGGACTTCCACTGGGGTGCCAGGAACTCAGAATGTCAAATAACAAAGAGGTCAGTACATAAAAGTGAGGTCAGTAGAGTGGCCCTGCTCCAATAGAACTGGTGTCCTCAGAGAGGATCAAGACGCAGAAACAATGAAAAAATAGTATAGGGATTCATTGGAGAGGGGAAAGGACAGAGAAAAGAGCAAGAAGGATAGGAAGAAGACAGAGGGAGGGAAGGCACCTATGATCTAAGTACATTTTGTATAGACATAAAAATTATCAAAAAACAGGAGAGGGACTAGTTGGAAAGAAGGGACTCAGCAGAGAGAATATCTGAGAGGAGGAGGAGGATGGTGGGAGGGGACTACGGTCATACTCTAGTATATATATTTATGGATGTTATGAATAAATAAAAAAAAAGGGAGCCAGGCATGGTGGCACATTCCTTTAATCCCAGCATTTAAGAGGCACAGGTAGGAGGATCACTATGAGTTTGAGGTCAGCCCGGGACTACAGAATGAGTGCCAAGTCAACCTGGACTACCCACTCCCTTCAAAAAAAAAAGTTAAATATTCAGATATACCCAAAGGACACCTATATGGAAATACCAGGATCAGATGTTATCTCTCAGAAGTCAAGTTGCCCCCAGAACTTGACTCTCACATTTCTAGTCTCCACAGCTCTAAGAAAGTAAATTTCTGTTAACTGTCATTCCTGTGGTACTTTGTTATGCTAGATCTCATACAGTAAGCAACAAGAATTTAATTTCAATAGTCTCTTTCACATTAGTATAAAGGATATTTCATCCTCAAAACCTTCATTTAACTTTTCAACTTTGTTAAATAGTTGCCTGAATGATCAATGTAACAAGTAAAATCAGCTTTCAAAGTTGCAGGGGAAGACATAAAGCAAGTGGTATTGGGGCCAAATGAAAATCCAGGCCCTGTGCATGGCATTTTACCCCTCTTTGTATTTAGAGACCCTGTTCACGATGGGCAAGAAAATACACCATAGTCAGGTGCAATGTTCCAACACTCATATTTTGGTGGCAGGTTTGGTTTATGATATGCAAATATTCTTCCTTGAGTCTGTGAATTGAGGTTCCCAGAAAAAAGCTACACCTGTTCAAAGATTCTAAAGGGCCAATAACTGGTGAGAATTTTGTAACTATACAGTTGGAATGTTGCAGATGCAGAGCAAAATTGTCCTGAGTTCAACCTTTATGCCTGACCTAAATCCTTGTGACTCACATGAAACTTTCGGGACACATTAACTTACCAAATCTGGCTTCCACCAACCCACAGCAAAAGAATGTCATCAGATAACATCTGAATCCTACAGCAGAGACTTCCCACTTTTCTGTAACCCACATACCTGATGTTTCTACCAATGTATTTGAAAAAATGAATTTTGTTCTGTTACTGTAAAAATTTCAAGAAACTGACACCATGAAAGGACATGGTATTGGGGAGACCTGAATCTGTGTTTTGAAAACATGGTCACTCATATTTAGCTCCAGAATAAACTTTTTCTTGCTCCCTCTGAGCTGTGTTTTATGCTTCTGGTCCCTCTATCTGGGCTGGTGGGCCTTATGCTTATAGGTGCAAGGGTCTGCTAGATTTTCCTCTCAGATTGTAATTCTGCCAAGGGGGTATTAGAATTAGAGTGCTGATAAGGGGAAAATGGGCCAGGATTTAAATTAATGCTTTTAGACAAATCTCCATTCCATCTCAATAGTAATAGTAATGCTAATTATATTTGTGGATCAAAGACCACTCACTAAAGTTTTGCTTAAAATAAGAGGGAGAGATTTACTTTTTTGTTTGATATTTTCATGGTATTAATGGGAATATAAAAGAAAAGATAGGGGAGCCACCTTCCAGGGCCTGGGCCTAGTCTCTGGGAACTTGGGAGAGGACAAGGCTCTGCAGAGTCCTCTAGAACCTAGGGCTCTGAAGCCCTCAGGATCCGCCTTCAGCCCTGTCTTCTGTTGTCCCACAGTCTAGGTCATAGGAGAGCACAAGCTACAGGGGTAGAAAAAGAAGAATAGGACAAGACTTCCAACCAATACCAGGAATAAACTTGAGAGTGAACAGTGGACCTGGGTGACTATGATGTTGCCAGCCAGTTTGGGTTCCTCAACCACACAAAAGACCTCTGTAGGGTCCTGACACCAGGGAAGCTGAGCATATGTGTGTGGATTTCCTTGTGATTTTCTGGTGAGCTTGAACTACCCTAAGAAAATAATTTTGTGTTTTTTAAAAGCGAGGGTCCATTGTAGATCAAGTTGACCTGGAATATATTATGAGTCTCAGGTTGGCCTTGAACTAAAAGAGATATTCTCTGCCTCAAGTGCTGGGAATAAAGGCATGTTGCAAAACACCAAGGAAAGAAAATATTTTTTAAAATGGAAAGAGTTGCCCATAGCAATATTTAATTTATATATATACTATATATATAATTTATACATATTGATATAATATATGTTTATACAAATTTTATATATAATTATTAATTTTTAAGCAAACAACATTTAGGACTGGAACTCTTCTTCATTGCTGAGAGAAGGGATAGGACAGTGAAAAGGAGGAAGACTGAATTGGAGTGGAAGGTCAGGCAGGGGAAAGATGGAGACAGTAAGGAGGAGGAGAAGGCAGACGGGAGTGATGGAGACAGATGACATGGAGCAGGCAGACAGGGGAGAGATGGAGGCAGATTAGGCAGACGAGAAGGCAGACAGAGCAGAGATGAAGGTAGATGAGGTGGAGGAGAAGGCAGACAGGGGAGATGAAGGCATATTAGGTTGGGAAGAAGGCAGACAGGGGAGTGATGGAGAAAGTGTGAGGTGGGAGAGAAGGCAGACAGGGGATAGATGAAGACAGATTAGCTGGACCAGAAGGCAGTCAGTGGAGTGATAGAGGTAGATAAGGTGGAGGAGGTGTCAGACGGTGGACAGATGGGGACAAAATAGCTGGAGAAGAAGGCAGAAGGGAGAGTGATTGAGGCAGATGAGGTGGAAGAGATGGCAGACAGGGGTGTGATGGAGGCAGATGAGGTGTAGGAGAGCCAGACATGGGAGACATGGAGATATATTAGCTGGAGGAGAAGACAGACAGGTGAGTGGTGGAGAAAGTGTGAGGTGGATGAGAATGTAGACAGGGAAGAGATGGAGGCAGAGTGAGGTGGAAAAGGCAGATAGAGGAGTGATGGAGGTGGATGAGGTGGAGGAGAAGGCAGATAGGGGACAGATGGAGACAGATTAGGTGGAGAAAAAGGCAGACATGGGAGATATGGAGACAAATATGGTGGAGGAGAAGGTGGACGGGGTAGACATGGAGGCAGCGGGAAGTCGAGGAGAAGACAGAGAGGGGAGAGATGGAGACAGACTAGGTGGAGGAGAAGTCAGACAGGGAGGGGATGGAGGTAGAAGAGGTGGAAGAGAAGGCAGACCTGGGAGATGTAGATGAAGTGAAGGAGAAGGCGGAATGGGGAGAGATGGAGGTAGATGTGGTGAAGGAGTAGGCAGACAGGGGAGAAATGGAGGCATATTAGGTGGAGGAGAAGGTAGACCTGGGAGAGATGGAGGCAGATGAGTTAGAGTGAAGGCAAACAGGGAAAGCTGAAGGCAGAATGAAGTGGAGGAGAAGGCAGACAGGGGAGTGATAGGGGCAGAGAAGATGTAGGAGAGGGGAGACAGTGGAGAGAGGTAGACAGAGTCAGTGTAGGATAAGGGAGACAAGGGAGAGATGGAGGTAGGTGAGGTGGAGGAGAATGCAGACAGGGGAGAGATGAGACAGATGAGGTGGTAGAAAAGGCAGAGAGGGGAGAGTTGGAGAAAGTGTGAGGTAGGGGGAGAAAGCAGATGCGGGAGAGATAGAGACATATGAGGTGGAGGAGAAGTCAGGCAGGGGAGAGATTGAGACAGATTAGGTGGAGGAAAAGGCAGACAGGGGAGAGATGGAGAAAGATGTGGTGGAAGTGAAGGCAGAGAGGGAGGAGATGGAGGTGGAAGAAGGCAGGCAGGGTAAAGTTGGAGGTAGATTAGGTGGAAGAGAAGGCTGACAGGGGACAGATGGAGGTAGATGAGGTGGAGGGAAAGGCAGATAGGGGAGAGATGTAGGCAGATAAGGTGTAGGAGAAAGCACACTGGGGATAGACTGAGACAGATTAGGTGGAGGACAAGGCAGACAGGGGAGTGATGGAGGCAGATGATGTGTAGCAGGAGGTATGCAAGGGAGAGATGAAGTCAGAATGAGGTCAGCAAGGTAGATGGGGGAGATGGAGACAGATGAGATGGAGGAGGCTGGCAGGGTAGAGATGGAGGTAGATGCGGTAGAGGAGAAGGCAGACAGGGGAGAGATGAAGACAGATTAGGTGGAGGAGAATGCAGATAGGTGAGTGATGGAAGCAGATGAGGTATAGGAAAAGGCAGACAGTTTAGAGATCGAGACAGATTAGGTGAAGGAGAAGGGAGACAGGGGTGAGACAGAGACAGATCAGGTGGAGCAGAAGGCATACAGGGGAGTGATGGAGGCAGTTGATGTGGAGAAGGCTGACAGGGGGAGTTGGAGGCAGACTGAGGTGCAGAAGATGGCAGACAGGGGAGAGATGGTGTTAGATGAGGTGGAGGAGAAGGAAGAGAGATGATAGATGGAGGTAGAGTGAGGTATAGTAGAAAGAAGACAAGGGATTGATGGAAAAAGATTAGGTAGAGGAGTATGCAGATAGAGGAGAGATTTAGACAGATTAGTTGGAGGAGAAGACAGACAGGGGAGAGATTGTGACAGACCAGGTGAAGGACAAGATAGAAAAGGAGTGATGGAGGCAGATGAGGTGGAGGAGAAGCAGACAGGGGAGAGATGGAGACAGATTAGTTGAAGGAGAAGGAAGACAGAGCAGTGATGGAGTAAAATGAGATTGAGAAGGGGATAGATGGAGGCAGAGTGAGGTGGAGGAGAAGTCTGACAGGGGAGAAATGGAGACAGATGAGGAGGAGAATAAGGTAAATAGGGGAGAGTTGGAGACAGACTGATGTCAGGGAGAAGGCAGACAGGACAGATGGAGACAGATGAGATGGAGGAGCAGGATGTCAGGGGAGAGATGGAGGCAGATTAGGTGGAGGAGAAGGCAGATAGGGTAGTGATGGAAGCTGATGAGATATAGGAGAAGGCAGATAAGTGAGAGATGGAGACAGATTCGGTGGAGGAGCAGGCAGACGGAGGAGTGATGGGGCAGATGAGGTTGAGGCAAAGGCAGACAGGGGAAGATGGAGGTAGATGAGGTTGATGAGAATGCAGACAGGGGAGAGATGGACAGATTAGGTGGATGACAAGGTCGGCAGGAGAGTGATGGAGGTAGATGAGGTGGAGGAGAAGGCAGACGGGGGAGATGGAGTCGGAATATGGTCAGGGAGAAGGTAGATGGGGGAGATGGAGACAGATGAGATGGAGGAGGAGTCTGACAGGGGAGAGAGGGAGGTAGATGAGGTGGTGGAGAAGGTAGACAGGGGAGAGATTTAGATAGATTAGGTGGAGGAGAAGGCAGATAGGTGAGTGATGGAAGCAGATGAGGTGTTGGAAAAGGCAGACAGTTTAGAGATGGAGACAGATTAGGTGAAGGAGAAGGGAGACAGGGGTGAGATGGAGACAGATCAGGTGGAGCAGAAAGCACACAGGGGAGATATGGAGGTGGGTGATGTGGAGGAGAAGGCAGACAGGGGGATATGGAGTCAGAATGAGGTGGAGGAGCAGGCTGACAGGGGAGAGATGCAGACAGAGTGCACTGGAGCAGAAGGCAGAGAGGGGAGAGATGGAGACAGAAGTGGTGGAAGACAAGGCAGACAGAGGAGAGATTGAGATAGCTTATGTGGAGGAGAAGGCAGACAGGGGAGAGATGGGCACAGATTAGTTGGAGGCCAAGGCAGATATGGGAGTGATAGAGGCAGATGAAGTGTAGAAGAAGGCAGACAGGGGAGAGATGGAGACCGATTAGGTGGAGGACAAGGCAGATAGGGAAGGGATGGAGTCAGATTAGGTATAGGAGAAGGCAGTCAGGGGAGAGATGAAGATAGATTAGGTGGAGGAGAAAGCACACAAGGAAGTGATGGAGGCAGATGATGTGGAGGAGGAGGCAGACAGGGGAGAGAAGAGGGTAGATGAGTTGGAGGAGAAGGCAGACAGGATAGAGATTGAACCGATTAAGTGGAGGACAGTGCAGAAATGCAAGGGATGGAGGCAGATGAGGTATAGGAGAAGACCGACAGGGGAGAGATGTAGCTAGTGTGAGGTGGAGGAGAAGGCAGACAGGGAAGATATGGAAGCAGTGTGAGGTGGAGGAGAAGGCAGACAGGGAAGATATGGAAGCAGTGTGAGGTGGAGGAGAAGGCAGACAGGGAAGATATGGAAGCAGTGTGAGGTGGAGGAGAAGGCAGATAGGGTAGAGATGGAGGTAGATGAGGTGGAGGAGAAGGCAGACAGGTGAGAGATGGAGGAAGATAAGGTGGCAGATAGGAGAGAGATGGAGGTAGATGAAGTAGAGGAGAAGGCAGACAGGGGTGAGATGGATGTTGATGAGGTGGAGGAGAAGGAAGACAGAAGAGAGATGGAGACCAATTAGGTGGAGGACAAGGCAGATAGGGGAGGGATGGAGGCAGATTAGGTATAGGAGAAGGCAGACAGAGGAGTGATGGAGGCAGGTGATGTGGAGGAGAAGACAGACAGGGTGAGATGGAGACAGGTTAGATGAAGGAGAAGTCACACAAGGGAGAGATGGAGGTACATGAGGTGGAGAAGAAGGCATACAGCAGAGAGGTGGAGATAGATGAAGTGGAGGAGAAGGCATACAGCAGAGAGATGGAGATAGATGAAGCGGAGGAGAAGGGAGACAGGGAGAGATAGAGACAGATTAAGTGGAGGACAAGGCAGACAGGGGAGGGTTGGGGGCAGGTGAGGTATAGGAGAAGGCAGACATGGGATGATGGAGACAGATTGGGTGGGGGAGAAGGCACACATGGGGGAGATTGAGTTGGAGGAGAAAGCCGATATGGGAGAGATGGAGGCAGAATGAGGTGTAGGAGAGGCCGTCAGGGGAATGATGGAGGTAGATAAGGTTTAGGAGAATGGAGACAGGGGATAAATGGAGACAACTTAGGTGGAGGAGAAGGCAGACAGGCGTGTGATGGGGGCAGATGAGGTGGAGGAAAAAGCAGACAGGGGAGGGTTGGAGTCAGAATGAGGTCGGGGAGATGGAGACATATAAGATAGAGGAAAAGGAAAAGCGGGGAGAGATGCAGACAGAGTGAGGTGGGGAGAAGTCAGACAGGATAGAGTTGGAGGTAGATGAGGTGGAGGAGAATGCAGTTGAGAGATGGACACAGATTAGGTGGAGGAGAAGGCAGACAGGGGAGAGATGGGGGCAGATTAGGTGGAGGACATGGCAGATAGGGTAGGGATGGAGGCAGTTAGGTATAGGAGAAGGCAGACATGGGAAAGATGAAGACAGATTGGTTAGAGGACAAGGCACACAGGGGAGTGTTACAGGCAGGTAATGTGGAGGAGATTTCAAACAGGTGGGAGATGGAGGCAGAGTGAGGTGGAGGAGCAGGTAGACAGGGGGAGATGGAAACAGAATAGGCAGAGGAGATTTCAGACAGGGGACAGATGGAGGTAGATGAGGTGTAGGAGAATGCAGACAGGGGTGAGAAGGAAACAGATTTGGTGAAGGAGAAGGCAGACAGCAGAGAGATGGAGGTAGATGAGGCAGAGGAGAAGTCAGACAGGGGAGAGATAGAAACAGATTAGGTGGAGGACAAGGTAGACAGGGGAGGGTTGGAGTCAGAATGAGGTCGGGGAGATGGAGACATATAAGATAGAGGAAAAGGAAAAGCGGGGAGAGATGCAGACAGAGTGAGATAGGGAGAAGTCAGACAGGATAGAGTTGGAGGTAGATGAAGTCGAGGAGAAGCAGACAGGGGAGAGATGGAGACAGATTAAGTGGAAGACAAGGCAGACAGGGGAGGGTTGGGGGCAGATGAGGTATAGGAGAAGGCAGACATGGGATGATGGAGACAGATTGGGTGGGGGAGAAGGCACACATGGGAGTGATGGAGGTAGATGATGTGGAGGAGAAGGCACATGGGAGGAAATGGAGGCAGATTGAGTTGGACAATGCTGACAGGGGAGAGATGGAGACTGAGTGAGGTGGGGAGAAGTCAGACGGGATAGAGGTGGAGGTAGATGAGGTCCAGGAGAAGGTAGACAGGGGAGTGATGGAGGTAGATGACATGCAGGAGAAGCAGACAGGGGAGAGATCGAGGTAGGTGAAGTTGAGGAAAAGGCAGACAGGGGAGTGATGGAGGTAGATGACGTGGAGGAGAAGCAGACAGGGGAGAGATGGAGGCAGATGAATTGGAGGACATAGCAGACAGGGGAGAGTTGGAGGCAGATGAATTGGAGGACATAGCAGACAGGGGAGAGATGGAGGCAGAGTGTGGTGCAGGGGAAGACAGACAAGGCAGTGATGGAGGCAGATGAGATGGAGAAGGCAGACAGGGGATAGATGGAGACAGAGTGAGGTGGAGGAGACGGCAGACAAGGGAGAGATGGAGGCAGTCTGAGGTGGAGGAGAAGTCATGGGAGAGTTGGAGATAGATGAGATGGAGGAGGTGGCTGACAGGCGAGAGTTGGAGGTAGATGAGGTGGAGGAGAAGGCAGGCAGGGGCGAGATGGAGACAGAATGAGTGGGATAAAAGGCAGACAGGGGAATGATAGAGACTGATGAGGTGGAGGAGAAGTCAGATATGGGAGAGATGGAGATAGGTGAGGTGGAGGAGAAGGAAGACAGGGGAGAGATGGAGACAGGCAAGGTGGAGGAGAAGGAAGACAGGGGAGAGATGGAGACAGACTAGTTGGAGAAGAAGGCAGATAGGGGAGGTATGGAGACAGATGAGGTATAGGAGAAGACACACTGGGGAGTGATGGAGGAAGATGATGTGGAGGAGAAGGCAGACAGGGTGGAGATGGAGACAGATTAGGTGTATGACTTGGCGGACAGGGAAGAGATGGAAACAGATTAGGTGGAGGAGAAGGCAGACAGAAGAGAGATGGAGATAGATGAAGTCGAGGAGAAGCAGAAAGGGGAGAGATTGAGACAGATTAAGTGGAAGACAAGGCAGACAGGGGAGGGTTGGAGGCAGATGAGGTATAGGAGAAGGCAGACATGGGATGATGGAGACAGATTAGGTGGAGGAGAAGGCACACATGGGAGTGATGGAGGTAGATGATATGGAGGAGAAGGCACACAGGGGGGAGATGGAGGCAGAATGAAGTGGAGGAGAAGGCACGTAGGGGTGTGATGGAGGTAGATGTGGTGTAGGAGAAGGCAGGCAGGGGAGAGATGGAGACTGAGTGAGGTGGGGAGAAGTCTAGAGGTGGAGGTAGATGAGGTCCAGAAGAAGGTAGACAGGGCAGTGATGGAGGTAGATGACGTGGAGTAGAAGCAGACAGGGGAGAGATTGAGGTAGGTGAGGTTGAGGAAAAGGCAGACAGGGGAGAGATGGAGATAGATGACGTGGAGGAGAAGACAGGGGAGAGATGGAGACAGATGAGGTTGAGGAGAAGCAGACAGAAGAGAGATTGAGGTAGATGAGGTTGAGGAAAAGGCTACAGAAGATGGAAGTCAGGGGAGAGATGGAGTTGGTGAGGTTCAGTAGAAGGCAGACAGAGGAGAGATGGAGGCAGATTAGGTGGAGGAGAAGGCAGACAGGGGAGAGATTTAGACAATTAATTGGAGGAGAAGACAGACAGGGGAGAGATGGGGACAGATCAGTTGAAGGGAAAGGCAGACAGGGGCATAACGGAGGCAGACTGAGGTGGAGGAGAAGTCGGATAGGGGAGTGATAGAGGCAGATGAGGTGGAGAAGAAGACAGACAGGGGACAGATGTAGGCAGACTGAGGTGGTGGAGAATTCGGACAGGGGAAAGATGGAGATAGATTAGGTGGAGGTGAAGGCAGATAGGGGAGTGATGGATGCAGATGAGATGTAGAAGGCAGACAAGGGAGAGAGGGAGACAGTATGATGTAGTAAGATGGCAGACAGAGGAGAGAATTGGACAGATAAGAGGGGGGAAGGGTGACTAGGGAGAGACAGAGGTAGATGAGGTGGAGGAGAAGGCAAACAGAGGAGAGCTGGAGACATATTAGGTGAAGTAGAAGGCAGATAGGGAGTGATGGAGGCAGATGAGGTGTAGGAGAATGCAGACAGGGGATAGATGGAGACAGATTATGTAGGGGAGAAGGGAGACAGGGCAGAGACAGAGACAGAAAGGGGGAGGAGAAGCAGACAGGGGAGAGATGGAGGCAGATGAATTGGAGGACATAGCAGACAGGGGAGGGTTGGAGGCAGAGTGTGGTGCAGGGGAAGACAGACAAGGCAGTGATGGAGGCAGATGAGATGGAGAAGGCAGACAGGGGATAGATGGAGACAGAGTGAGGTGGAGGAGAGGGCAGACAGGGAGAGATGGAGGCAGTCTGAGGTGGAGGAGAGGTTAGATATGGAAGAGATGGAGACAGATGAGGTGGAGGACAAGGTAGACAGGGGAGAGATGGAGTCATAATGAGTTTGGGGAGAAGGTAGACATGGGAGAGATGGAGATAGATGAGGTGGATGAGGCGGCTGACAGGAGAGAGTTGGAGGTAGATGAGGCGGAGAAGAAGGCAGACAGGGGAGAAATGTCAACAGAATGAGTGGGATAGAAGGCAGACTGGGGAATGATGGAGACAGATGAGGTGGAAGAGAAGGCAGACAGGGGAGAGATGGACAGATGAAATGGAGGAGGAGGCTGACTGGGGAGCAACGGAAGTAGATGAGGTGGAAGAGAAGGCAGACAGGGGAGACATAGAGACAGACTACATGGAGTAGAAGGCATATAGGGGAGTGATGGAGTCAGATGAGGTGTAGAAGAAGGCAGTCAGGGGTAGATGAAGACAGATTAGGTGGAGGAGAATGGAGACACAGGAGAGACACTGACAGAAAGGGGGAGGAGAAGGCATACAGGGGAGTCATGCAGGCAGATGAGGTGGAGGAGAAAGCAGACAAGGGAGAGATGGAGACAGAGTGTGGTGGAGGATAAGGCAGACAGGGCAGTGATGGAGGCAGATAAGATAGAGAAGGCAGACAGGGGATATATGGTGACAGAGTGAAGTGGAGGAGAGGGCAGACATGGAGGCAATCAGAGGTGGAGAAGAGGTCAGATATGGGAGGGATGGAGACAGATGACAAAGAGGAGAACATAGACAGGGGAGAGATGGAATCAGAATGAGGTCGGGTAGAAGGTAGACAGGTTTGAGATGGAGATGGATGAGATGGAGGAGGTTGCTGACAGGGGAGAGATGGAGACAGAATGAGGTGGGGTAGAAGGTACAGAGGGGAACAATGGAGACAGATAATGTGGAGCAGAAGTCAGACAGGGGATAAATGGAGACAGATGAGGAGGAGGAGAAGGCAGACCAGGAAAGATGAAGGTAGATGAGGTTAAGGAGAAGACAGACAGGGGAGAGATGGAGGTAGATGAGGTGAAGGAGAATTCAGACAGGGGAGAGATGGACACAGATTAGATGGAGTAGAAGGCAGACTGGGGAGAGACAGAGGTAGATGTGCTAGAGGAGAAGGCAGAAGAGGGAGAGATGGACACAGATTAGGTGGAGAAGGCAGACATGGGAGTGATGGAGGTAGATGAGGTGGAGGAGAAGGCAGACGGGGAGAGATGTCGACAGATTAGGTGGAAGAAAAGGCAGACAGTGGATAGGTGGAGGCAGACTGAGGTGAAGGAGAAACCAGACAGGGAGGGATATAGACAGATGACATTGAGGAGAGGCTGACAGGGGAGAGACGGAGGTAGATGAGATGGAGGAGAAGGCAGACAGTGGAGAGATGGAGATAGATTAGTTAGAGGAGAAGGAAGATAAGGTGGAGATGGAGCCAGTGTGAGGTGGAGGAGAAGGCAGTCAGGGGAGAGAGGGAGACAGATGTGGTGAAAGAGAAGCCAGGCAGGGGAGAGATTGAGGTAGATGAGTTGGAGGAGCAGGCAGACAGGGGAATGTTGGACACAGATTCGGTGAAGGAGAAGGCAGAAAGGGGAGTGAAGGAGGCAGGTAAGGAATGGAAGAAGGCAACAGGGTACAGATGGATACAGAGTTGGTGGAGGAGAACACAGACAGGGGAGAGATATAGGCAGATTGAGGTGGGGAAGAAGGCAGACAGTGAAGAGATGGATGCAGAGTGAGGTGGAGGAGAAGGCAGACAGGGGAGTGATGGAGGCAGAAAGGGGTGGAGGCGATGGCAGACATGCAGTGATGGAGGCACATGAGGTGGATGAGATGGCAAACCAGGGATAGATGAAGACAGAGTGAGGTGGAGGAGATGTAAGGCAGGGGGAGATGGAGGCAGAGTGGGGTGGAGGAGAAGGCAGACAGGGAAGAGATGGAGACAGATTAGGTGAAGGAGAAGCAGACAGGGGAGTGGTGGACGCAGATGAGCTGGAGGAGAAGGCAGACAGGCTAGAGTTCGAGGTAGAGTGAGGTTGAGGAGAAGGTAGACCGCAGGGAGATGGAGTCACATGAGGTGGAGGAGATGGTAGAATAGGGAGAGATGGAGACAGATTGAGGTGGGGGAGAAGGCAGACAGGGGAGAGATAGAGACAGATTTGGTGGAAGATAAGGCAGATACAGGAGTGATCGAGGCAGATGAGGTGTAGGATAAGTCAGACCGGGGACAGATGGAGATATGTTAGGTTGAGGAGAAGGCAGACAGGGAGAGATCGAGGCAGAGTGAGGTGGAGGAGAATGCCAGCAATGGAGAGAGATCGAGGCAGAGTGAGGTGGAGGAGAAGGCAGACAGGGGACATATGGTGACAGATTAGGTGGAGAAGATGGCAGCCTAATGAGAGAGTGAGGCAGACTGAGGTGGAGAAGAAGGCAGGCAGGGGAGAGATGGAGACAGATGACATTGAGGAGGAGGCTGACAGGGGGGAGACAGAGGTAGATGAGGTGGAGGAGAAGGCAGACGGGGAGAGATGGAGACAGATTGGGTGGAGGTGAAGGCTGACAGGGGAGAGATGGAGGTAAATGAGGTAGAATAGAAGGCAGAAAGCAGAGAGATCGAGGCATATTGAGGTGGGGAAGAAGGCAGATAGTGAAGAGATGGAGGCAGAGTGAGGTGGAGGAGAGGGCAGACAGGAAAGAGATGGAGGTAAACATGGTGGAGGAGAAGGCAGATAGGGAAAAGTTTGAGGTAGATGTGGTGGAGGCCAAGCCAGAGAGGGGAGAGATGGAGACAGATTAGGTGGAGGAGAAGAGTGACAGGGGAGAGATGAAGTCAGAGAGGAGAGAGTTCAAGGTAGAGTGAGGTGGAGGAGAAGGCGGACATGGGAGATATGGAAGAAGTGTGAGGTGAAGGAGAAGGCAGACAGGGCAGAGATGGAGATAGATTAGGTGGAGGAGAAGCAGACAGGGGAGTGGTGGAGGCAGATGAGGTGTGTGACAAGGCAGACTGGGAACAGGTGGAGATTAGGTCAAGGAAAAGCCAGACAGGGGAGAGATGGAGGCAGAGTGAGGTGAAGGAGAATGCAGGCAATGGGGAGAGATGGAGGCTTATGAGGAGTAGAAGAAGGCATACAGAACAGGTGGTGACGGATTAGGTGGAGAAGATGGCAACTAGGGAGAGATGGAGGCAGAATAAGGTGGAGGATAAGCAGACAGGGGCGAGATGGAGGTAGATGAGGTGGAGGAGAAGGCAGAGAGGGGCGAGATGGAGGTAGATGAGGTGGAGGAGAAGGCAGAGAGGGGAGAGATGGAAGTAGATGAGGTGTAGGAGAAGGCAGACAGGGTACAGATGGAGACAGAGTTGGTGGAGGAGAACTCAAGACAGTGGAGAGATGGTTGCAGAATGAGGTGGAAGAGAAGGCTGACAGGGGAGAATTTGAGGCAGAGTGAGGTGAAGGAGAAGGCTGACAGGGGAGAGATTGAGGTAGATGAGGTGGGGAGAAGGCAGACAGGGGAGAGGTGGAGACAGATTAGGTGGAGGAGAAGGACAAGGTGAAGGACAAGGCAGAAGGAAGGACTGGGACAGATGGAGGCAGAGTGAGGTAGTGGTGAAGGCAGACAAGGGAGAGATGGTCATAGTTGAGGTGGAGCAGACTAACATGGAGAGTTGGAACAGATTAGGTGGAGGAAAAGCCAGATGGGGAGTGATGGAGGCAGATGAAGTATAGAAATAGAGAGACAGGGGTGCGATAGAGACAGATTAGGTGGAGGAGAATGTAGACTTGGTAGTACTGGAGGTGGATGTGTTGGAGAGAGGCAGACAGGGGAGAGATGGAGGCAGAGTGAGGTTGAGGAGAAGGCAGACACGGAGAGATGGAGGCAGATCATTTGGTGAAGGTAAACAGGGGAGAGATGGAGGCCCAGTGAGGTGGAATAGCAGGCAGACATGGAGATATGGAGGCAGAATGAGGTTGGGGAGAAGGCCAGCATGAGCAGTAGGTGGAAGTAGAAGAGGGAGGGGAGGGCAGCCTGTGTGGTCAGGGTAGATATACCAATGTGCCCTGGTATCTATGAGTAATGGTAGCCAGGGAATCAGCTAATGTTAGAAAAGTTCAGAATCAAATAGAAAATATTAAAACTTCAGCACTTCCTCTTCCTTTTACTTAGCATCAGGTAATTACACCTGATGATGTGGAGGAGAAAGCAGACATGGGAGAGATGTAGACAGATGAGGTGGAGGAGCAGGCAGACATGGGAGAGATGGAGGTGGATGAGGTGGAGGAGCAGGCAGACAGGGGACAGGTGTGTCTACATGGCATACACAGACTCTGTCCCATGACAAAGAAATACAACCTGTCTTTCTTTTTCTGGTTTTTCTTTCTTTCTCCATCTTGCTCCTCCTAGACTCCTTACTTCAAACTCTTCTTTGAATGGATGTCACAGAATCTTCTAGAAGAATGTACAGCCATTAATCTTAAAAACCAACAACCCCCCCCCCCGCCGCCATAGAGACAACTGTGTCATTGGAAAGAGGACTGGTATGAGGGGTCCTTGCAGAGAAGGTAGTAGACAAAGGTTCCCAGAGGAGGACCAGTTGGGATACAGGTTTGTATGACAAGAATGAGATTTCATAAAAAGATTTACAGGAAGACACTTCTAGGTAAAGGATGGAAAAGGGCAAAGACTCAGCTGGAATGTTCCAGAAACTTATTAAAGTGCCCACACCCTGAGTATAGAAGCATGAAGAACTTAGGGAAGGTGAAGACAGAGAAGTCACCAGGACTTGAGCTCATGTAAGGTATGTGTAGTCCTGGTGAGGACAAATACTTTCCCTGGAACCAGGAAGTCCTTATTACTGTGTCCTGGCCCCTGTTTATGGCTCTGATTCTGGACAGTAGTATTCCTTGAACAGCCTAACCCTGTTTTCTGGGAGTGATGTGAATGGTGTACCAACAACCCATTTCCCAAAGCATCCTGTGCTCCCAGGACACCCAGGCTCTGCTGCTCAGATGTTGCCTTATTGGTCAGTGTCCTCTCTGAGTGCCTGGAACCTCAGCTTGTGCTGACTAACACTGAACATCTTCTGAGAGCAAATGGAAACCAGCAGCTCTCCATGGAGACCAAAGGCCATCCTACTGGCCTTTGAAAGCTCTGGGTAGTTCCTGAACCAACTGAAATCTTCAGTGGCTCACATAGAGCAAGGTTCTGCCTAAGTGTTTTCTGAGGAGGAACATTTGCCTTACTTGTCTTTTAAAGAAAGTCACCTCAACTTCCTACCACCAACTCTATGTTCCTGGTGCTTCCTTCTATCTTTTTGTAATGATATTAGACCACAAGTTAGACAATCTCCTACGGTAATGCACCTTTCTTTTGGCTTCAGCTAAAATATTTGGGAAAACAAAGCAGTGTGCCATGTTTATGATGCAAACGGACCATACTTAGAGATATTTCTGCTGCCATCTTTATGATGTCATTGAACATGCTCAGAGGAGCTCCTGTCCTGTTTTTGATGCAACGTGAACATGCTCAGGGGAATTTCTGATGTGTATAATACAAGCTAAGCATAATCAGTGTTACTGTCCACCACGTTTCTGACATAAATTGAGCAGGACCAGAAGTGTTCTTGTTCACTATTTTCACCTTTTGAACATGTGCTCCATAGCCTAACCTGACACAGCATGGCCAAGAATGTGACTGTCATCTTTTCTTCTTGTACTATTACCTTAAACTGAGTATGTACAGTAATGTACATATTAAACTGGGAATGTACCCACATCAAAGTACTTTCCTCTATGAATACATAGAAAAATTTCATCACTGCTTTGTTTGAGGAAAGAACTGTTGTGTAAATAATTCCAGTGTCCAGAGTTCATTCAACAGTTATAAGCTTCCTCAATTCTTTTGTATTTTGTGTGTTTTGTACTCATCAGAAGGAGAACCTCTGTCCTCAGTGTTGACCCTTCTTCAGTCTCCCAAGGACAGAGAGAATGATCCCTCTCCAGTTTCCCAAGGACAGAGAGTGACTCTTCCTCACTGTCCCGAGTACAGTGAGACTGACTCTTCCTCAATCTCCTGAGGACAGGAATGATCTTTGCCCAGTATCCTGAATATAGAAGGAGTGATCCTTCCTCAGTCTCCTGGGGACCTCCACACTATTGCTCAAGGCTAGCTTCCAGTATCCTCTCTTCTTCCTGATAACATAATATCTCCTTCATTAGGTGGCTTTGTTGACCTGTGAACATGCATGATGGAGTCTCTCCAGTCCCAGACAGTCCTGTGATCCACACACCTGGTCATTCTCTTTACATTAATATGTCATGAATCGGTGCCATCCACTTCTGCTGTTTGCAGAGCCTCGCCCCCCATCCAGCCTTCAGTCTACTCCCTGGCAGCAGCAGCTATTCTCCGCATCTAGGCTTCTCAGGATATTTGCAGCTGCCATGTTGCTTTTGCAGTGGTAACTTCTGAGTTACTGTCCTGCTCATGAGTCTGTAATGTCTTATATACTTTCTGCCTCCATTTCCTTTCCTCTTATCTCCTGGTTCTCCTCTACCAGCCTATCCAACACCTTGTGCCTTGTTGGCCTCCACTGTATCGAGCTTGTTCATGGAAGCTCCTCCTGACACTCCTGTCCTCTCAGCTGTCAAGTGTCAAGGTTACTTATTCTTATGCCTTTATGTATTCTTCATATGTCAAACAGGCCCTAATCTATCCCTGCAGCCCAAACCTGGAATTGCATGCTTGAATTTTCCTGGTATGTCAATGTTGGAGCTGCACTGTCTTTTTTAAATTTCCATGTTCAAGATAGTCTGCTCTTTTGACCTATGCACTTGACCATTATCACAACCTCTGAGTCCAGCTGCTGCCTGTGTTTAGAACTTTATAAATGGCCTCCCTATCTCTGCCATTGGCCATTTTCCAATCTTTTCTCCAAATACATGCTTAACATTCTGTAGGCTTCTCACTGGTTGGGTACAAATTGCAACCCTGTTCTGCCCATAGACCCTTCCAGCCTGGCACTGCCCATGTTTCCAGCCTCATCTCTTATCGTTTCACTGGCTACCTGTGAGCTCCAGTCAGCCTCACTCTACAGTACCACACCCCTTACAATACAGGGATGTTGTTTGATATACTATTTTCCAGAATTTTCTTCTTGTGTCTTTTATCATGCTTCTTTACCTCTCACTGCTAGAGGCCTTCCATGTTCACAGTGTGGGAAGCAGCTCCCTGTCAGATGCTGTTGGAATGTGTTTATTCACTGGTGGTGAACATGTTGACTTGTCCATCATCTGCTTCACTTGCCATTAGTCTCTGGCTTCTATGTTTTCATGGGCTGTAGTGAAAGTCCTGGCATTGCTTCTGAAAAAGCATGAGTTGTAGCCAGTCTTGCTCTGCCTGTCATTATACCCCTGCCCTGCATATCATGTTGATACAGCATTCTGATAGTCACTCAACAGTAATAAGCAAACAATGGAGATAGCCTGTCAGGTGCTGCTGCAGATTTTGTATTGAAAGATGGATCAGTCTTTCACTTGGCTCCCAGAAGTCTCACAATCTGGTTGGTAAAACACACACCTCAGCAGCTAAACACGCTACTACACACCCTCCACTCACATTGATGACTGCCCCTGTGTGTACCTAGCAGGGATGATTGGTCCAGACTGGGGTGGAGTCCTTGGATTTGAATGTGGAGCTGAGAGCTCAGAATTTCTGGCCTCAACCAGGTGGATGAAAGCAGAGGCTCCAGCCCCAGAATAAGGACAGGGACTTCGAATAGACTTGTTGGGAGCATGCCTGCAGGACATCCAGGTGGGATGCTCCTGCAGATTCTGGTGTATGAACATGTGTTCAGGGAACAGGCAGAAACGCAGCTAGGATTGAGGCCATGAGCCAAGGTTTAAACCCTGGGGACAAAACCTCTGAAGAGCATTCTTTCAATTTAAGAATACATTAAGTTGGGGGAGGGGTATTTTCAGATGGTTCAAAGACTTCCCTGTGGTTTCATGTGTCAACTTGTGACAGATTAAAGAAGAAAATATTACCTACCCCATAACCTCCACCAGCTCCAAAACTGGAAAAGGAGCCCCAGGGACTCCTTTTTTTAAATACTAGTTTCCTTGCATTGCCTTTTGTTGTCTTCATGGTCCTCTAAAATGCTGGGATTGGGGACTACTAGTCCAGACCTTCAGTCTCAGAGTCTCTAGTATTCCCACCCCGCAAACTCAGTGGCCAGATCATGCACACATGGCTTCAGTACAACCCCTCACTGGCCACTCCAAGTCTCTTATACATATCTCCCAGATATGAATTTAGAAATACCCTTAAGCATGAGATGAAACAGAACCAATAGAGAGCCAACAGCAGGTGGAAGGCAGGAAGGATTGGGCTCTGGGAGCAGACACAGCTTAGTTCTTGTTACACTTCTTTTGCTACCAGATAAACTCCCATGTTTGCAAGATGGACCTCACTGTCTGGAGATGAGGGTTAGACTCAACTGGGTTATACCTTTTGCCAAATTTCTCCTTTCTCCCTCTGTATATATATACTCACTAAATTCCACTCCATATAGTCTTCTCATTTACCAAAAGTAGGAGTAAGAGGATGAGGCCCCACATCAAATGAATCCACAAGCTGGTCTGGGATATTGGTGATGCACACTATGTTCTCCAATGGGGTGTTTCAAATTATGCCCTCCATCTGTTTTTTTTTTGTTTGGTTGGTTATTTTTTTGAGGTCGGGTCTCACTCTAGCCCAGGCTAACCTATGTAGTTCGCTATGTAATCTCAGGCTGGCCTTGAACTCACAGTGATCCTCCTATCTCTGCTTCCCAAGTGCTGGGTGTGTGAGCAGTTCCTCCATCTTTTATACATGGAGTCTCTTCCTACCTACAGATTGGGTCATTAACAGTGAATAATGAAGAAACAGAAAAATCTGTAAAGAAAATAAGAACATGACATGAAAAGAATGCTTGAGCTAGGAAGATGGCTTAGTAGTTAGAGGTAGTTGCAAGACTGCCAGCCTAAGTTCAATCCTCCACAGCACACTCATAAAGCAAAGTAGTGCACACATCTATGATCCTGACGTGCATGGCCATGGAAGGTGGAGTCAGAAGAATGGCAGATTTCTGGCTAGATAGTAGTCAGTATTTCTAGAGGCTTAAACCAGAAATATCTGTTTTAAAGAAGATGGAAGGAGATGACAGATACCATGAGCATATCCTACATATTTGCCTGCGCACCCCCCCACACACATATACACAGACAATAAACAAACAAACAAAAGGTTTATCAACCAACCTTCTATAAGTAAGTAACTCTTTTGTTTGTTTGTTTGTTTGTTTGTTTTGTTTGTTTTTCAAGGTAGGGTCTCACTCTGGCTCAGGCTGACCTGGAACTCACTATGTAGTCTCAGGGTAGCCTCGAACTCTCAGCGATCCTCCTACCTCTGCCTCCCGAGTGCTGGGATTAAAAGCGTGCGCCACCATGCCCGGTTATAAGTAAGTAACTCTTAATGTGACTTGACTATTGTAAGGCCTGAGGCAGAGGGCAGAAAAGTTTTTAGCATATTCTTCATGACTTACATAATCCTAACAACAAAACTTGACAAAGTTTGGAGGGCTGGGAAGATGGGTCAATGGTTAAGGGCACTTGTGCTGACAGCCCAGGTTTGATTTCCCAATACCCACATTAAGGCACATTTGTCTAGAGTTTATTTGAAGTGCCAGGAGTCCTGATGAGCCCACTGTCTTTCATAATCAATCAATCGTGACAAATGCAGCATTATGTACACTAACTAAGCACTGACTGGACATCCCTGTATCACAGTCCCATTAATACTTCCCAACATAATGGTTCTTGACAAGCACTGGAAGAAGTGGAGATAGAGAGCATTCAGTTTTGCAAATGAGAATAAACAAAATGAAGGTCACTATCAACAAGCCTGGTCCATCAATCTGTTAAAGAACAATATATTGCAGGCTGGGAATGTGGCTCAATTGGTAGAGAGCCTGCTTAGCATGCATGAAACCCTGGGTTCCTCCCCTGCACCACATAAACCGGCTGTGGATGTCCACACATGTAATCCCAACACTTTGGAGGTAGAGGCATGATGATCAGGAGTGCAAGGTCATCCTTAGCTACATAGCCAGTTTAAGTTTAGTCTGGGCTACATGAGACACTCTCTCAAAATAAGTAGCAATAAAAATTATATAAATTTTTTAATTCCAAAAATAAAATGATGAATTAACATCAGGAAAGTTACTTAATAAGTCAAATTAGTAAGCACGTAACATCCATAATTGCATAACAAACCACTTCAAAACTGCAGATCAGAAAAATAAATGTTTGTTTCCTCATAATATCTTTGAGCTCATTAGGGTTAGTTTAGCTGAAGTTCAGAGTCTCTCAGGAACCTGGGGTCCAGATACTGTCAGGACCAGAGGACTTCCTTCAAGATGGTGCCTGCCGGTGATTGGGTGTTGCCAGGAGGCTTCAGCTCTTGGATATGTGGACCTTGATAGGTCCCAAGTGCCTTCATCACATGCTGGCTGGTTCTTCCACAGCAAGAGGTTCAATAAGTGATGTGACCTGGCTTTGTAATTCCCACTATGTTATTCCATCTATGAGAGTAGGAAGAAGCATGGGTGCTAAATGGTCTCTTAGCCAACAGCCATCACACATCCACCCCTGAATTCGAAGCTTCTGCTACTCCACGCTGCTTCTTCTCTATGTCTACAAACAGTAATGTGGCCACCTGAAGTGTGCTGCTCAGATCCCTTAACCTCAAGGGCTCCATGTCAGTGCTGGGTAATATTGGGTGAAGGTACACCATCCTAGATGCAGAATCTGCTTGACCTAGATCAGGCCAACTGGTGGGGTGTCCCATACCCACCCAGTTGAATCCAAGTAGGGACAACTATAGATCCAGAGTCCCTGAAGGCTTGGAGGTCTTTCTTTGGGTCTGCTGATCTGACTGGTACAGGCTTCCTGTTGCTTTGTTTCCTGTCCTGCTGTGACCATGACTGCTGTGGGACCCACACAGATTTATGCTACTCCACCTCTATTGGTTAGAAGTTCATCACAAGTGGTCTTGTGCTATAATCAAGGCTTCAGCAGTTTGCCTTCTTTCTGGAGATCCAGAGAAAAACTGTTTCCTTAGTTTTCCTTGTTTCTAGAGACTTCTGGAATGCCTTTGGTTCTGGTCCCTTCCTTCCTTGAAAGCATGTATTTTTCCTCATGGCTTCTTTTGGAGCATCTGTATCAGTCATCTTCTTGTTGTTAATGAAAAAAATACCTGACAAAAGTCAGTTTAAGGGAAGAAGCATTTGCATGGGAGTGAGGGCATGAGGGCAAGAGCTGAAGGCAATTGGTCACATTCATCATAGTGAAGAGTAGAGCAGAACTGTGCATTCTGCTGCCCAGCCAACTCTCTCCTTGTTCCTATGGACCACAGTCCATGGGATGGTGCTGCCCACAGTTAGGGATTGTCTTCCCATCTCAGTCTAATCTAGAAAATCCCTCACAGGCATTTCCAGAGATTGGTTTCCATGGTGATTTTAAATCATGTCAAATTGACAACCAGAGATTAACCATCACATTATAACACATCCTTCTAATTTCCCTCCTTTTTTGTCCTGAGATTACTGTAGGCTCATCTAGGATGTCTGTCCTATTTAAGTGAGAAACGAATCATCTTTTGTTCTTTGCCATGTGACCTGACATTTATGGAATCTGGGAATGGGAAGTGGACAGCTGTGGGGACTTTAGTTCATTACTGTAGCAGACATACAAAGCTATCCAGCGAGGCTACCATGTGAACAGAACACAAATTATCACAGGTCAATAAAATATTAAGGATATACTAGCCTTTCTTGCTCTCTCAACATTCATTAGGCTATTATGGTTAACAGAAAGACATTACGCTTGATACCTGCTTAAACAGAAAAGGTGACTAACACACACTATGGTGGGAAAAAGTATGAAGACAGATATGAAATTTCCATGCCTGCTCCAGTCTCCCTTGCTCATAGGAATTTCCATAAGAAGGTGACCTTGGGCTAGTCCCCTAATCCTGTCTCTTGGGTTAGCAGGTGCAGGAGCTCTGGCTCAGGAGATGAGGTCATCTCCTAAATTGTCACATACTGTCATTTCTCCCAACTCCCAGGCCAGAGACACTGGGCATTAGCTTTTCCTAGGGTCTCCATTGCCAGTTCCAGCCCTCTGTTCTCCTGCTCCTGGGTAACATTTCACAGCCTTTGATGTTTAAGTCTCTGTCTAGGTCAGGGAGCATGCTTGGGGCTCTGCCGCACTATGCCCAGCAAGGATGGTGTAAGGATCAGAGCACAGGCATCAAGTCTACCAGAGGGCAGAGAGCAAGGACTGGAATGGCCACACAGACAGTAACAGAGGAGCCAGTGAGCTCCACAGCTTTGAGGTGTCCTGATGTTACCTAGAGTACAGTACAGAGGAACTAGGTGGACATTACTTGGGCATTTAAGACAACCCAATGGCTAGGGAGGATTTATGTGGTCACCAGTCTGGCATCTTCCTAGTATCTGACATTCACCATTTGACCACTTAGCCTTTTTCCTCTCCCACTTATCTGTGTCCCCATCAGCCCCTCCACCAACTGATAACTTAGGAAGTGTCCACCCCCAAGTTTGTGTCTACCAATAATCTTAGAGCACAATTTTCCTTGGATTGTAATTGGTTAATTTAAGGTAAGATTGTACTGGATTAGGATGGGCCTAAACCCTATCTGAATGGTAACCTTCTCAGCAGCAGATGGGGCACAGACAGTGAAAATGCCATATGGAGACCAAGGCAGGGGCTAGAGCCATGTGTCTGTGATCTAAGGGGCCCCCAGTACTCAAGTAGCATAGCTGGAGGCAGTATGGAACAGACAGAGGAAGCTGACTGACCTCACCTGAGTTGTGAACTCCTGCCTCTGATCCTGAGGGGGCTGTTCCTGTTGTTCACACACTTCCTTTGGGTCTGCATTAGTTATACATGCCTGAAACAATTTATGGAAGGAAATTTATTTGGATTGCATTTTTAGCATCTCAATGTATTATGGTGAGGAATGTATAGCATACCTGCTCAGTTCATGGTGGAAGCGTGTGGCTCATATCACCCAAGACCAAAGTGGCCAAAACTAGGGGATTGTATAATTTCCAAATCAGGTTGGAAAGATGACACAGCAATTAAAGGCACTTGAACATAAAGCCTGCTGGTCTAGGTTAAATTCCTCAGTACCTATGTGAAGCCAGATGCCCAAAGTGGTGTATGTGTCTAGAATTCGTGTTCAGTAGCAAGAGGCCCTGGTATGCTCGTTCGTTCTCTCTCTCTCTCTGAAATAAATAAATAAATAAATAAATAAAATACTATATCTGAAGATCCACCTCTAGTGGCTTACTTCTTTCAGCCTGGCCCCTTCATGGAAAGGCTCCACAGCCTCCCCAAACAGGGCCATGAGTTGGAGAACAAGCAATCACATGTCAGTCTATCTCTATCTGAACATAATCCTAGGAGACTGAAGCATCTGAGACACTCCTTATAGCAGCCAAAGGCTCTGAGCTCTTCATTCCTCCAGCTGTGACCTGCCTTTCTTTAGTGTCCCAGCATAGATTCTCACTTGGAGTTTTCTCACCACCTGAGAAATCCCACTTCAGAAATGACAAGTCTGAGTATGTTCTTATATTCTTCTGATGTCTTGTGTGTTATTCCAAGTATGAACTCTCTTGTGTATGTAAGAATACATGCGTGTGGTATGTGTGCATGTGTATATATGAGCTTCTATGTGTGGACATACATGTCATGTGCATGTGGAGGCCAGAGGTTGATATCAAGTAACTTCCCAATTGCTGAACCACCTCTCCAACCTCACATCTTGGAGTCATGTTGTAAACAGCATATGGTGCCTTCATTGTCTTTTGTGATAGCTCCATGCTATGTCGTCACAGGAACAGCACATTAACCATGTGGAAGCTATCATACAGAGAGAGAGAGAGAGAGAGAGAGAGAGAGAGAGAGAGAGAGAGAGAGAGAGAGACTGAATGAACCATATATGGCCTCATAGCTCCATGCACATAATTCCTCCTGGATGACAGCCCCTAGAAGTGACTGCTGTGTGGGTGTGGCTCCCCTCCAATGTGACTTAGATCAAATGCAAGTCAGCATTTGCAATCACACTGATGGGCAGGTTTGAGACTGCTTATAGTACTCTCTACTTTTAGAGCTGGCTGGAATCTCTCACTGGTAACATTTGATAAAGTCTCATTTTATCAAAAGCATTAACCTGATCACCAGTGATGACCATTTTGGTGGGATTATCAGGGGGAAGACTTCACAGTTGCTGGATCAATTCATAGGCTGAAAAAGCAAAGAAATGGCTTACACAGGGACCAAAAGATCTGGGAAGATAGTGACCAGAGCAGGAGAAAAACCTTCCTACAAGCTGGTAACCTGAAGCTATAGCATGTTACCCCAGGGGTTATGAATCTGCTATTCCAGTGCTTGTTAGCTATCCCAAGAGGCTAGACCTGAAGCAAAATTGTTTAAAATTATTGTGGGCCCCCACCTCACTTCAGGGCTACTGGGGCTTTCTGCATCCTTGTGCTGTGTTTGCGCAGCTTATCAATGGGTTCCCTATTAGATCAGTGATAGTTTCATACTTCAGGAATGAGTTTAGGATTTTTTTTCTAATTAAGCAGAAATTTTGTCTGGACACATCATTTCCTTCCTCCCTGCCCCCATTGTACTGAGGGCCCTCCTCATGGGATTGCTGGTATTCACCATGGGGTTGTGGGTTATGAGTTGTGAGAACAGCAGTCAGTCATCATGGGGGTGGGGGTGGCAATGCCTCTGGATGTTCCCTCCCACCCTGTGGCTCTTACAATGTTTCCTCCCCCTCTTCCACAAAATTCCCTGCACCTTAGTAGGTGTGTTTTAAGTTGACTTTAGTATTGGGCTCTCAGCAGCTTCTGGGTTTCTGCTTTGGTGTGTTTTGAGTCTCCTCAGTGTCTATCATCACCTCCCTAGTGCAGGTTGTCAGGCTTTCTGAGGACATAGCACTGTTGTTCATCATACCAATTCCCCTGTGGTTTCATCTGGGCCCTGGCTGATGTATGAGGGTGGCTCATCTCAAGATAGGGAGTCAGCTATCTTTTCTTGTCTTGTTGATATATTTTGGTTGTCCTTGGTTTTCATTGCTTTCTGTAAAAGAAAAACAGATTTTTCAAAGGAGAGTGAGATCTCCATAGGTTAAAGGGGATAAGCAGAGTTAATTTAGAGAGATTTTGATGGGTGTACCCTCTCTTTTGACCAAAGACTAATGGGAACTTCTTGTTGAGAATCATGATCTTAATCTCCACAGGATTCTAACTCAGTTTCCAATACCATCTATGGGTTCCTTTCCACTGAGTGGATCTCTTAGCCAATCAGAAAGCCTTTGGTTACCCACCTAAGCTGGGTGCCACTATTGCACAGGTGTGTACATCTTGTCAGGCTGGTTGCTTTCATAGAGCAGTGTCCTCTGCTTGCTTATAGTGTTGTTGGTCATTTCCCATCAGCAGCTTATGTAGTACTTTCAAGCACTATATGCGCTAACCACCTAGGAACTGGCTTCCTTCCAAATTCCAGCCAGATCTCTCAATGTTCTGTGTTGGCAGCATGTATTGTCTTCAGCAATAGGGTCTTACCTTTTACCTTGGACAGGAAATCAAGTGATTGCCAGAAGCCTGTCTTGTTTTGGAGACCTCATAGTCTTACTAGCCTAGTCTTACTAGCAGGTAAGTCCTAGGGGTTCCCTGTTTCTGTCTCTCCCATGCTAGGATTATCAATGTGATTGTAACCAATTTCTGAACTGGTGGTTACAAAGAAAAGCCAATTGTTTTAGGATTAGGCTTTAACCCCCCCCTCCACCTTACTTCTATTGAGGGTTATATCTTTTACTCTGCTATCCAGGAGGAATGTTTCTATGGTACTAATTCATTTTGTCTTTAGTTTTGTGTGTATCTTGCCCCCATTACCCTCCCACTCCCCTTCCCCACACCCTTCCATCCCTATTATCTGTCTCTCGAGTTCCTTGCACCTCAAGCTGTTCCAGGTTAGGAACCACTTATGAGAAAGAACATGTGGCATTTGTCTGTTGTGCTTATGTGAGTTTGCTTGGTATGATCTGTTCCAATTCCATCCATTTTCATATAGATTTCATTATTTTATTTTTTTCTTACTACTGAGTAGAATTCCATTGTATATATGTGCCACATCTTCATTATCCATTTATCAAATGATAGGTATCAGGGTTGGTTACAATTTCTAGCTATTGTGAATAGAGCAGCTATAAACATGGTTGAGGCCAGGTGTGGTGGTGCATGCCTTTAATCCCAGCACTTGGGAGGCAGAGGTAGGAAGATCGCTGAGAGTTCAAGGCCACCCTGAGACTACATAGTGAATTCCAGGTCAGCCTCGACGAGAGTGAGACCCTACCTCGAAAAACCAAAAAAAAAAAAAAAAAAAAAAAAAAAAGAAAGAAAAAAGAAATCATGGTTGAGCAAGTATCTCTGAAGTGAAGAGTGGAGCCTTTAGGGTAGATGCTAGTAGAGGAATAGCTGGGTCAGTTGGTAGCTCTGTTTTCATCTTCAGGAGTCTCCATACTGGTTTCCATAGTGGTTATACAAGTTTGCATTCCCACAAGCATTTTAGCTTTGCTAAGTCTTGTTCTTCCTGTAGTTATTGCTGAAAGGGCCTCAGACTCCTAGTGTTTTATCTGCTCTTTCTTCTTTCTCAATGCCTTTGCTCATTGTCCATGATTATTTGGCATCTTGCTTACTAAAGTTGTAAATCTTTTTTTTTTTTAACTTTTTGGCATGTGTATGTGTGTGTATGCACTTATGTTTGTATGTATGTTTCTATATGTATAGATGCACATGCATATCTATGGATGTGAGTGTGAAGGCCCACAGCCAGAGGCCAATGTCACAATATTGTCCTTATTACCTTCCACTCTATTCCTATTTTTTGTTTGTTTGTTTTTTCAAGGTAGGGTCTCCCTATAGATCAGACTGTCCTAGAATTCACTATGTAGTTTCAGGGTAGCCTT
This sequence comes from Jaculus jaculus, assembly GCF_020740685.1. NCBI lineage: Eukaryota > Metazoa > Chordata > Mammalia > Rodentia > Dipodidae > Jaculus > Jaculus jaculus. Next base: position 76,160,561 of record NC_059109.1, read on the forward strand.
GAAGTCACCAGCAATCCTCCTACCTCTGCCTCCCAAGGCATGTGCCACCATACCCAACAACTCTATTCTTTTTTTTTTTTAATTTTTATTTATTTATTTGAGAGCGACAGACACAGAGAGAAAGACAGATAGAGGGAGAGAGAGAGAGAGAATGGGTGCGCCAGGGCTTCCAGCCTCTGCAAACGAACTCCAGACGCTTGCGCCCCCTTGTGCATTTGGCTAACGTGGGACCTGGGGAACCGAGCCTCGAACCGGGGTCCTTAGGCTTCACAGGCAAGCGCTTAACCACTAAGCCATCTCTCCAGCCCAACTCTATTCTTTTAAGTAGGGTTTCTTACTGTACCTAGAGCTCAACCAACAGCTAGTCTTACTTGCCAGTGAGTCCTATGAACACCCTGCCTCTGCCTCTCCCATGCTGGGATTGCAAAAACACATTACCATGCCTGACATTTTGCATAAGTACTGAAGATCTGAACTCAGTTTCCTATGCTATGTGACAACCCATTGCCCCAGTCCTGAAGGTATATTTCACTGAAGAAGATACACTGAAGATAGGATGTAAGACTGGGCAACATGAATCTGAAGCTATGGGAACAGGTGGAGTCTCAGGAGCTTGGGTTTTGACTGCTATCCTAGCCAAAGGGAAAGCTTGCAGCATGTGCTTTCCCATCTTTATGTGCATAGGACTGTCTAACACATGCAAGCCATACTCCTTCCTCTAACCTAACTGTCAGCAAAAGGGGGAAAGCAAGCTTCATGCTGATATAAAGTCTTTAGCTACAAACTCACCTGTGAGGATACCCAGGGAAGTGGGTCAGGATGCAGGCATTGCTGCCCCCAGTGGACTCATTGTAACAAACGTAACTGCAAAGAGCCAAGTGCATTGTGTGCACCAATCTGCTCATTATACCACTGAGGAGACATGCTCCAAGGAAGCTGCTAGAAATGAAAGCTAATTAGGACACACAATAAACCAAAATGTGAACCAACATGGACTACATAAAGACTTCAAATGGGATGGTGTAGGGCTTGGCATGCATGTGAATGCATTTGTGTATGTGCATGTATTGTGCTTTTGAACTGGTGCACACTATAATGGAGATGTTGGATACCTCAGGCTAAAAGGTCCCTGAGACCTGATTAGGAAACCAAAAGTGGGACAAGTAGGAATTCTTATCGAAAAAGGAATGGTGTCCCCTGCGGAAAGTTCTAGAAGGTTCTTGTTCTATTAGCTTTTTCTAGCTACTCCTGATAGCCACCTTAAGAGGAATGCCACTATGTAAAATAGTTGCACTTTAGAGACAAAGTGTCCATATCCTTTAAACCCCAACTACTTCTAGGTAACCAGGATGCAGGAAGGACAGGCTGGGGCTGCACACAGTAAGCAAAGCATCCCAGGAGTGCCCACATCTTCCCAAGAATCCATTCCTCTCTTCTTTGTAGAAACAGATGCTACTGGTTTTGGGGGAATGTGTGACCAGGTTTCCTCTGCAGCCTCCCTGGGAGCCAAGGGTGTTATGCTAGAGTGAGGGGCCTCAGAGTAACCCTGAAGGGGTTTTCCACAGTACAGCCTCTGCTTCCTCCTTTTCTTCCCTGTGGACACAATGTGAAACACCCAGGGAAATGTGGGGAATGACAACACAAAGAGTAAGGCCCCTGGTGCTCTGGTGGAGCAGAAGGACCTGCCAAATGGGCCTCTGAGCAGTTCATCAGCCATACTACAGTGCCCTGTGTCAGATCCCAGACCAGCTCTGCCTACTCCACCCACCCACCATAACACCAAGAAAAGAGCCATCATGTCTCTGGGTAATACTGCTCAGGCCAGAGTAAAAATGGTTGGACACATATGGCATGGGGTGTCCTATATCTAAACCATACACACAATGTGTACATGACACTCCCATGGCACAGCTGAGGCTCTTGTTTTACATAAAGTCACCTAGGCTGTGGAACATTCTTTTTCCTATGACTATAAAACAAACACACAAACAAACAAAAAACTAAACAACAACAACAATAACAAAAACAGGTTCCCAAAGAGCACTGGGAGACCCCAGGCCCAAGGACGGGACCTGTGGTAGGTTGGCCTCACCCTTCTTTTCCCAGACATTCAGTGGAGGGTCTCACAGCTCACGTGATGTCTCAGGCAACACATTGGAGGTAGACACGGAGGAGATGCCATCTGTCTCTCATTAAGGGGGAGATTACACAGATTTGCAAAACTCTGAAACAATGTGCTCCTCTCTCCGACATTTACATTTTGGAAAACAGAGTTAAATTCCATCTTGAAATGTCATTTTAGCATGTAATAGTATTATTTTATGGAAAGTAGTAACTATTTTCAAAGCTCTCAGCTTCAATTTATATCCAGGTATAGGCATAACCTACATGAACCCTGGAAGTTATTGGAAAAGTTCCTCAGATGCATGTGTACTTACATGTACACACATAAACATATGCATACTCACATACTCACAGACACACCACAAGCATTTGTATAATATTAATCACTTCTGACTTTCTCCTTTGTAGTGAGTGACAATCTCTTGCCCAAAGGATCCTTACAAAATGCCTGAGTACAGACATCTAGTACTAGGCTCATTCCATAAAGACACCACACAGTGCAGATGTTTCTGTGACCACAGCTACACAGGGGATTTGTGGATGGTCACTTTGACAGTATTTAGAATCACTAAGGAGACAAATCTCTGAACCTGTCTGTGAGAGAGTTCCTTGATGAGGTTAACTGAGAAAAGATGATTTACCTTAAATGTGGGCAGCACCATCCCATAGGCTGAGGTCCTGGACTGAATAAAAAGGAGGAAGACAGCTGTGATGGTTAAATTCTGTTGTCAACTTGATCAGATTAGGAATTCACAGACATTCTTTTTGGGTGGGTCTCTGAGGTGTATTCCAGGAAGGATTGACTAAAGGCGGAAGTCCTTCCTCCAGAGTGAGCCCTTCCTCCAGAGTAGATGACCCTACAGGAGGAGGGCTTTATGTAAGGAAGCTCTGGGAGCTTCCTCCTACCTTGCTGCTAGTGCTGTTTGCTGCTTTGCAGCATGGACTGAAAACCAGCAGCTGTCCAGGAAGCTTCTAGGCCTTCAGTGCCGGATTGGGACTGCTGAGGCATCCAGCCTTGTGGACTGAGCAGCTACCAGATTCCTTTACTCTCTGGCCTGTAAACTGCTGTTGCTGGGCTGCCTTAAGCTAATCCAATAAATCTCCTTTAAAAAATATTTTAATTTATTTATCAGAGAGAGGGAGAGAGAGAGAATGAGCACTCCAGAGTCTTTAGCCACTACGAACAAATTCCAGATGCATGTGCCGCCACGTGCATCTGATTTACATGGGTTCTGGGGAATTGAACTTGGGTCCTTAGGCTTTTCAGACAGATGACTTAACTACTAAGCCACCTCTCCAGCTCAATTCTCCTTTTTAATACAATTCATTCTATCAGTTCTGTTCCTATAGAGAACCCTGACTGAAGCAACAGCTGAGCACCAGCCTTCATCTCTTTGCTTCCTGACTATGGATGCCATGTGACTAGCTGTCTCATGATCCTTCCCCCATGCCCCGCCCTGCCTTGAACTGTGAGCTAAAATAAACATTCCTTCATGAAGTTGCTTCTATCCGGTGTTTTGTCAGAGCTACAAGAAAGATAACTCCTATAGCAAGCAACTGTCTCAGTGCTTCCAACTCCCACCTTTTTGGTCAGGGTGAGGTATGGAAGCCTGTCTACAGATGTCATTCTGCCTCTCTATTAGGACAGCATCTCTAGCCCTGTGACTATTTTAGAATCCCCACTACAATAGGAAGAAAGGTAATGTTCTCTGACAACAGGAGTCATAAAAGTTTAACTGAACAATCAGTTTTGTAATGCTTTTGAAAATTTACCTTCTAAATACTTTTGAAATAATAAATACATACTTAAATGGGAGGTACAGAAAATAACAATTACAGAAATACTAAATACTAAGATTTATGGGGTGAGTCCATAGCTGCTCTCAAAGGAAGTTTTACTACCTTCAGTATTTAAAAAAGAATATGATTCAAAGATTAAAAACATCCAAAAAGAGTCATATTCAAATTAAAAGTGTAAAAATGTAACAAAATCAATACACATGTGCACATAAATCCAAGGAATATGTACATATATAAAGAGATAAGGAGCATTACTTATTAAAAGTCACTAAAGTGGGGCCTGGGGATATAGCTCAGTAGGTAGCGTACTTATATGCAGAAAGTCCTGGGTTCAATCCCCAGCACCACATAAGTAGGGCATGATAGTGCATGCCTCAGAATCCCAGTGCTCAGGATCTGGAGTCCAGAGTCATCCTTAGTACACAGAAAGTTCAAGGCCTGCCTGGGATACATGAAATCCTGTCTCAAAAACTAATAATAATAAAAATAAAAGGGAAAATGATAAATTGAAGCAAAAGGAACATTAATGAAGAAAAATAAAAGGATTCATAAATACATTTAACAAATATACTAACATACATTTTAAAATAAAGTACTAGCCTGGAAAGAAAGCCAAAGCATGTTTTTGAAGCACATGTAAAAGGGACTTAAAATAGATTAACATGTCTGTCCTTTAGGAAGAATAAACATACTAAAACAGTGTCCCTGGATGGATTAGTAAATGTGGCACAATTAAAATATGGACTCATGGTATTGTCATCTGCCAAAGTAAGTGCTAGATTTAATCTCTGAACTTGAAGCAAAGGGATAATAAAGATATCAGAAAGAAGAACAGTAAGGAGTTTTTTGTCTCTCCATAAATAGGAGTTTAAATCCTTGATAAACAAAGGATGAATCTGTGTTATCAAAGTAAGAAGATCTTACAAAGCTATAATTACCAAAATTGCATTATTGATGTAGAAACAAAATTATTATAGGATTTGAAATGAAAATCAAATGATAGATTCAAGAATATTCATATTTACAGCTGCAAACATACCAAATTATTTAGGAACATACTATGGGAGTAATGGGGAAATACCAGGGAAAACATCAAGTTATATTTCCCATAACAACAGCAAATTAGGGTTATGGATATAGCTCAGTGGTAAGTATCTGCCTAGTATGCAGGAGCCCCTAGGTTTAAAAAGAACATCAGGAAAGTATTAGAAAAATATTTGAGCACTAGAGGAGTTTATCTGCTAACAATGATAGTAGAATTAACCTATAAACCAAATGACTGACTGAAGTACATAAAAAATAAAGTATTCTCTATCAAAAACATCTTGGATGGGGGCTGGAGAAGTGGCTTAGCAGTTAAAGCATTTGCCTGCAAAGCCAAAGGACTGCAGTTCGATTCCCCAGGACCCATACAAGCTAAATGCCCAAGGAGATACTCACATCTGGAGTTCATTTGCAGTGGCTGGAAGACCTGGTATGCCCATTATCTCTCATAAATAAATAAATAAATAAATAAATAAATAAATTAATTAATTAATTAATTAAAAAATCTTGGATGGGACTCAGTGTTAAAATACTTGTCTGGCATGCATGAGGCTCTGGGTTCTGATATCTAACACAGCAAAACAAACAAGCCAAAACAGACCTTTGATAAAATAAAAAGATAAAAAAATCTAGAAAGGTTATGTATAAAGTAGAGGGTTAAATTCTTTTGCTTTGTTTTTCTGAGTCAGGGTCTTACCTTTGCCCAGGCTGGCCTCAAACTCTGGGTGATTTTTTGCCTTGGCCTACCATTACAGGCATGTGGCACCATACCAAGCTAATTTTTTTTTTTTTCAAGGTAGGGTCTCACTCTAGCTCAGGATGACTTGGAATAGGTAGTCTCAGGGTGGCCTTGAAATCATGTCAGCCCTCCAAGCTCTGCCTCCCAAGTGCTGGCATTAAAGGTGTGCACTATCATGCCCGGCTTAAATTCTTAATACATATTAGTTTTATAAATTAATGCAATAGCCGGGCGTGGTGGCGCACGCCTTTAATCCCAGCACTTGGGAGGCAGAGGTAGGAGGATTGTCATGAGTTCAAGGCCACCCTGAGATGACAGAGTTAATTCCAGGTCAGCCTGGACCAGAGTGACACCCTACCTCAAAAAACCAAAAAAAAAAAAAAAAAAAAAAAAATTAATGCAGTAAACACCTTAGTAGAAAAAAGACAATGTCAAACATAAGATTCAAAGGTAGAAATGCAAGTGTGGAATAAGCCAATGACAGAGATGTCCATCCTTATTATTAATGAAGGCCTGTAAATTGAAGTAACAGTGAACTTCCATTAACACTGACAAGCACATAGAAATGTGATAAGACCCAATGCTACAAGGAATGCTGAGGAAGGGTGTCAACTGCGTCACCTTCTGCAAGACAGTGTGACAGGTGCTCATCCAAATCCATTTTAATCCATGAGAAGAAATAAATAAGTAAATAAATAAATAGGAAACTTCCTGGGCTATAGAGATGGCTCAGAACTTAAACATGTTTGCTTGCAAAGCCTGCTGGCCTGGGTTTGATTCCCCAGTACCCATGTAAAACCAGATATACAAAGTGGTGCATGAGTCTGGAGTTCATTTGCAGTGGCAGGAGGTCCTGGCATGCCAATACTCACTATCCTCCTGTCTGCCTCTTTCTCTCTGTCTCTGTCTCTCTCAAATAAATAAATAAAAATACTTTAAAAATTCCTAAGCAAGTGGAACAGAACAGGAGCCAGAACAAATCCTTGCTGATATTTCTCTTATGGCACACTGTGGACAGGAATTCATAGAGCTCTCTGCTCTCTCTCACCCTAGACCCTGCCCTTGTGAATAATTCTACAGCATGCTTTACTGTAAGTGTAAAAATAAGCATAAGGTTTCCCAACAAATGTCAGCATTTGACATGCTCACTTCTCTTGGATGCTCCCACAGAAAGATCAATTGCTTAAAAATAGCCTTCTGGCACCTGTGTTCTTCCGGCATCCTAAGCATGTTATTGGCTGTCCTGCTCAAGAACATGGCTCTGGTCAGAGGAAATCTCTCCTGGGACTAAGCAGTCTGGGAAAGAAGCACAAATAGGCACAGGAAGCAGAGTCCTTTGCAGTCTTCCTTTTGGCCCTAGGGAAGGTGGCCTCAATGTCAAAGCCCTCATCTGACTCCTGCTGGGTGGCAGTCCATGCTGGCTCCCAGAGTATCTCGGAAGTCCTCACTACCACCACACTGTCTTCCTGAGGGCATGGTCCTGCTTGAACTCTGTGGTCCCATGGAGAAACTGTAATCAGAGTTGAGCAAAATCAGCTGCATACGCCAGCTCCACCCAGCTGCCCATCCCAGCTCCTTGAACCTGGCTGTCTTATGCAGAAGCCCAGAGTTTAAGCCAGCCCAGGAGACATGTAGGGAAGAGAATAGGCCACCCAGACATCTCTGATGCTACCCTGGAGGAGATGCATGCTGCCAGCAGTCAGGGCAAATCTGGACTATGGACCCTACTGAGCATTTCCCAGGGTCTGCACTATGCTAGGACATTGCTAGCCTTGGTCATTTGAGAGGGTTTTTTGGCCCTCTATTTCTAAGAAAATATCAATTGGACTCTGGGAAAGAGACTTCTTAGACTGGGACCCAGGTCTGACATGAGCCTTGCTTAGCTCCTCAATAGAGAGCCAAAGGCAAGCTGATTCAATGAGACTGAGCTCCAGGGAGGTGAGAACAAGCTTGAACCTGCAACAGTATTCCTGTTTCCAGAGTCCACACTCTGGCATCCCTTCAATATCCCTTCTGGAGTTCAGTTGGTAAAGTGCTTGCCATCCAGGCATAAAGACCTGAATTTGATCTCCAGAATGCACATAAAATGTCAAGCACAGCAATGTGAGCTTGTGATCCTAGTGCCAAGGAAATGGAAACAGGATACTCTCTGGGGCTTGCAGGCCAGCAACTCTAGCCTAATTGATAAGGTCCAGGCCACTGAGAGACCCCATATCAAAAGAGGTGAATGGCTCCTGAGAGTGACACCCCAGGTTGTCCTTTGGCCTTCACAAGCACCCCCACCCCCACACACATGCACCCATGTCCCTTTTGTTAACGATGGCTGTGCTGATACTGTAATGTCTGTTGATTACTTCCAAGATGAGGCACCTGTGTGATGCATGTGGGCGAAGCCTGGTTTAGAGGGAAGCCCAGGGTGTTTAAAAGATAAGCCATTACTCTAACTGTCATGGATAAAATGACTTCCAATGACCCCAGGACACCCACTGAAGTCGCCTTTATTCCCTGGACTGTAGATGACCAAATGTCCACTGAGACCTGGTTTTGAAGCCACCATGTCAGGCATGAGCAATAAAGGTGCTAAGTCAAGAGTGGAGGAGACTTAGAAGGTGATAACCAAGTTGCAGAAATGGTTAGAGTGCTTTCAAAGTCTGTGTTTCATAGGTCATGTGCAGCTGTTTCTGTCCACCTTCTCAGTGGCTGCATTGGACTGGGAGAAGACAGAATGGGGTGTGGCTACAAGGGGCAGAGTTTGATCAATTGGGTCCTTTGGATCTGTCCACCAATACTAGCCCTGTGAGATGCAGTCCAGTTCCCTAATGGTATCACTGAGGTGTGTGTACATTTGTGACTTGCATACTTATCTTGCCATACTGTGATCCTCAAATGCATCTGTCGCCAACTGTCTACATCCAAGGGTCATGAGAGGTGAGGAAATAGAGTGTTACAGCTGAAAGTCAATGGCCCAAAGTAGCTGCATCCCCTTCTTTCTTGCTCACTATACAGATCATAGTAGCTGAGACTGTCAGGCCAGATCTGGGGGCATACCTCTGGGAAAGTTGACATTCAAAATCCCGAAGACAGGACAGTAAATGCCCTGAGGCTAGAAATTCACTGTTGGTGGTCAGGCACAGTGGTCTGGAGTGAGTATGCCAGACCCATTTCTAGTCCGTTCCCACAGTCCAGGGCTGAGTTCTCTGCCCAGTCAGTGTGTGGGCAGGCACTGTGGTCTGGAGTGAGTAGGTCGGACCCATTTCTGGTCCCCTCCCAAAGCCTGAGTCTGAGTTCCTTGTGCATCAGTGTGTGGGAGACCACAGTCCTCTGGAGTGAGTAGACCAGGTTCCTATACCTGGGCTTCTCCTACCTCCCTAGTTTAGGTTGCCTGCACTGGTCCATGTCCTGGAGTGCACAACACCAAATAGGCCAGATCCCTGTTCCCTTACTCCTCTTAGTCCCCTGGTCCTGGTAGATCCCGTTGTGCCTTGCTTGGGGGGCTCACTGTGTGAGCTGTAGAATCAGGCCTTTTGCTCTGTTATCTTGACTAGACACTAAGTACTAACATCCCTGTTCACCTGAGTCAGAGGGTGAATGGGCCAAAGGGCACAAATGTGCTTCCTCCTCAATAACATAAACATACCCATTCTTCCTAAAATGGGTAGACAATAATGCAAAAACACCAACAAAAGTCATAAAACTGAGAGATCTCCATCAAGGATGCCTACTCCTACTACAAAAGCCTCCAATGAAATCATACAGAAATTCATTCTCAAAATGGAAACACAACAACCAATGAGACTCTGATTAAAAACAAATTGCTGAACTTGAATAAAACTATCAAAGAACCACCAATTGTATCAATGAAATTGAACAGAATCATCTCCTAGATTGTGCAGCTTTTGACAGTAGGCTTAACTTGATAGAAGAAAATGTTAGAACCCTCCAAAGAGATATGAATAAATTGAAGATAAATCAAGTAATGGAAGACCTCAACAACCAGTGGATTAAGCATAATGAAGACTTGATCAAATGCAAAAATGAACTACAAGAAGCATCAAGAAAATCAGAATTTGAATTGAAATCATACCTCAAAAAAAGATGGACATTATATGTAAAAAAAAAAAAAAACAGAAAACAAATAGAATTTATGGAAACCTTTCTAGAACCACTCACCAACAGAGTTACTCATGTGGAAGACAGAACTTTTGGCCTGGAAGAAGAAATTGAATAGGAGGCCAAAAACATTGCTAAGTTAAAAAAGAAAATCAAGTGAACAGATTACAAGGGAAATGTGGGACACTGTAAAATGACCAACCATCCAGATCATGGGCATGTCAGAGAGGAAATACAGACCAGAGGCACAGAAAACATACTGAACAAAATTATTGAAGAAAACTTTCTGGATCTTGCGAAACAGGCCCAGATACAAGAAGCCCACAGAACACCAAACAGGAAGGACCAAAGAAGAAACTCCCCAAGACACATCACAGTTAAAATCCTTAACAATTAAAACAAAGAGAGAGTGTCAGGCAGCAAAAGAGGAGCAATTCACAACACACAAAGGCAATCCCATTAGAATAACATCAGATATATCAATGGAAACCCTGAAAGCCACAAGGGCCTGGGAAGGTACACTTCAAAGTCTGAAAAACTATGGCTTCCAACCCAAGCTACTTTACCCAGCAAAAGTATCCCTCATAATAGATGGTGAAAGAAAAACTTCCCATGAAAAAGTCAACTCTATATAATTATATGAACACAAAACCAAACATACAGAGAATACTTGAGGGAATACTCCACACAGAACAGTGAAACAACCAGTTGCCAGGTCCTCCGGCAGGTAGGGCTGTAGGAGAGCTGGTCCCACTGGTCTCTCCTTGGGGCTGAGCGGGATGGTGAGTGTCGGTGACTCAGAACCTCTTCTAGGCACCGGAGAAAAAGCACACTGAGTCAGGAGACTTGTCGAAGCAGAATCTCACTTTATTGTTACAGGTGGTTGCCTATGTAATGTTGAGAACCAAGGCAGGAATCTCAGGAAAGGATGAGGTATAAGGGCTAATAGCATATCGTGACTTTTGAGATGATTGGTTCTAAGCACATGTGGAAACTCTAACTTTTTTGCAGAAGTAGCAGGCCAGAGGCAATTTGGCGCCCTGCTTAGTCATAGCTGGCCAGAGACAGGTCGCCAAATTTTAGCTAGGCTCAGGAAGTTCCACTAGGCCTCACGTCCAGGCCTCTCAAGGCCCAACAGCCAATCTCAGGAGCCAACAAGAAGAAGATCACAATAAACAAAATAAACCAGGCCCAAAACAGGACATAACACAAGTAAGCACCCAACCACATAAAACACTTCATCATGGCAGCAATGAATTCAAACTTCACAGTAAAACCTTAAATATTAATAATCTTAACTCACCTATCAAAAGACACAGGCTATCAGGATGGATCAAAAACCTGGACCCTTCTATCTGCTGTCTTTAAGAAACCTACCTCACCACTAAAGATAGACACCTCCTCAGGGTGAAAGGTTGGAAAATATATTCCAAGCAAAAGGAAATAAAAAATAAGTGGGTGTTGCTATATTAATATGTGATAAAAAATAGGCTTCAAACGAAAAGTAGTCAAAAAGGATAAAGAAGTCCACTTACTCATCAAGGGAATGATACAACATGAGCACATCACAATCATAAATATATATGATATGCTCCGAACATGGAGGCATCACAGCTTATAAAACAAAATCAACTTGACAATAAAACATAAATGAACACCAACACCATCACAGTTGGAGACTTCAATACTCCACTATCATCAATAGACAGATCATCCAAGCAGAAAATCAACAGGGAAATAAAAGATCTCAACAACTTCATAAATCAACTAGACCTAAAGGATATCAACAGAACTTTTAACCCAAACTCTACAGAATACACATTCTTCTCAGCAGCCCATGGAACCTTCTCCAAAACTGACCATATATTAGGCCATAAAGCATTCCTTCATAAAGTCAATAAAATTGAAGTAACTTTCTGCACCATGTCAGATCACAATGCTTTAAAGCTAGAAATTAACAACATGAAACACATCAAGAAAGCCATCAACTCCTGGAGACTAAACAATACACTTTTAAGCAATAAGTGTGTTGTGGAAGAAATCAAAAAAGAAATTATAAAATTCCTAGATTTGAATGGTAATGAAACACAACCTACCACAACTTAGGGGACTCAATGAAGGCAGTCATAAGAAGAAAATTCAAAGCCATAAATGCCTTCATTACAAAGACAGAGGGCTGGAGAGATGGCTTAGTGGTTAAGCGCTTGCCTGTGAAGCCTAAGGACCCCGGTTCGAGGCTCGGTTCCCCAGGTCCCACGTTAGCCAGATGCACAAGGGGGTGCACACATCTGGAGTTCGTTTGCAGTGGCTGGAAGCCCTGGCACATCCATTCTCTCTCTCTCCCTCTATCTGTCTTTCTCCCTATGTCTGTTGCTCTCAAATAAATAAATAAAAAATGAACAAAAATATACATTTAAAAAAATAAAAAAAAACAAAGACAGAGATATCACAAATCAATAACCTGACTGTCCATCTTAAGGCACTGGTAAAACAAGAAGTATCTGACCCAAATAGCTCCAGATGGAAAGAAATAATCAGGACTAGAGCAGAAATTAATAAATTAGAAACTAGGCAAACAATTTTTTAAAACCAATGAAATTAAGAGCTGGTTCTTCAAAAAATAAACAAGATTGACAAACCCCTGGCCAAAGTGATCAAGCACAAAAAAGGGAAGTCTCAAATTAACAAAATCAGAAATGAAAAAGTTGAGATCACTACATGTATCAGTGAAATTGGAAGAATTATCAGAACATACTTCCAAAACCTCTACTTCACAAAATTAAATAATTTGGAAGAAATGGATGAGTTCCTAGATGCATACCACCTACCAAAACTAAACTCAGATCTCCTAAACAATCTCCTAATCAAACCTATCACATCCATGGAAATTGAAAAGGCAATCAAAATCCTCCCCCCCCCAAAAAAAAAGTCCAGGCCCAGGGGATTTCTCAGCTGAATTCTATCAAACATTCATTGAAGAACTGAAACCAATTTTTCTCAAACCATTTTACAAAATCAGAAACCAGGGAATCTTCCCTGACTCCTCTTATGAAGTGAGAATCACCCTCATACCAAAACCAGACAGAAATGCAACAAGGAAAGAAAATTATAGGCCTATATCCCTAGTGAACTTAGATGCAAAGATCCTGAACAAAATCCTTGCAAACTTAATTCAACAACACATCAAAATCATTATCCACCTTGATCAAGAAGGCTTCATCCCATGCAGGGATGGTTTAACATATGGAAATCAGTCAATGTAATATACCACGTAAATAAACTGAAATTGATGCAGAGAAGGTCTTTGACAAAATACAACATCACTTTATGATCAAAACACTGGAACTAATAGTCATGGAGAGTTTATATCTCAACACAGTAAATGCTATATATAAAGCTCTTAAAGCCCAAATAATTCTTAATGGAGAAAAACTCAAGGAATTCCCACTGATATCAAGAACAAGACAGGGGTGCCTATTCTCACCACTGCTCTTCAACATAGTACTAGAAGCAATAATCCAAGCAATAAGACAAGAGAAAGAAATAAAAGGGATTAAAATTGGAAAGGGAGAAGTAAAGTTAGTCCTATTTGCAGATGACATGATCCCATTAAGTGACTGGAAAGTCTTCATCCCAAAACTTCTAAAGGTGATAAATTCCTTTAGCAAAGTGGCAGTATACAAAATAAATGCACAACAATCAGTAGTTTTTCTACATGCAAAGGACAAATATACAGAGAAAGAAATCAGTGAGACTGTCCCATTTTCAATAACAACAAAAAATTAAATGCCTTGGAATAACATTAATAAAGGATGTAAAGGAACTATATATTAAAAACATAAAAACACTTAAGAAAGAAATAGATGAGGACTTAAGAAGATGGAAGGATCATGTTCCTGGATAGGTAAAATTAATATTGTGAAAATGGCAATTCTACCAAAAGAAAATACATATTTAATGCAATGCCAATAAAAATACCAGCATCATTCTTCACTGAGACTGAAACTCAATCTCAAAATTCACATGGAATGGCAGAAGGCCCCAGATATCCAAACATATCCTCAGCCAAAGAAACACCTCTGGTGATATCACCATACTTGATCTACAGCTATATTACAAATCCATAGTAACAAAAACAGTATGGTACTGTAATTAAGACAGAAACATAGAGCAATGGAACAGAATTGAAGACCCAGAATTTAGGGCCAGCAACTACAGCTGCTCGATCTTTGACAAAGGTGCCAATAATATAGACTGGAGAAAAGGCAGCATCTTCAACAAATGATGTTGGAAAAATTGGATGACTATATGTAGAAAAATGAAATTAGGGCTGGAGAGATGGCTTAGCAGTTAAGCGCTTGCCTGTGAAGCCTAAGGACCCCGGTTCGAGGCTCGGTTCCCCAGGTCCCACATTAGCCAGATGCACAAGGGGGTGCACGCGTCTGGAGTTCGTTTGCAGAGGCTGGAAGCCCTGGCGCACCCATTCTCTCTCTCTCCCTCTATCTGTCTTTCTCTCTGTGTCTGTTGCTCTCAAATAAATAAATTTAAAAAAAAATTAAAAAAAAAAGAAAAATGAAATTAGAGACACTCATATTGTTATACACAAAAATCAAGCCCAAATGGATTAAAGACCTCAATATAAGACCTGAAACACTTCAACTACTAGAAGAAAAAATAGGCAGCACTCTTCATGATATAGGACTGGGAAAACACTTCCTGAACAAAACCCCAATAGCTAAGGAAATTAAACAAGCACTCAACGAATGGGATCTCATGAAACTAAAAAGATTTTGCACAGACAAACATAACATAAGCAGAGCCAATAGATTACCCACTAAATGGGATAAAACCTTTGCCAGCTATAACACTGACAGAAGCCTAATATCTAGACTCTACAAAGAACTAAAAAAAAAAAAAAAAAAAAAAAGCAATAAAAAACATCAAACAACCCACTTCATAAGTGGGGCAGAGGTCTAAATAGGGAGTTCTCAGAGGAAGAATTACAAATGGCTAACATGCACTTAATAAAATGTTCAACATCCCTAACCATTAGGGAAATGCAAATTAAAACAACTATGAGATTCCACCTAACCCAGTAAGGAGAGCAAACATTAAAAAAATTAAATGAAATAAAATGTTGGCAAGGCTGTGGAGAAATAGGAACACTCATTCACTGTTGGTGGGAATGTAATCTGGTACAACCACTGTGGAAATGAATTTGGAGACTCCTGAAAAGGATGAATATAGAGTTTCCAGCAGACCCTATCATTTTCTTACTAGGCATTTACCCTAAAAGCCCCACATCTCAGTTCAGAAATATTTGCTCAACCATGTTTATAGTTGGTCAATTCATAATAGCTAAAAATTGGTGTCCATCGTTGGATGAATGTATAACCAAGATGTGGTATATCTGCATGATGGAATCCTACTCAGTAGTAAGAAAAAATGACACATTGAAGTTTGTAGAAAAATGGTCGAACTTGGAACAGATCATTTTAAGTGAACTCACACAATCACAAAAAGACAATCATGCATGATCTAACTCATCTGAAGTTCCTAACCTGAATCAGCCCAAGGTGCTGACATACCTGAATAGTGTCTTGAGGCTTGGATAACAAGAAGGTAGGGCTTGGGAGAAGGGAGAAGGTGAGAGTGCAGACACGATCTGAACCCAAAATGAACAAGAACCATAGAATTCTGTATCTTGGAAATCAGATTAAAGTGTGGAACCCTCAAGCAAACCTTAGAGGGAGCTTCTGAATCGAAGGGATGTGGAGAGAGTGAGATGAAACCTAAACTCCAATTTCTCCTGCTTCTCTTCTTCTCTGGCCTTTTCTTTTTTCGTTTCTCTTGGTGCTGGCTTGCAATTCCCTATACCAGGATGTGGTCTACATCCACAGTGAGCTGTTGATCAGAGAGACCTACTGAATCTCCCAAAACAAACAAGACAGACTTCTGTCAGAGCACTTGGCTACCCACCAGAGGTTAATGGTAAGACCCTACTGCTGACGACAATTGCAGTCGGCACAGACCAGGGGAAAGTGGCCAATATCTGCCCAAGCAAATCAAAGTCTAAGTAACTCAGCAGCAAACAACTTGAAGTGATGCTCACACAAGTGCAATGGCACACAGCAATGGTGGGTAACAAACTGCTCTTGGACTGGCTAACAGATCCACTGAGTGGAAAGGAAACAATATCTGGAACTGGGAAACAAGTCGGAATCATATACAGATAATGATTCTGCTTTCCATTGTCAAGCTCCCACTAACCTTACAGTGTAAGAGTCTAAACCCTTATAATTATCTCTAAATTAATAATGATTAT
Source organism: Jaculus jaculus (assembly GCF_020740685.1). Taxonomy (NCBI): domain Eukaryota; kingdom Metazoa; phylum Chordata; class Mammalia; order Rodentia; family Dipodidae; genus Jaculus; species Jaculus jaculus. The sequence continues at coordinate 76,176,703 of NC_059109.1, forward strand.
CCCGCTTTTGGCCGGAGCCGCCATCTTCTAGTAATTTGCCAAAATGACAAACACAAAGGGAAAGAGGAGAGGCACCCGGTATGTGTTCTCTAGGCCTTTTACAAAACATGAAGTTGTTCCATTGGCCACATATATGCAAATCTACAAGAAGGGTGATATTGTAGACATCAAGAGAATGGATACTGTCCAAAAAGAAATGCCTCATAAATATCACCATGGGAAGATTGGAGGAGTCTACAGTGTCAGCATGCTGTTGGAATTGTTGTGAACAAGCAAGTCAAGGGCAAGATTCTTGCCAAGAGAATTAATGTGCATATCAAGCATATTAAGCACTCTAAGAGCCAAGACAGCTTCCTGAAATGGGTGAAGGAAAATGATCAGAAGAAGAAGGAGGCCAAAGAGAAGGAAACCTGGGTACAGCTGAAGAGGCAGCCTGCTCCGCCTAGAGAAGCGCACTTTGTGAGAACTAATGGAAAAGAGCCGGAGCTTCTGGAGCCTATTCCCTATGAATTCATCGCTTAATGGATGTCCTAAATAAATTAGACCTAGATTGTAAAAATACTTTTCTTCATTAAAGTATGGGGGTCCTCAAAAAAAATGGTTATCCCATTTAACTGGAACTGACTTCACTCTCCATGTAGAATCTGAAATTCTTTTTCAGCTGGGAACTGTGCTTGAAGAGATAAAGGACCCAGTGCACTCCACCCAGGTCCCAGCTGAATCCACAGAGGAATTGGGAAAATGAGCAAGAATGCTGCTTTCTTAGTGAATCTGATATCAGCACAAGGGGGATAGAGCTAGATACTGAGGACACTCAACACCTATGAAACCAGAGATCCAGAGGCTCCTAAGTATCCATCACTGAAGTAGACTTAAAATGCTCCCAGCATGGCTCAGGGAATTTTGCAGAGGAGGGGCAGAAAGATTGTTAGAGCCACAAGTTGGGACATTTTGCACAGAGACATTGCCTCTTCCCCATAAATGACTATTGCCCCCATGGGGTTGAGCTGCATCCCCAATGAGAAAGGCCTCTTTAGAAAAGAGGCAGGAAGGAGGGAAAGAATGGCACCAACATGTGATGTTTACATACAAAATATGTATACACTAGTAATTTTTTTTAAAAAGAATCAAACCAAAAAAAAAAAAAAAGAAAAAAGAAAAGAAAAGAAAGTTCACTGTTGTAGCACAATACCTTTCTCAGATCTTAGATTACAGACAGAGGAAGGCACAGACAATGAACTTGGTATGGCTTTCTGAAGGGCATATGCTCTGAACCAATGCCTCTCTCTGCCAGGTCCATGCCCATGATAAAGATGACTGTTGGTGTCTATTATAGGAAAGCCCCCTGGGTCTCCAAGGGACTTGCCTTTGGAGGGTGGGGAGAAGACAGGAGCAATGTTTCCTGGCTTTGTCCACTGTGCCTCCCAGCAGTACACCAAATGACTCTGCACCTCTGTGTAAACACTCCTGTCATTTTGCTGCACTCCTGAGGTTAGGAGGCAGCATCCTCCCATCCTTCCTCTGTTTCAGTTTACATTATATCCAGAGATCTGCACCCACACACTGAGTACTGCTCAGAGCAATGAAAGCAGCTTTCTGAAGAGGCATGCTGACATTCTGGAAATCTCTCTGAGCATGTGAACCCCACAGCTTATGTGTGAGGCCATAGGATTAGCTGGATGTGGCAGACAAGAAGAGTGAGAGGCTTGCAACAGATCTAAACTGAGCCAGTGTCCTGACACAAGGTCCAAGATTAAACATGGTGCCCAGGTCTGAGTTTGGGTATAGTAGACACCACTCAGGATTAAGGGTCCAAAGGTGGATCACAGCCATTAAAGGCTCCTGGCAGGGTGCTGGGAGGCACTGCTCTGACAGATGAGTTTACTTAGGGCTCGTAAAGGTGCAGGCTGTCCCACAGAGACACACAAGATTTAAATCACTTTTTAAAGGTCACTCTAGTAGCAGGTGCCAGGAAGAAGGTTGAGCTTGGCCTATCTTGCTGTACTTAGCCAATCCCCTATAAACACTGGTAGCAAAGGACCACACAGGGTAGCTTAAGACCACAGAGCTTTATTCTCTCAGTTTTGGAGACCAGTGAGTGAAATCAAGGGATCTGAGGTCAGCAGTGTTTCTGGAGTTTCCACTGAGATGTCCTTCCTAGTTCTTCTAGTTTCTAGTGGCATAGAGCCTGATCTTTCTATCTCTGTCTCTGTCAGTGTTAGTGGCAGTGGGGTAAGGGCTAGAGACACAGTTCCACACTGCGGCCTGCTGCAGCTGAGGAGTATGTAGGTGAAGCCAAGGTTCTTTGTTATTTTCTTCATTTACATGTAGGAATAGAGGCCAGAGGTCAATGTTGGGTGCCTTCCTCACTCACTGTCCACCTAATTTTTGTCACTGAACTTGGAGCTTACCAATTGGGCGACACTAACTAGCCAGCAATCCACCGGGATCCTCTCATCTCTGCCTTTGGCTAATGCCACCACACTCAAGTTGTAATGGGTTCTGGAGATCCAAACTCAAGTCCTAATGCTTTCATGGCACACACTTTAATGACTAAGTCATTTCCCCAGCTTCCAAACCAAGATAAATCACACCCAAAAGTGTGGGTGTGGACATCTCAAGAGGGTCACACTTAAGTGCCTCAGTAGTAGTCATTTATATGATTTTGATGGCTCTGGAAATTAACTTGTCCAAAGGATTTCTGAGGAAACTTTTTGTCCTCTTGCTTTGGTGAATAAGCTCATAGGGTGGTTTTGGAGGTGCCTTGTGCAGGATTGAGAGTTGATCAAGTAACTCATAGCTTTCAAGGGCAGCACGGCGGGGGTGGGGGGGTGGGGAGGGAGTTAAGGCATATCTTTCACCGTAAATGAGGTTTCTTATGAGAGTCCTAGAAATGTTAAGGTTTACATCTGGGAAAGGAGTAAAGCCATAGACCCTTAAGCCTTAAGCATGGTTTCTTGCTATTTTAACATTCTTACTGTAAATATCTTTCTATAAAAAGCATATTGTCTCTGTGTTAGCAATCTTTACCCCAAATGTTAATTGTGCTGGAATTTTAACCCTCATCTGGTAAGAAGTTTCAATTAGACTCTAGAGGGAAGGGCTCATTTCCCCTCTCATGTCTCCTTCATTCTCCCTGTCTTTCTAGCCTGATTCATTCAGGTGGTCCTTCTCAGTGTATCTGTGCATGTGTACTACCCATCCTAAATCCAGAAGAACTACAGCCTAAAACCCTTAATCTATTTTCTACATAAACTCTTTCCAAACAGAAAAAGGCCACAGCCAACAAGCAAGAGGGGAGAAGACGTGGACAAGTATTTGTGGGGACATGGTTCAACCTCCTTCACTGCGGAAGAGGGAGTCGAAAGATTGTCAGAGTCATAAGTTGAGATATCATGTGCAGACGTCATGCCTCTCCCCAGTAACTGAAGGCTGTTCCCACAATGTATAACCCACAATCCCCACAAGGATAACCTGCAACTCCAGTGAGGAGGAAGGTCCCCTTCGGAAAAGGGGCGGGGGTGAGGGAAAGTATGGTACCAAGTGATGTTTCCATACTAAGTATGTCCATAACTAATAAAAATAAATAAAATAAAATAAAATAAAAACAGATTTGTGGGGAGCTTGTCAGGGCCAGCATGAACTCAGTAGAACCTAGTGCTTGTATAGTATGCACAAGGCCCTGTGTTTGGCTCCCACCATTGCTTGTTAAAAGGGAAAAAGAGGAAGGATAAACTGTGAACCTTACTTTGGATTGAAGCACAAGGAGATTCAGGGTTTAAGGCAGGGGGAGGAGTAAGAAATGAGGATAATAAAAATGTATTCTGAGCACAGAAGCTAAAGGAAGAGCCTAGCCTCTTCAGTGACATAGGGCTCACCCCTTGGGGAGTGTGGATTCAGAAGGGCTCAGGGCTGGGGAAAGAAGGCCTGCTGGGAAATGGGACTGCCAGCCAGGTGGGATTGGGGCAGGCCATGGAAGCAGAAGAAGCTCATCTGCCCTGGGGAAAATGAATACTTCTCTCCTGTTTGTAAAGTTTTGGAAATTCTCTACTTGAAACAATCCATCATCCACATCAAACAGACCTACCATCCAACTGGATTAAAGCACCAATCTAAAGGGAAATGGAAACACGTGTCCACATGAAAATGTATACACAGATGTTCCCAACAGGCCAATCCACAACAGTTAAAATAGAGCCAGCCTGTACACATGACTAGATAATGATGCAGAGTTCTCTGCATAAGGAGTGTTATTTAGCCATAAAAAAAACAGTGACATTCTGACACCTGCTGCAGCTGGATAACTCTTGGAAATAAGTGAATGAAAGCCAGCCATGAAGGACCACATACTACACCATGGGCTTGTATGAAAACACGTGGCTCAGCCCGGTGAGGCATATATGCAGAGATAGGATGACTCAAGGCTGCAGAGTGAGAAAATAAGAAGGGGGTTTGAGGGTCAATTATGAAAGGCATGGGGTTTCTTTCTAGGGTATTAAGAATGTCCTATTGGGGGGGTCTGGGGAGATGGCTCAGCAGTTAAAATCACTTGCTTGCAGAGCCTGATGGCCCAGCTTCAATTCCCCAGTACCCACATAGAGTCAAGCACAAAAGGTGAGTTTGTTTGCAGTGTCAAAAGACCCTGACGCACCCATTCCCTCCATCTCTCTCTCCTCACAAATACATAAATAAATAATTGTTTTGAAAAAAGAAGAATGTGCTGTTGGACTGAGGAGATGTCTCAGTGTGTAATTGCCTGTCATTTCAGTGAATGCACCTGGATTTGAAACTGCATGTGAGCCCCATTCACTATGCTTGGTATCTCAGTGCTCTTTCTGCTGCCATAGCAAAATAGCACAGACTTATAATCAACCTTTATAGTCACAGTTCTGGAAAGCCCAAGGTTCATGACCATGGTCAATAAGTCAAGGGTCTTATTGCTCTACGATCCTACAGTTTAATACTGACAGGAAGAGAGATAGCAAGGGAGAAGGCTTTCTGTTATAATCAACCCATCTCTGTGGTCACAAACCTGTGTCCATGACAGTGACTCCCATCTACCCATCCATGGTAGCAGAGCACTTCTGTACATCTCCTAAAGGCCTCCCTATCAACCAACGGATGAAATGTACACCGTGTGAGCTCCAGTGGACCCATAGCAGCCACATCCCTGCGAAACTCTGGTGTGTCTTCAGGGATGGTGAGGTTGCCCCAGCATGCCGCCTTGCAGCCTGCTCTACAAGGAAGGGGTCCAGGTGGAGAGTGTGAGCTGCTTTTCTAGCCCTGACCCCACACCAAGTAGTCCTAATCCTCACCTCCCTCCTGCCAGTTTTACTGTCACATGAAGCCCGCACCTGGACGCATTGCCATGGTCATGGGGCAAGTGAAGATGGGAATGACAGTCTCAGGTACTGTCCCAGGGTGCACTGGCGGTTCTGCCACTGGGTCAGATGATGTTGCCCTTTCTAAGTGACTAGAGAAACAATGGAAGCCTGGAGTGAATAGTCACACTCATAAACCCCATTGTGAGAAACCATCAGGTTTGTTAAAGTTGTTCTCAAAGAGAATCCAGAAAAAAAGAGGAAGGGGAGAAGGTAAAAAGAAGGGAGGGAGGGCACAAGGGGGCACACGCGTCTGGAGTTCGTTTGCAGAGGCTGGAAGCCCTGGTGCGCCCATTCTCTCTCTCTCCCTCTACCTGTCTTTCTCTCTGTGTCTGTTGCCCTCAAATAAATAAATAAATTAAAAAAAAAAAGAAGGGAGGAAGGGAAGGAAGGAGAGAGGAAGTAAGACAGTGACAGAGAAGAGAGAGGGGGAGAGAGAGGCACAGGAAGGAATAAAAGGAGGAAGAAGAAACAGAGATACTGTTAATAGTCTCAGGTCATTTGCCATCACTCCAGGAAGGTGGTCTTAAGCACAAAGTCATGGTTTTCTATATGTTGACCTTCCCAATACTGTATTTTCTCCTTCTTCAGCCAGATGCCAAATGAAAGAGCTTGCTGGTCCCTGTCTATAGCAAGTCTGCAGAGTATAAATCTCTGTGGAGCAGGTAATAGGAAGACTGCTTGGCTCTCTGATAGAGCATAGGATTTAATGAGCTCTGTACTTCCTGGAGCCTTAATCTAAATAAGAAACATACCGAACACTATAAAAAGTCATGGCCCTTTCTTTGAAAGTGCAATTAAAAACAACAGAAAACAAGAGTGTGTGGCATCTCCACTCAGGATCATCTCCCAGGAAGAAAAAAGAACCTTAAACTCAGAACATTAAATGAGAACCAACCCTTCCTATTTTATTAAAAAATAAAGAAATTGTATGAAGCTGGAATTGCATACGGAGATAGTATACAGGTATGTTTACCACTGCAGACTCAAGTTTTCAAACAATTTTGGTTCAGGCTCCGTGCCAAAGTATGCTCTGATGAAATTCCTCCCTAAGAAGTGACAGCCTCTGGGGCTCTGCGGGGAAATTTAACCCTGATGTTTCTGATTCCTGTACACTTTCCTCATGCAAGGCTGCATTCGAGGAGCCATTTGATGTTGGGGCCTTGGAGCCCTTTTTTATGAGGCCTTTTAAACCTCCCCCCTCTCAGAAACAGGAAGCCAGGTTCTCCCAGGAGTAAACACTCAGCCCAAAGAGTGTCCCTAGCCATCATGCTTGGGCCCAGAGAGCCAGTTCTAAGGAAAAGGTTTAGCTAAAACCAGTACGTCAAAGAGATAAGCAGGACAGTCCTGGAGGGAGGGAGCAGAATACCCTCTTCCCCTTTCTCAGGACAACTTCCAGAACATTCTCTGTGAAACCCAGATGGGACATTAGAGGGAGAAGAGAGGTGTCAGTTTAGTCATGCTTAAGGTAGAGGTAGAACTGGTTAGCTTTCTGTCACCCATCTGCATCTCTCACTGGGTGCAGAAGATGCCTCCCCAACTATGACTCATAAGCTCATAAGCATCAGCTGAGGCAGGCTTTTCTGGAAAGGCTTGAGTTCATGGGATTGACCACCATGCCACAGGGCAGCAGAGGAAGCCCTGGAGGATGAGGTATGTGAGTGAGTGGAACAGACACAGAGACAGAGATAGAGATAAAGTGAGAAAGAGATAAAAAGAAAGATAGAGTGTGGGTGAGATTCAGAGATAAAGACAGAGTGAAAAAGAGGTAGAGGGAAAAAGGGATAAACCATGAGACAGAGAGACACAGAAAGACAGTGAGAGACCGTAAGAATGCGATATAGACACACATAGAGAGTCAGAGACAAAGGCAGAGAAACAGATAAAGAGGAACACAAGATTACATGGTGGCGGATTATGGTCCCAGTTGTCCCCAGCGTGGTCAGTTCATGCCAGAGCTGTGACTCCCAACTCATGAACGAGCAAAGTTCCTTTAAGGCCAGAGCTTAGGCTCTGCATGGACAGGTAACAGGGTGGTTGGTGGGCCCCTCTCAGTTGGCCAGCACAGTAATAAGGTCCTTGTGCCAGCATGCTGTCCCTCAGCACATAGGAAGTAGAGGAGCCCTGCAGTCCCTGAAGTTCAGGACAGATGTTATCCAGATATTGTTTGCCTCTGGGCATATGGTATCATTCATGTTATAATGGCTGTGGTACAGAGCTTCTTAAAGTCTCTCCTTGCTCTGCACACAGGGCAGGCATCCTCCTCTAGTAAGAGTGACAAAACGGCTTCAGCTCCATGATGCAGAGAAGGACCATGTCTCTGCACTGAGCATCTGAGACTTGCTCAGGTCTCACTCAGGACACAGCTTCAGGGTGGGTCTCAGTGGAGTTAGAAGTCAAGTCAGCATACCCCAAATCACAAGGACGCCACACTAAAAGGGTGAAATATCACTGGGCAGCCACCAGCTCCTATTCCCTGGGGAAGCAGGCATGACACAGTCATAAGTCTCTGGGATGAGGCAATGACTGTCTTCTGCTCTGCATAGGTCCTTAAATAACTTCAGAGCTGAGGTGTAGGCACTGTCCCCCAAATCCAAACACTTACACAGCAGACTCAACATCATCAGAACTCAAGAAACTGACTGCAAAGCCAGGCTTCTGAGGTTGCTCTGTGTTTGCTCTCTCCTACCCACTTGTTCCCATAGAAGACATGTAGGACATGACAGCTGGTCACTTCCCTCAATGAGAAGACAAGTCTACATTTCAAGCCGGTGGCTCCAGAATCCTTTACCAAATGTTGGATGGCAAAGATTGGGAGCCATGTCTTTCTCCTGCATGTTTCTCTCTCTCTCTCTCTCTCTCTCTCTCTCTCTCTCTCTCTCTGTGTGTGTGTGTGTGTGTGTGTGTGTGTGTGTGTGTGTAGAAAATGGAAAAGGAGCCATGAAATGAGAGGAAGTGCACTAAGGGAAGAGAGAGGGTAATGAAATACATGTGACATGAAAGCAAAAGAAAGGACTTTGGAAGACCCCCAAGGGGACCACCAAGGGGAGGCAGGGTAAGCAGTGCGGGGATGAATCAGGACAAAGTGTTATTACACTTTGTGTATGTGTATGGAAATGCCACCAGGACACCCATAACTGTGTATGCAAACTGAAAAATAAACCAAATGCCTCTAGAAAATAAAGTTCCAGGAATAAACAGGAGGAAGCAGAAGTTATTGGAAGTTACTGAAAGAAAGTTCAAGGGTTGGTATGTTCTTGCACCTGGGTATAAGGAGATGACCTCTAAGAACAGAATAGGGTAGGGAAAGCGAGTTAGAGTTTATCTGAACTCTCCACATGGGGCACCCATGCAAAGCTGGGGATTCTGGACATGTAAACAGAATCTGAGGGTCTGAAGCAGGGCCACAGACAGCAGGACAGAAGTTTGCATATGCTCCCTAAATTCTAGTAAGAAGTCTACATTCAAATGCAAGAGGTTTCACAGTGGTACAAAACAATTATTCTGGTTTATCTTGAAATGCCAGAATGTCTGTAGACAATGGGCACCCTGTCTGCCATGGGAACAACGGTAGGACATGTGATGAGTACTCCCCTTGCACGGACCCTACCTGTGTGTATGGGTACTACTGACCTACCACCCTCCTTGTTAATTTTCCCTCCATGTTCCATTGTTTTTGTAGCTAGAAATCTCTATCTTCTATCTATCATTTGTTTACTGGTATATAGTATATGATCTGGTATGCATCCAGCAATCATTTGTCACTCAGTAACCTATGTATCTACCTACCATATACCCACTGTCACTTATTATCCATTATGCTCATATCCATTACCTATATGTCTGACTTATCTATCATTTAACTATCATGGATCTATCACTGAATATAATCTGTCTATTACCTATCTATCATCTCTCTACTCTTTATCTGTCCATCATCTATCATCTATTTGTCTATTACCTATCTGTGTATTATCTATTTACTATCATCTGTTATTTATCTATCATCTATTTAGTTACTGCCTGTCATGTGCCATCTATCTATTTATAACTATCATTTACCCATTAATCATTTTTTCATCTATCTACTCATCTATTATCAGTATATCATCTATTTATCTACTATCTACCTATCATATATCCATCATCTATTTATCTTTATCTATCTGTCATCTATTCTCTACTTATATGCTATCATCTATCATGAATCATGCATTAATCATCTATTTATCTCTCAATCTACCATCTATCCATCCATATATCATCTATCTACCAATCTACTTGTTTATCATTTTTCTTCACAATACACATTTATTGCCAAAACTCAATACTGAGAAAATATTAAGGAAGAAGAGAAAGATTACCCATAATCCCAGCCAACATGGATGAACACTGAATATCCTCTTTCTAAGGGTAGAAACACATTTTATAGAGGCATGAAGCCAAGACAAAGCCTGTATTCTAGAACTGGCTTTGCTCAGTGAACTGCAAAGTGATCTTAAAGTGTTTAATCACTGATCAGGCAAAAGTGTTGATCAGACAGAAACATATAAGCATGAGCAAACAACAGCCATCTGGGTCCACTCTGATAGAATGCTGGCCTGCTTAGTAATGTGGCATGACCAGCTTTCCAGCAAAGAGGTGGCTGTGCAACATCTCCTCAGTAAATACATAGCCCCATGCACTGGAGCAATCAGCTCATTACCATCCATTTAGGGTACTCCCAAATTTTATTTTTTATTTTATTTATTTTATGAGAGAGAGGGTGGGGAAGAATTGGTCTGCCAGTGCATCCAGCTGCTGCAATCAAGCTTCAGATGTATGTACCACCTTGTGTGCATGTGTGGCCTTGAGTGCATGCGTGACCTTGTGTGTCTGGCTTACATGGGTTCTGGAGAGTTGAACCTGGGTCCTTAGGCTTCACAGGTAAGCAACTTAACTGCTAAGCCATCTCTAAAACCCCTTTTTAAAAAAAAATTTTATGTATTTTGAGAGAGAGAGAGGGAGAGAATCCTCCCAACTTTGATATATTTATTTCTCAGTGAGAATGCTAGGTGAGCATTCAGCTGTGGACATGTGGCTACCACCTCTGATAGATGTGGGTCACCCTTACATCCTCCTTTGTGTGAAGTAGGGAGCTCATTTCTAGGCATTATCAGCCTAGAAAAAGCCATGCCCTGGTCTGGTATGTGAAAATGACCCTGTTCCTCACATTTTCTTTTAGGACTGAGCAAGCAGAAACAGCTCTGCTCAATGACATTGTCAGAACTTCAAATCTGAAGCACTAAACACAGACCTACACAAGAAACTGCAGCTGTCTTTCAGTGTGCCTTAAGGGGTTTAAATTTCTAATTTTAATTTTTTTGCCTCAAAGAACTTTATATTTTTAGGTCATCATATTACGGATTTTTTAAAAACACTTAATCTTTGATTCATACGAAGAAGTCATATTCTTGATATGCTAATAAGAATATTTACCATATTTATGGACCTGGCATCCCAGCTACTTGGGAATCTGAAGCAGGACCATCACATGTTCATAGCCTTCCTAGGCTACAAAGTGAGTTCTAGACTAACCTGGGCAATTTAGTGAAACTATATCTCAAAATAAAATAGAAGAGAGAACTGGCGCTGTAGCTCAGTGTCCCGACACTTGCCCAGAATGCATAAGATCCTAGGTGTAATCTCAAGCAGCAGAAAAAAAAGTTACCAACATTTTCTTTCCACTGAATAAAGTACTTAGATGGCATTTTTTCCTGGTGGTGCTGGCACTTTTGCATTTAAATGTTTTAACAGTCTGCAATATGGATGAGAGAAATAGGTGCAGAGGTTAGGTAACTCCTCAAATCTAAAAACAGCCTTCAACTCTATGTGTTGAATAATCTACAATTTCTTAATTATTTGCAATGTATTTGAGAGTCTTTTTGGATTTTATATTTTACTACATTGATGTTTCTATTTTGTCACTCATCCTATGATGGTTTAGTTATTGAAAATAACTCCTTCTCTGGGAGATGATGTCCTTTCAATCAATGCTACAAAGGTGTTTATTTTTTTAATTTTTACTTTCTCAGCTATTTCTACAAATTTGATGGGTTGAATATCAGTTTGTGGATTTCTACAAATGCATATCATTAAATTTAAAGTTAATTAACTTTAAGAATTAATTTGGGCACAATTGACATATTTCCCAAGTATACCATGTAATTTTTTATTTATTTGAACCAATTATTTTTGTCCCTAATTAATTTCTTAACACTGATTTTGGAAGGACTTGTGACCTCTTATTTCTAGGGTCTTTCTGCCTCTTGGAGGCATTGCACAAATCTTTTTCTATATTACTACCTGGCTTGGGCTGGAGTATGGGGTAGCTGCTATTTTGGGATCAGTCTTCAAGACCCCCACATGGAGAAATCCTAGACAAGTCCCCAAAGTTGTTAGAAATGAGTCTGGATTTGCAAGAATGGTCACACAATCTCAAGTATTTTGGCATGGCAATGTTTTACTTCTGCAGAAGGGTGAGCAGCCAGAAAGAGTTAAGAAGTCCTCTGGAGTTTCATTTCTAACAAGGGGGCTCCTATTCCTCACTCTGATTCATCAGTTTGGACTCACACGCCATGTGACTGGCTAATTTATAGAATGGCACAGCTTCTAAGGAGACATGAAACTTAAGGGACTGGAACCTTGAATTCCAGGAAGTGCTGACTTGAGGCACTTTTACCAAATGGTGTTTTCTCAAAATGGAGATTCCCTGTTTTACTTCACTCCTTGGTAGATGTGATAGGTTGAACACGAGGCCCTATAGACGCAGTCAGTGTGTGTGTGTGTGTGTGTGTGTGTGTGTGTGTGTGTGTGTGTGTAAACTTTCCTATTTGAGGCCCTAGTCCTGCTAGTCAGGGAATGTCACTGGGGTCTGATCTGGGTCCAGCTCTACTAGGTGTGTTCAGACCAGTTTGAGCTCTGTAGGTTTCTGCTTGCTGATGTTGGTGTTTGCTTGCTGCAGTGTTCCTCTCTGCTTGGATCTATGGAAGTGAGCAGCTTCTTCCACCATTGATGGAGCTTGCTCTGGGTTTTATAAGTCTGAAATAAAACCCCTCCTCCCATAAACTGTCAGTTGGATGTTTGTCCCAGCAACATGGAGCTGATTACAACAGTAGGAAAGACAATGTATCTCTCACACCTCTTGCAACATGCCAGCCATTCAGGAGTAGAAGTTAAAACCAGTGGAAACCTGCTCTGTGGAGATTGAAGACTGAAAAAATTGGTAGAGAACAACACATGTTAGCTTTCCAAAAGCATGGCTCACCATGCTGCATTGCTATGGTGTCCCTGGGTACAGAAACATTTCTCGACCTTGAAACCAGCAGAAGCCCAGAATCAGAAATAAGTTGGCAACATAGGGATAAGGGTCCTAAAGTAAAGACTGTGATAGCTCCATCCATGGACAAATATAGAAAAAGTCAAATTTTAAAGTATTGCCTTGGTGGCCAGGACATTGAGGTGTGAATGTGACTGAGATGCATAATCAGACACAAATTGATTGCAGATCCCCAGTCCCATGTTTCCAGTATCCTGTGAGGGACCTGACTGGAGATGGAGGAAGTTATTCAACAAGAGTGCAAGAACCCTCAAACAGAACCCAGGGGCCACTCCAGAGGAGATTTTGTACAGTGTAAGGCAGGCCAGACAGATGCTATCCAGGAGCAACCTAGTAGGCAGTTTATACAAACCTTCCTGTGGCCATGAAGTACCTCTGTGATATTTTCTGAGCATCTCCATGGTAGAAAGTGTAAGTTGAGCTTCTGATCAGGACACTATAGCCACAGGATAAGCATAGGGAAACAAGACTTTCTCTTTAGATCAGAGGAAACATGAGAGACTTAAAGCTTAGTACCCAAATGTGTTCAGATAGTCCCCTGGGGTGCATGCTCCAGCACTGGGGAGATAATCCATGAATAGAAGCAAGAAAGAAATGCCAAATAATGAAATACTGTTGCTTCATTTGGACCCAAGAATTCATTCTTCAATTGGTACTTTTTGGGGGACCAAAATTCAGGTCCAGTGAAGACTGGCTGTGCCAACTTCTTATAGAATTCCTCCAACTGTTGGGTGTTGGGCCTTTCTTCTACATTGCTTCCTCTTAGGCACCAGGGCCTCCTCCCAAACCCTCCTCTGGAATTTCCTGCTCACCCTCACCAAACTGGGGACCAAGTGTTAGAAGAAGTTGGAAGGAGAAAAAGCTGGAAGTGACCTAGAAGAGGGACCCTTTTTTGGTGTTGTTAACCACCAAGACTGTTTGAACAGCAGGAAAGGGGTGGACTTATTACACTTAGGTGAAGAGGCTTATAAGAGAGACTCCAATGGAGAGAGAATCAAGCCAGTAGAATGTCAAGAGTGTCAGGAGAATCCTTGAAATTAACTAAAACTTTGAAATAGATCTTCCCCTGATGAGTAATTTTAAACCCGCACCTCTGTCCTGTGTTGTGTTATCTATTGTTTTCCCGATCTTTACCATCCTGCACCTCTCCTGCCTCCCGAAATTGATCTTCTGGGTCATTTCTGACCAGGAATAACTCAAAGTGCTAGAAAAACTGACCATTATGGGGCAGAACAATGGGAAACTTGGTGATGAATGTAACTATACAACCTTTGTACTAACTACTCAGTTTGATGTACTGTAGTTTTACCCTGTGCAAACTTAGAAGGCAGAGACAACTTTCAGAGGAATGGACAAGTATTTGTGTCCTGAGTTTGTCCCACATGAGGTGTATTTGTCTTCCCCTCCATGCTCCAAATGGGACAACATGAGGTTGGCCATCTTTTGTCAGGGATGGACATACTTTCCCTCTCCTAGAAGTTCCTTAGAGACCTCCAGAAAAAGATATGATTTGTAAGGGGAGATACCTCAAGAAATTTCCAAGGTTTCCAATGTAACTCTTTTCTCCTAATTATAGATAAACTCCAAGAATTAGAGCAAGAGCTCTATGGTCTTGCTATATATGGTCAGAATGTATGGCCTAGGGTCATGTACACAAAGTAATGATACTCCGGGATTTTTTCTATTGAATTGGCCACTGTTGCAGTCAGGTTCACATTGCTGGCATAAATCACCCAACCAAGAGCAGCTTTGGGGAAAATAAGGAGCTTATTTTGGCTTAAGGACTAGAAGGGAAGCTCCACAATGGCAGGGGAAAACAGTGCCATGAGCAGAGGGTGGATATCACCCCTGGCCAACATAAGGTGGATAATAGCAGCAGAAGAGTGTGCCAAACACTGGCAAGGGGAAACTGGCAATAACACCCATAAGTCCTCCCCACAAAATACACTGCCTCCAGGAGGCATTAATTTCCAAAGCTCCATCAGCTTGGAACCTAAGTTCAGGACACCTAAGTTTATGAAGGACACATGAATCAAACCACCACATTCTGCCCCTGGCCCCCATAAACTGATATCCATACATGATGTTAAATGCAATGCATTCAGTCCATCTTTTAAAGTTCCCATAGTTTTTATCAATCCTAATAATGTTCAAACATTCCCATTTGAGTCATAATACCAAAAAATCCCTTTAAAACACCATAATGGTACAGAAGAAACATTCACACTGCAAAAGATGGCACTGGACATAGCAAAGAAATATTCAACCAACAGAAGATTTAAAGGTCTGTAGTTCCAAGTCCAACAACTCTAGTTAGTGAAAAGTCCCCAAGTCAAGTAATTCTAACCAGCAACAAGTCTCTCAAGCTCCAATTCTGCCCCTCTAGCTAGGTTACTAATAGTCCTGGAAAACCTCATCTAGGGCCAGCACCTTTCCATAGCAGCAGTCTTATGCTCCCAGCATCTCCACTGGATCTCCACTGCAATTCATGTTTCTTAATCATGCCTCCATTGGGTCTCAATGCAAGCATCCAGCAAACCTGCTTCACACTGCCCATGGCCATTTCCAAAACACAAGACCATGTTGCAAACTCAATGACCCTCTCTTTCCTTCATTTCTTATACTCCATTATACCAGGAAATGTACCAAACACTGGCAAGTGTGCCAATTTGTTAACCCAGGGGGTAATAAAGCAGACATTGAAGAACAGGACTCTTCTTCAGCATTCAGGCCCCTTCAAAAGACTGCATTATTTCTGTTGCCCCAAAAGTTGTAATCTCTCATACAACTGCAGCTGAACAGGTGAAAGTTTTGACCCATAGAATTCATATTTTCTGTGCCATATTCCTCTGCTCACACCAGTTCATTTCTACACAAAGCAACCCTGCACAAATTCTCAGCCCATGTGCATAACAGTAAGCCTCTTACACAAACTGCTAGTCCAGTCCAGGCAAAGCTCTTTTTCACCCTCACAGCCAAACCTCACAGTCCATAGTTCTTCCTGCATTTATGTCTTTCAACTCTGACCAGAATAGTCCATCAAGCTATACTTACAGCATTGCAAGTTATCTTTTAGGCCAAGTTTTCAAATCCTTCCACATTCCTCTTGAAAATCAACTCCAAAAGGCTAAAGCCACACAATCAGGTGTCTAGTAGCAACCCCACTTCTCGGTACCAACTGTATGGTGCAGTCAGGTTTGAATTTCTGGCAGAAATCACCTAACCAAGAGCAGATTCTGGGAAAAAGAGATTTATTTTGGCTTACAAGCTTGAGGGGAAGCTCCATGATGGCAAAGAAAAACAATGGCAAGAACAGAGGGTGGACATAATCCCCTGGCCAACATAAGACAACAGGAGAGTGTGTCAAACACTGGCAAGGAGAAACTGGTTATAATACCTATAAGCTCACCCCCAACAATACACTGCCTCCTGGAGGCATTAATTTCCAAATCTCAAATCAGCTAGGAACCTAAGTTCAGAACACCTAAGTTTATGGGCGGGGGGGCACCCGAATCAAACCATCACAGTCCTTAAATCTAGCTCAGAGATTCTGAGGAATAAAAATGACCCTTCTAAAGTACATGCAGTAGAAGCTAAAGATGTAAGGCAGACTATAGAGGTTGAAACTGGGTATAGGGCAGCAAACACATGGTAGGAAAGGATAAAATGTTCTGTCAGCACATTGAATAAGAATGTCCTACCCACAACTGTGGGCTAACTCCAGAATGCATGATCTATATTCCTCAACAAGGAGGGGCCAAGGGGAGGGGGTAGGTCATGGATGAGCTTAATAATGGTACTAAACTGAATGTATTCACTGAGTACAAATCTAATTAATAAAAATAAATAAATAAAAAGAATGATGGTCATACTTGCACAGCAGAGAGGTCAGAAGCCCAAGTGGTCTTGTTGCTGCTTGGATAGACCTCAGACAGACACACTTGGGATGGAATGCATAATTTTCTTTTTCCAGGACAAATGGCCTGGGGACATCAATTTTGTAAGTCCTTGTCCTTTCTGTTCCTGGCCACGAAGAGACTGCGGCAGAGACCCCTGGAAATATCTGACCTCCCCGATTAAGAACCAGTTACATGAAAGGTGTATGTGGGGAAGGGGTTATTGGATTTTTTGTGAAAAGTTTCTGGATGCGACCATGACTGCCACTCCTTTGAGGAGACGTGAAATGCTCCAGCCTGAACATTGCCAGCACAGACATCTGGAAGTGTTGTGTATGGACCACTTGCAGTAGGACCTGCACGTTGACCCAACTGGCTATCCCTTTCACGATTGCATATTGCCAGCTTATCTCAGTTGTCTCACCAGGAAAGGGAGCTTCCAACTCCAATGGGGGGGGTCATTTGATCCTCATATCTCTACAGACTCTACCAGGGTGCCGAGTGGAGTCCCCAAGTGAATTAAAGGCCAGAAAACAAATAGCATCAGGATCTGAGTCAGTACTATTTTAATGGTCTACCATAAATAAAAATGTATGTTAGGTAAACTATATATATTGCAACAAAGATTTGCCAGTTACACTAGAGATGTTATTAAGGGCATAGCAGGCCAGTTAGATGGCACACTGAAACAGCATGAGAAAATAGGAAAGATCTGGATATGATATGATATTAGCTGACAAAGAAGGGGTCTGTGTGATGATAGGTGGCCAGTGCTTCACTTTTATTCTTGACAACATGGCTCTCCAAGGAGTTGACAACTCTAGCTAGACAGTTGGCCTAAAACTCTGGAATGGATGACCCCTTTTCTAGCCTCGTGGAGCAATGGTTTGAAAATATCAAGGGGCACTGACCTCAGTCCTGACCTTCCCTGCTACATCCTAGGAGTTATGGCACAGTTGGGTATTGTGTTATTCCATGTAAATGAGGACTAACTTAGAGACTTATAACCAAACAAACCTCGCATTTGGCCAAATAAGTTATGAATGAATATTTCAGAAAATTAAAAGCAATTAATTGTTTAAAAGCTGATGAAAATGTGCCATAAAGGAG
Organism: Jaculus jaculus; assembly: GCF_020740685.1. Lineage (NCBI taxonomy): Eukaryota > Metazoa > Chordata > Mammalia > Rodentia > Dipodidae > Jaculus > Jaculus jaculus. Next base: position 76,194,468 of record NC_059109.1, read on the forward strand.
TAGGAAATTGTGAGAGATATACTGTTTTCTACCAAAGGGTTAAGTAGCTAAAGAAACTCCATCTTGAGAGAAGTCATTTTGTAAAAGTCCCTCCTGAGTCAGCAGTTCCTAGAACTAGTCTCCATTCCCTTGAGCTTCATTTCCTCCTAGAAACTGTGCTGTCTATATAAACTAGCCAATCATGTAAAAGTGTGAGCCCGAGCTCTGACTAATCAGAATGAGGCACAGGACCCTCACATTAGGGATGAAAGCCCAGTAGACTTCCTGCTGGGTGTGCCTGCTTGCCTGAACACTTTGGGCTGCACACCCTTCTGCAGTAAGTAAAATATGGCCTTTAGGAAATACTTTGGATGGAGTGCTATTCTTGTGACCCCAGACTGATTTCTAACAAGTGGCAACATCATGTCCAACTGCAGTTCCTTCCTGTGATCATGCATCACACCTACTGTGGTGCCTGGGAAGGGTACTTTTTCCATCTAAGAAAGCTGAACCCACCTATGGGCCCCTTATTTATGGGAATCTGGGCCCAGAGGTACACTCTGGAGATAGGCTTCAGATGAAGCTAAATGATAACAGCCATATCCTGGGGTTGGACATCCCCCTGGTCGTCTTTAAGTGGAGCAGTTGTGATCGCCAGCAGGAGATCTTCCAGTTGTCATTCCTCATCTCTGTGTAGGGAGGGAGACTCATGAGGCCCTTCCCTGAGGTGGGGTTGGGAGAATTCTGGTGGTTCAGCTGCCTAGTTGCCTGTGAGTAGAAATGTTCCATGGAGTGTTATTTGTGCTGGAGATGGGGCTTTTCAGTGATGTAGGTGCCTGAATCACTCAAACTTCTATAAGTGACCCCCATAAACTTATTTACCAAGCTGGACTTAGATGGAGTCCTCTCTTTGGTCTGTTGGGTGCTCCCCACCTCTTTCTTCATGTCTTTGCAAGTGAAGTTCCTTTGCACTAAGCTAATGGAGCAACAGTCATAAGAATCAAGAAAGCTATAGCAAGCACATAACCATGAACTTCAAATCCACACATAGAAAAAGCCATACCTCTGTTAAAAGTAGGACTAATAGAAAAAAAAAAGCCATAAGAAAGCAAATTCCAATTAATACAGAACTGCGTTTAACAGCCAGTATCAACCAGAGCATGTATTGGATGGAGACCAAGAGAAGCCCACAGAGCTATAGCCAGGAACACTGTGAGAGTTTGAAGTTCAGGTGGGTAATGGGTTACATCAGGCAACTTCAAATCAAATACAGATCTGTGTTGCACCCAGACCCACTCATTTAGCATCTCACTTAGCAAAAGCCCTGGTTAATCTGTATGCAGGTTCAACTTCAAGGAGCACTGAGCTGGTGACTCACTTCAATCTACATTCAGAAGAGTAGGACACCCGGCTTGCTGACACTCAGAAAACAGCCAGTTAATTACCTTGCCTAACAAGAAGCCTGGAGGTGCTAAGGCTTAATGAAGCCATCAGGAAGCTGGTTGTTTCTTCATTGTACCTGTCATTGAGCTTTGGCTTTAATATTAGGCTTAGTGCATCATGGACGCAAAATGGTCACAACAGCACCACAGGTGACCTTCACATTCTGCACAGGAAAGACAGGTTTCCTCAAATCTGTTTTTTTTTTTTTCCCTAGGCCACACTATCCCTATGTGCATAGCCTGCCCTATTCATGTATTGCACATTGTAGATACACCCTCTATCTCATGGACACAACTAAAAGACATCCATATACTTAATCTAATGAGATCATTTTTCCTTGGGTTTGGATCTATACCTGAGACATGTGTGGCTCCTTTTCCTTGGAAAGTATAAAGCTCTCAAAAATCACAAACAGAAGGTATGGGGGATTGAGAATATAAACAATGTTTCTCACCTGGTCCAAGGCCTCCTTCCTCCCTCACTGGTGGTGGTGCTTGTAATCAAGTATAACCCCATGAACTCATGTGTTCAGAATGCTTCATCACCAGTTGGTGGAATTTGGGAGGTGTAGCCTTTCTGGAAGAGGTGTGTTGTTGGGGGTGGGTTTAGAGGTATTATAGCCAGTTTCCCCTTGCCAGAAGTTGGTTCACTCTCTTGCTGCTGTTTTATGCCTGATGTGGCAGAAGTGATGTCCAGTATCTGCTTATCCATGCTTTTCCCTGCCATCATGAAGCTTCGCCTCAAAATTGTAAGCCAAAATAAAAACCTTTTCTCCAATCAACTGCTTTTGGTTAGATTTTTTTTCCCCAACAACATGAAGGTAACACTAATGATTTTTCTCTTTACTGCTCTGCTTGCCAAGTGGCATGGCTAACACTGGTTAGGTCTGTGTGAGTTTTAATGATGAAAAAGTGTTGCTATGGTGACCACTGTGGACAAATGTTGAGTTTTATAGCCAGCCTTTTTCTATCATTCCAATGATCCATTTGTTCACTTAGACATGTATTTTCCTGAGAGCAAATAGGACCACAGACATGTCATAAATCCCTTTGCTTTATGTTGTGTGAAGAAGAGTAAGTGGCTAGCCCTCAGCTTCTGAGTTCAGTTCAAATGACAGCCTTCTACCTGTATTTTGAAACCCAGGTGGCCTCAGAGGGTTGACAGGAACTCAGAAGCTGCCTCAGAAGAGTCGCTGCAGTGAGAGTGGCTATCCAGGGAATAACAGTACTCTCAAAGCCAACAAAATGGGGTTTAGGGTAGTGGGACGAGAGCAGGCACTGATGCTCCAGGAGCAGGGCGACAGTGGGAATAAGGTGTGCACCATGATCTCTTCACTCACTGATGCGTCTTCTATTAGAGCTGGTAACTTAAACCTCTGTTAGAAGAAACTTTTAGGGGCTTGAGACCGGACTTCATGCAATAGCCCAAGCCGACCTTCAATCTGCATTTCCTTCTGCCTCAGTTTTCCATGTTGGAATTACAGGTATGCACCATCATTCTCCTTTTAGATTTTTGTTTATTGTTTTCTTCTTTAAGTACAAATATTCTACAAGATACACCACATGCTCATGCTGATGTCTCTGTCCTGAGAGGACACCCTGTTTGGAAGACCCCTGGAAGTGATAGATTCAAGAAAGGGGCAAGGGTGAGGCAAGAACTGTCATCAAAAACCTTGGATTACCCAGGCGTGGTGGCGCACGCTTTTAATCCCAGCATTGGAGGGGCAGAGGTAAGAGGATCACCATGAGTTTAAGGCCACCTTGAGACTACATAGTGAATTCCAGGTCAGCCTGGGATAGAGTGAGACTCTACCTCAAATATATATGTGTGTGTGTGTGTGTGTGTGTGTGTGTGTGTGTGTGTTATTCTCATTGCTAGCCAGAGACCTGTTTCTGTGGAGATGGTGTCAGACACTGAGGAGACTCAAAACTAATCAAAGTAGATAATAAGAGGCTCTCCAGAGTTTAGCACTAAAGAATATTTCTACTATACTCTCCAAGGATCAAGGGAAATTGTGGAAAAGGTGTTGGAAGCAATATCAGGTATGTAGGTGTGTTTGTGGTGCTGCCCTCCCACCATGAACTGGTGCATTCATGACCACACAGTGATTAATGATATTCCCAGAAGAGCTGCACAGTTCTGAACCCATCAACATTTTGACATGGAGATTGGAGGAGGACAAAAGGGATGAGGCAAAAGAGGAAGGACTACCTTGAAATAAGAGGGTTCTTAGGGATTGGGATGAGGAAAGGGGATAAAAAAGTTATCATGATCAAATTACTATATGTACATATATTAGAGTTGTCAATAAGACATGTTTTCTAATAACAGACAAAACATGATGACTTTCGCAAGTTTCTATATGTATGCTGCTGAGGACATCCTGATCAATCCAAACCCAACTGTGTGGTTTTCCTATGGGTGTCTCCAAATATAACTGCTCACCTCCAGGACTGAAACTCATCATTTGCAGATTTCAAAAGCTCTCTTTCCTCCCTCCAGCTTGGCCTTCACACTCTTCATAAAAAAGGAAAACTCTTTTTCCCATATTGCCTGCTTGCAATATGTTGGTACACTGCAGCCTGGCTGCTTTCTCATCCATTTGCATGAGGAGGACTCTGTGCAGAACCCAACGCCCAGGATCTTGCTGTGATGTGAGCGTGTGTTCAAAGGCACAAAGCGAGAATCCCTTTCACCGCACGGAGCCACTGAGCCTGCCTTTTACACTTGAAAGATCAGAGGGTGCTCGTTGGATCCTGAGCACAGCACTGGACAGTGTTTCTCTTTGGGGACCAACACACATTAGTATCATGCAGTTGACTTTCTTGTGGCCTTGGGCCCCACAGCCACCTGAGTACACTACACTGATAACAGTACTTGATCTCACACTATGTCAACCATTTAGCAAATGTGAGGTCTTTAAGACAGCTGAACACATAGTAACCACTCAGCAAGAATAGCTGTAGTCAGAGGAGTGCTGAGACAGGCACCATCATGTCCATTCCACTAATAAAAACACAGAGGCACAGCCGTTCTAAATCCCCAGAGGGAAAAACCACTTATGCCTGGTTACTTTGTCTGGAAACCAGTGCAGTGGGCCATATCCAGTTCTGACCTAGATGGTATCCCAGAACCTCCAAGTGTAAGATAATGACTTTTGCTCCACTGGGTTATTGGTTGTGCTTCTTTCTCCCCCTTTGCTATGGTTTGAATGTGAAATGTCCCCTACAAGGTTGTGTGTTTGATTTCTTGGTCACAATTGGTGACACTGTTTGGGAAAGTTGTGGAAAATTTAAGAGACGGAGCCTTGCTGGAGAAAGTAGGTAACAGGGTAGTTGTTAAGGTTTTATACCCTAGTCTGACTTTCTGTTTGTGCTCTGCTTCCCTGTGGTGGATGAAATATGACCAGCCAGCTTCCTACTCATGCTGCCATGCCTTCCCCCACCAAAATAAAATGCTTCTTCTGGAACTGTGAGCTGAATGAAAACTTCTTTAAGGTGCTTCTTGTCAGATACTTGGTCACAACATGTAAGCTAACTGATCTAGCTTTTTGACCAAAAGCCATCTGTTGTCCAGAGGACATCTTGCTCTTCCTCTGTTGTGTGTCTTGTTACAGTATCACTGGCTTCAGGGGTGATGACAAATGAGCTATGAGCTCATTTCTGTCTTGCTCTGGAAGTCCAAACTTCAGTTAAAGTTGAGAGATAGAAAGTGGACACAGTGGGCAGAGGGGAATCTACCCCAACATTCCATAGGGGTGGTTGGTTGCCTCCCTTGTCTACGCCTAAGACTTTAGTTTTCATTCTAAATGAGTCCATTTATACCATTGTCTACAATCCTCAAAATAGAGAAAGAGATACTAACCCAGAGCCAGAGATAGCTCTTCTTCATGGACCCTGGACTTCCAGCCATCCCCTCCTTCCTCTGACCCTGGAGAGGTCTGCCTGAATCTGCCACATTCAGCTTGCCTCTTCTCTCACCCAGTCACACCTGGGGACACTGTGTCCACTCAAGAGACATCAGATTCATCCTTACTTCTCTAACATGCTCTATCCACTCCTCTGGACCTCTCTGACAGGTCTCTGCCTCAAGCCATACCTGCTGGCTCCACTTCCTGAGCCCTTCCCCATCTCCCTATTCATAATCCCTGACCTCTGCTCTTTGCTATGCGACCTTCCACAGGCACAAGGGCCCAGCAATGCTGCTGTGAGATGAGGTTGGAATGAATTAACTCACAGGAGGTTATGAGGCAAGAGAAGCCAAGGAGCCAACAGTGAGGAGGTGGAGCCCCAGGGCAGAACAAGTCTTAGACAGTCGTGAAAGCGCTAACACCTTGGGGCAGGAGACTTGACCTCTCTGTGCCAAAGTCTGTTAGAGAGCTTAAGAAACACACAAGCACTTTGTTTTCCATTCCCTCTTCCCCACATCATCTGTGGGATGATTGCCTTCTGAAAGGGTGACCTGAGTCCAGTGTCCTATTCCTGCCCTCACTTTAACTGGGACATGACTGAGCATCTCTGTCTATCAATATTTTCCTGTGGAAGATGATCTGCTAAGTACAGCTATCTGAATTGGTTGTGACAATTTGACCTGGAAGGACCTTGGTTGGGGCTGGGCCATGGCTGTTGCTATCCCAGTCTACTTTCACCATAGCTCTTAATGCCTGTAGAAGGCTGACTGGTCCAGCCCATGTCCTTCATCCTATAGTTTTCTCTTCTCTATTATAACTCTGCCCTCACCTTTTATGTGGACTTGTAGCTTCTCCACACCACAAGGTCATGCATATTGCATCTCTCTCCCACCCTTGGTGCATTCTCAGACACACTGGGGCACCTGGTCTTAGGATGCCTCCCCACCACATGGACTCCAGGAGATGAGGTGCCATCCCCTGTAACAGGCTGTGGCCTCCAAAGGGCCACTGCTTCCAGCCTAGATTTGAGCAGGATTGAGTGGATGTGATGTTGTGTGACCTTAACAGTCACCTTCTCTGGGCTATTCCTTATGACATCACCATTCAGACCCCCACACAAACAGGATCCTAAAGAAAACTCAGACTGGGCAGTGATGTCAGCCTTTTCCAGATTAAGGAGTTAGTGATTTCTTTGCAAGGCCTGTGAAGGGTTGAAGAGTAGAAAGACTAGTAGGGTGTGTTTGAGATAGAGAACTAGAGAGATTTCTATCTGTAAGCCCTAATGCTTTTCTCAGAATTAGCTGTCTCTTGTGACATGGGTCAGATTTTAGCTGAGGGGAGGGAGTGGAGATATACTATAAGCCAGTTGTTGGACGTGCTTAAGCTGGTATGATCCCATGACATCACAAGGTGCCACACTGAAAAGTATTCAGGGCTGAACATTCAGCCCACATTCAGGTCTCACCCATGTCATTGGTCTTGCCCTTTCCTGGGACTCACTTTCAAAGTCTCCAGGCCTGACCCTGGCTGCTCTGAACAGAAGCCTGGCCAGCTGGGTGCTCCACAGCATGAGAGCAGACCACCTCTTTGGGATTTTCTGGTTCTCTGCCCCACACCCACAGGGGTGCATATGCACAATATTCACTAGATATGTGTGTTATCATTCTCTTTGGGGTGTAGACATTTTAGGTTTTACACTCACTGATTTGGCCTACCTGCTTACTTTGGTTTCTGGAACTTGTTCCCCAAATTACTTGGTCTCCTGTCCTGTCTGCCTCAGAGACTCATGACCCCATAAAGCCACTGCAACCTACCTGAGGCCTGCCTCAATGGCCTAGCTTTGCTGGAGAACCTTGACCCAGGCTTCCTTCTAGACGTTTGCTTCAGAAAGCCATCACAGCAACTTGTTCCTAAGGACTGGGAAGTTGTTCAGGTCAGAGCTGGCAAGGATCCAGGACAGCTGGGCTTGTCTGTATTTCACCCTGCACAGCAGGGCAGGACAGGACTGTGCCCTTGGGTCCTTTTGGCCAGAACTTTGGGGTAGCTGTTCTTTAGCCCAATGGATCCTGGGCCTGGGCCAGGCCCTGCAGCTGCTACTTTGACAAGAACACAGGGAGAATGAGAGCAGCATGGTGCCCAAGCTTCTGGACTGCTCATTTACCCTAGTTTGCTCCAAGTTCAGGTCAGAAAACTTGCCCATTGCTAGGAGCTGCAGTAAACTCAGACTGGGGCACACACAGCTTTGTGGCCATATGAGGTGGTCAAGGCAGATCAAGTGGTCCCTGTTGACTGCATTCATTCTCTTAGTTGGTCAGTCCTGCTCAGCAGAGCCTCATTTGGGCTCCTGAGTGCATCTGGACTTGGCAGTTAAAGTCCTCTAGATGGTTTCTAATGTGAAGCCTTGTTCTCAAGCTACCAATCCAGAAGCCACACCTCCTATTTCACCCTGCACATACTGCCTCTGAAACCCCTAACAGAATTATTCTGCCAGCTTCAGCAGCCACAGGGAGAGACATAACCAGCAATATCCAACCAGCAGCGCATACCCAGAATCTGCCTGAAACCAGAGAAGACACTCCTTCCTTATAACACACAGCAACTAGCAGCAAACTAAAGAATGATTTTTATTATTAATAAAATAGTAGAACATGAAAAATACCATATGTTACAAATATACAGAGGCAAGAATCATTCTCCCTGTCTGGTAGAAAAGGAGGGGACCGTCTGTCTTTCCCAGTGTTCTTGACCTATGCATGAAAATCATTTGTTTAACAACTGAAAGAACCAATAAGCCCTTTGCATATTTCAGAATGACCTTCCTTGCTCCTTCTCTCCACACATCAGTCCAAACTTGTCTTAACACTGGCTTGGTTTTCATAAAAAAAAAAAAAAAAAAAAGTCACAAAGAGTGACAGGCTAAAGGGTTTACAGGCCAGGTCTCTTGATTCTTTTGTTGTTTTTATACACAGTAAAACATTCGGTTCTTTTTATTTTCATGGAAGGAGAACAAAATGTATCCATTGCACAGCACCAGCTTCACCAGTGTTAGGCTAGGTTTCCATGTAGAGGATGGCTATAAAGGCTGGGGGCAAGACTCTTATGGGACTCCAAAGGCCCTGGGATGCAAAGACTGGTAGGGTTCTTTCCTTCATCCTCAGAGGCTGCAGCCTTCTTGGGGGACAGGCCCTGGGTGGCTCATTTGAGAGCCCAAGGAGAAGCTCTTTAACTTGCAGAGGAATCTTGTTTGGAAGTGGGCAGCAAAGCCCACTCAGCACAGATGTGTATTTCTGACCTAAACAAAAATCTTCTTCTAAGAGTCAAATGCACTACTTTGCCCGTTACAAGAAGCTTCTGCAGTGTGGAGCCTCTTCACTGAAGCCCAAAACACAATGAAAATGAGCTCTTTACTTTCACCACGCATGGCACTCTTAAATTACCAGGGTAGCCTTTAATATATGTGTGTTTATACATATATATATATACACCAAAAAAGTAAAAAGATTTCATATGTATAATGAGGGATGTATATATAATTATATATATAATCTTTTTGCTTTTTTGATGTATATAGCTAGATATATTTTTACTTTTATTTAAAAAGCCAGCCAGCCAATCAAGAAAAGCCCATACATGTCCCATCATTCTCCTGGGCTCCTTCACATGCAGCCAGGAGGCTGGACAGGGAGCTCATACTTCCCTAAGTGAGGTTTTGGGGGATACTGTGCTTTCTTATAGATTCCTGTGCCGGTGACCACACTGGCCGGTTTCCTCCGGCTCTTTCTCTTCAGTCCTCGGCTACACACATGCTGCCAGGACTGAAGGGTCTTGGAGGTCCAGACCCACACCCCACTGGTGATGCCTACCACCAGCAGCATGGACACTTTGACCATGAAGACCTCCACGGCAGGGATGGAGGAGGCCATTAGACAGTCTGACGTCTTGGTCTGATTGTTTATTTTGCATTTTTGCTGAGCGGCTAGCACCTTCCAGTAATCCATGTTGAGGCGTTCATAGAAATAGCAGGCGATCACACAGGTGGCTGGCACAGTGTACAGCAGGGAAAAGACCCCAATACGAACCATGAGTTTCTCTAGCTTGTCTGTGTTCTCCCCACCGGTCTTCATCACTCTCCGGATGTGGAACAGGGCCACAAAGCCTGAAAGGATGAAGGAAGTGCCAACAACCAGGTAGCAGGCCAGCGGGACCAGTACAAAGCTGGTGAGGGCACTGGCGTCCATGCTGCCCACATAGCACACTCCGGTGAGCTCATCGCCAGCCACCCTGCGCATCACCAGGATCAGAATGGTCTTCACTGCCGGAACCGCCCAGGCTGCAAGGTGGAAGTAGCTGCTGTTGGCCTCGATGGCTTCGTGGCCCCACTTTCTGCCGGCAGCCAGGAACCAGGTAAGAGTGAGGACCACCCACCACAGGGAGCTGGCCATACCGAAGTAGTAAAGCACCAGGAAGACCAAGGTGCAGCCAGTGCTCTCCAAACCCTCCTGGATAACGTAGAGCTGCCCGCTGTCCCTGTCGCAGGCGATGCTCTCGGCCCCAGCAAAAAGGCGGATGATGTAGCCCACTGAGTACACGCAGTAGCACATGGAGAGGAAGATGATGGGTCGCTCGGGGTACCTGAAGCGGGAGGGGTCGATGAGAAACGTGAGTACCGTGAAGGCACTGGAGAAGAAGCACAGCACAGACCAGATGGCTAGCCAGACCACCGCAAATCGCTTGTCGTCCCGGCTCCAGTACACGTCTACCCCGGGTGTGCAGAGCGGCGCGCAGGACGCGCTCTTCTCCACGTGGTGAAACTTGCCGGGATTGTCGCAGCCAGCGCGCCCAGGACCCCCGTCTTTCAGCGGGTACTCCTGAGCGCTGTGGGGCCGCTGTGGCCTGAAAAGTGGCGGAAACATGCCCGAACCCCGGCTTGGCTCGTCGGAACCGTTGTTGGGAGCCTCCATGCACAGGTAGTTGGGGTCATTCTTGTTGGGGAGCTTGCTGCAATCCAGGGAGTCGGGCCACTTGAAGTTGAACTGCTCCATGATAGGCGAGCACTTGAGCCGGGCTTGCTCACACATGACCCGGCAGGCGGGGATGGGCGTGGAGACCTGCTCCGTGCACATGGGCGCGTAGAGCGAGCACAGAAAGAAGCGAAGGTGGCTGTGGCAGCCGTACTCCACTAGCGGTGCGAACTCATGCAGCTGGATGGCGGCCTCGCGCTGGTTCTCGTGACCCATTAGGTTGGGCATTCGGGTCGTGTTGTAGCCAATGTCCTTGCACATCGGGATCTCCACTGGCTGACACTTGCCATCTCCCGGACGCTCCATGTCCATGGAGCTGATGGCAGCGCACGAACCCACCACTTGCAGCACCAGCCACAGACAGGGTCCTGGGGGCCGCATGGTGGCGCCGGCGGTGCCCCGTGGGGAGCTCGGAGCCCCTCAGAGCTGCGGCTTCCGGGCTCCGGTTGCTGCTGGCCCCGGTTCCGCGCCCCAGCTTGGGCCCCCGCGCATGCCCGCCCGGCCAGGCGAGAGCCCAGCGCTCGGCGCCTGGGGGCCCAGCTCCGGAGCGCCGCCTCCAACGAGAGGGAGACCACAGGGGAGGGGAGCGAAGTTTGCAAACAATACCGGGAAGCCAGCGGAACGTAGCCGGCTGGGCTCTGGGGAGCAGTTTCCCAGTCCGTGCCGAGGCAAACTTTGGCCTCTTCTGGGCGCGCGCGTCCGCGGACCACGGTGAGGTCCAGCTCGGGCGCACGGCGGAGAGGGCCTGGGGACCCCTCGGCTCCTCCTTCTCCGCGCCCGCCTCGCCGGGACCCGCCAGCCGCAGCTGTTCTGAGATTTCCGTCCCGCGAAGAGAAGACTTGTAAAAAGGAAAAGAGGGGTGGAGGAAGGAAAAAAGCCCAGTGGTGACAGGCCCCGCCCCGCCCCGCCCCGCCCCGCCACTGCTTTGCATGAGAAAGCCGAGAGCCTGCGGCCGCCTACGCCAGCCGCCCACCGCCCCGCAGCGCCTGGGCCCCAGGGCCGACCCCGGCCCGCCGTGTCCGCCTGCGCTCTGTGCCAGGCATCCCCCCGCCCCGGGATCATCCCGGCACCCCCAGGACACAGAGGTTACTGGAAGTGGCTGGCGTGGATCAGGGTGAGGGTGGTCTGCGACAGGGGCTGGAAGAGCATCTTTTCTTACTTTTATAGTGAGTCTCGGGCCGCGGGCTCTTTCAAAGAGAAATGGGATTTGCGTTTTATGGCTGTGCTCATAAAGTGCCTCCTTAGCTTGTAAACCTGCCCTCATCTTCCCCAGGGAGGGGGTTAGCAGCCTGGGACTCGGGGTTCTGGCTCTGGGGAGGGGCTGGCTTTGAAATTTCAAAGAGAAGTGCGCCGGGGAGGGGGATGTGCTCTGGGAAAATGGAGTTTAGGGCCGCGTCTGCGAGGTCGACTCAGAGGAGGAGGGATAGGAGAGGGGAAGCTTTGCAGGCCCTAGACACTCCTCACCCGGGGTAGAAGGACGTGTCTTGGATCGCGGTGACCCCCCCCCCCCCGATTCTCCAAGGCCACGGAGTCGGAGGGCCTCGCACCAAGCATGCTGGTGATTTCTCTAGGCGGCTGGGTTTATTTATTATCGGAAGTCGGGCATTTATATTATTTGGCAAGAGATGTGCCCGGCTCGCGTCATCCGGTAGGGAGAGGGCAGGGCCAGCCGAGGGAGAGCGGGGTGCCAGCGCGGTCCGAGACAGGCGCCGAGCCTAGGCGGAGGCGCGCAGCGCGGGTTCCCACGCGACGCCGAGCGGCCGCGCCGGCCTCGTGCTCCTGCGACGCTCTGCTCGGATCTGGGCGGGCTTGTGATAGGTAGTCAGGGATTCAGCGCCCTGCTTCCCGCACACAGGGCGTGCACAGTGGGAGCCAACTCCCAAGGCTCTGAGTGTCCGGGCCTACTGGGGTGCCGCGAGCTCTAAAACTACTTTGAAACTGTCAGGATCTGGAGTGCAGCCTTCCATGTCTCCCCAGCACACTCTTCCCGACCAGAGGTGCACACCCGAGCCCAGGAGGTGCGCGGACGCCTGGGGACACGCTGTGGCCTGGCCGCAGGGAGTGCGTTCTGCTAGCTGTGGACAGCAAGATCCGGGTTAGGAGCCCGGGGCTGCCTGGCACCCCTCCCCGCACCCCAGCCCTCTGTGAGACGCAGCAGAGCCCGGCTTCTAATTTAAACAAGGCCCGGGGTTTACATGTGCAGGAACGTTGGGAATCCTTCATTGATGCTCCAGAAACTGGCAGACAAATCTGAGATACGCAGAGAATTCTAGTTTATGCCACGCCCATCACTGGATCCCCGAGTCCCCTGCGTTTCACCTAGAGGGGATGGAGAGGAATTGAGGCGACACTCAGAACTTCACCCAACATAGTTATTTTGCTCCTCAAATCCTTTGTGTGTAAAGGGTCTGTCATTTGTATTGGGATAGTTTTTGCTTAGAATTTTTGTTTTGTTTTGGTTTTAGTTGAGTAAACTTGTTTTCAAAACTTTTGTTAGAAGTGATTCCAGGGTTATTCCTAGCTCTTCCACTGTCTGGCTTGCAAAGGTCCCTCCTGGCTTCTCTTCCCTTTTATTTATCCCCAGCTAGAAGAGCAAGCTTAGCTGGGCAGCAGGGTGCTAGCTGTTTGAGAGTCCTCCTAACTGTTCTCTGATGTGCTGGTTTAATTCCGCAATATTCAGACCTATTATTTTAGCCATTTGCCACTTCAAATGGCTTTCTTCTTTCTTTTTCTTACGGAAATGTTAGCAGAAGTCCTCTCTCTGCCCAGCCAAAGCAACAGACATTAGTATCAGAAAATGAAGGCCCCGGAAATCGGCCAGTCGAAGATAACTCTGTAACTAATAAATGAAAGGGTCCTTTTGATGGCTCCAACTGAAAAGATATTTTATTTTATTATTATTTTTTTTTTTCCTGTGTGTGGGATTTGAGATGTGTGACTCTGAAGAGCAGCCGGGTCCCCTGCTGCTCATCCCTGGCTCCAAACGGCCCCCCTCTGGCAAGCGTTATGGAGAATGGGGAGGAATTTTATGGCTGTCTCTCCCCTCAGCTCTTTTTTCTTTTGTCTTCTTTGAAGAATGACTTTAGACATTTTATTTACATATTTAACCATGGATGAAAGAAGCAAAAGAAAGCATTGGGGGCTGTCCTGGGAATAGTGATATGTTTAAATTAATGGAAATCTTATTAGACCTTTAAAATTTTGAGCAAAGGTTTTTAATGAAACTTTATAATTAAACATGATTTCAGATAACATGTAGGAACAAGGAATACTTTTGCCCTCAAATCACCTAGTATATGCAAAATGCTATCTTTAAACATTACATGTAAGTTCCCACAAAGAGCAGAAGATGTATATATTTTTTGAAAAGAAATATTCCAGGAGGCAGACAGTATCTTAAACCAGAGCTCAGTATTTTTGGAGGTGGCAGGAAGTTGAAAGGCTCAGTTTCATTCCTTAAAAAAACTGGCAAAGTAAACAGTAAAAAGTGCTTTGGCATGGGTTTTGCTAGCAATCAAAGTTGTAACTTACTATGTCATAGGGAATGAAAATTATAAATCCAGCACCAGGTTTTCTGAAATGGGATTAGAGGAAACCTAAATAATCTCTTTAAGATAAAGAGACAGAGAGAGAGACTGTCAGCAATAAAGAGAAATTAAACCAGAAACTCATCCAGTTACAAGCTCATTGCAGGAGCAGACACTTGGGATGTGGGATATCAGAAATGAAATCCTGTCCGGGAGTTTAAAGGTGGAGAACGGTTTAGGCTTTCTGAGGCTTTTTCAGTAGCTTCCAGTTGCACAGGCTTTCTTGGCATGTCCTCTCTGAGGATCCAGTTAAAAGGAGCTCCTGTATTCTTCTCTTACCTTCTCGTGTCATAAGTGTTTGCAGTTAGGATCTTTTCCAACTTTCTGTTGTTTCATCTCTTAGTAAATTTCTCCAGAAACTTTTCAGTTATAAAGCATGCATGGAAGAATGCAATTTTCCAACCAAATAGGCTTGGTCCCACCACTTACGCCCTGTTTATTTTTGTTGTTGTTGTTGTTTTCTTTTCCTCTGTAGAAAATACCTTTAGCAATACTTGTTTGAAACATGCACACACTGGCAGGCATGCACCCTTTGCACCACAAAAGCACAACAGCCTACAGCAAACTCCATGGGCCCAAGTTTTAATTACCTCTCAAAACCATACTTGTAAGATATTGTGATAATGAGAAGCAGAAAAATACACAGAAAAGACACCCCCCCCCCAATGCACCATCATAAAATTCATGAAGGAGTGTCCAATACTGAGGCAGAACAATCTAGGCCGCTATTCTAAGGCCAGTTCCCTTGAAATGTGGATTGAAATATTACCAAAGGTTCCACAGGGCGCTTTCGTGTGAATTGCAAATCACAGCCTTGCTTTAATCCTCTTTCAAGGCCCGGCCTTGGATCGCCTGGCTCCCCACTGCTTCTGGCGCAGAAGGGACCATTCAAGGGGGCAGTTCCCCTCCTCTATTCCCACACTCCAAAAAACAACACCGCCGACAGACACCCTCCAACTAAATTAGATTAAACTCCTTCTCTTCCACAGTGAATTAGCCTTTTTGCAGCCAGAGTCCCACAGACCAGCTCCTCCCTATTTAAAGACACAGGGCTGCCCTGCCATCCCAGCAACTGCCACATGAATAGGATAGCAAATAATTTTTATAAAGGGTGAAAGTGCTTCTGTCTAAGTGGCTTCAAATTGCAAAGGATGTGGTCAGTTTTGAAGTACAAGTTGACCCAGTCAAGTCTGAGACCTTGCAAAAGTAAACCTGTACTCTTGCATGGGGCTCTTTTTGGGAAAAAAAAAAAATTACAGAATTCCCACCCCCCGCCAACATGAAGCAGGCAAGTGTGTGATCCAGTTTTGTGTTAGTTTGCTGAGATGCATGCCTCTCCTTTTCAGCTGCAGACTGCTCACTCATCTGGCCTTTGCCCCTCAGGAGGGTCCACAGTGGCTCCCTTGTCCACTGTCTCCTCTGTTTCCTTTTGCTTTTTTCAGCCTCCAGGACTCTTTCCTAGGCTGTCCCCAGGATGTGGGTCCCCTTTGGGAGGAAGCTGATGTCAGGTTCCTGATAGAGCAGAGTTGGTTTCTTTTATTTAACACCAGTGCCCTGCACAGGTGATGAGGAAGTTGCCAGGGAGCAGGGCAACTGTGACAAAGCTGGAGCACCCTGGATCCTGACATGGCCTCACAGAGAAGAAGAGGCTAAGGGCCTTCCTTCCAATCTCTGCTGGTTCAGTCCCCACGGAGGGAGCCAAGTAGATCTAGACCTGCTCCTGGGGATTGGCAGCCCTCCACCACCTTTAGCCACCTGAGTTGGACTGAGCTACCTCCATTTTTATATGCCTCAGTTTTCTCAACGGAAACAGGAGACCTGGAGGGATCTCCCCTGCCTGTAGGCCACGATGCCATGAGAATAGTAAAAAGGTGACAAACAAGCTCAGTAGAGGGTGGGATGTGATATTCCTTCCTGGGCAAGGGTTGGGGAAGTAGGTAACTATGTAGGGACTGCAGTAGCAGGAGCTAAGCATCCCAGAAGTAAAGAAAGTTAGTGAGAATCGCAGGTGATGGGAAGCACTGTGAGGGAGGAATCCCACTTCAGGGATGATGCCCAAGGCCCTGGGATTACCTCATAGCCTCAGTCACAGAGGCCTCATCTGACCAAGGCCCAGAGCTCCTGCATGACATGTGCCTCCCATCAACAGCTGCACTGGACGTGTTTGCAGCCCTGCTGGACTTTCAGAAACAGACCCTGACATCTTTGCAGCCAGCTCTCTTGGGCTGAGTGAGAGGTGTCTGTTTCTTATCATCTTGTGTTCTGCATTCTCTTTGAAGGATTTTGCAAAGTCAGAAATAGAAGGAGAAATGTACTGGTTTATGCCTGACCTCATGAACAGGCAAATTGCTTAAGTTCTCTGAGATGCTTTCTGTTTCCTTAGCTGTAAAATAAGGCTAATAACAATTTTATAAGCTCTGTGATAGGGCAAAATCTGATAGTTCATGTGAAAGGTTTTGAACTATATCAGGCCAGGTGGGATTAACTGAGCAGTAGACAGATAAATTGACTTTTGTCCTCTGTGTATGTGTGTACGCTCGTTCATCTATTTATGGATTTGCAGGTACATGTGGATATACAGTATACATGTGTACACATGGGTGTGGAATCCAGAGGTCAATGTTAGGTACATTTCTCAATTCCACCTTATTTTTTGAAACAAGTTCTCTCTGAACCAGGGGCTCACTATTCAGCCAGATGAGCTAGTCAGCCTGTTCTGTGGGTTCTTCTGTCTGTACCTTCCCTGCTGGGATTATAGGCACATGCTGCCAAACCCCAGTGAGCTATCTCCTCAGCCCTCAGTCTACATTTTCTTTGTGTTTTGTGAAGCTGGAAGGAAAAATGGTTCACTGATAGCATCATATACAAGTGGCGCAAACCTCCAGTCCTGGTGGCTGAGGTATACTGCTAAAATTGTAGCTTCCTTCTCCTTTGTGTGCATGTGAGTGGCAAAGTGGTTCCCCCAGAACTCTCCTCCAGGCTCTTCCTGTGTGGGCTGCCCAATCTCCCAACCTAGGTGTGAAACGGTACCTGTCTCTGAGGCCTGTTGAGACCAAGTCTAGCCTCAGCCTCACACCTCACCACAGGAAAAGCAGCTTGCATTTCTGTAGCTTCCACTCTGCTGCTTGGCTTTTCCTGCAGTGAACTTGAGAGTTGCACTTTTCACTGACACAGCAACAGTGCTGGACTCCAAACTGCACTGCACCTTACTTCATAGGACCTGTCCCTGCTCTGGCAGCAGGGACCCACCCCTTTTTCTGTGGCTGTCTATGTGGGCCAGCCCTCTCAACTTTTTGGTTTTTCAAGGTAGGGTCTCGCTGGAGCCCAGGCTGACCTGGAATTCACTATGGAGTCTCAGGGTGGCCTTGAACTCACAGCAATCCTCCTGAGTGGAATGCTATGACTTTAATCGTGCCATCACGCTGGCCCAACTTTTTTACACAGCCATATGTATGTTATCTATGACTTTTGATTTTGGACCTGAATTTCCAAGGTGCACCCACGCCCATAATCAGTTCATCTCAGAGCTGAGTAATGAGATGCAGCCTGTGCAGGACCTGAGGACCTGTTCTTGGCTACATCTCTCCTTGTCCTTACTCAAGTGCCACAGCCTATCCCCACCCCCACCCCAGGCACATGGCAGCCTCACCCTGTGCTGTTTTGTCCCCTGTACTTTTCATGCTCTTGGGGGTGAATGCGTTTGCTTGTTGGGACAGGCCATCCCAGAAGTACTGTGTGCCCTTCCTGTCTCTTTGGACAAGCACAGAATAAGTCATGCTGGCTTTTCAGGCAGCTCATTGGCTAGGACCCAGTAGGCTGGTATCAGGTGGCCTGCACCCTGGAGGGCGGAGCGAGAGGAACATGACTGTTAGCACTGAGAACAGCTTTGCAGACTTGGGACATGTGTTCTACCAGAGGGCTGAGGGGCCTGTAGGAGGCAACTGCAGTTTTAGGCTGGACAATTGGAGAAAAGGGACAATCTAAGAGGAGGGCTCCGGGACTTGAAAAGAACCTTCCGGGCAGAGCTATGTCAAGAGACCAACTATAAGTACCAGAAGAACAGGGCTGCACCATCTTGAGAAATGGGAGAGGACATCACCACTGGCAGCTGCATCTAGCAGTGGGGCCCCGTGGTCCCCTGGTGCCATTCACCTTGGTGCCTGTGCGTGCGTGCGTGCGTGTATGTGTGTTTTCTGGTCCTCATCGTGGAGTGTTTCTCCAAGAAGAAAGAAAGAGTCAGAACGGGCTGGAGAGATGGCTTAACCTTTAAGGTTCTTGCCTGCAAAGCTAAAAGATCCTGCTTTGACTCCCCAGGACCCACATAAGCCAGATGTACAAGGGGGCACATGCATCTGGAGTTCCTTTGCAGTGTCTGGAGGCCCTGGTGCACCCACACTCTCTTTCTCTTAAATAAACAAATAAAAATAAAATATTTAAAAAGAAGAGTCAGAAGAAGGAAAGTAGGAATTTCATGGAAAATAGTATCACAGTTGTCATAATTTACTACATTAATAAAGTCATTTCTGCATGGATGTAAGCACTAGTGCAAGGTCAGTCCTTGGATCAGTGTCACTGTGGGGGACCATCTGGGAAGGCCAAAGTAGCCTTGGTGATGAGAGAGAGGAGGGGGAGGAAAGGAGAGAGATGAACCGGGGCTATGGCTCCTGCAGCTGCAACCCTGTCTGACAGTTCAGAGTTGTAGCTACCCTTCTCTTGGCTTTTCTATCTAGTGTTGTTTCTGTGCTGTTCAGTGACTCTTACTGCTTTGCACACTGGTTTTAGGGGTCCCAGGCCAAATCTCATGGATTCTGGGGCCTTATGTATGCTTGGCTCTTCATATTCAATGTTTCCAAGGACTGGGTCAGCCTGACCAGCCACTAAACACAACTCTACCTAAGATAGCCATCCTGACACTTGGGGAGGGTCCCCTTCCAAAACCCTTGTCAGTGCTGTTTGGGAGAAGGGGACCACCAGATGCTTGGCATCCAGCACATAGCCGGTGCTTGCTGCTGCCAAGTGCCACTGAAGACCAGCACCAGGCCAGGGAGGGTGCTGTATCCACTGCTCTGTGCCTGCCTCTCCTCTGCCCTTTGGCTTCTGACCCCTTGCTGAGTTCATGCTTTCATGGATCTTTGGAGGGACCAGGATCTAAACTACTGGATCCAAAAGTCCTTACATACTGGAATTGGAAGACCCAAGGGAGGACTCTCGATATTAGGGCACTCCAGAGTGCAAAGGATAGAGATGAAAGACTTTGGCAACAAGGGGCTGGTATTACCTGGAAACTCAAAGCCACAGCTGGGAGAGTTCCAGGATTAGGCTGTTGGGATGAGAATTTCACCAAGACTCTCTTCATTTCTTCTTCCTGCTCTACTCTGCTCAGCCTCTGGGTTGGCCTGGGTCAGCTTCCCTCGGGATTATTGCTGCTCTTCTGTCATCACAGGTGCATACATTACCTGTCCAGTGAAAATGAAGAAGAGAAACATTAACCTTCAGGTGTTTTTAAGTAACTGTTTCAGAAACCCCCCAAGACTCCTTCTTACATGACATTGGCCTGAATTGCCTCACATGTCCAGACTATACCCATGATCAGTGAAAGAAAGACTGCTTGGGCTGCTATAAACCAGCTAGGATATGCCTAAGAGAAAGATGAGAATCCTGTGCTAACCACACGGTTGTGTCTGTGGAGGCTGCTGCTTACTGGGTTGATGGATGAGAGCAGGGGTGCTGAGTCCATAACCACACCCTGCCTGATGATTGCACAGCAGCCCCTCCTCAGCTCCCACATGTGCTGGGATGTTAGCAAGGTGTTATTGGGGGGCTCAGGAGTCTTCCTGTGTCCCACCCAGGGAGGCACCTGTTTTTTTTTGTTGTTGTTTGGTTTTTTTGTATTTTGGCAGCTTTGTGTGTATCCACTGAGCCCAGGGAGTGGCTTAATTACCTACATAATAGCAGGTCACTGGTGGCTTCAAGTTTCACAGGGGAGAAATATCCATGCAAAGGCTTTTGATGTGGTTTCTGAAGCCTGGAGACCTGGGAGACCTCAGATGATAAGTAATGGAATGCACCAGGAAAAAAGCTCCCATCATGCTTTGTGGAGTCATTTAGAACTAGCCGTTACATTGGGCAGGCTGTGGGTAACTGCTCTGGCCTCTTGTTTCTGAAGGAGCAGGTAGGTCTACACCATCCTACTGGCAGAGCTCCTACAGCACCAGCATGCTGTTCCTGGAAAAGATCCACCTCCGAGTGACAAAGGTATGCCTTCTTCAGAGTTCTCTCTGAGGTCCCTACTGCTGTGCACTGAGTACACCCCTCCTCACCTGCTTCAGAGCCACACACCCCAATTCAGAGTTTGAAACCAGAATCTCCAGAGCCCACTGTGAACCAAGCGTTTATTTAACCTGTCTGATCAGTATTGTTGTTTACAGCAAAATAGCAATAGTCATTGCAGCAACTTCACAAGGTTGTGATGATTTGGTGAATAATGACATGTAGAATGATAATATTCTGGAGCCTTTTAAAAGTTATTTACTTGCACAAGAGAGTGAAAGAGGCTTTGGATGCATCAAGATCTTTTACCACTTCAAGTGATAAGACACGTGTCATGTTGTATATCTGGTTTTATGTGGGAACTGAGGATTTGAACCCTGGCTGGCAGGCTTTCCAAGTAAGTGCTTTTAGTTGTTAGAATTTTGTGTCACAGCCAAGGTAACAACTCCATAGGCACTGCAGGTCTTCAAATAGTGCTTGAAAGGTGCAGAGCAGGGTCTGGACTAGACCACTGTATGGAACATGGGTAGTATACAGGCAGAGATGATCTGCCTTGCTGTGGCGGGGGCAGTGGGGGAGTTGAGAAGCGGTACCTGGGAAGGGTTCCCAAGACAGACAGGATTCAAACAGAGCCTTGGGAAAGCAGCTAGAACCCTTCCAATGGAGAAGGACACACATACATTTGGAGCCTCCTGGTCTCTAGCAAAGCGTTCCAGGGCCTACAGTATCAGCACAGAGCTATAGGGGTGCTGTTTATGGGATGCTGAGATAACACATGGGAGTCCAAGAACTGATTCTAGCAGTCACAAGAGGGAAAGACCTGAGGGTGGAGAGCCTGAGGAACAGCCAGTTCAGGGTCCTCCAAAATAGGTCAAAAGTGGGAAGGCCATGACAATCACCATGTAGCAGACAGATTCAAGTTCGCTGAGATGAACTTCTAGACCAGGCACAGTTATAGAGGAATGTATATTTACTGAAGCTTACAGATCCAGTGGAAGTTCCATAATGGCAGAAGAAGCTGGCCTGCCTTCACAGGCCCAAACAGAGAGAGAGCCTTAAATCCAAAAAAGCCACACAGCACAGCACACTTCAGGAACTCCAGCTAGGCACACTTTGCATATCATTAGATTGTAATCTGAAACCGACCACCACACCTTAAGATCCAACCAGTGATATGCCTCCAGCCAGGTGTCTGCAGATACAAACTATAAACAACTGAATATACTGGGGGCCATCTCTTCAAATCACCACTCACCATAAAGAGAAACCAGGATGAGGAAGAAGTAAGGGAGCATTCCAGGAAGGTTTGGGTGGTCTTCCAGCTGTCAGGGGGACATGGATGGCAAGTGCAAGTTTGGGCCTGAATACTGGGTCCCATGGGGCCTGAAATGTTCTGGCTGGGGCCAAAGAGCAGAGCTGGAAACAAGACCAGAGTGAATGGAGTGATGCCCAGCGCAGATTACCCAAGGGCAGCTATTTAACTGTCTGCACTGATTCTGTGTTGAAATGATAGGGTTTTGAAGTATTGGGTTATATAAAGTAGGTTACCAATACTATTTTATTTATGTTTCTCTTTACCTTTTAAAATATAGCTACTAGAAAACCAGACATGGTAGAGCACACATGCAATCTCAGCACTTGGGAGGCACATATAGGAGAATCAAAAGTTCAAGATCATCCTTGTCCACCTAGCCTAGCCAGTCTAGGCTGATTGGGTGTCTGCATCAAAATAAATAAGTAAATACATATATAGAACATAGCTGGGCATAGTGGAACACACCTTGAACCCCAGCAGATGTAGGAGGATTGCCATAAATTCGAGGCCACCCTGAGACTACATGGTGAATTCCAGGTTAGCCTGGGCTAGAATGAGATCCTACTTCAAAAATAAAAATAAAAAAGTAAATACATAAAATGACAACAGAAATCACATAAAAATTTCCCCTCCAAAGTAGCCATTAGAGTCCCTGAAGCTGTGCCTGTTACCTCACCTGTCACGACCCACAGTCCCTATGTGTTTCCTAAGGGCCTAGTCCACTCCACAGTCTTCTTTGTTCCATGATTCACATGAAAACCAGAGTTTTCAGCTCCCCCCTCAAACTCTCAAGTCTGGCCACAGGTCTGGGAAAGGCCATGGAACCCCCTAGAGAGGGTTGTGCCCATGTCTTGTTGCTGCCTGACTTGTCCCTTTTGATGCCCGATGGGCCTCTGCAGATAGCAGGTGACATCCAGTCTAGTTCCTAGGGACAGAGAAACTTCTCAGGTCAGCTGTGGTGAGACAGTGGAACAAGGTCACTGGGTCTGTGACCCACTTACGACACAGAAGGCACAGGTTTCTGCCTCCATTTCCCTGCGTGGGAAGCAGTGTAATTATATGTACACAGCAGAATTGGGAAGCCTAATTACCGCGTGGGAAACCCAGCAATGACTGGAGCAGATCATGGAAGGTTTCTCCTCCCAGCTAGGCAAAGATGGTGGTCTCCCTGACACCTTAGCTTATGGGAAACCTGGCTTGCCTAAGTGCCAAGGGAATAATGAGCGTACTATGACCATGGTGCTGTGCTGAGCCTGGAGACACAGCCTACTGTGGCCTCCCTCACCCGCCCAAATTTCCACCCTGGGACTCTCATACTGGCTAGACCACTGGCACTGGAATAATTAATATTCCTCACTTCCATGTCATCTCCTCTGAGTCCCCAATATCTGTATTCTCCCAGGAGATGGGGAGGAGACCCTTTAAAGTCCTGGGTTGCCCAGGTGGACAGCAATCTTCCTACATTGTGCCTTCTGAAGGACAACAACGCAGAAGTCTCCTTACCTCTGCACTGGGCACTGCCTGGAGGAGTCTCGGCTCTGGGTTTCAGCATACTCAGTGTGCTGGCAGGAGATATTGCCTTGTAGGGCTCTCAGTGGCTGAAGATGAATCAGATCTTGGTTGCTTGAAGCCTGCTGGGGAAACAGGTGCCTGTGAGCCACTTGGGAGAACACAGGGAAGGGTCTTGTCCCAGTTTCCCCCTCTGTTGGATCCTCAAGCCAAGATTAAATCTGAAATAAGAGGCAAGTAACAAGGACTCCACCCCACGACCACCACCATGCCTGTGGCTCACCTAGGTCAGCCTTTCCATTTACTCTGCCCAGGTCCTTGTGGTGATACCTAAGATGGAAGGGTACTGGGAGCCAGAGTGGGGTGCTTTCTCTCAGTGCCCCACCTCAGAACCACCTGCTCTACTGACCCCCATAAGCTAGCCTTAGCACTTTCCCTCTCCAGTTTCCCCTGAGTTTTTGTTCTGGCCCTCATGGCCATACTGTTGAAGGGAGCCTAGTTTTCAAAGACAAGAAGTATGCCCTCTTTTCTTATTTTTTCATAGGGGGTGGGCACTTCTGGAACCCAGGCCAAGTCTAGGAGGTATAGAATGTAAGGACGGATGGAGGGACACAGTGTGCAGGCCACTGACCATGTCTTTTTGCACAGTCTGAGGTCCTAAGGAATCCAATGCTGACCCAGCATCACCAGAACTCTGCATCCTCTCATCCCACTAGGATCACTGTCCCATTTTCCAGCTATAAGACTCAGGACAGGCTTGGCAGCTTGCTCTTAGGTGTAGGAAATAGAGCCACGTGCAACTTTGCCCCTACCTTTAGAGCCTGTTCTGGGTAGGACATTTAGCCCTGGGGTGAAGAGCCTGGCAGAGACCGAGAGTAATTTTCTCTGAATAGCCACATTAAAGAACAGGACAGCAGGGTGTGGTACCACATGCTTCAGCTCTTGGGAGGCAGAGATAGGAGGATCGCTGTGAGTTCGAGGCTACCCTGAGACTACATACATAGTGAATTCCAGTTCAGTCTGGACTAGAATGAGACACTACCTCAAAAAACCAAAACAAAAGAAGAACACACCAGTTTGTAGCCAGTGGCCATGGCAATCAAGACCTCACTGAGCTCAGAATTGGACAATAGAGGATCCCTGCAGGGACACCCTGGGCAGAAAGTCTGACACCTGCTAAAGGCCCCACAGTACAGAGCCACAGGGTGAACTGGGGCTTCCATGTTGCCAGTAAGAGCCTGAGCAAAGGTGATGTGTGCCAGGCTTCTGAGAGATTGTCGACCCTGTTACAGGTCTGTCACCAAACTGGCTTCAACCACAGCAGGGTTTGTTCTGAGACCTTGGCTGGGCTCAGCCCTTCACAGTGACTACTATCCTTGCTCAGATTCCCACTGTCTCTCCCTTGGTCAACAGCAGAGACAACACAAACACACTGATAAGAGTCCATGAGTGGCTCTCACTTGAAACCTGTGTATGATGGTTACTCTTCATTGTCATCTTGACAACCTTTAGAATCGCTATGCAAACACACCTTTACCTGAGTCTGGGAGGGTGTTTCCAGAGGGGTTTGGTGGAGAAGGGAAGACCCTCCCTGAATGAGGGTGGCTCCATGCCCACCTGGACTGGTCCTGGACTGAATCAAAAGGAGAAGACATCTGAGCAGTAGCATGCATGTCTCTGCTTCCTGACTGCAGCTGTGACATGACCACTGCCTCAGGCCCGTGCTCCTGCTGCTGCACCTGCCCTGCCATGATGGACCATGTCCCCTCAAACCGAGAACTAAATAAACTCCTTATTTTTTTTTTTTTTTTTTTTTTTTTTTGGTTTTTCGAGGTAGGGTCTCACTCTGGTCCAGGCTGACCTGGAGTTAACTCTGTCATCTCAGGGTGGCCTTGAACTCATGGCAATCCTCCTACCTCTGCCTCCCAAGTGCTGGGATTAAAGGTGTGTGCCACCACGCCCGGAAAACTCCTTATTCTTGAAGTTGTTCTTGTTGGGTATTTTTTCACAGCAACAAGAAAAATAATAACACATTGTGAAGCATGAACCATATCAGAGAAAGAAGTGACAGTCATGGGAGACCCCTTCTTCTAGTGCATCTCCTGATCACCTTTGGTTCTAGAAGGCCAAGTTCCATATTATGGCATAATTACTCACAACACATAGGCAGAATTCATTGTCCGCACCTTGGTGAAACCTAGCATGTTTCTACTTTAGCTATCATGAAACCTCCCTGTCCTGCAACCTCCCTCACAAATCTCATTCTGGTAGTTCCTCAGCTCCCTGCATCACAGTTTTCCTGATTTTACTGGGCCTTTACATTATTTACACTTACTTCCCTCATCTTTCTTCTCATTACCACTTTCTGTTTTCCATATCCTGTAACATTGTGGAAACTCAGTCTCACTTTGGTTTTAATCTCCAAAAGTGCTCAGCCATCATTAAGGTCCTGGGCCATAGAACACGAGACCATCTTTTGGCTTTTGATTTGTTGCTTTCACAAAACAAATTCAGTCTGGCTACAGCATGCAAGGTGTATTTACTACTCAGCTTTTGGGTTGGGCTCAGAATGCAGGAGCCAGTGGACCCCAAGCCACCATAGTACCCTTTCTGGATGGGCAAGTTTCTAGAGATTGAGTGAATGGAACAGAGAAGTGGAGATGCTCACTCAAGGGCATGTAGAAAGCAACCAGAACTCTACACCCTTCTTTGTCAAGATTTTGGCTTTAATACACGTTTCCTGGTTGCTCTTAAAGTCCTCAATCCAGTGTGTGCCTGTCCACATCTAGCTCCCTGGATACTGGGAGCCATTTCTGTGGTCCACACGCTCACCCAGGAAGTCTTCTGAGCTGCACACAGTTTGCTTAGCTTCTCTCTTCTATGTTTGACTTTTCATCTTTTGTGAGGTGGAAAAGGTTCTGCCAACTCTGTTTTTTATTGACAGCCACCTCTGGAGCTTAACATAAGCAAGTCCCCAAAGACAGGCACTTTATGCCCCCAGGTTACTGTGAACAACTGGAACAACACAAGGCAGTGAGGACTCAGCAGGAGACCTGGAAAGCCCAGGGACCAGTGCCTTTCACATGGTGCTGACTGAGAACATGGCTCTGTCTGCCCCTCTCTGGCTTCTTATGGGGCTCCTTCCAAGACTGGCAGGGCTGTTTGACTGGAAGTTTCTCTTCCAGCAGATTCCCATTAGTGGAAGGTGGCCCAAGAATTATACATAAGAGTGGGGCTGGAGGGTTGTACTGGGTTGTCTGGAAGCTCACATAGGGCTGGAGACCTGTGAGGTGCCAGACATCATTTGTGGACATTTTGTAGAGAGAAGACACAGGTAAGCTATTGGTAGTGGTCACCATGGGTGGGACTCCGTCTCCCTGAGTTACACTTGGGATTGGGCTTTGTACTTGTAGCCACTCTGCTGAATTACAAGTCAAGAAGCACCGAGAAGTTTGACTGCCCTCCTAAGCCCACTGCTGAGGGTGGTGGGACTCTGAGCATACAGCTTCCAGCTCCTCATCCAGGAAGGCCAGAATATGCCAGCCAAGGACTGCCAAAGGCTGAGGCCCAGCTTTCCTCTCCAGCTGCTAGGAAGGTGGGTTACAGGTGTGGCTGGCATCTGCTATCAGTACAGATTGCCCCATAGATGTGAATGGATTGTACCTATGTCATGGAAGGTCTGAATGGGAAAGCAAGGACCCCTGAGGAAGGAGAGATGCTGCCTCTGAGAAGCAGTGTAGCTGCAAATGACAGAGTTACTGCAGCCTATGGTTGATGAGCCAGCTCCGGAAGCAAAGAAGACCATGTCTCTCTGTCACCTAGCTGTCTGTCCGCCTATCATCTATCTATCTAGCTTTCATGTATATCTATTACCTATTTGTTATCTGTCCTTCTATCTTCCGTCATTATCATCTATCTACTTATCATTATCTATCATCACCATCTATCCCACATCTACCTCCATTGACCAGTTCTCTAACAGCAGGTGGGTATCACTAACTGCTCTCAGCATGTCTTCCTAGGGCTTGATTTTTTGCTAGCAGACTCAAGCCTAGTTACTGGTTGTCACTGAGTCTGTATATGCAAGGAAAGTCAGAGGCTGGCTGTGCTTGCCCAAAGCATTCTTCATGTTTAGATAGTAGTGTGATTCTCTAGAAGCTGATGTAACAACCCACTCCATTGTCCCCTCTGCTGGGACCACACCACAGTTCTGCCCTGGGCCTGTCTGTATGCCCGTTGAGATCCATTACAGCCTGCTGAGCCTGCTCAGTGAACTCTGTACTGGGGAACTCCTACATTCCTGGAGAGAGACAGAGTCACTGGTGATAGATAAATGGGAAATTCTTGATACACGTCAGACAAAATCCATCTGGGAGCACATGGCTATGAGAACCCAGAGGAGTGTGGAGCTAAGAATCCCATCTGAGTCCTCATTAGTCAGCTTGGGGAGAACCATGCTTGATCACACCCAGCTGAAACAGAGCTCATTGTTATTTTTCTTTTTGCTCCTTTAATAGAATCATTGCATTCTGAAGCTGAGACTAGGGCAAGATGGTGTGAGGAGACCCTCATCCTGTCCACATGGCAAGGTATATTTGCTGTCATGAGAGGCTGTCATCTCAGGAATACCAGCTGTCTCAGTCCCTTTCCTACCTTCTGCTTTCATTCTTTCCTTCCCACCAATTTACTCCTTGAGGAATTCTAAGCAGACCTCAATCTGGTCCTCTTCTTAACACTCTCTGCAGATACCTCCTGTCTCAAGCATCATCCTGCACCCCAGCCAAGCACCCTGCCTGTCCCTGTCTTCCACACATATGTCCATGCGCCTTCCAGCCCCAGTCTGCACACCCACCTGCTTATTTCTATTCCACGAGTTATGGAAGAAGTCCCAGAGCATCTGAGTCACCATCCACAGAAAACACCCAGCTGAGCTCTTCAAACACCTCAGGCTGACCCAGCCTAGCAGGCTGCCTTCTGTGAGGGCAGGGCGAGCCCATCAGCTGGCAGATATGGCTCACTGACACCCTGGAAGGCCAGGCAAACCCATCAAGCAGTGTTTCTCTTAAGCTTAAATACACATTTCGAAACAGAGGGAGGCCAAGCTCCATTTAATTAGTATTACTCAGCTGTTTGACCTACTGGGAGGGCAGAGAGGTTTAGTTCACCTTACCTAGGAGTGAGGCAGTCTCCCAGTAGGTGATCCTCCTCTCTCTGTTTACCTGGGCTAGAGACACACAGAAACTAGGCACCTCAGGGCCCAGCTCAGGGCATTGTGTTGCAGGCTGACTGCTTGGAGTAGCTTGCAGTTGCTGTGTGTGTGTGTGTATATATATATATATGATATATTTTGATCATATTCACTCCCATTATTCCCCTTTCCTGCTTCCTCTCCCACTGAATCCCTTCTTCTTAACTAGTCCTCTTTCTATTTCCATGTCCTTTTTAAAATATATCAATAATTGTGACAATTTTATACCTGTATATAATGCATAAAATTTTGATCATCTTCACCTCCCATTGCTTTTCTCTTGTCCCCCTTCTCTCCCACTGAACCTATTCTTCCCAACTAGTCCCTCTCTTGTTGCATGTTGTGTGTGCTTGTGTATGTCTCCCTGAGTTTAACTAGGGCTGCTTACATGAGCATAGGTTGGGGGTTATTTTCAGGAGCATGGGAAACTTACCAGTGGCTACACCACTAAGAAAATGTCTTCTGCTGCTGGCAGTTAAGGGATTGTAGCTTTCTGCCAGCAGGAAATATACTGCCTCTGACTGCTGGGAATGCTACAAGCACTTTACTGAAATAAAAGAAGACTGGGGGGTGGGTGGAGAGATGGCTTAGTAGTTAAGCTCTTGCCTAAAGACCCCAGTTCAAGGCTCCATTCCTCAGCACCCATGTTAGCCAGATGTGCAGGGGGCGCATGTGTCTGGAGGTTATTTCCAGTGGCGGGAAATTCTCCCTCTCCCTCTCTCTCAAATAAAATAAATAAATAAAAATTAAAAAAAAAAAGAAGACTGGGCCCTGTGTTCTGGAGTTCTCCCTTAATGTGTCTGCTATATCTTTTCAGGACTAAAGATCCTTTCCCCGCAAAAGTACACTTTCCCTGGAGTTATTTAGCAAGGCTGTTAGGACCTTAAGGTTGCGGAAACAAAGAAGCACACACCAGAGAACAAAATCTGACTTCCAGGGTGGGTTGGGCCAAGGTCCCCCTGGAGGTTCCCTCCGTTTATTGGTTTTGGTGTCCTGGCTTGTGGTTCTCCAAGCTCCTCTGTTTCATCTTCACTAGCTCTCTTCCTCCAGGTGTCTGTGTTGATTCTCAGGATCATTGTAAGCTCATCCTAACCACCCAGTTCTAGAATAACCTTCTATCCTAAGTCACATCCTGGGGTCTGAGTCCAGGACTTGAACATATCCTTCTGGGGGGCACTAACTATCTTGAAGTACTTAGCCTTGTATCCACCCATGGGTGATAAAATTAAGCTCCTTAATGAGCTGTGAACTGGACAAAGACCACAGGAGCAGATGGTAGGAGAGACGAACCCTGAGAATAGGATCTGGGCCCCCCAAGTCCAGTCCACAGGAAGTATAAGTAGAACTAGGTGTAAGATAGCCTCCTACTTTCTGCTCAATGAGGAAGGCACAGGCAGACACCTTGAAACAAGGTGATAGGGGTTCAGGAAAGTCTTTAAACCCCCAACCTTAGGTTTATGTCTAATTTTAACCAAAAACTTGAATAAGATAAGACTAAGAAGGTTAATTATTAAATTATTATGTTTATTGAGGGAAGTACAGAGCCAAGGAAAGAAGAAGGAATACACTGACATGGCTTGAGAGCCCATGTGATGAACCTGAAAAACCATAGGGAGGGCAGAAAAGAAAGTACAAAGAGCCCCTGCCATGCAGAGAAAGAGCCCATGTGGAAAGTAAGCCTGGCCAAGCCGAGGGGAACTCACCAGAAGCAGGATATTCAGGAGAGATTGGGCAGGACAGAGACCTTGTTCTCCCCACATAAACATATTTATAATGTTATGGTGGTGGGCTCTACCTTCCAGCTCAGGTGAGCTGAGGGACAGCTGATTTGTCTGGGCTAGGGGCTGTCTCAGGAAGGGGCCAGCCACGATGCCAAGTTCTGAGGGCTGAACTTGACCAACCACAATGTTCGGGCTAGACATAAATCCTAGGAAAGACCTCCCTTCCAGGAAGGGCGCAGGTTATTTGGGGAAAGACAGATCTCCTTTAGGCAAGAGATAAGAATCCAGATCATCCTTTGATCTCTAGCAAGTACAGATGCAAGGATAGGCCCAAAGACACTCCTGTTTTACTTTCAGGTGAGCAGTCACCCTCACTGCTTTACTAAAAGAGCTACCTGACCCCCTTCTCAGCCTTCCATACCCATGGCTTCAACATGAGAAGACATTTCAGAAAGATAGATGACAGTTACGTCCCAGTATCAGGAATAGAGGTATGAGATTATCTAGGCCTCCTTCACGGAATGCCTTCTGCACAGACCTCCGAGTCCAGGGCCTCTGGACTGGGCTGGCCATTATCGCCCAGAGCAAATGACAGTCTTATATACCTTAGTCACATGACAGCTTTTAATAATTGTGAGCATACTGGTGAAAACAGGCAGGGTTGATCTTGTGAATGTCATGTTTCTTGTCTCAAAATAAACATGAAATAAGCCAGACCTGATGTTACAGGTTTATAATCCCACCTCCTAGGGAGGCTGAGACAGGAGGAAGGCAAGCTCACAAATAGCCAGACTTACAGAGTGAGTTCAAGGCTATCTTGAGCAACTTAGCAAGACCCTGTCTCAAAATAAAACAATAACAAGGCCTGGGAATGTAGCTCAATGGTAGAATACTTACCTAGTATGTGTGATATTTGAGTCCCCCATGTGGAATAAATTAAGGGGGAAATTGAGGGCAACTTGGTCATGGTTCTAGACATTTCTGTGGTCAGTCTGATAATAGACCTTGGACATGCCCACATCCTGATTCACAGACAAGAGACTAGGGACTCCTCTGTCTTCTTCCTCCCTGCTGGCTGTTCCTCCTGAGGTTGCTGGCCATATCTGCAGCCAGGGATGTTTTCTGGCCATTCTTCCAGGGGATTCCTTGCATAGACAGGCCCAAGACATGAGAGCTTTCCTGGAGAGTCACTGGATGTCTGGCTGCTTGTTCCTCAGATGGGTTTCCTCCTCATTGGTCTGAGTTCAACAGTGAGGCCTGACACACTCGTTCATGCCCTTCTTCAAGAGGCAAGTGAATTTCTCCAGCCACGTGTGGTCTCAGCTGCTTTCCTGAAGTCCTTATGTGCATTATGTGTGTGAATCCCTTTGGCTTATGAAGCCACTCTTTTTTTAATTTATTATTTGCAAGCAGAGAGGTGGGGGAATGGAAACACCAGGGCCTTTTGCCACTGCAAACGAACTCCAGATGCATGCACCACTTTGTGCATCTGGTTTTACATGAGTACTGGGGAATTGAACCTGGGCCATCAGGCGTTGCAAGCAAGTACCTTTAACTATGAGCCATCTTTCCAGCCATAAAGTCACTCTTTTTTTTTTTGTTGTTGTTTGTTTGCTTGTTTGTTTGTTTTGAGGTAGGGTCTCAATTTGGCCTAGGCTGACCTGGAATTCACTTTGTAGTCTCAGGCTAGCCTCAAACTCCTGGTGATCCTCCTTCCTTTGCCTCCTGAGTGCTGGGATTCAAAGGTATGTGCCATCATGCTCAGCATAAAGTAACTCTTACTAGCTTCTTTGATAGGCGGGGAGGGACAGAAATAGAAATTGAGTTGTGAATGTGAATTGCCTAGGTGATTGGGACAGAAGAGATCTGAACCCCCTGCAGCCAGGGATCACATTTTTTTTAGTGTGTGTGTGTGTGTGTGTGTGTGTGTGTGTGTGTACATCTCGGGGCTTTCGTGTGCATGTAAATGCAAAGGTCCCAGGACAACGTAAGGAGTCATCTTCAGGAATTCTGCCACCATGCCAGCACTTCTGGGGATAAACATGCAGGTAGTCACTATTACAAGGCAAACACCTGACCAACTAAGATATCTCCCTAGACCTTCTAGACTTTCACTTTTTTTTTTAAAATTTATTTATTTATTTATTTATTTGAGAGCGACAGATACAGAGAGAAAGACAGATAGAGGGAGAGAGAGAGAATGGGCGCGCCAGGGCTTCCAGCCTCTGCAAACGAACTCCAGACGCGTGCGCCCCCCCTTGTGCATCTGGCTAACGTGGGACCTGGGGAACCGAGCCTCGAACCGGGGTCCTTAGGCTTCACAAGCAAGCGCTTAACCGCTAAGCCATCTCTCCAGCCCGCAGACTTTCACATTTTTAATTGCTTTTATTTATTTATTTATTTTTGTAATACTGGGGATTGAGTCCAGGGCCTTGTGCATGTCAGGT
The DNA here is from genome assembly GCF_020740685.1 of Jaculus jaculus. Classification (NCBI taxonomy): domain Eukaryota; kingdom Metazoa; phylum Chordata; class Mammalia; order Rodentia; family Dipodidae; genus Jaculus; species Jaculus jaculus. The sequence continues at coordinate 76,226,918 of NC_059109.1, forward strand.
AAATGCTCTACCACTGAGCCACATCTGCACCCCTTAATTTCAATTTTTAGAGATGATCACAGAGTTCAGGAAAATGACATGGAGATTCCATGGACCCTTAATGCACTTTCCCTCCATGAAAGCTGTATCCCAGTGTCATGATCAGATGCTGCACAGATCTGACTTCAATTTTCACTATGACATTGTTGTGCCATGTAAGCTGATATGTTCCCTCAGTTTGGAATCTAAGGTCAGTCCATCCATAAAGGGTGCCCAGTTTTCCATGAGCAGAGTCAGTCAGTAAACAGAAAGATGCTTCAGTTTACTATCCTGCCTGGTTCTCCTTTACTCCTCATCTGAGGAAACTCACACATCTACAACAGCGCCATCCACCTCACACTGTCCTCTGACAGTGTGACACTGACAGCAACTGCCATCGAAAGGAGGGACCTCTGTGAAGCTAGCTCAGTGGGTAAAGTTCTTGCTGGGCAAGTGTGACACCTGAGTTTAGATTCTGAGCACATGCATGCTGGGTGGTCTTGGTGAGCAGCCTGTAATTTCAGTGCTTAGTAGTGGGGAGACGGGTCAATCCTAGAGCAAGCTGGCTGGCTCAACTAGCCTAATTGGTGAGCGCTGAGTTCAAGTGAGAGAGCCTGTCTCAATAAGTAAGGTAGAGAGTGGTTGAGGAACACACCCAACCTCAGCCTCTGACTTCCACATGCTCACATGTGCATGCCTACCTGTACATGCATGCCCACACATGTACGTATGTGTGTGTATATGCCCTTCCTCCCACATACACATGCATAAAAGAAGAAAAGAGAAGAAGGAAGGCCTGGCATTTGTATGGGCTTGTGGTGATGGAGGAAGCAGTGTGTGACATCTGAGACTAAGACAGGTGATGGAGCTCCCCTACTTCCTTCGATAATGCCTGTCTTGTGGTCCTGCTACCATGGTGAGGAAACCTCAACTGCCCCTTTGGAGAAACTTTAGGAAGCTAAAGCCCCAGACCACAGAAATGCCACATTCGTCACCAGTCATGAGGGTGCATCCAGCTTCCAGCCACCAGTCACCTCAGTCTTGGTGAAAAATAGAGTCAGCCTACCCTGTCTATATCCTTGTCCCCATGAATGTGACATTTATGCTTTGAACTAATTTTCTTATCTAGCAAAGGGAACAGTGACCTAGTCCAGCAAGTATTTCCTGGGCATCCACAGTGTGCAAGGCTCTCTGTGGTGGGCTGGGTACAGGGGACAGAGGGAATGGCAGAGCCTCCCTTCCAGTGAGCATGAAGGAGAAAGTCCAGTGCTGTTTCCCATCGGGTTATGTTGTTTCTGCTTTGTTTTATTTATTTTTTTAAAAGATATTTGTATTTATTTATTTGAGAGAGAGAGAGAATGGGCACACCAGAGCCTCTAGTCACTGCAAATGAACTCCAGATGGATGTGCCACATTGTGCATCTGGCTTACATGGGGCCTGAGGAATCGAACTTAGGGCCTTTGGCTTTGCAGGCAAGTGCCTTAACCACTAAGCCACCCCAGTGCAGGTAGCACAGAACTACCTGTGAGTACCTTTCTGTGGTTTCCCTGAGGATTGCCTCCTCCAGGTGGGGGCTGCCGCCTCCTAAGTGGGTGCTTGTGTTTGGCTCAGTCCCACAGAATCTGACTTGGGGACTGGGTGGTGTCAGAGCTGCATGAGAAAGGGAGAGAGGCCTGGCCCTGGCTCTGAGCTCCACTAAGGTGGGTAACTACTTTGGCAGCTGGCTGACGTTGTTCCCAGAGCAGCCATCCTAGAGTCCTTGGAGGTTCCCCAAATGGTTTTCTTATGAAGCCCCAGAGGTTGATGGAGGTGGCAGTGGCAACTGGAAAAAGCCAACTGCTATCCTGGGGTAAGGCTAAGACTCAAGTTTGTGAAGCTTATGAAAACAAATCCAAGAGGAAATGTTCGCAATCCAGCAGGCAGGAGGGACATGCAAAGTGGATGGCCTATAGAGAAACCTGGTCTGAGAGCAACCTGCTCTTGGTAGACTCTCTCATGGGAATCTGGAGCTGATGTGGGTGGTCACAGCTTAAACTGATGTGGTAGCAAAAACACACCACAGAAATATCCTTTCTACAGTGTCCCCACATTCCCACAGACTCTGCTTCCTCCCGGGTGCACAGCTGCAATCAGGTGACCTTCAACATGGGACCACTACCTGGGAACACAGTGGGAACATGGTGGACACACTGTGCTCTTCAGAGTGAGGACACATAGGGGGAGAGGCCAGAGAGAAGAACCAGTGTTTCCCGTTGTCCAGACCCTCACTTAAGAAAGACCCTCATTTAAGAAAGTGAGTATCAGTTACTTTTCTAGTTGCTGTGACAGAAGCAACTTAAGCAGGAAAGGTTTGTTTTGGTTCATGGTTTCAGTCCATCATAGAGGAGAAAGTGTGATAGAGTTTGTAGTAGTAAAACGTGGTGGTTCCTTGTAGCTTGGCTCATCAGAGCTGTGTGAGAAGCCCAGAAGCAGAGTCAAGCTGTCACTCTCAAAGACCCACTCTCAGTGAGCCACTTCTGCTAACTCTGCTTTCCACCACGAATGTTCCACAACCTTCTTAAAAAGTGCCACCACTGTGTGAACACCAAGTGTTCAAACCTGTGAGGATGTTCACATTTGAACCATAAAAGCAAGTCAATAGTTCATTTTTTTTTTTTATTGTGCTTTATGATCTCTGAGTTGAGTACTAGGGACTGAAGCCTGAAGAGCCCTAGCTCAAATCCGTTCTTGTCTCAGAGTGATCGTCCATGTGTCCCTCAACAGTGTAGAAAGCAGAGGTCAAAATCAAGGGAGAACATTGGATAGATGCAACAAGCCACCAAAAGCTCAAGGCTCAGATGTCACATGTTTGTGTTCTGATAGCTATGAAAGCCAGGAGACTTTTAGCAAGGGTCAACAATGTGTCCCCACCCTTCCTGCCCTTCCATGTCTCTGTAGCACCCACTATTCTGGGATCCTAGCCCCTACCTCATCTTCAGAATGGCAAGCTTTCAACTCAGTCATTAGCTCCTTGCACTCATGGCTGGAAGGGGTTTGCCAATTTCAAGTCTTTACCTGGACAGACAGGGCCCACTGGGTTGACTTATGTCACTGTATATTGAGATTGTTCTCAACCTCACTCTGCAAAGCCAATGTGATAGGACATGGTCACAGCCCTCAGAGCTGAATATGTGGACAGAATATTCTGCATGCTGCAGTCACACTCTCAAGCAGGCTCCTATTACGTACTTATTGTGCACTACAGTAGCTGTTGAGGGCAAAAAGAGATTGCAAAATAAACACTTGACCAGAAGGTTTCCCAGCTGAGAATTTGATGCTGGGTTCATGGGAAGGTGTGTGTCTCAATGAGCCAAGAACAGAGGCCCTTGGTCAGAGGACAGGACAAGATGTGAAATTCCTCTCATACTGAGTGAAGGTCTCCCATCCACATGGTAGCCAGAGAAGTGTGAGTCATCACAGCTGGACTGTAGGATATGCATGGATGAGAGAAAGGACCAGCCACTGACTGTAGAGGGTGTCTGAGAATGTGCAGGTCAGATTAGAACATGTGTGAGTGAAGCTTGTTAGTGTGAGTTCACAAGCATGAGAGGTGAGAGCATATTTGAGCAAGAAATGTGTGAATAAATGAGTACCTCTGTGTGTGAATGAATATGTGATTTTGAGTGTGTGGGTCCGAACATGGGGTGACTGTGCATGTGTGATTGTTTGCGTGTGTGTGTGTCCTAGAATCTCACCCTCACAGCCAGCTGGCTGTACACGTTTATCAATGCCCAGCCCCCACTCACATCTGACCCTCAGAGTGATAAGGCTCTTAGGTGCACTGTGTCATTTGGCCCACACGTCACTTTGAGAGGGGCGTTATTGTAACTCTTCGAGGCACAAAGACAGCCACCACAGCCATGCAGATGTAGTGAGGCCATCTGCCTACCCACACACAGCTACCTGAGGAGGAAGGCTACTCTTGTGGTCCCTGGCAGCCTGCATGGGGGTGCTGTTGGGAGGAAGTGACAATAATACAGTGAGCATCTGCAAGCCCATGCCAGCTTCCCTCTCCAGCTGCTTGCTACCTGCAAGGCTCTTGTCATCCTCACTTCACAACAAAGAACTGAGAGGGGCAGCTAGGAACTTGCCAGGCTCACATGGACCTTGGGGTTCATGTTTATGTGAGGTTGCAGGAGGGCTCCTTCATGGGCTGGCCCTAAAGACCTGACAGTGGATTCACTCTATGCTTGGCAGAGACTTGGCAGAGGGGTAATGTTAGCCCAGTCCTGTGAAGCAAGGCTGTACACTGTCATAGCCTCAGGCACCTCAAAGTACCACGAGTCCTGTCTTGTGCCTGTCTGCATGTGAAAGTGATTCCAAAAGCTTCTGGGCAAACTGGAATCAACTTCCCCGCCTTAATTGCACTGGGGGAGCTTACTCATTTGAGCAATTGGGGGGCCACTCTTATTTCCAGCCATTCGAGAAATGAGGTGGCTTTTGCCAAAACTTGTTATGCGAGCTGCAGGGAAAATGCATCCGGAAATCTGTGGTGAAGAAACTTCTGAAGAAAAACAATTTAATAATCAAAGGAAAGTCTGCAGAGACAGAGCCAGGGGACTTTCCTCTGGCTCCTCCCTCTGAACTGCTCACAGACCTGTCATCTAGATTGCTGTGGAGCAGTGTGCCCAGCCAGGAGGATGGAAAGCACACCCATGAACCAGCCCAGCCAGAGGTGTGCAGAGCCAAGGAGCATCAGCATGTGGCCGGCTGCTGTCTCGGTGCAGTGTCCAGTACATTCTGCCCACTTCCCTGATAGATACTCAGCCTCTATGACCAACAGTGACCAGTGCCACAACTGGTGGCAGGAGGGGATTCTGTGGCTGTGGGCAGGGCTGCAGGGCTCAGGCCTTCTGTAGGCTCTCTCTATATTCCTCAGCTGGTGACCCCTTCCCAAGTACACTTATTCATTAAGTCCTCTTCCAAGGACTATTGTAATCCTGGGATATCACCCATCTCTAACCTAGTCACCTCGTCAAGATCCCTCTTGTCATGTAAGGTCACATATTCATGGTCCCCAGGACGAGGATCTTTTTGAGGGGAGTCACAGATTCATAACCATGTGATGCCAGCTGTTGAGACTTTCTGCTACTTCCCTCCAGTGAGAACTGTCTCCTTTGCCCACAGCCAGCAAGAGACCAGAGGAGAAAAACTGACCCAGGGAGCCCAGGGTGAGGCCTCAGCCTGGTGTCAACCAGACTGGTAAGCAGAGAAAACTCCTGCCACTCTGAAGAGAGCCACAGAGAGGGCAGCCAGCCTTGCTGCACTTTTTTGACGCTGTAGCTTCCCAGTCCTTCAGTCCTGCTCCCTCCTCTGCGCTGCTCTGGGGAAGTCCCTGCGGGGCTGGTAAGGGAGGTGCCCCAATGCTCAGCCTGGACTGTGAGCAGGAAACACAGCCATGTGGCCCAGCTGACTCTTGGTAGGAGGCCCCTGTCCAAAGTGCCGTGTGCTGGCTTGGCCTTCAGAAGGAGCAAGTGCCCTGAGGCAGAGGCCACCTGAGGCTACCCTACTCAGACAGGGGCTACCACCCTCAGATAGGGGTGCTCCCATCAGATGGGGGCTATTCCCCTCAGATAGGTTGCTCAACCTCAGACAGGGGCTGCCTAGCAGGTGTCACCCAGCTGCAGTGGGCATGAGTGTCCAGGCCCATTGTGACAGCCAGCTGCCTTCAGGATCCCAGCAAGGTGTTAATCCATTTTACAACCTGACTCATGCCCCAAAGCCTCTAAGAGCTGAGTTCTTAGCTATGAAGATCAAGGTGAAGCCCTGATGGAGGTTGGTGACAACCCCACCCCCCTTTGGGGGCTTCCCCATCAACCATGATTGCCTCCAAGGACATTTACTAGGAGGCTGGACACAGACACTGACTCCTCAGCTCCACTGCTCAGGCCACAGTGCATGAGAAATCCAGGCCCTGTCCCTGGGGACCTTGAGCAAGCTCAATCTTCAATGTCCCCAGTGAGACCAGCAGACTCTGTGTTACTAAGGGTAAAACCTAGAGCCCTCACATGCTTGGTAGTGCCTACCACTGTGCTATGCCTTAGCCCCCTGTAGAACATTCTGAAACCCAAATGAGAATCTAAGGCCATAGTAGCTACCATGTAAGATGAAGGGAGAGTTGAAGAGAAATGCTGGGAAAGGCTGGGCCCTGAAGCATCGAAGTCTACTAGAAAATGACATAGGGGGCAGAAATGAGGGTTTGAACTATCATATTCTCCTGCTCTGAACTCAAAAAGTACCAGGTTTGAGATGATTCTGGTTGACACAAGAAGTTAGGGTTTCTAAAACAGTTACTTTCTTGAGATACTTAGATGTCATTTGGTCTCTCTGCCCAGAAAATTCTGAGTTTTTACAGTGAGGGAAGTCACAGCCACTGCCCAGGACATGAGTACTACTTGAAATGAGAACGCTCTATGTCCAGTGCCTGGGAATAGCAAAAGAAGCCGATGGGGACCGTGTGCTGACTCCTTCAAAGACAGGCCCACCACCAAGAGTCACACTCAACCATGGACATCCGCAGGAGAGAAAAAGGATCCCTCATTGGGTAACTTCTAATGTGCTGCCTGTCCTTCCATTGTCTCAAGATACTGAGGAACAGTTTGACCCATAGTTGGTACTCACTATCCCTTTATGACTGTGACCAATATCCATTACTCTCTGTATTTCTCCCTTCAGCCTTCCTAGAGCCAGGACTGCTGATCTGATCTCCAGGCATTTACAAGTGCTAGGAAAATTAAAGCTTGGGGTTGGGTAAATGGCTCAGTTGGCAAAATGTTTGCTGTATAAGCCTGAGTTTCAGACTTCAGAACTCCAGGTCCCATGTAAAGGCAGGCATGCTGGCATTAGCCTGTAATCCCAGCAGTGTGGATGTGATGACTGGAGGATCTCTGAGACTCACTGGCTAGTCTAGCCAAATTGTGAGCTTTGAGTTCAGTGAGAGACCTTGCCTCCAGAACAAGTTGGAGAGTGATTGAGGAAGACACCTGATGTTGACCTCTGTTTCCACATTCACACACACACACACACACACACACACACACACACACACCACAGCACACACACTTGCACATGTACTTGTACACACACATGCAGTCATTCACATATGAACATGGATACACACACAAGCATACTTTGCTGGGAAGAATACCCAAGCAGACACAGTTTCTCAGGAGAATGTGCTTATCTCGGACTAACAGACCCAGAGGCGGCTGCATCAGCGGGGATGAAGCTGCTCACTCCGTGCACCCAAGCAGAGGCAAGTGCAGGGCCCGCCTGCAAGCAGCCTGAGCTTGAGCTGCTCCCTTCACACCTGTGCGCTGTAATTCCGATTCATTTCCAGTGACATGCACCCTGCTAGGGACTGAAGTTGCAAACTCAATTTTAATAAAACAATTGAGTCTATGAGGTCATACATTTACAGTATCACATTCAAACTACCACACACATATAAATGCATGCAAAAACAAAACAATGAACTTGTAGCACACAAAGCACAAGGCAGAAGAAGCCTGTGCCCAGCCCCCTGCAACTGCCAACATCAGAAGAGGTTCAGAGGAGGGGAAGGTTACAGGGCCATTTTCTCCTTGCTATGTTGTTCCTGTTACACATTTGGTAACTAATAAAAGTGCTTCTTAGAGGCAAAGAGGATGAGCATACAGAAGAGTTGATTGGCAGCCAGTTCCATGTAGGGTTTCCAGAATACAAATTAATGGAAAGATTCAAATAACTGCTTAGGCCCACACATGGAGAAAGCCAGAGCCATATTGTGTCAGGAGTTCAGCTGGGTACTCCTGCTCTGTTGGTTATGATGTCAGTATTTTTTTTTTTTCTGTTCTGGAATTCCATCTTATTCTTTTCTGCCACAACCATTAGAAAACACTCTGAGCCCACACTAATATGGGGTGGGGCTTACACATGCAAGAGGATAGGTACAGCTATGCAGATCCTGGGCCTGGGCCTGCCTGTTCCTTTGCTGTCTACAGGTATCTGGATACTCTACCCACAGCCCAGCCCTGTTGCTCAGCCCTTCTTGGCACATACGTCAACATTGTGCTCTCATGGCTCTTCATGACACATTGGAGTCTAACAGCCTCTCAGTTCTACTTCCTGTTTTCAGGAAGAAGATTTTCTGGTCCAGCTGAGTGAGGTGGAATGGTCCCTCCTCACCAGCCAGCTGCTGCCTGGGTAGCATTCACAGTAAGTGTATCAGCATGGTTCCTGGTGGCCCCTTCCTCCCACAGTGTGCTAGAGGAGTCTCCTTCAGGAAAGGAGGCTTGATAGCCATTTCCACTCTCAAGGCCTGCTATACTTTCTTCTCTGTAACATGGTAATGGTTCCCATCTTGCAGGTTTGAACGCGAGTGCCTCCCAGAGATGCTGCCCCATGGCAATAGCATCTACTCACCATTATAGCTAAGACACTTGATCCAAGTTTGTAGTAGAACACCTGGCTACAATTGTGTCATGAGACACATTATTCCAATTGCCCATTTACTACCTGTGAATAATAAATACCTCAGAAACTCAGTGGCACAAAGTAGCAATTGTTACCTGTGCACTTTGTGGTTTGTTAGAGTTGGCTCCTCTCAGCTCCATGCAGTGCTGACTGGACCGTTCTCTAATGGCTTGCTTACATAGGACAGGCCAAATGGAGTTGGGGGGATTGAATGGGAGCATGGCTACAGCTCTTTTTTCCCCCTTACCTAGGCTTATCCAAAAAAATTTAGGGCCTCCTCACAGCAGGGTTGTCTCAGGTGGCTGGCTTCACACAGAGTTAAGTCTTGAGAGGCCCAGGTCAAAATTAGAGGCTTTCCTCATGTAATCCAAACCTTTTGGGGCATTGCTTCTAATTTCCTCTGCTAAGCAGGTCACCAAGGCCACTACTATCCTAGGACAGTCATCTTACTCTATACGATGGGCTGTAGTAGTGGCCTATGGCTTTGCTGAAATCAATGAATTCAAAACTTTCCCATCTCTCATTCATAAATGTAACCATCAGTGCTTACCCTTATATACAGTAACAAATTCCATTGCTAACTTGATCAGATTAGGAATCACATAGGAGGCATGCCTTTGGATAGGGCTGTAAAGGTGTTTCCAGTAAGGATTGATGGAGAGAGGAAGACCTTTCCCCAAAGAGGCTTTCTAGTGGTGCACTGTATAAAGACTCTCCAAGGGCTGGAGGAATGGCTTAGTGGTTAAGGTGCTTACTGCAAAGCCAAAGGACACAGGTTAGATTCCATAGTACTCACATAAGCCAGATGCACAGGGTGGCACATGCATCTGGAGATTGTTTACAGTGGCTGGAGGCTCTTGCATGTCCAATCTCTCTCTCTCTCTAATAAGTAAAGAAAAATAAGAAAAATTTAAAAATTAACAAAAGACTCTCCAAGTGCACAGTGTGCTTTTTGCCTGGCTGCCCACGCTACTTGCTGATGCACTCACCCTGCTGTTGCCATCCTTGATGGATGCTGGAACCCAGCTTCATCAGCCTTGCACTGTGGACTGAAGATGAAAGGCTCTCCAGGAATTCTCCAGACCTCTGGTGCCAGATTGAGACTCCTGCTTGCAGGAGTGCCTGGCCCATATTCTGTACAATTCCCCATTATAATACATATTCATTATATTGATTCTGGTCTCTAGAGTGTCCTGACTAACTCACATGCTCAGGGCATCAGAAAGACAAAGTATAGCCACTTGTGAAGACCTTCTGTTGTAGGCAAATACAGCTAGTCTGTATCAGAATACAGAGCCCCAGGCAAGACTTGCTACACAGGAAGGCAGGGTAGGGTGCTCCTGTGGGTGCCTGACTCTGAGAGTTCCACTTTACCATGCTGCTGCAACAGGCTGTGCCAGCAGAATTAGCCAGATTTTCTTCTTGGAAAGGGGAAAAGCTGCATGGCCACAGGATCCACTAGGACCACAGGGTGTATAGTGAGAAGTATATATTGTTTTCACCACCCAGGACCCAGCTACAGCCCTAATGGAAGCTGCAAGACACTGATTCACTTGATGTTTTGCAGTTATGTTAAGCAAATGCAAGTGGATATCGGCACATGCAAGTGTGTGTCTATGGAAACATGCATATCTGTAATTCTTGTTATGGATATGTAGTCTTCTTTATGAAAATAGTATCTGTGTTCACCAGGTTCTTCAGAGAAATAGACCCAAGAGAGGACACACACACACACACACACACAGCCCAATAAGAGGAGTAAGAGAGCTAGTGATGAGTCTCTGCTCTCTGATAATACAAATGGCCAAGAGCAATGCTTGTGCCTACTTCCTCAAAACCAAGGAGAACACACCTTTCTGGCAGGAGATGTTGCACTTTAAGGCAAGCACCTAGAACTCAGGTGCCCTGGAAAGGCAGAGTTCCAACTTCTGGGCCTTTCTGCTCTTGCCTATCTCTCTGCAGCAGCCAGGACAGCAAGTCTTGGCCGCTTCCATCCTAACACATGTGGGCATGTGCCGGTCCCCTGTGATCACTGAGGTGCCTTCAGTAGAAGTGGTTATAACACTCATACCACGAAAAATAGATTTTGCAGTTGCAGGTGAGATGTCCTGCTATCTGGGATTTCTTCCAGATTCCACTCTTGAGGCTGATGGAATGAGCAAGTGCAAGAACAACAGCTGAGGCTCACGCTGCATTGATGATCTCAAAGCTCTGTGCCTGTGTAGACGGGTGTACAGTGTACTGTCTTTGGCAAATACTGTACATTCTCAATGCCAAAAGGCCTCTGTCCAACATACAAAGTTGGTGAATGTGCCTGGTACCTACATCAATGTTACTAAAGCACTTCAGCAGCAGCTGTGAGGTGGCCAGCGTAAATAGAGTGGTGAGCTGCTCCATGCTCTACAGTACTTCTTAATTTTCAGAATCCTCCCCCCCTTTTCTTTCCCACAAAACACACAAAACCATTACAACTCTCCTGACAGCCTCCAGATGCCCTGAATTGTCTGTGCAAAATTCCAGGTTCTTCAAGCAATTTAATACCCTATGAAAGTAAAATAAAGTATGTACAAATAATTCAATAAGCTTAGGGAACTGGGGGGAGAAATGCTAAGCATGTCACAGATGGCACCTCCAGGCAGTTTATCAAAGAGAGTTTCATAATTTAACAAACTTGTCTTGGCACTGCACACAAAGGCCTTCCTGTTTGATCCCCTAATAACACCGCTTAGCACTTTCTGGGGAACTGACTTTTGGCGCCTGAGCTGTTTCCAAGCATTAGTTAATCAATCATCAAATGGATACTTTCCACGCAGCACAGACTCAGAATCCTTGCTTGACCTCCACCAAGGCTGTAGGAAGCAAAGGTGTTCCAAGGTCAGTCCTGGGTGAGGTTGCAGCTCAGTCCCAGTTAACAAGTGTCCAGGCCTTCTCAATAAGGCCACACGCTCTTCTTCACCCACATGGCTCTACCTGCAGAGATCAAGGAGCTGACAGGTTTTTCTCCAGGTCGCAATCTGAAACACCAGTGTCTATCAAAGTACAGGTATGACGTTGTCTTTATCTCCTCAACCCAGTTCTGGGAATGGGCCAGGCTTGTTCCATTTTCTGCAGATTAAAGAGCTTTGTCCCTAAGTTCTGTTTGGTGGATTTCACTCACTTCTACTAATTTTTTGTTTTGGTTGTTTATGAGCTAGTTTTTTTTTCACCTCAGAAATGTGATTTTTATTTAGATTTTAGATGATAAGGCTGTAGTTATTTTGGACAGTAGTATAAAAGGAGGAAATGAGAGGTGATGGAGGTATTTTTTTTAAAAAAAATGTTTTTGTTAAGCCTGGCATGGTGGCACACACCATTAATCCCAGCATTCGGGAGGCAGTGGTAGGAGGATTGCCATGAGTTCAAGGACACCCTGAGAATACAGAGTGAATTCCAGGTCAGCCTGGGCTAGAGTAGGACCCTACCTCAAAAAAACAACAAAAAATATTTATTTATTTATTTGTAAGCAAAGAGAGAAAGAGAGAAGAGAGATAGAGAGAATGGACAAGCCAGGGCCTCCAGCCACTGCAAATGAACTCCAGACACATGCACCACTTTGTGCATCTGGCTTTACATGGGTCCTGGGGAATTGAACTCCAATTGTTAGCCTTTACAGGCAAATGCCCTAACTGTTGAGCTATCTCTCCAGCTCTTGAGCTATATTTTTAAATTTATAAATAATATATGTGTGAGTTAAAAAGGCCAAACTCTTTCCCTAAAGGGAAGAAGAATAGCTAATGGAATATATGCAGCAGGGCTAGGGAGATAGCTAAGTTAGGGAAGGGCTTACTTTGCAAACATGAGGACTTGAGTTCATTTTTCAGAACCTGCATTAACAATACCAAGTGTTGGGGGCTTGGAAGATGGCTCAGTACTTAAAGTCACTTCCTTACATAGCCTGCCAGCCCAGGTTCAATTCTCAAGCCATCCAAGTAAGCCAGCCACAGAAAATGGTGCAAGTGTCTCGTGTTCATTTGTAGCAGCAGAAGGCACTGGTATAACCACACACACACATGAAAATAAATAAATTTTTTAAAATACCAGGGTTTGAGGTGAGGTGCACACATATAATGCCAACCCTGGGGAGGCAGAGACTTCAGGCTCCTTGGAGCTTTCTGGCCAGCCAGTCTGGCCAAATTGGTGAGTTCCAGGCTAGTAAGAGACCCTATCTCATGAAAGGTGGATTGCCCCTGAGGAGCAACACCTGAGGTTGTCCTCTGGCTTCCACATACATGTGCACATAAATGTACTCACATTCTCACATACATAAACACTCCATACACATGCACATGCATATATACACCTAATAATACATACACATGCAAAAACGAATCAACACAACAGTTATGTAAGGAGGAGTGGGGCCTTATAACACTTCTAGAGAGCAGTGTAGACACCTGGAGGTCACAATGTCCACCATGGACTTTAAGTGGTGTCATGCACTCCAAAGTAAACTCATTTTGATTGTGAGCATCCTTCCTGAACTGCACTCCTCAACATTTATCTGAGATTGCAAAAACCAGGGCAGAGGAAGAAGGATGCAGGCTAGTGCAGCAAGAGGCAGAAGAACTATATATAGCCTGGACTCCCCTCTGGGGTCCCAGAGCAGAAAAGACACTGGGAAAACATGAAATATCCGAATAGATGTGTCAATGAAATGAGAAAGGAGTCATTGCTTGTGTTACCTCAAACAACAGTAATGCAAAGAAAGCAGGGAGGTGGGCTGGGGCAATAGTTAAGTCAGTACAGTGCTTGTTTTGTAAGAAAGAGGACTAAGTCCAATCCTCAGGATCCACGTAAAAATTCTGGGCACACACACACACACACATCAAAAGTAAGGTGGCTGACATCCACTTTTGACTTCTTGGGTTGGCAGACAGAGAAGTTTGTAGGTGGTGCTGAGGAAGATATGGCAAATGGCGTATTGAATGTCCACATTTCCAGTGTGGTATGAGGTCATTTTGGTGTCAGCCATGCTCAGTTCCAAGGCAGTGATTGAGAAAGTCTATGGTGGTGCAGCGGAGGCTAAAAGTTACTCTGTTGATGCAGGTACAGCACATTCACCTTGAGAAAATCCCAAGTACCACGTACATAATCCCTACATACTCCACATTACACTTTAATAAAATGTTAAACATAAAGGGGCTCAGAAGTGAACAGACTCCCAACCATTCCTATACAACAAATATGTAAGAACAGAAGATTGTGGGCGCACTCTCAGGAATGACTCTCCATGGCTTAATAGTCTCACGAGAAATTATGTATGCATACATTCTATAAAACCTTCTGTGGCTCAGGCTGGGAGGTGGCTCAGTGGATAAAGTTCTTGGTGTACAACTATGAGGACCTGAGTTCAGATGAGTACCCATGGGTGCAGTGGCACGTGCCTATTATCCCAGCACTGAGGAGGTGGACATAGGAGGATCCCTGGAACTTGTTGGCTAGCTGGTCTAGCAGAATTGGTGAGCTGCAGGTTCAGTAAGAGACTCTGTCTCAAAAATAATGTGAAGAGTCACTGAGAAAGATACCCAGTGCTGATTGCTGGCCTCCACATATACAGGCATATTATAAGCATGTCACAACACAGAAAAACATATACACATGCAAATAAATCTGGGACCAAATTTAGGAATTTCTTATTCCTATGACACTATGTTTTCTATATTCAACCAACAAAATCATGCCTGTTTAATAAATTTCTGCTAGTAGGCTAACTAACTAAAGTATGCAACATAATTAGTCATAATTGTCATTTTAACTATTTATTTGAAAGGACTTCAAAAAATATCCCTGGAACTTAATTAACAACTATAGTAGGGAAAGCAAGAAAACTGATATAAACTAAGTCAGTGAGATACACTGTTAGGATGACCTTTTGCCTGGGAGAACACAAAGAATCAAAGATGCAGGGCAGATTCGCTCTGAGAGAAGGTCTCATTGTATAGCCTAGGCTGGTCTAGACCTTACAATCCTCCTGCCTCAACTTCCTGAGTGGAAGGAATGACAGGTGCCAATCACTATGCTTGGCTGCAAAGATATGGCTTTTCCAAATCCAGCCCATGTGGTGGAGCTGAAGGGAGTGCCAGGGAGCAGCTAGGCCAGAAGAGCCATCTACTGCTGTAAGAATGAGAAGTCGCCAAAGGTCTCTCTCATGGAGCAAGCCCAGGGGCATGCTTGGGAACTATGGGGAGACACATGCCACAGAGCTAGATTGTGCCTGATACCCACAAACATGTTATAGACTCTACAAGGTTGCCCAGAGCCAAGCTGGTGGACCTCAGTCTCAAGGTTATACAGGTAGAGAAATGACATTGACCTTCCCACCCAAGAACCAAGATCAGCCTTTATGTGGGCTACTCTTTGATAAAACAAAGTCTCCCCTGGTTTCTTTGCATGTTTCTAGCAGATTCACCATGTCACACAAGCCTTTTACATTATTAATAAAACTTTTGAATTTGGTTACTTTGCTCTTGAATATGAAAGGTTCCCTTTGGGAGACTTTGAAGCATGTAAGATGCACTCTTGCCATTAAGGCACTTTGAGATAAAGTCTGATGCTGGTCTTGCTTTGAACCCTCAGGAGCTTGAAGAGGCAAGACCGCCCATGGAATGTGGGATTGTATTCGCAGGGGAGGAAATCATTCTCTTCAGTGTGCCATAATTAAAAGTTTACTTTCTTTTCTCTGTTGCTACGGGAACAATGTTTGTTTGAATGTCTGAAAAGTCATAAGGCCAGTGGGGATATTTTTTTAAAATTTATTTTTGTTTTGTTCTGTTTTTTTTTTTTCTTTTAACAATTTTTATTAACATTTTCCATGATTATAAAAAATATCCCATGGTAATACCCTCCCCCAATGGGGATATTTTGAGTCCACTAACATGATGCAGGAAAGGGGTTTTAAGAATATGTGGAGTGGTTTGGCCTGGCGTGGTGGTGCACGCCTTTAATCCCAGCACTCGGGAGGCAGAGGTAGGAGGATCACTGAGAGTTTGAGGTCACCCTGAGACTACATAGTGAATTCCAGGTCAGACTGAGCTAGAGTGAGACCCTACCTCAAAATCCAAAAATAAAAATTAAAAAAAAAAAAGAGTATGTAAGTTAAGAGGGTTCACCCAATTCTATAAATAGAATTAATCTCATCTTCAACCTTTTTAATTGACTTCCCCCCGCTGTCTACTACAACAGAGGTTCCGAGGTACAAGTGAGCGTGGGGTGAAAGGAAGTATACTATCTCAGCTTGGGAGGCTTCTGGTCCAAGAGAGTCCATGAGTGACTGCCAAACAGCACAGTCTGGCCTTGGCCCAATTCCTACCTTTCCCAGAAAGTCAGCAATATTCAGGCTCATACAAATGGATATCTCTCTCTTTATTATCCGAAATACAACATCAGAAATACTTGCCTCTTTGCCTTCTGAGTATGTGAAGGCTTTGAGCATGCCATCTTGGGACTTTCTGCTTTGATATTGAGTTAGTTTTATCATTGCTATGTCTAAGTTGGAGGAAAGATTTTTTTGACTTATAGGTTCAGAGGATTCAGTCCATAGTTGCTTAGTCCCTATGTTAGTTACTTGTCTCATTGTTCTGACAAAAACATCTAGAGGAAGGGTGGGTTTATTTGCACTTACAGTTTGGGATGTACACTCTACTATGACAGGGTGGGCATGGAAGCAGAACATGAAGCAGTGGTCACATCGCATCTGCAGTCAGGAAGCAGAGAGTGATGAATGCTGGTGCTCAGCTTGCTTCCTCACTTTCATACAGTTCACAACTCCCAGCTCATGGAACAGTGCCACCCAAATTTAGGTGTATCTTCCTAACTCAACCTAACCTAGAAAACCCCTCACAAATATGCCCAGTGATTCTAAATCTTGTCAAGTTGACAACAGGGATTAAATTCCACAGCCCCTATGCCCGTGGGCAAAACATCATGGGGGTGAGATCTTGTGGCAGAGAAAGACTGTTCACCTCATGGGAGATAGGTAGTCCAGAGCATGGCAGGAAGTGGCCAGGGCTTAGATACCTCCAAGGACCCACCCCTCGTGACTCACCTCCTCCAGCTGGGCCCTACTTTTTAAAGTTTCTATAACCTTCCAAAATAGTACCACCACCAAAGCCCAAAACAAGATCCTGTTGAGTGGAATTTCATACTTAAACCATAACAGATACAAGTTTTTGTTTTTTGAAGATGCAATATGTATTTAGGATACAGTATCACAGCATCTAGATATATTTCATTACACTTTCATTACATAGCTGCTCCTTAAGGACACATGGGGAAAGCATATCAACCAGACAGGCTGCCTTCAAACCCACTTCTAGGAAGCCTGTCTAAGAAATATCTTCTATGGAATTTAGATACTGATGACTTTTAATTGCAAAAGGCCTGGATATCTTTGATCTTATCTTAACATTTCATCCCCATTATCACATCCATACCCATGTTATTGAGGTCTGCATCACTGTCCACTAAACACAAAACCAGATGTGAGTCTATTCTGTGCCAGCACGTACACTTTATATGGCAGGTGCTTAAGTATCAGCTAAAATGCAAGGAGTTTTTAAAATTATTTTTATGTAAGCACACATGGCAATGGGTTTCATTATTGCATTTGGATAGTCATTGCATTTTGTTCTAATTTGTCCCTTCTCTTACTGCCCTCCCCTGTGCTTCCTAAACCCTCTGGCTGCCTCCAAACAATCCCCTCTTCTGTTTCCTGGCACATGTCCATTACCTTCTTTTCCTCCTTCCTGAAGACCTCTTCCTTCTTGAGGTCCTTTCTAGTTCCACATATATGCATACATACACACACACGTAACTTCAAATTTAGGTTCTGCATATAAGGAAGCATGCAGTATTTCCCTGAGTCTGACTTTTTTTGCTTAACATAATGATTCCATTTCCATCTATTTTCCTAAAGGCAATGAATTTTGAAAATGTATGTGCTTTACCCAAAAGAGTTTCTATAAGAAACAAGACCAGGAAATGAAAGAGCTAAGGAAATTATATATAGTAAAGTTATAAGAATATATACCATATATATATATATATATATGATATATATATATATATATATATCATATATATATATATATATATATATATATCATGACTGTCTGTAGACTATGTCTCTCATGGTGATAACCTCTCCCCAGTGAAGGAATCAGGAGGTTAGAGGATGGGAATGGGATCAACATTCCTTTATTTATTTATTTGCTTTTCCAACATAGGGTCTCATTCTAGCCCAGGCTGACCTAGAAATCACTATGTAATCTCAGGGTGGCCTTGAACTCACAGAGATCCTCCTACCTCTGTCCTCTGAGTGCTGGGATTAAAGTCATGTGCTACCACACCCAGCTTGGGATCAGCATTCTTATAAAAGACAGAGTGTCCCAGCTCCTTCCTGTGCTGACCTAGCAAGAAGCCTGTGATCTGAAAGGCTCTCATCATATCAACTGGGCTGGAATTACCTTGGACTAGTCTACCCACCTTGGACTTCCAGCACCTAGGCTATAGGGGGTCAATGTCTATTGTCTGTAAGCCACCCAGCATGTGAGATCTTGCCATAGTAGTGTATTGGACACCAAAGTTACCCAGCTCAGGCAGGTCAGAGGTGACATGGAGTGCTGCCTTTTGAGTCAAGGCTCTGCTTTCTTTCACTCCCTAGAAAATCTCCTAATGTGAACTATGGCCTGCTAACTTCTTGGAACCTCCCTTCATGGTGTCTTGTTCACTCTTCCTGGAACCCCCCTAGATATAATTAGTTCTATGACATGTTCTGGAAAGTCAGTTGACCTGCATGCGGGTGGTGCCAGAATGAGGCAAGTTTAAACTTAGATTGCACAGGGCTGATTTTACCTGGGGCCTGATAAATCTGATCTCTTCTGTCAAGTGCCCTAGGGAAGGGCTTGGCCAGCACCAGGTGCAGAAAGCATTAGATATTTTATGGGGTGCCAGTGGGGGCAATGAGAGCATAAATGATATATAAGAAGGGTGCTACCAACATTGTGAGCCAATTAGGGCAAATTATAGACCTTTACTCAATCTGATAATCAGAAATTCTCACAAGGGTATTTAATCACCTTGTAAATCAGCAAATAGCCAGATGGCATAGGATCTGCTGGTGCTACCTGGTTTACTGTTTCTACATGTCACACTTACTGATTCTCTGCCTGTCTTTATCCTCCTTAGTGGAGCAGCTGCTGTGGATAGTTCAGCCAAGCTCAGCTTCTCTCAAGAGCTACCACCCTAAATGTACTCTTCTTCTAGCACAGTATCACCTATTTCACCCATCACCATTGTCTTAGACCAACACATGGAGGCTCAGTCCAGCATAATGGTGTCTTTCCCAGACAGAGTCCAGGCTCCAGCATACCTGACCATGGCTGGGGCTCGAGGGCACCTGACTGAGCAACTATAGAAGATGTTTGTCTCTGTGTGACCCTGATTGTTTGAGCAACCCAACATTATTTATACCAGCTCTGTGAGGTTTCTTCCTGCTTCCAGAATGAGCAAGCTGAGTCCCCACACAGGAGAGTGATAACCACCACTGGTGATCTTCCACACAGAGCAATTCATTCCACTGGCATCCAAACTCATCTTTCAGTGCAGAGATTGAAAACCTGAATTCTTTGGGGGTCATAAAGAAACTATCAGGGTCTGGGTCACTACAGCTAAGGGTGACAAGGAATATGACATGCAGAAGAGCAAGCCTCCCTACTCCCCACTCTGTGTTCATGGGCCAGATTGGCCTGGAATAATGTATCAGTTTCCCAGAGACATGTGGATATAATACTCATGCCACATTTCTAGGTTGTGGATGTACTACAGGTGTACGTTCCCTCAAAATGCCTCCTTGTGGTGTGAGGACTTACAA
The DNA here is from genome assembly GCF_020740685.1 of Jaculus jaculus. NCBI lineage: Eukaryota > Metazoa > Chordata > Mammalia > Rodentia > Dipodidae > Jaculus > Jaculus jaculus. Next base: position 76,246,339 of record NC_059109.1, read on the forward strand.
ATCACTCTCTTCCTATCTACATGAATACCACCCCACATTCTGCCCCACATCCAGCATTTCCTGTTCTGTTCTCAGGTACCTCCTAACTTCAGGCCTGGTACAAAGCACTGGAGGAGGAAGGGGTGGTCCTCAGGAGACACAAAGTGTCTGGAATATCTGCCCCATAGCCCTGATGAGCTCATGGGATGGGGCCAGGAGCACTCTGGAAGTGCTGTTACCATGGGCACAGTGCTTCCTCTTTCTGGATATGGCTGGGGGTTTGTCAGAGACCCAGCTTTCCTGCATATCGTATCTTGTCAGTCAGCATGTCAAGCAGAGGCCAGCAACACACCCTTCCATCTTTTACTGCTCTGGTACAGCTCCCAGGTTTCTGTACAAAAGCTGTAGAGACAGCTTAGGCTACAGGAGCCTAAGTTCATGGCCTTTGATCCTCCCAAGAATTCCTCCCTTCACTCCAGCAAAGGGTTTTAGCAGGATTTAGGTCTGAGGTTGTCCCCAGACCACACAGCTCCTGCCCCTGGTGAGATTCTTAAGACCTTATTCCTAAGACATCATCTTATCATGACAATCTTGCACAGTTGTTAGAGGCACTGAACACTGGAACTTTATATGAAATCCCTTAATTTAAAAATGTGGGCTAGAGAGTCATATGAGCTAAGACTATTCTTTGGCTCCCTGTGTGGCTTCAACTGACACAGAGATGTGATCCAACTATAGTTAACAACAAAAACTAAAGAAGGGGGACTGCATGGAGGAAGAGGCTTGTGGAGTGAGCCTGTAAAAGGAGGTGCTTGCCTCCACATATCCCAAATATTTGAACAACTCAACCTTTGATGGCAAAGCAGCTAACTTTCTACCTGCCTGCCCCCACTATCCTGCCCCTTGGGGCTAGTCACTCAGTTTGAGCAGGTGATGCTTTGTCTCCATTCAAAGCCAGTAGGACAACCAAGTCGTGTTGGCTTTCTGTCATCAGCTGAGTTATTGTGAGGAAATGGATGTGGAAACCACAGCACAAGATACCACTTGGTGACACCTGCTGTTCCTCTGTAGCAGTTATCTTGTTGTTGATGAGACCCAACAAGAAGCAACTTATGGAAGGAAAGGACTTACAGTTTCAAAGGGAAGTTTCATCATGGCAGGGAAAACATAGCAGGAGCAGACAGCTGGGTGTCACATCTCCACATCAGCATGGAGGAAGTAGAAAGGGTAAGCTGACCATCCTCAGCAAGCAGAGCTGTACTATAACACCTCTAGGCCCATTCACAGTGACACACCTCCTCCAGCAAGGCTCTGCCTCCCATAGGTTCCACCATCTGGAAATGAAGTATGAGGCTAATCACAAACTTCTGAGGCTATGGGGGACATTTAACATTCAAACTACCACGTCTTCCTACCACACAGAGCCTCCTGGGAAATCCAAGTGGCATTCCAATCTCTTCTGTATAGACCATGCATGGCTTATGGAAGCTGTTTTAGAATCTGGGACCTGTAGCCTCCAGACCTGGGGTGATTCAGAGCCTGAGATGGGAGAGTTCTTTCTTCTGGCTGGAGGTTGGAGAGGGTGGGGAAGGAAAGTCTCCAACTGCGACACTGTACTTTCACTGCCTATGATCAGAATCCCCTTCCAAGACCATAGGCTCCCATGGATGTGTGTGAGCTCACAGGCACCCAAAGATGCTGTGGAGTACAGTGCAGAGAAGATGAAGGGCCTTCTCTTCTTTCCCAGGGAGATGCTGCTTGGGTGGAGAAAGTCAAAACAACAATGTCGACTGTTGGCCTGGGCTTGGGACTGCACTGAACAAACCAGCTGCTTCCCACCAGGTGGGAGAGTCCCCAGCTTTGAAAAGGACTCAGGGAAACTCTCTTTTCCTGACATCACAATCTTACCCAGGGCCTCCAGAACAATCCAAGGATGGACTCGGTGCTCTGGAGTAACAAGGTGGGCTGGTGTTTATGAGTGCTCTGCAGCCTTAGGCTGTACATCAGTGAGTGTTTTTTTTTTTTGGGGGGGGGCCTGGGTGATCCACTTGGTGGCGTCTGAAGACCTGGCAGTACTTTGAACAATAACCACAAAGATTTCTCACTTTGTGAACACCTTCAGGCTGCCCATGAAGGACAGGCATCTGATTAGAGAATACGGCTCAGGAAGGGTTCTAAACAGATATAGGAAAACACCAGCAAAGCCATGCTACCAGCTAAAGGCTGAGCTCTCTCTTTCTCTCTCCAAAGTATGACTAACTCCAGGTTAGTTTGGTTTCAGACATGTGAAAGCACGCATGGCTCTGCCTCTTTGTCAACATATCTCCAGCCTGCGCCACGGTTTCCAAAAGCTCCTGTGATTACTTAAGCTTTCCGCTGCTTCTCTACCTGCCCACCCATCAGGCCTCTTCCTGCTTGGCCCACGTCTCCAAAGTATGCTAGCCTGGACCTTTCCACCTCCAACCTTCCCCACACTTCCTCTCACTTGTTTTTTCCTCCTCCTCTTTTCCTTCTCACCTCCACCACGTCTCTCCACCTTTAGTCACCCTGCCTCTTAGTGTCTTGCAAGGCCACAGCCTGTAGGTCTGTGGGTTGTTTGGTGCCTATAGCTTCACAGTCACTCCCAGGCAGGGGCAGAGAATGGCCCGGAAAGTTACTCCACTTCTGCAGAGCCCTGATAGCTGTCTGTCTACCAAGCACAGCCAGAACAGATGTGAGGAAGTCACTAGGTCAGAAAGACAAAGCCAGCCTCTGTGGGCCTTTGATCTCCCTGCTGAGGAAAGTTAGAGTCGGTGCTGTGAAATCCACGGTTGGGACATGGGAGACAAAGGGAGGGAAGTGTGAGCCGGACAGGAAACAGGAAACCACACAGGGCAAGCGGTGGCTTTGAACAGCTTTGGGTCCATTTCTGTGCCATGCACCAGCACCAGCCATTATCTACATCCTGGAAGTTTGTCCTTTTCAACCTTTTGCCACTGGAGACATGCAGGCACAGGCTTTTGATTGGGGTGGGCCGAGAGGGTCATCCTGCTTTCCCACTGGCCATGGGCTTTAGCATGTGAGGAAGAGCAAGAAAGCACATCTGAGGCACCAATTTGTCTCCCCCTAGGCAGAGAAGCATGCACAAGGCTGAGTGGGCATCTGTGGGCTTCCACTCCAGTTCAAGAGTACCCCCATCCCTGCTGATCCCACAGCAATCCAGACAGGCACAGGTATGCTAGGTTGTTCCCCAAGACACCCAGACCATCTCAAACCTTTCTGGGTCCAGGCTACCCTCACCACATACCTCAAAGGATGGGGAGTCTTCTCACAGGCTTGAGGCACAGGTCTTGCATGCTCTGAGTCTTGCATGGATGCTTGGGCTGGAGGAAGAAGGCCCAGTATGCTGCCTATACTGCAGGACAAAAATTGCCCAACTTTGATGATTCTTGCACAAGAAGGAGACTCTGCTCACTCTTGGCTTCAGCTTCTCCATCTGTCACCCCTTGCTTCTTTCCTCTCCCACTTACATCCTGCCTGCCCACATTCAGCATGCTTTGGCCAGGCTCTGCTGTGGCCAGACCCATAAACACTCTCTTCCTCCTCAACCACATGAGGTAGGTACCATGATGCACCATTTTCCAGTTGAGAACACTGTGGTCCAGGAGGAAACCTTGGGCTCACATAGCCAGGAAGCAAGAAGACAAAAGAGATACCTTTATTATGGCTTCAGAGGGTGACATAGGCATGCTCTCAGGGTATGTTCCAAGTGATGAAGATAGTGTGGAGAACAAGGCTGGGGTCCTGGGTTGTACCTGCATGGGTGCTGGGGCAGCTGACTTCAGGGTGCCTTTTTGGGCTTTGGATTCTTGGGCTGCTACAAGGTGTGATTGGTTGTTTACTGTAAGGGAAATGGCAGTGATAATGAAAACTTCCCAAGCTGGGGCTGGGCAGGGCTGTGACTAGGTTTTCCGCAAGACACTGCACCTGACCCAGGGAGCCCCTGTAAACCACACCCCTCCACAGCTGTTTCCCAAGACATTGGCAGGCACGGTGGAAGGTTTCTGACAATTTACAAAATTCAGTGTACACTCGAGTAGATCCCCAAACCCCCAATAGCACTCAGGCAAGCTGGTAAGTCCCTATTCCTAAAATAAAGCAATTGAGGACAGGACCTGGATGGTTAAGAGAACATTCCTATTCCTTTGTGCACTGTCAGGATTGTGAACAGTGGCAGTAAAGAAAATGTCAATTCTAAGCCACAATGACAGCAGTGACCTGTTGCCAGGTCACTAGAAGTCAACACCCTGCAGCTCAGGGATAAGAAACCACTACACACATGACCCAGCCCTGGAGAAGGCCACTGCGATTCAGCCAGACCAGTTGGGGAAAGCACCCCGACAACAAAGCTGCCCTGGGGAGGGTGGCTTCCCAAAGCCTCCTGCTGTCTGCCTGCGCCACAGTTTCCAAAAGCTCCTGTGTTCTCTACAAAAAGAAAATAGAAAAGATACTTGTTCTACCTTTATGAGAAATGTATAATTGTAAAAATCCTCATACACATATTGATGGCAGTACTATACAAATGCTGGTCTCACTCCTTCTTTCCCTCCTCATCTCTCTTTCTCTTCTTTCTTAGCTTTCCTCCTTTTTTCCTAAGATAAGGTTCCATGTAGTACAGGTTGGCCTCAAAGTTACCATGTAGTTGAGGATAGCCCTGAACTTCTGATCTTCCTACCTCCTGAGTACCAAGATGATCGTGTGAGCCCCTACACCCAATTTATACAGTGGGGGGGGACAGAACCAAGAGATTCATGCATGTTAAGCAAGCAAAACACTCTACCAACTGAGCCACATCCAGTCCTTAATGTTTATTTGTTTTTGACAAGAGTTTATTAGGCCATCCATAAACTCATCACGTTCAATAAAAGGTTGTGCCCTCACAGGAAATGCCCTGCAGGGTCTAACTGAGCATCCTTATCCTGATGGTAATGATGGCTGTCAGGTAACCAGCCTCACTGTGCATCCAGTTTCTGTACCACAGCCTCACCTGAGGCTTCAACGCAGCTAGTGCTCTTTGCAGGAAAAGGAGTGGGGTAGGGACAGGGTGTGTTTGAGACTGGCTAGGCAGCCTTCTCCACAGTGGGGTTCCCTGTGATCCTCTGGCAGTCTCATTGCTGAACTAAGAGAAGCCTGGGTCTGGTACTGCTTAAACTGAATTTTAAAGAAGTTCATTGTAAGTATAATCTTGACTTTATAACCCCTTAGATATCTTTATTTTTAAAAAGGAAAAAAAAAAGAGAAAAGTCATTCCCATCTGATTTTGAATAATGTTACTGACAAAATTTTATGCCACGTTTATATAATTTTCTTAGTCTCTTTACTTCATCACAGAAGCCTCTCTACATTCTTATACAAAAAGCATTAGCCTGGTGTGGGTCTTACATGTCTATAATTCCAGCACTTGGGAGGTGAAGGCAGTTCAAAGCCAGCCTTGAACTCTCAAAAAAAAAAAAAAAAAAAAAAAAAAAAAAGCAAAATGAACAAACAGGAAAAGCACCATAGTGTGGATGGACTATCAGCTTTCCGGTATTTTCAGTGGACAAACTCTTGCTTCTCACCACAAAGGTGGGTTGGAGACATTTTCTCCAGGTACCTCCCCATTCTTTCCAAATGGCCAGAGCCAACAGTGATGCAGTGATAAAGAATTACAAAGTGTTTGGGTTAGTTGGCTCCTTCTTGCAGTTTGTTCCAACCTGTCCTGTCCCTATGTCTTTGGAGGGAGGATGAAATGACCACCTCCACCATGGCCTGCTTAACTGGTAATGGAGTCAGCACTGTTTGAGCTGTGCTAAAATTCCTGGTGTACTTGTGCTTGCAAAGCCCATGCCTGCCAGATGGTCCTTGTTCTCATTTTCCCAAAGTTCTTAGAAAGACCTCATATCTCTGTGGCTTTGTCTTGTCCCTAGTAGAGCCAAATTCCCAAGTGATGGCTTTTTGGGTAAGGGAATGGTATATGGGTCCTTTGTCTTCCATTATCATTGGATTCAGCAAAATAACATTCCCAGAAGGGGAGTAGAATGTCAGGATGCTCAGGATGACAACAGCCCCTTTGTGGTGTCAGCTAAGAAGGATATGGAGGGCAGAGCCCTGGGAGAGCTGTATAGGACTTCTTTCAGGGTCCTTTGTCCAGTTCATATGTGACCTGTTACAAATATTCCTGAGAGGGAGGCCGCTCTAATTTCTCAAACTGGATTTTCCCTACATTGAGTCCCAGACAGTGAGTAACATTCAAGATGATGCTCTGATCCTAAAGGTTCACTTTCATTTCCTCACTGTTCATGAACTGGGTTAATGTTCTGGCCCCCAAATGTCTGTTCACCTGTATTTTAGGAATGGCATTTACTGATCAAGTTAGGTCAAGCTGCTGAAACAAATAGCAGACTGAAGAGATCAGCAGCTTCACCCAGTGGGGTTTGCACAGGCATAGAATGTGTGGTGTTCTGCTCCTTTTGGTCATGAAGGAATCCAGATGAAGTGAGGTTCCTCCATCTTTGCCATCCATCATTCCAGCCAACCTTGAGGTGCAGAGAGCAGGGGAGGGGCAAGGATCATGTTTGAGGGGCCAGATATGATGGCTTCTGCACACTTCTTATCATGAGTGCCTGGGGAAATGACATGGCTAATTAGCATCAAACAGGGAGCCTGGGAAAGGCTGACCAGCCATCTGCTAGGGAGGAAAGGACAAGAAATTTCTTCAGGAATCCCCCACAGTGGGCAGTCTCTGTGAGTCTGTCCTTCAAGTCACCCTGCTTCTACACTGGTCCTGGGCATGTGGCCCACACTTGACCAACTGGAAGTATCCTCCCATGACTTTTAAAGTGGATTGGCATTTACCTGGCCAGGCTGAAAGAGCAGATTTAAGTTGGTTGCATCCTGGGTAGCTGAGGAAGCCTCCCAGTGCCTTCTGCTGCAGAGGCCTCTTTGTGCATGTCTAGCATGCCAGCCCTCTGCTGGTCACAGGAGCTCTCAAGCCAGAACAGGAACTTCTTGGGTTCAGTGAGACAAAGATGTTGCTCTGAGTAGCAAGTAAGGACTGCTGGGGAATTTGGGCTGGCCTGACCATGTGATAGTGACAGTCATGTCAATGGAAACCAGGCTGGGGATTCTGACCATCTCTCTGTTGTATCACATTCCAATGTCCTCTGGGTCTTTTATTTCACAAGATTAAGTTAGAGACACACAGGCTATGATTGAGCAGAAAGAACCTAGAACAGAAGTCTTCAGGTGATAGTGATGAAGTTTGAGTCTCTGAATGCTGCTTCCTTGTCCAAAGTTGGTTTGGGACACAGGTAGCACTCTGATCAAAGGACACACGAGTTCATGTTCTATGCACCAATAAACTGAACTGTGAAGACTCACTGTGATGCACAACATTGAGGCATATTTAAACTTATATATACACCATATATATACACACTATACACACACACACACACACACACACACACACACACACACACATATGTATGTATATCCTTATGTTCCTGGGATGACCATCCAACCAGATACTGCTTATGGGAAGAATAGTTTTGTTTCAGACTTACAGATCCAGGGGAAGTTCCATCAATGGCAGAGGAAGCTGGATTTCTTTCTTAGATCCAAGCAGAGAGAAACCACCCAACAGCCAGTACCACCAGCATGAACCCCCAGAGCACAAACCACTGTCTTTATACCTTTGGGCTAGAATTCAGATCCTCTCCCAGACATACCTTAAAGCTGGTCTCAGATCACCCCCCAGTGACACCTTCTCCAGCAGGGTGTCTGGAGAGCCAAGTTACAAGCTTATATTTTAATAAAATACCCAAGTCTTTGAAGCCATACATTTGCAACATCATATTCAAAGTACCACAGTATTTATTTTGGTGTACCTATGTGTATACCTATGGAGGCTAGGGGAAGATACTGAGTGTCCTCTTCTTTATTACTTTCCAGAGACAGTCTCTTACTGAACCTGGAGCCAACACAATTTTTTTTTTTTTTTTTTTTTTGGTTTTTCGAAGTAGGGTCTGGAATTCACTATGTAGTTTCAGGGTGGCCTTGAACTCACAGTGATCCTCCTACCTCTGCTCCCAAGTGCTGGGACTAAAGGCATGTGCCACCATGCCCTGCCCGACACAATTTTTCAATTAGACTGCTCACCAGAAGACCTAGTGATCTTCCTCCTTCCATCCCTCACAGCGCTGGTGCTATACAGCTATGGCTGGCTTTAAAAAATATTTTATTTATTCATTTATTGGGGGGGGGGGACAGGTGGGAGGAGGCCAAGTACCAGGGACTCTTCCTACTACAAACTCCAAATGCATGTGCCGTTTTGTGCATCTGGCTTTATGTGCACACCGGGGAATAGAACCTGGGCCATCAGGCTTTACAAGCAAGTGCCTTTAAGCATTTAACCATCTCCTCAGCCCCATGGGCAGCTTTTTATGTCACTGCTAAAGACTGAATTTAGGTATTCATGCTTGTATAGTAAGTGCTCTTAGCCGTGGAGCCATCTCCCCAGCTTCACTGGAGTGTTTTTAAATATTTTTATTTTTTTTTATTATTTTTTAATTTATTTTAAAGAGGGACAGAGAAAGTAAGGGAGAGAGGGAGGGAAAGAATGGGCACTCCAGGGCCTCCAGTCACTGGTAATGAACCCCCGATGCATGTGCTACCTTGTGCATCTGGCATTACATGGGTTTTGGGGAATCAAACCTGGGTCTTTTGGCTTTGCAGGCAAGCATGTTAACCAATAAGCCATCTCTGTAGCCCCAACTGAAGCATTTTTAAAAGCACAAGTGCTTCACCATTGTAACATGATTTTTCCTCAGAAGCAAAACCAATGTGAAACAATATAGTGTTTAATCAGAACCTAAATTACTAAAACAAAACAACCCAAACCAAAAATTCTTCAGGCCTGCAGGAGGAGAAAGATATCCCAGGATATGGTCAGCTAGGTCAAGATGCATATCCCATGGGAACATGATAGTGGCATGTAAGCCACATGTGTCTTCATGTGTGTGTTGACTTGTATAGGATTTGACTTTTAAAACTATTACAACTTAAAGGCCAAGGAGTTTTAAACAAATGTTTTGACTCTGCTTTCCTTAAACCATAGGTGATCCTGCTACTTCCCAATTTGGATGCTCTGTGGTGACAGAGAATGCTGGCTGTGCTGCCTGCAGGTCTGTGGAGATCTCATCTGTTCACAGGTCAGCATGCAGAGCAAGTGTGCGTGTCTGCCATCTCCAACAAAGCCTTTGTAGGGCACAATTCAGGAAATGTGGCCAAGTAGCAGGGAGCCACACTGATCCATGGAGATGCCACCAGAGCCCACCCAGTCTCTCGCTTGATCATGCACATGGGAACTATGAGCCATGCTCCAAGTTTCATCACTGTCCTCAGATCCAGCCATCATTCTCTTCCCATCATATTTACCCTGGTCTCCTAGGCCAATAAGAGTGATAGGAAGAGCTCCTCCACATAGATGGTGTATAATTATTATCCGGAGCAAAATTATTTAATTATTTTAATAACTTTCGGCAGCTTTCTAGCCCCTTCCCAGTGTCCACCCATCAGCAGAGAAAGGTTAACAACCTTGGGGTAGGTCAGGGTTCTGGAAGTGCTGAAGCTCTTGGCTGGCAATAATGAAGACAGATGCAGAAGTATCAGCCTGGATAAGCATGAAGGTGGGTGCTTTTAGCTCTTCATGCTGACCAAGGAACCATTATCATTAGTAAGGGATGAAAGGAGACTTCAGGCTGAATGCCAGGACTGTTTTCCCAACAGTGAAATGGAGAAGCTTATGAAGTCTCAGTGGGCAGTACCAATGTGCTTCAAGCCAGACTTGGAAGAACTTCTGAGAAAAGGAGCATGGATGTATCGCAGCAGAGCACTCAGCACAGCCCCTCCTTAGGTCTCTTTGCTTCATTTTTCTAATTTAAAAAAATAAAATTTGAGGCAACATTTCTGTTTCTTTCCTTGAGACCTGTTGCCATCACTACCATGTAAGTTTGCTGTGGACTTTGCAGAATTATGGTGGGTTTTGTGTTTATATGTTCTTGGCATTTCCAAGCTAGGCATATAACAGCATCCCTCATCCTTCATTTCCATCCTTGTGTTAGCAGTATTCTTTTTTTTTTTTTTCCCCAGGTAGGGTCTCATTGTAGTCCAGGCTGACCTGGAATTCACTGTGTAGTCTCATGGTGGCCTCAAACTCATGGTGATCCTCCTACCTCTGCCTCCCGAGTGCTGGGATTAAAGGTGTACGCCACTGTGCTGTCTCAGCAGTACTCTTCTTAATTTCATGATCTTGGGTCCTTCTTTCCTATGGTCACTTGACAAAATGCAGCCAATGTGGATTGTAAATACCAGACACCTTTGACTCATTGAACAGTAGGGCATGGACCACAGGAGCTGTGCTTTGTGATGGGGTAATCCCAATTCTAATGAATGGGACAGAGAGGCTGGAAGGGGTAATGCTAGAGTGGAAGTGAAAATAGCCAGTCTCTTCTTCCTCTTCCCCCTCTGCCCTCCTTCTCCTCCCCCTCTGGGCCCCTCCTTATCCTGCTCCTCCTCCCCAGAACAACACATGTAATTAGCAGCACAATATGTCCAAAGCACTCAGTTTCCCAGACTTCCCTGCAGCATGGGTGGTCATATGAGCCAATCTTGACCAATAGAAGCATACATGGTTGAATGGGTTTCTAGCAGCACTTATAAGGGGTGGAGGCTGCTGCAGCTGTGCCTTTGGCCTTGAGCTTTCATTGTTTTGAACATGAATGTGAACACAATGTTCAGTCATCTTGCCACCATGAGAACAAAGCCATGTATGCATGCAAGGAGAGGAAAGGTCCTGTGTCTTGAAAAGTGATTCATACTGCCTGTAGTATCCTTGTGACATTAGGAAAATAAATTCCGCAACCCAAAGAGATATTGCATTCAGCAAAGTAAGTGCTATGCAAGCATGAAAACCTGAGTTTAGATACTCAAGCCCAAGCCAAAGCTAGGCATGGTGGTGTCTGCCTATGATCCCAGTACTGGGATCTCCCTAAGGCTTGCTGGCTAACTGGTCTAGCTAAATTGGTGGGTTCTAGGTTCTGTGAGAGAACTTGTCTGAGAAAATAAGGTGAAAAGTGCTTGTGGAAAATACTGGAGACCAGCAGCCTTCTGTTATGGTCTATGGAGTGAAGAAGCTACCAGAGGCCCACCAGGGCATAATGACTCCATTATCCCAGAGAGAACCGAGAATTGCAGCTTTGATTTCAAGAGCATTACATTATCCAAAGGTGGACTCACAGTCCCCTTCTCTAAGAAACTTCCATCCCAGGCCTTTGCTTTTCCCCCACTAGGTAGTTTCAGGATCATTTATTTGGTCTAGTGATGCATTCATTGCCATTTGTCCTCACCTTGTCCAACATCCCTGGGTAGACTGTGGCTGCCTTGTCTGTGAGACTATTCATCTTCAGAGCACAGATGCTTTCTCCCATCTGTTCTTTTCCTCTAATCTATTCTTTTATCTTTTAGCCTTGATGAAAGGAATATTTTAAAGTGACGAGGACTATGGACTTTACAGTCCAGAGATCAGCATTGGATTTCTGGTTCTGGCTTTTCCAAGCTCTGTAGCTATGGGTAAACAACTCAAGCCTTAGTTTCCCTATCTGAGTAATGGGAATTACAGACTTCCGAACCATCTGTAAGCAGAAATCCAATCTCTCTGTCCCTTCACTCAGCTTCCTCTGTTCCCAGCACCCACTACTCCCTGACATTATATTGGAGACATGCATGACTGTTCACTTTCCATGTTCAGTGAGACTGCCTCCAAATCCTAGCCACAGCAAACCCATCTTGCAGTAAACTGCCATTTATGTGTTACATGTCACAGTGGACATGTCGACACATCTGCTGAAGCTGGCAGATCCCCATAAGGGTAGGGAAGGAGTACACATAAACATAGAATTCCAAGAGTACATTTTTGCTTGTGCCTCATGTCACCTGAGCCTGTAGTCACATCTACTTTTCTAATATCAGGCAATGCTCTGAGCCAGGTCTGCCTCAGTTCTGTGATAGACTTATAGCCACATAAAATAGGAAGCTAGGGCTGGAGAGATGGCTTAGCGGGTAAGTGCTTGCCTGTGAAGCCTAAGGACCCCGGTTCAAGGCTCGGTTCCCCAGGTCCCACGTTGGCCAGATGCACAAGGGGGCGCACGCATCTGGAGTTCATTTGCAGAGGCTGGAAGCCCTGGTGCGCCCATTCTGTCTCTCCCTCTATCTGTCTTTCTCTCTCTGTCTGTCACTCTCAAATAAATAAATAAATAATGTAAAAAAAAAAAGGAAGCTAGGAGGTAGGGGTTGGGAGTTGGTGAATTCAGGAAAATGGATGTCTAGTGCTCTATAAGTAAGTAATGTTTAATAAGCTCATTTTACTTACCAAGATGAACTTGAATAAGTTATTCTTTGTTTGGGGCCAAATGTTAATTTTATATCTTTCCCCAAAAGGTATACATCATGACTTATGATTATTGCTTACTTGTTATTTCTTCTTTGTCATGGGTTGTAGTCAGTAAATGGGTATGGCAGTGTGGATAATAACTTATCCAGATTTGTGTGTCCAAATACATGGACTCTGGTAGTCTTCTACCTGAAACTTTTCTGCTTGACCTTCCTGTAACCTTCCTGTAGCCAGGCTATCTGTGTTCTCTGACACAAAGGAGCAACAAGGTAGAGGGACAGTTAACAACCCTTAGGTAACTAATGAATGATCTCATCGGTGGTCTTGTTCCTTAAGGCACATTGTCCCTCACAGGTTCTGAGGTTCTCTGACATTGGTAAAGTCCACTCCACTGAGATTGCCCTTCTCTCCTAGGCTGGGCATCATATGTGTTTGAATTCACCCTGAGGTTTGTTTCCATAATGCTAATCTCCCAGAGCTATTTCATGATGGTTCACAAAAGTGAGAAATGTCTCAAAGTACAAATAGGAAAAACAGGGTGGCTTATGACCCCCATGGTGTGGTGTCTGCATGACGGACGTTGCACTTCCATGTGGATCCATTGACCCCTCCCAACCCCAGTGAGAGCAATAGTCACCCCATCTCTGTTAATTCACTGGTCCTTCTGCCTACCTGGATTCCTATGCCCTAAAACATCCATGATAATTTAAAAATACTCTCCCAAATACTTGGCCATTCCACCCTTCAAGAGGTGGAAATGAATTTCTCTCACTTCAGCATGGACTTGACTTGGAGACTTTTACTTCTAAGAAATAAAATAGTGTGACAACTGAGACAGCCATGGAAGTACGGAAGCATGGTAGATTTTCACTTCCCTTCTCTTTTCTCTTACCTTTGAGGAAAGCAATGCCAGGTTGCAAGGACATTCATATATCAACTTGGAGAGGTCCACATGACCAGGAAAAATGGCCTCATGCCCACAGCCATGTGAGGTGCCATCTTCGAAACAGACTCTCATCCCTGATATTGCCTTGGCAACCTCATGACCCAGAACCAGAGCTATTTCCTAGCACAGCCAGCTGCTCTCACATTACTGACTCAGAAACAAACATTTATGCCAATTTCGGGGTACCTGATACTCAGCAGTGGCTAAAAAATACTGAACCTCTGTTTTCTTATTTTATTATGTGTGTGTGTCTATGATGTCTGTTCATATGTGCTCAGATACAGGTGCATATGTGCCCATACAGTCAAAGAACAGCCTTGAGTGTTATCCTCAGAAATCCATCCACTGTTGTTTGGTTGTAGCTCATCAGATAGGCTAGACTGGCTGGGCAGTGAGCCCCAGGGATCCCTGTGTCTGCCTCTCCAGCACTGGGATTACAGGCATATGCCAGACATTTCCTATGGGCACTGAGGATCAAATACAGGTTCTCTTGCTTACAAGGCAAGCACTTTATCAACTAAGATATTTCCCCAATTGTTTAAATTTCTAATTTCTTTGAGCTTATATCAATGACTGCTTGACCCTTCTTATATTCTTGCTATTTCTTCCTTTGCCCCCATGCCTACCCCATATATCTGCCCTTTGGGGTCCATTGCTTATCTCTGCTTATCTGCAGAGGTATTTTAAATGTTATAAGCATATTGCCCCCAAACTGGTGAACTCTGGGTAATAGTGAGTCATCTTCATCCCTGGGCAGACCTCTATACTTGCTGATCTCCAATCCTGGCATGCCTGATTAGCACATGCTCATTTTACAGGCCTATGACTCCTACCCCATGACCTGAAACTACAGTCTAATTTATAGACCACAGGACACCTCTGAGAAAGGTCTCACAGTGTCGTGCCCTCCATACTGGGGCATGCTTACCAACTGCCCCCCAAGTTCCTTAAGGCCTTGAAAAACTTTGGACTCTGAAATTTTCTCAGGTGTGCTATATCAGGTATGAATTCAAATGGCAGATCCTGCTCAAAGCTTCCCACGCCCAGGCAGACACATATGTGCAGGCAAGTGCCCTTATTAATTGGCAGAGAGGAGAGAGTGCACATAGGCGTATAAACTCTGGATAAACTCTGGTTTTCACCTGTGTTTCTCCTTGTTAGCTTTGGGAAACCCACAGCAGCCCTTCCCTGGCTCCATCATCTGTTCTCTCCTTGAAATGTGAAGTTTAACAAATATCGATTATCTGATGTTGCAAGTGTGTATTTAGAGATTTCTGTGTCCTCTTTCAGCTACTTCCAAGTGAGTATCTGGGAAAAGGCTGAGGCCAATGCCTGCTGAAAGTAGCAGGGGAGGGGGGGCCTTTGTATCTATCATGACTGCCCTGGAAGTGGGTCTGAGCTCAAAGTGTGAGCATGGCCATCTGGGATTGAAGAGACACATGTCAGAGATCTGGACTGCATTTCCAGACAACAAACATGACAAAGGAGGCACAGGTGACTAGAATCACAAACCTGTGTTTGAACATGGATTCTGTTTTTACCTTGGAATCTTTTATGTCAATCATGTGGATATTTCTGCAGAATTTCCAGTGATGACAGTCTGCTTTAAATGAATGCTGATATACTGGCCAGGGGAGGCTAGCTATGTTTAAAACAAAAATATCAGAATAGATTTTTAAAGCTCTGAGCCAGAGGATGGAAGCAAGGGTGGATCGATGACTGATTGATTAATTAATTAATTGCTATGGCCTTGAGGTGGGATTTCAGGGCCTTTCACAGGTCAGGTTGGCCAGAAGAAAGGGTGGGCCTTGCAGAGTGTAATTCTTCCAGAAGCCACAGAGCAAGGAAGGGTGACTATAGACCAGGGCCTCCTATGTGAACCTTGAAACACAGCTGAGGGCCTGAGCTGAGAACTTTTCAGGACATGCCCAGGTGATTATGTATAATAGAAAACCAAGGACATTCATAGATAGTGCTCTTGCAGCCCCTGTGAGGAAGAAAGAAGAGATGGAATGTGGGAATAGCAAAGAGAAGAAAATGAATGGAGGATAGAAAACAGAAAGCATGGAAATATGGATAGTAAAGAGAAGAGATGGAAGTGGGGATAACAAAGAGAAGAAATGGAAGGGGAATAGAAAAGAGAAGAGATTGAAGAGGAATAGTACAAAAGAGATGGAAGGGGGAATAACAAAGAGACAAATAGATGAGGGATAGTAAGGAGAAGAGGTAGAAGAGGATAGTAAAGAGAAGAGATGGAAAGGGGACAGTACAGAGTAAAGATGGAAATGAGATAGGAAAGGGAAATATGGAAAGATGATAGTAAAGGGAAGGTTTGGAGGGGGTAGCAAAGAGAAAAGATGGAAGGAAGAGATAGTGAAGAGAAAAGAAGTAATTGGGATAATAAAGAGAAGATTTGGAAGGGAGGATATTAAAGTGAAGAGAAGGGGGATTTTAGAGAGAACAGATGAAAGGGTGGGTAGAAAAGAGAAGATATGGAATAGAGATAGAAAAGAGAAGAGATGGAAGAGAATGATAGCAAAGAAAAGAGATGGAAGGTGGGTAGCAAAAAGAAGACATGGAATAGGGATAGTAAAGAGAAGTGGTGGAAGGGGAAATAGTAAAGAGAAGAGATGAAAATGGGGATAGTAAAGAATAGAGATAGAAAGGGATGATAAAGAGAATATTTGGAAGGGGCATAATCAAGAAAAGAGATACAAGTGGGAGATAGTAAAGAGAAGAGATGGAAAGAGGATAGTAATGTGAAGAGATTGGAAGGAGTATATAATAAAGAAAAGAGATGAAAAAAAGGTTGTAAAGATAAGTGATGGAAAGAGGAGATAGTAAAGATAAGAGAGGAAGAGGAAATAGTGAAGAGATAGAAGAGGGATATAAAAGAGAAGAGGTGGAAGGGGATAGTAAAGAAAAACAACAGAAGGAGGAGATAGTAAATAGAAGAGACAAAGGCTGGAGAGATAGCTTAGCAGTTAAGGTGCATGCCTTCATTGAAGCCTAAGGACCCAGGTTCAATTCTCCAGTTCCCACGTAAGCCAGATGCACACAGTGGTGTATGCATCTGGAGTTCGTTTGCAGTGGCTACAAGCTCTGGTGTGCCCATTCTCTCTCTCTCTTTCTCATAAATAAATAAATAAGAGACAGAAGGAGGATAGTAAAAAGAAGTGGTGGAAGGTGGAGATAGTAAAGAGAAGAGTTGGTAGGGGATAATAAAGAGAACAGATAGAAGGAGGACATAATAAAGACAATATGGAAGGGGGATAGTAAAGAGAAGAGGTGAATAGGGGATATTAATGAAAAGCAATGGATGGGACATTGTAAAAATGGAATGAGGGCAGCAAAGAGTAGAGAGAAGGGGTATAACAATTAAAAAAGGGGAAGGTAGAGATATCATAAAGTGTGTCAGAGTGAAGACACAATGTCACAGTGCCAGCATGCAGCAACAGGATGATGTGGACCACGGTGGAGCCACAGTTGAACAGAGTAGGTAGATAGACAGGTTAGATGGTAGGAAACAGAAATGCATGCAGCAAAGTAGAATAGAATACATGCTGGGACACGGGAACACATCTTTGGAAGTGTGCTAACTGGAATGAAACAAGTCTCTTCCATTGAAGAATAGCTAAAAGCATAGATGAGGTATCAAGGCAGGCTACGGGACTTCTGGGCTCCCCTCCTACCAACCATCATTTTTCACCTGACTGCCCTGAGATGTGGTGGCCCAGGTCACCTGCCCCAGGAACCTTTAGCACGAGGTCCATATACATCATCATAAGCTTGGGTGCATGAGATAAAAGTGTTGGCCCTTTGTGGCTTAACTCCATGAGAGTCAAGTCCACTTCACCAATGTGCTATTGCATGTGTGTGCACAAGTGTATATATGCATGTTGGTATGTGTCTGTGCACAGAGGTGTATCAGGTATATGCACCCTTGTACATAAGCATGTGGAGGTAGAGGTCAGAGGCCAACCTCAGATGTCCTTTTCAGGAACACAATTCTTTTCTTTTTTTCTTTTTCTTTCTTTCTTTTTTTTTTTTTTTGAAACAAGGTCTCTCATTGGCCTGGAACTTGCCAATTAGGCTAGACTGGCTAGGCAGCAAGCCCTAAATATTCTCCTGTCTCCAGCTACCCAGTGCAGGGTGTCTAAGGGATGCTATCACATTCAGCATTTGTATGTGAGTTGAGGGGATGGAATTAAAGTCCTTATGCTTATGAAGAAACACTGCCAACCAATAAATCTTTCCATCCCTTCACCAACAATTTTTGTGTCAAAGGGGTGGGGTTGGTACACAGAGGACCTGGAGCTTTGTCTGCCCAGGGGATGCTACTGCAGGCTCAGGCTCAGGCAGCTGAGCCTTGTGACTAGGACCCTGGGGTTGGGGGCTGACAAGCCCTCTAGAAGACCTGGTGGTTTGGACCCCAAATGCACTGAACTGGCCTATCAGGAGGACTGGCAGATCTCCCAAAACCAGAGCCAGTTCATACAAAGTAGGTGCCCTCTCAGCTCTGACCTGGGGGGTCAGAGGGAATACCCCTGCAATGTTGTCAGGTTTTCATTGTTAGCATAAATAATCTGACCAAGAGCAGCTTTTGGGGAGAAAAAGGGCTTATTTTAGCTTAAAGACTTGAGGGGAAGCTCCATGGTGGCAGGGGAAAATGATGGCATGAGCAGAGGATGGACATCACCTCCTGGCCAACATCATGTGGACAATAGCAACACAAGAGTGTGACAAACCCTGGCAAGGGGACACTGGCTATAATACGCAGAATCCCACCCCCAAGAATACACTGCCTCCAGGAAGTGTTAATTCCAAAATCTCCATCAGCTGGGAACCTAGCAATCAGAATGCCTAATTTTATGGGGACACCTGAATCAAACCACCACATTCTGCCCCTGACACCCATAAACTGATAACCATACATGATATAAAATAGAATACACTCAGTCCCACTTTAAAAGTCTCCATAGTTTTTATCAATCCTAATGGCGTTCAAATATTCCCATAGCCCAAGATCTTTTCACTGAGCCATAATACCAAAAAAATTCCTCCTAAAGCCCATAATGGCACAGAATAAACACTCACACTGCAAAAGATAGCAAAGAAACATTCAACCAACACCAGAATTAAACAGGGCAAACAAACTCTGTAGTTTCAAGTCCAACAACTCTAATCAGTGAAAAATTCCCAAGTCTAATAATTCTAACCAGGAACAAGTCTCTGGAGTTCCAATTCCACCACTCCAGCTAGACTACTCACAGTCCTAGAAAACTTCATCCAGGGCTGGCAGATCTCCTTGGCAGCCATCTCATGGTCCAGGCATCTCCACTTGGTCTCCACTGCAACCTGTGGTTTATCCTCATGACTCCATTGGTATTGATGCAGGCATCCAGGAAACCTGCTTCACACTGCCAATGGCCATTTCCCAAACAAAAGACCATGTTGCAAATTCAGTTACCCTCTTTTTCTTGCATTTCTTATACTCCACAATACTAGGTAGGATGCCACTTTGTTAATCCAGGGGGCAGGGAATAAAGCAGACTTTAAAGAACAGGAAACTCCTTGAACACTCAGGCCCCTTCAAAAGAATCTATATTTTCCCCGTTGCCCCAATGCAGGTCAGCTGGCCCAATCTCAAAGGTTGTAATCTCTCATAATTGCAACTGAACAATCAGAAGTTTCAACCCAAAGACTTTATTTCTGTGCCATGTCCCTTTACTCACACTAGTTCATTTCTATGCAAAGCAACCCTGCACAAATTCTCAGGATATGGCCATAACAGCAAGCCTCTCATACAAACTGCTTCTAGCCCAGTCCAGGCAAAGTTTTTTTCTCACCCTCATAATCCAAATCTCACAGTCCATAGTTCTTAATGCATTCAGGTCTTTCAACTCTGACCAGAATAGTCCATCAAGCTGTATTTACAGCACTGTGTCTTAGGCCAAGGTTTCAAATCCTTCCACATTCCTCTTGAAAATCAACTCCAAAAGGCCAAAGCCATATAGTCAGATGTCTAGCAGCAAACAACCCCACTCCTGGTACCAACTTTACTGTTTCAGTCTGGTTCACATTGCTGGCAGAAATCACCCAACCAAAAGCAGCTTTTGGGATTTTTGTTTGTTTGTTTTTTGTTTTTCAAGCTAGGGTCTCATTCTAGTCCAGGCTGACCTGGAATTAACTATGTGGTCTCATGGTGGCCTCAAACTCACGGTGATCCTCTGTTTCCCAAGTGCAGGGATTAAAGGCGTGTGACACCATGCCTGGCTGACTTTTTTTCTAAAGGTTTTCTTTAGCTTATAGGCTCGAGGGGAAGCTCCATGGTGACAGAGGGAAACTATGGCATGAGCAGGGGGTTGACATAACCTCCTGGCCAACATCAGGTGGACAATAGCAAGGAGAGAGTGTGACAAACACTGGCAAGGGAAAACTGACTATAACACCCATAAGCCCACTCTCAACAACACACTGCCTCCAGGAAGCATTAATTTCCAAATCTCCATCAACTGGGAACCTAGCATTCAGAATGCCTAAGTTTATGGGGGACATCTGAATCAAACCACCACATCCTGAAACTCACAAAGGTTGGAGCTGTAATCTATGAATGCCCCAGATGGATCTAATGGCTTTGCCAATGGCAAGCTCTTTGGCCCTTGGCAGCTTTCTTAACCTCTCTGAGTGTGTTTTCTCTATTTAAAAATGGAGATAATGACAATAGTAGATAATTTAGGGATTTTTGTGTTGAAGCAAGTTATGTTTTCAACCCATCTGTGTTACTTAGCCATTACTATTAATTATTCAGAATTACTATCAATTGTGTTAATGTTATTAGTCTTGCATTGTGTTGAAGACCTGGACTTCTCAGTGAAACTGGGTTTACATATATATTTATGTATCTATATATGATTCCATTTCTCCCTCAGCTTGGATGGTGGGGTCTGAGGTATGTCAGGTGGGAAACATTGAAGACAAGACTGCCTGACATGACAAGGCTGCTACAGTCCATGACACACCTTAACGTGATTAGTCATGTTGTGTACAAACAGGCTCCATATTTGAACCCTTTTTCTTGCTATACTTTGTGCAGGATACGATCTGCTCTGCTGTTCTATAGGCCTTTGCACACTCATGTTTTAATAGGAAATGTGTGCATTAAGAGCTGAGGGTGGAAGTTGATAGTTGATAAGGTGGCATGTTATCTGAGGAGGAGGGAATTGAAGGCAAGCCACGGTGATGTCTAAGGTCGAGTTTGGCTGTCTGAAATAGAGGACGTTGACTGTCACTCTATGGGCACTGGACAACATAATGTGGGGTTTATGCTTTGCTTCATAGCAATAGGGAGTCCCAGAAGGTCTTGAGGGGGGCAGAACAGTCACTGAGATCTAAGTCAGACATTCCATCAGGACCTTGTTATCTTAGACATATGTTCATGATCCCCTGGGCCAAAAGAAACACCCAACACTTCTACTTAGTAAGTGGTCTGGCTTAAGCAATGTGAACAAAGTTACTTGTGTGGTTTTTGGCAGACACTGCTGTGTCCTCAAAATATTAAGACAGAGTTTGTGGTATTGTGGAATCCTCTTTGGGAATCACAGGTTAAGATACTATCTAGCTTCAGGCTGTGGTCTGCTCTTACTAGCTGTATATGCACAACACACCAGAATTAGCTCATGCTGCTCAGTTTCCTTATTTGGTGGGGCAGGAGAAAGAGTGCCATCTCACAGGTAGACTGTGGATAAAGAAATGGCACACTGTGCCGGGCGTGGTGGTGCACGCCTTTCATCCCAGCACTTGGGAGGCAGAGGTAGGAGGATCACCATGAGTTCGAGGCCACCCTGAGACTACATAGTGAATTCCAGGTCAGCCTGGGCTAGAGTGAGACCCTACCTCAAAAAAACAAAAAAAAAAAACAAAACAAACAACAACAACAAAAAAGAAATGGCACACTGAAAGTGTGATTACAGAGCCATCTGACACATGCTCAGTGACCGTCTTCATGAGCATCAGCCCCAGTGCCGTGGTACAGTGCACCACCTGCTCAGCATCATGGGCTGCAGGGCCCGGCAGGAGCTTGTGAGTCTGTGGCCAAAGGGTCTTGTGCCAAGCAGGGGCTCCACAAAGTTCAGGAAACTGGAGAAGCCTGGGAGGGCAGCAGTGCAGGAGTGATTAGCACATGCAGTAAATTAATCCTCTTTCATTCTTTCCCTCCTTCCTACCCACCTGCCTGCTTGCCTTCCCTTCCTCCTCTTCCTCCATCCCTTTCCTCGTCCTCCAGATTTTACTCATTGGCACCACCCTCAGGTCACAAATGAAAATATATCTTTTTTCCCCTGAGGAGTCTTGGTGGGTCCCTCTTGGCTGAACATTTCAATCCCCCAGGCAACTTTTCATGCTTTGGATCCTGTCCCAAAGCAAGTGAATAAAAGGTAAATCTGGGATGTGGCCTGGCTCTCCTCCCTGTTTTTTTTTTTTTTCCTTTAAGAAACTTGACTAAGAGTCTCGGTTGCCAGAGTGAGGGCTATTGTGCACAGTAGCAAAGATGTCCCTGTTTTCACTACTGAAGCACTTGTCCTCCCTGTCCACACTGCAGGCCTAGTGCAGGGATTCCTGGTGTTGCCTCCCTGTTCTGGAGAAGCCTCACATGGAGATCCAGGGACTGCAGCTGCCAGGTACAGTAGGTATTTTTATTTATTTGTTGTATGTTTTTAATTTTTTTATTAACAACTTCCATGATTATAAAAAATACCCCATGGGGATACCCTCCCTTCCCCCACATACCCCTTTGAAAATCCACTCCCATCATACCCCCTCCACATTTCAATCAGTCTCCTTTTACTTTTGATGACTTGATCTTTTCCTCGTCTTATGATGGTCTTATGCAGGTAGTATCAGGCACTGTGAGGCCACGGATACCCAGGCTATTTTGTGTCTGGAGGGAGCATGTTGTATGGAGTCCTGCCCTTCCTCTGGCTCTTACATTCTTTCAGCCACTTCTTCCACATTAGACCCTGAGCCTTGGAAGGTGTGATACAGATATTGCAGTGCTGAGCACTGCGGTCATTTCTTTCTTCACCATGGTACTTTCTGAGTAATCCCAAGGTCACTGTCATCTGAAAAGAGAAGATTCTCAACCAAAAGTGAGAGTAGCATTAATATAAGGGTGTGAACATTAACAGAGTGCTTACTGGGCAGTTTGATAAGCATAGTATATACATTTGGCCAGACTACAGCAGATGTTACACCCCAAGGGCTTATGACGACCCCTGTTTTAAGTTTTCAATATCAGGAATGTATCCCCTTCCCATGGAGCGGGCCTCCAGTCCAATTAGAGGGCAGTTGGATTCCCATGTAACAGACAGGCCACTATTGCACCCGTTGGCTCATTTGGCCTGGCTAGCCAATTATAAGGCTTGCAGTGTCCACTGATGAGTATCTTCACTGGTGATTTATCTTTCTCTCACTGAACTGCATGTAGAATGTCTTCTTCCAGCTTACTGTCAGCTGGTCTACATGGAGGAGGTTATCAGCTCAGTTCCAGCAAGATTTCTCAGTGGCTTTGCAGCCCAAGAGTATGGAGTCTTCAGCAATAGGGTCTTACCATCTATTCCTGGTGGGAAACCAAGAGCCTCAGCAATGGCCTATAATGTTTTGGGGGCATCAGGGATCTCCCTGGCCAACAACTCATTGGAAAATATCCCATCCCTGGCACTAAACATTTTCTAGCAACAATCTACAGCTCTTGAGTGTTCCATTGTCCAAAAAAGTAGGATTACATATGTTTTATTTATATCCTCTTAGATTTTGATTAGCTGTCCCTCCACCTTTCCTTTACTCAATCTCTTCCCCAGACCTCATTTTGGGCCTTTTCACCCTCACTAATCTATTCGTCTACTTTCATATATACAATACCATCCTATTAGGTACCCTCCTCCCTTCCTTTCTCTTCCCTTTCTATCTCTTTTCAAACTTACTGGGCTCTGCTACTGAGTTTTTTCCTTCTCACACAGAAGCCCAGTCATCTGTAGCTAGGATCCACATATGAGGGAGAACATGTGGCACTTGCTTTCTGGGCCTGGGTTACCTCACTTTATATAATCCTTTCCAGATCCATCCATTTTCCTGCAAATTTCATAACTTCATTTTTCTTCTGAGTAGAACTCCATTGTATAAATGTGCCATATCTTCATTATCCATCCATTCATCAGTTGAGGGACATCTAGGCTGGTTCCATTTCCCAGCTATTGTGAATTGAGCAGCAATAAACATGGTACAACATGTACTTCTAAGGAAATGAGATGAGTCCTTAGTATATATGCCTAGGAATACTATAGCTGGGTCATATGGTACATCAATTTTTAGCTGTCTTAGGAACCTCCACACTGATTTCCACAATGGCTGGACCAGACTGCATTCAAACCAACAGTGTGGAAGGGTTCCTCTTTTTCCACATCCCCACCAGCATTTATGGTCATTTGTTTTCATGATGGTAGCCAATCTGATAGAAGTGAGATGGAATCTCAACATAGTTTTAATCTGCATTTCCCTGATGACTAGAGATGTAGAACATTTTTTTTTAGATGCTTATACGCCATCCATGTTTCTTCTTTTGAGAACTCTCTATTTAGCTCCATAGCCCATTTTTTAATTGGCTTGTTTGATTTCTTATTATTTAATTTTTTGAGTTCTTTGTATATCCTAGATATTAATCCTCTATAAGATGTATAGCTGGCAAAGATTTTTTTCACATTCTATAGGTTGCCTCTTTGCTTTAGTCAGAGTTCTTTGCTGTACAAAATCTTTGTAATTTTATGAGGTTACAGTGATTGATCTGTGGTTTTATTGCCTGAGCAATTGGGGTTGTATTCAGACAGTCTTTGCCAAGACCAGTATGTTGAAGGGTGTCCCCTACTTTTTCCTGTAGCAATTTCAGGGTTTCAGGACTGATTTTAAGGTCTTTAATCCATGTGGACTTAATTATTGTGCATGGAGAGAAAGAAGAATCTATTTTCATCTTTCAACAGATAAATATCCAGTTTACCCAGCACCATTTGCAGAAGAGGCTGTCTTTTCTTCAATGAGTATTTTTGTCACTTTAATCAAATATCAGGTGGCTGTAGCTACTTGGACTTGCATCTGGGTCCTCTATTCTGTTCCATTGATCTACATGTCTGCTTTTGTGCCAGTACCATGCTGTTTTTGTTACTATGGCTCTGTAGTATAGGTTAAAATCAGGTATGGTGATACTACCACCCTCATTTTTGTTGCTCAGTATTATTTTAGATATTTGAGGTTTTTTATGGTTCCAAATGAAGTTTTGGATTCTTTTTTTTCTATTTCCTTGAAGAATGTCATTGGAATTTTGATGGGGATTGCATTAAATGTGTAGATTGCTATTGGTAAGATTGCCATTTTCACAATATTGATTCTTTCAATCCAGGAACAAGGGGTGGATTTTCCAATTCCTAGTGTCTTCTGCAATTTCTCTCTTGAATGTATTATATTTTTCATTGTAGAGATCCTTTACTTCCTTGGTTAGGTTTATTCCAAGGTACTTCATATTCTTTGATGCAATTGTGAATGGGAGTGATTCTCTGATTTCATTCTCTTTGTGTTTGTTTTAGCATATAGGAATGCTACTGATTTCTGTGTATTTATTTTGTATCCTGCTACATGGCTATAGGTGTTTATCAGATCTAACAGTTTGCTGGTAGAGTCTTGAGGGTCCTTTATGTATAAAATCA
Organism: Jaculus jaculus; assembly: GCF_020740685.1. Classification (NCBI taxonomy): domain Eukaryota; kingdom Metazoa; phylum Chordata; class Mammalia; order Rodentia; family Dipodidae; genus Jaculus; species Jaculus jaculus. The sequence goes on from NC_059109.1 coordinate 76,271,483, forward strand.
TGTCATTTGCAAATAATGATAACTTGATTTCTTCCTTTCCAATTTGTATCCCTTTAATGTGTGTCTCTTGCCTTATTGCTATGGCTAAGACTTCCAGTAATATATTAAATAAAAGTGGGGGCAGTGTACACCCTTGTCTTGTTCCTGGTTTTAGTGAAAAAGCTTCCGGTTTTTCCCCATTTAGTAATATGTTGGCTGTAGGCTTGTCAAAAATAGCCTTTATTATAATGAGATATGATTCTTCTATTCCCAGTCTTTGTAGGACTTTTATCATGAAGGGATGTTGGACTTTGTCAAATGCTTTTTCTGCATCTAATGAGATGATCATGTGATTTTTGTCCTTGAGTCCATTTATATAGTGTATTAAATTTAATGATTTGCATATGTTGAACCATCCCTGCATCTATGGGATAAAGCCTACTTGGTCTGGATAAATTATCTTTCTGACATATTATTGTATTCTGTTTGCCAATATTTTGTTGAGAACTTTTGCATCTACGTTCATGAGGGAGATTGGTCTGTAATTTTCCTTTTTTGTTCTATCTTTGCCTGGCTTTGGTATCAGGGTGATGCTGGCTTCATAGAACGAGTTTGGTAGGATTACTTCTTTTTCTATTTTATGGAAAAACTTAGAAAGCAATGAAGTTAGTTCTTCCCTGAAGGTCTGGTAAAATTCAGCAGTGAATCCATCTGGCCTGTGTTTTTTTTTTAGTTAGGAGATTTTTGATATCTGCTTGGTTCTCCATGCTTGTTATATGTCTATTTAAGTGATTAATCTCATCTTGATTAAATTTAGGTAGGTCATATATATAAATCAAGGAAATCATCCATTTCTTTCAGATTTTCATACTTAGTGGAGCATATGTTTTTATAGTATGTCCCTATGATTTTTTGAATTTCTCTAATGTCTGTTATGATGTTACCTTTTCATCTCTAATTTTATTAATTTTTGTCTCTTCTCTCTTTCTTTTGGTCAGATTTGCTAAGGGTTTATCAATCTTGTTTACCCTTTCAAAGAAACAACACTTTGTTTCATTGATTCTTTGGATTATGTTTTGTTTCTATTTCTTTAATTTCTGCCCTAATCTTTATTATTTCTTCCCGTCTACTGATTTTTGGTTTGCCCTGTTCTTCTTTTGCCAAGGCTTTAAGGTGAAGCATTAGGTCGTTTACTTGCGACCTTTCTAATTTCTTAATATAGGCACTTAAAGGTATAGATTTACCTCTTAGGATTGCCTTCATTGTGTCCCAGAGATTTTGGTATGTTGTGTTCTCATTATCGTTTGACTCTATGAAATTTTGATTTCCTTCTTGATTTCTTCATTGACCCATTAATCATTTAGTAATGCATTGTTTAGTTTCCATGATTTTGTGTATTATCTATAGCTTTTCTTGCTATTGATTTGTAGTTTGATTCCATTGTGGTCAGATAGAATGCAAGGAATTATTTCAATTTTCCTGTATTTGTTAAGATTTGCTTTGTGTCCTAATAATATTGTCTGTTTTAGAGAATGTTTGATGTGCTGATGAAAAGAATGTGTATTCTGCAGCATTTGGATGTAATGTCCTGTATATATCTGTTAGGCCCATTCCTTCTATGATCTCATTTAGTCCAGAAGACTCTCTGTTTATTTTTTCCTGGGATGACCTCTCAATTGATGAGAGTGGGGTGTTGAAGTCACCCTCTACCACTGTGTTTGGTGTTATTTGTGACCTTTGTTCTAATAGTGTTTGTTTGATGAATTTGGGAGCCCCCATGTTAGGTGCATATATGTTTAGGATTGTAATGTCCTCCTGTTGGAGTGTGCCCTTATTCAATATAAAGTGACCTTACTTAACTTTATTGGCTAATGTTTGACTGAAGTCATCCTTGTCCGATATTAGGATAGCAACCCCTGCTTGTTTTCTAGGCCCATTTGCTTGAAACACCGTTTTCCAACCTTTCACTCTATGATAATGTCCATCCTTTTTAGAATGGTGAGTTTCTTGGAGGCAACAAATTGTAGGATCCTGCTTTTTAACCCAGTCTGAAAACCTATGTCTTTTGGTTGGGGCATTGATGCCATTGATATTAAAAGATATTATTGAAAGGTATGTATTTGTGTTTGCCTTTTTTTTTTTTTTTTTTTTTTTTTTTGTAGTTCCAGTTCTACCTTTGCTCTCTTGTGTAAACTGGTATTTGAGTTTTTTTTTTTCCCCCCAGGTTCCTTATATGTGTGCTTTTCCTTCTCTTCAGCATGGAGGCTTATTTCAAGTATTTTCTGTAGAACTGGTTTTGTCTTCAAATACTCCTTTAGCCTACTTTTGTTATGGAATGTCCTTATTTCTCCTTCTATGTGAATGGATAGCTTTGCAGGATAAAGTAACCTTGTTTGACAGTTGTTATCTTTTAGAACTTGGAATACATCACTTCAAGCCCTTCTGGCTTTTAAAGTTTGTGTTGAGTAATATACTGTAATCCTGATGGGCTTGCCTTTGTAGATAACTTGATTTTTCTACCTCTTTCAGTACTTTTTCTTTAGATTGTGTGTTTGGTAGTTTGATTATAATATGTTGAGGAGAGGTTTTTTCCAGGTTTTGTCTGGCTGGTGTTCTAAAGGCTTCCTATATCTGCATTGGTACCTCTTTCCCAATTTGGGGGAAGTTTTCTTCTGTGATTTTGTTGAAGATGCCTACTATGCCTTTCTAGTGAAATTCTTCTCCTTCTACTATGCCCTGAATTCTTATGTTTGATCTTTTCATAGTGTCCTGAATATCCTGAAATTCCCACTCATACTTTTCTATTAGTTTGTCTTTCTCTTTCTTAGACTGTATTATATCTGCCAGGTGATCTTCTAGCTTAGATGTTCTGTCCTCTCCTTCATCCATTCTACTGGTGAGATTTTCTACAGAGTTTTTTTTTTTTTTTTTAATTTCATTAACTGTGTTCTTCATTGCTAGTAATTCTGAGTGGTTTTTCTTTATTATTTCTATTTCCTTATTTATAGCTTATATTGACTTCTTTTTTCATTAAATTGGTGTCCTGTGCCTTCTTTGATTCCTTTGATTTCCTCTTTGATTGCTTTGATTTCTTCTTTGACTTTGAACATATTTACAATCATTGTTTTGAAATCCTTCTCAGGCATTTCCTCCAACCCATTCTCACTGGAGGTCATTTCTGATGCATTATTACTTTTAAGGTGGATTTATATTGTCTAGTTTTTTAGTGTTTCTTGTGTTATAATGTATATATTTTTGCATCTTGGATTAAGTTAATGCTTGGATTTTCTAGCTAGCTGGGTATTCTTAGCTATATCAATTGATCTGATGTTATATATCTTCAGGGTAGGAGCTTAAGGTGTTAGGTGTGGCTCTTAAGACTCTCAGAGTATCTACAAAGGTGTACCTAGGGGTTGGGTTTGCCTGCTCTGGGAGTATTCAAGTAGGCTGAGTGGTACAAAATACAGATAGTTTCTAAAATACAACTAAATAATGTACCCATTCAATGACAAACAGCAACAAGTATTTATGCAAGAGTTTGTATTATAACAACCAGTTCCTCTATCAACAAAGAAGGTAAGATTTCTGGTCTGTTGAGGGTTCCAAGTCAGCTTGTGACCAAGTGAGACCCTTCCCTGGTACAATCCCAGTTACTTTTTTGGATGATTTTGGTCTCAGTCATGCATCCCTCTTTGGTGCCCTGTGGGTTCAAGTAGGCTGGCTGGATCGCTGGACCACTGTTCTGGATCTGGGCACTGGCTTTTCTTGTGGAGCAAGCCAAGCCTGGAAGCTGGGGTCCCACAGACCTGGCACGGCCACTGCTGGTGCTGCTGCTGCTGCTGTTGCTGCTGCTGCTGCTGCTGGATCTGTTGCTGCCAGAGCTGCTGCTGCTGCTTCCAGAGCCGGCACTGCCAATGCCAGAGCCAGAGCCAGAGCCAGAGCCGCTGCTTCTGCTGCCGCTGCCAGAGCTGAAGCCACCACTGCCAGGCCCACTTAGGGCTGCCTGTGTGGGCTCTGCATGCCCTGGATCTCTCCTACTTCCCTGCTGCCATTTTAATTTCTTATACAGCTCACTTTTTAGTAAAAGTGTGTGTATTTTGCTGGGTATTCTTTGGCTTTTTCTCCCCTAGGCTGCTTTGGTGTGCTTCCTATGCTGCCATCTTAAGTGGAAGTCTAGTAGGTATTTTAATCATAATTTTAATTGTTTTGAGACAGAGTCTTACATAGTCCAGGCTGGTCTTGAACTTGCAATATAGCCAAGAATTACCTTGAGTTTATGATCCCCTGTCTCCACTTCCCCAATACTGGGGTTAAAGGCATGTGCCACTATACCTAGTTTATGCAATGCTGGGGATTGGATCTGGGCTTCCTAACCAAGCACTACCAGCTGAGCCACCTCCTGAGCAATGTACTTTCTTTCTTTTTTTTTTTTTTTCTTGAAGTAGGCTCTCACTGTAGTCCAGGCTGACCTGTAATACACCAAATAGTCTCAGGGTGGCCTCGAACTCATGGTGATCCTCCTACCTCTGCCTTCTGAGTGCTGGGATTGAAGGCATATGCTACCATGCCTAGCTTAATGTATTTTAATTTTTAATAGTTGTACCCAATTGCCCAGTAGTGTCTCTGCTAAGTGGTGGATCACTTTTCTACTTGCACACTACAGTGCTAAGCCTCAGAACTTCTGCCAATGTGAGAATACAGAACATTTTTCTAAAATGGCATCAGTTAAAACACAGTGGTACAGATGGTACACCAATTTGGTGAGGTCACTCTATTAAACTGAGAGGTGAATGAGACACGTTTCAGAATCTATTAAGAATGCACGACAGCCAGGCACACACCTTTAATCCCAGCACCTGGGAGGCAGAGGTAAGAGGATCGCTGTGAGTTTGAGGCCACCCTGAGACTACATCATGAATTCCAGGTCAGTCTGGGTTAGAGAGAAACCCTACCTTTAAAAACAAAAACAAAAACAAACAAACAAACAAACAAACAAACACACACACACAAAAGGAATGAGCTCAGCCACGTTACCAATTACTGTCCATGTAGGCTCTGGCCTCAGGGTCTGATTATCCTGGCAAGGACTTTAAGGGGCCATGGGCAGCTGGCTAGCAGGTTGGGTGGGGAAAAGTCAGGTGCTTCTGGGTGCTCATGAAGGGAAGTGGGGCCCATCTGCCTCTCCATACTCCATAGAGACAGAGTATCTCTGTCCTCAATGAAAGACTATCTTGCTTGGCCAAAGCCTCTGGGACTGAAGTTCAAAGCCATCAGCTCCAGTGATGTCAGGCTGCTGCCTGCCTGGGGATTTAGGGGATTACTCAGTCCTTGTCACGGCAGCAGGCATCAGGGCCTCAGGTGCAAAGAGGCCTTTGATAAACTCCAACTCTTTAGGGGCCCAGCAAAGCCAGGACAGGCCAGCTGGGCTGTCCAGTAGGGGACCGCCATGTTGACCCTTTGTTTCTAGTCCCAAAAAAACAAATACTTTATATTGCAAAGGAGAGCACACTCATAAGAAGGATTGTGGGCTTCCTGCCATCATCGTCTCCAGTTCTAGGAGCTTCTTGGCCAGTTCTCCCAGGACAGAGTGAGGGGCAGTGACATGGCCCTCCTGGGAGGCCACTAGGCAGCCCCCATCCCTACAGCCCTCTGCAGTTCCTCTCACAGGGTGCTTAGGGTGCAAGGGTGGCACCCTTATCCTGCCCTGGCTAGCCCATTTCTAGACCATCTGCACCCCTGCTTCCTGCACCCTTCTAGGCCAGAGCTATTAGGACAGACCTGCTGCCAGTGAACAGCCTAGCTCCTGGGAAGTGCTGTAACCAAGTCCTTATCTGAGATTGGCATGGTGGGGCACTTTTAGACATTTTTCTTATGAAAATTCCATTTCTTCCTCAGTATCACCTAGTGGATTAAACCACAGAAGTGATGGCCTATTCCCCCAGCAAGTCGTCCCTGGCATTTCTTCTATGAACCAACATTGAGCACCCTGGCGCCTCCTCTTCTTATAAGGACATTGGCACTTCAGGTGGTGATCTACTTCACCAGACTTATTATAAGTTAAGTATCTCTTCAAAAACCCTGTGTCCAAATCCTTCCATAGTGGGAGGTGCTGCATTAGCGCTTCATACTAGCATTTTTTTAAGACAGAGTTTTATGAAGCCCAGGATAATCTTGCTAAGTAGACAAAGACCATCTTGAACTTCTGATCCTTCTGCCTCTACCTCTCAAGTAATGGCGATACAAGTGTGTACCACCACAACTGCTTAAGCAAAGCTGAGGATCCAAGCCAGGGCTTTGCTTATGTTTGGCAAGCATTCTACCCACTAACCTACATCCCCAGCCCCTGAATAGGGGCTCCAGGGTTGACTTGAGACACAGTCCTACTGACAAAAGTGTCTTTTCCTGTCTGTTCATTTTTTTCAAGGTAGGTTCTCACTCTAGCCAAGACTGACCTGAAACTCACTCTGTAGTCCCAGGCTGGTCTTGAACTCACAGTGATTCTTCTACCTCTGTCTCCCAAGAGCTGGGATTAAAGGTTTGCACCATGACAATAGTGTCTAGCTTGGCTCTGGTCATCCATCTAGTCACTTAAGTTCAGCTACAACTTGGTCTCCAGTGGTAACTGAACCCACAATGTTTGGAAGATCTGCCACAGCCTCCCTCATCATGCTCACACCATCTGCCTCAACCCCAAGGCCACCTGCTGCCTATCTTCTATCTCCCATACATCGTCTTACCTCGGTTTCCTTGATGCTTTTCTCATCTCTTAAATCAAACCACTTCTTCTTTCCCTCCTCCTCTTCCTTCTTCTTCTTCTTTTGGTTTTTCGAGGTAGGGTCTCACTGTCTTACTGTAGCCCAGCTGACCTAAAACTATGTAGTCTCAGGCTGGCCTTGAACCCATGGTGATCCATGAGGAACCTTTGCTGGGATCAAAGGTGTGTACCAGCATGCCTCAAACCACATTTAAATTCAGCTCAGATTGTACATATATGCACAAATTCCATCATCATTTTCTGAGTTAGACACTTAACAGACTCAGAACTGGGATCAAAAAAGTATGTGGAACACATTCTGCAAGGTCTCCCAATCTGCAGGTGAGGCAAAAAAGAGCTCTTAGCCCAGTCCAAGAGGAGAACCCGCCTCCTCCCTCTGCACAGTGGTTTTATGGAGAAGAAAGATAATTGCAGGGGCTCACATTCATAGCAAGCGGGTTGGTGAAATGCTACGGAACCTAGGACTGTAGATGGACAGCCGCCTCCACAGAGGGCCGCTTACTTCAGCTCTGGCAAGTCACTGCTGCAGAAAACTGCTGTGTCTTGCTGGAGACACAGCTCTTCAAGGTCCTGAGGAGCTTGTGTGCATGGGGATTCACTCAATTCTTAAATGCTGACAACTCAAAAAGGTTTTAAACAATGGGGACAGCACAACACACATCTGTAGGTTAGGCATGTCCCTCAAGGCTGAGGTTGCAACATCTGGTCTAAGCAGGATTTAGCCAGGTAAGAAACTCCTGAACAGGCAGAGAAAGTAGTAAGCCCAAAGGTCTGTGAGGAAAGGGTATCCACCGGGGCCACATGCTCCTGTGCATGTCTTCAGCAAATGCTTGTTTAAACTGAAATGCCAGCTGCTATTCAGGAGGTGTGTCTATGTACAAGTGTATACACACTTGTGTGTACAAGCGGGCATGCAGGTATCTGTGCCTGCGTGGACCTGTACACCATATACATACATGCATACACATGCACATATGTGTGTAAGCATGTGCATAAATTCCCATGTGCACACATGTTCATATGCTTATGTGTGAATGTGTATGCTTTTACAACTGTACTTACACAGGGGTTTACCTGTTTATATGCATGCTTCCATGCTCATGTATATGTGCATGTGCTTATGTGCTCAAGTGATATACATGTGAGTATATGCACATGTGTGTGCATGCTTATGATGCACACTCATGTGGGCACTAATGCATATTCAAGCACACACTTGCATGAATGCGTTGGTTTGTACTGTGTGTGCATGTGTGTATGCCTATGTATACACATAAACATGTGCATGTGTTCATGTCTTTGCAAGTGTGCTTGTACATGGACATAGTTGTGTGTATTCATGCTCACATGCTCCTATGTGAGCATACCACTGTGGATGCATGTCCACATACATTCCTGAGTATGTGTTGTGAGTGGGAAAAGATACATGCATGTGCATGCAGATACACATGTGGACAAGCACGTGTGCTCATGGGCTTTATGGCGTGTATGTTTGTGCTATCCTAGGACGCCTCTTCTAGAATAGCCTGAGCGACTGCAGGGGCTGGCAGAGGAATTGTGGGAGAGGAGTTTTAGGCTTGGGAAAAGTGGAAACACGGAGAACAGGAGGTTGCTGAATTCCAGACAGTGGGAGGAGAGGGGGAAAAGTGTAGGGCTTTTGAGTTCACAGCTGTGCTTCTCTTGTGATCAAGGTCCTAAACTCAGCGTAAGCAGTGCAAATGTTGCCCCCTGGTGGTATGATGGAGATGCTGCAGGCACGTGTTTGGTGTCTGAAGGGAGAAAACTGTGCTTGGTGGGTAGGAATGGAACCAATCCACACCTGTTTGCCTTTTTAATTTTTAATTTTTTGGTGGATTTCAGTTTTCAGAGGCAAGTGACAGAATCTAAGCAAGTGTCTCCAGGGAAGAGATATACATCACGTGTGGACTAAGAGTGCAGCCTCTGGGCTAGGCACTCTTAGCTGCTCATAACCCAGAAGAGACTCTGTGGATAGAGCCTAGACCCATTTTTAAAGGGAAAATTATTTATTTATTATTTATTTGGTTTTTTTTTATTTGCAAGCATAGAGAGAGAGAGAGAATGGGTGTGCTAGGTCCTCTAGCCACTGAAAATGAACTCCAGATGCATGCACCACTTCGTACATCTGGCATTATGTGGGTCCTAGGGAATCAAATTGGGGTCGTTAGGCTTTGCAGAGAAATGTCTTAGCCTCTGGGCCACTGCTCCAGTCCCCTACATCCCTTTTGTGTAGCTTTGTGCCATGAGGTGTTATAGGCTCGCCTCCTTCTGCCTCAGTTTCTCCATTAAAATATATAGGTTGCAGCCTGTCACACTGAGAATTCCATGAGATGGAGATTCAAAGCAGATCCTGTCCTAGTAGGCTTTCCTTAAGTGCCACATTTTAGCCACGGTGACAGTCCTGTTCACAGACAGTGAATGGGTCAGAAACTGAACTCCATATGCATTTGCACACATGCATGTGTACTCACACATATATGAACATGCATACACACATGAACACACAAATACACACACACACACATATATATCCATATATATGTATATATACATAACCCTTACCCAAGTTTGATTCCCCAGTACCCACATAAACTAGATGCACAACGTGGTGCATGTGTGTAGAATGTGTTCTCTGTGGCTGGAGGCTCTGTTGTGCACATTCTCTCTTTCTCTACCTCTCTCTATTAAATAAATAAAAAAGATAAAAAGTTCATATTAGCCAGTCATATAAAATGCAGCAGTATTTTGTATACGCTGTCACCCACCACTTCTATCTAGTTTCCAAACATCACAGACACCGGCATCACTCTGAACCGGCTTCCCTTCTCAAACACCATCCATTAGCTCTGGGTTATCAGTTTGGGGAACTCCATGTGAGTGCAGTCAGGTGGCCTTGTGTGACTTTTCCCTAGCTCTGTCATCAAGGGTTGTCTGTCTTGTGGCAGGAAGCAGGCATCACTCCTGTGCATGGCAGACACTCATCCATTGTGTGAACACATCACAACCTGCTCCTCCCCCACCTGTCCATTTCACTTTTAACCTGTTGTGAGATTGGGGCCACACATGTGTGGTGAACATTCTGTTACTGTTTCATGTGCATGTGAATGTTCAGTGTGTTGAATTCTTCATTTTTGGCTCTTCTCCACACAGCTGAGGTGAGATGTGAGGCTGTGTGCTAATCCTGCTTGGCTTCCCAAGGAAACTCACAAGCACTCTTCATAGCCGCAGATGGAAGACATGCTACTTCCCATAACAGACAGTGCTCCCCTTCTCCACGTCCTCCCAATGCCTGCTCTACAGGGCTGCAGCCAGTCCTGCCTTGTGTGGAAGCAGGGACTGTGGTCTGCATGCACCCTTCCACTGCCCCCATGCTCACTGGTCATCTGTGCTTTTGTTTTGGAATGAGTTGCATTGATTTGGCTCCTTGCTGCAGCCATGGTCCTGAAGTCCTCTTCAGAAATAGGCAAGCCCCAACTCCTCAGTGCCTCCTCAATGGGCCATGATCTGAGTCACCTGTACCCTGCACCTCAGTTCTGTCCCCATGGTTCTTGGACACCCCAGGGCAGGTGGCAGATGTTGGTGCTGTTAACTCACCTCATCATTGCCCTCCCACATATCGGGTGACACACAAGCAGGCTAATGACACCTATGTTGTACGCTGCCATTATTATGCCTCCTATTAGGCCAAGTTCCCAGATGGGGATCTGAGATACCTGAGATACAGTGTGCTTTTATGTTGTGGTGTCCCAGGGACACTAATTAAATCATTCATATTTTTAGCTCCTGTATGTCAAGATGAAAGGGCCTATGCTGCACAGACCTGTTATTATCCGGATTCTTGCCTCCCCCAAGTATGCTTTCCCCTGTATTCACACTGGTGGGGTGGTGTAAGAAGCCCAGTTTGGAGCTGGCTTATCTCCCTCATTCCCACATAGAAGCCTGTTTCTTGCCTCACCCCAGGCATTAAAGCTCCCTTGAGTGAATATCCAAGTCTGGGAGCTCACTGAGGTCACTCACCAGTTTACATGACACCAAGCCCCAATTCCCACCCCCGTGGAAGCTCAGCAACACATAGCCCCCCTCTGGGAGTTCAGCAAGACTTCACTGTCCCACACCAGTGCTGTCTGTTGTCCTCTTGTTATCGTCTCTCTTTCTCTCCTCTCTCTCTCTCTCTCTCTCTCTCTCTCTCTCTCTCTCTCTCTCTGTTTTTGTGTATAGTATGTAAAGTGCATGTGTATGTGCATGTACATGCCTGTAGCGATGCACCTTTGTGTGCACATGTACATATTCCAAGAACACCTGTGCTGAGGCAGAGGAAGATGTGACAGGTGCCCTCCTCTACGTTGTTCCCTGAGGGAGGGTTGCTCCCTGACTGAGTCTGCCATTTCTGAGTTAGACTAGCTGGCCAGGGAGTCCCAGCAATGTTTTTTGTCTCTGCCTCCCTAGGCGCTGAGGTTACAGGTATGTGTGGCCATGCCTACCTTTTTTCATGAGTGCTGGGGATCAAACTCAGGTCCTCCTGCTTGTATAGGAAGTGCCAAGCTCTCTCCTTCACCAATATCTTCTCTTTTGGGGTCTTCCTAAAGTACATATGCTGGGCTGCTTGTTGATCCAGGGGGTATTATGCATGGTTTCACACCAATCCCTGATAGAAATTAGTTAAGACCCAGTTCAAGAAAAAGTGATTGAGCAGGGCTGGAGAGAAGGCTTAGCTGTTAAGCACTTGCCTGTGAAGCCTAAGGACCCTGGTTCGAGGCTTGATTTCCCAGGACCCACGTAAGCCAGATGCACAAGGTGGTGCATGTGAAAGGCCCAAGAATTCAGAAGCTCAGAAATACTATCACGCTCCAAAGGGAGCTTAAGTGGGCCCCCTGCATACCTCAAACTCCAGGCTTTACTCTCTGTTAGAAGCAAGTAAAGAATCCCTCTTCTCATTATATCAGAGCCTGCTCCTAATATAAAACTAGGTAAAAAGAGCATGAGATAGCCTTCAAGGATGGGAAATGAGTAATAAAGTGAACCACTTATTTGGTTTCTGTAAATAGCCTGCACCATAAGCCTTAATAGCCCACACTGTAAGCCTTAGTAGCTCGCACCATAGCTGTAGCAGCCTGCCTCAGACCACCAAGGTCATAGGAGGCTGATATCATACTCTGCTACCCCCACCTAAGGAATTGCACAAAGGCTGACCTCCAAGGTCATAGGAGACTGGTACCACACTCTGCTACTCCCACCCAAGGACCTGCACAAATGCTGACCACCAAGGTCATAAACTAATTGGCTTAGAAACTATGGGGTGGCACAAACTGACTGGCTAACACCCTGTGGGGCTCCTAATATTAGAAAATGATTGGTCTAAGACACAGGCTTTGTTAGAAACCCTATAAAAACTGTCCTGTTCCTGCATTCGGGGCTCTGCAGTCCTCTACCCCTGTGAGGTGTACGACTGTGGGCCCCAGCGTGCTTGGAATAAAATCCTCTTGCAGTTTGCATCAAGACCGCTTCTCGTGAGTAATTTGGGGTGTTGCCTTATCCGGGCAGAGCGTGGGGGCCCCCTGCGGGGGTTTTTTCCTACACATGCATCCGGAGTTTGTTTGCAATGGCTGGAGGCTCTGGCCTGCCCATTCTCTCTCTCTCTCTCTCTCTCTCTCTCTCTCTTTCGATCTCTCTGCCTCTTTTTCTCTCTGTCTGTTGCTCTCAAATGAATAAACAAAAATAAACAATTTTTTTTAAAAAGTGGTTGGGCAGATACTATAAGGCAATCCTTGGTGTCAGCAGTGTGGGAAGTCAGACTGGTATTGTCTCCTATGATGCTATGATAAGGAAGGGGGAAGCAGGTGGAGAGTATGCATAGGAAGAATCCTGTAGGGTTGGGATTTACAGGGTGACATAGATGCAGCAGGGCCATGCTGGACAGGGGCTTGGGACAAACACTAGATAGGGAGTCACAGGAGGCTTGCTGGAGTTAGAGACATGGGAGCTTCAGCCTCATGACCACAGCCATGGCAAGGTCAGGGGCGAATAGAAGCCAGGCCCAAGCCCTGAAGCAGGCAGGAGTCTGGTGACTGAAGTACCAGGCAGGAGGTCACCCACAGACACTGGGCTGAGAAGCAGGAAAGGGCTCACCACCCCAGGCCGTGTGGACTGTGACTATTTTGCTGTAAGTGTGACAGAAAGTGTACTGGTCAAGTTGAGCCATGTTGTGGCCAGTCCCCGCATCGCAGTGGTTCTGTTCTGTCTGTGAGGCTGCAGGTCAGTGGGTCTGGTTATACTTGGCTAAGCAGGGCTGGGCTTGATGCCAGGGGCCCCAATCTTCCAGGAATTTTGTTCTGGGCTAAACCAGGGCATCCTGTCTACACAGGGAGGGCAGAACACAAGAGTTCAAGCCAAAGCACACAAGTGTGCATGAAGCCAGCTCTGCCACCTGTTCACACCCCATTAGATGCAGCAAGTTACATGACCTTTGTTGGGCCTTGAGAGGCCTGGATGTGAGGCCTAGTGGAACTTCCTGAGCCTAGCTGCCTCTGCCCAGCTATGACTCAGCAGGGGGCCAAATGGCCTCTGGCCTGCTATTTCCACACAGGAAATTAGAATTCCTGCCTGTGGGCACTTAAAACTCAGCAGGGGGCCAAATGGCCTCTGGCCTGCCACTTCCGCACAGGAAGTTAGAGTCCCCCGCTCACATGCGCTTACAACCAATCATCTCAGAGGTCTCGGTATGCTATTGGCCCTTACATGTCACCCCACCCTAAAGTCTCCGCCTTCGTTCTCAACATTATATAAACACCCGACTGTAACAATAAAGTGAGTTCCTGCTTCAAAAGGACTCCCGAGTCAGTGTGGTTTTTCTCCCATGGCCAGGAGAGGTTTCTGGGTCATCCGATGCTCATCATCCCCTCAACCCCTAGGGAGGAGCCAGCAGGCCTGGTTCTTCCCTTGGCACTACCTGAGTGGGAAGGAGCCCAACATCTGGCGCCCAACATGGGGCTCTGGGACCCCGACAGACTAGTGCACCCCGTGAGAAGCAGCCGTTGAGGAGGTAATCAGTGTGTGCGGGTGAGCGTACCCTCATAAGTTATGAGGTAGTCTTCATATTTACTGCACTAAACTTTGCTTCTACAACCTGTACTTGTTGACATCTCTTCATTCTCTTTCTCTTTCATTTCACAGACAAGCTGCATCTGCGGCTTTTGTACAACATGTTTACCTATCTTTTGGATCCTTGCGGTTGTGTTATACTCGTGTGTATGTGGTAAACATACATGCTATTGCCCTAGTTTTATGGACATCTCTCTTTCCACTTTATAATAAGGGACAGTCTACCTCTAAATCCAATCCTGCCTTAGCATCTCTCAGGGCACTCCTAAAGAGTAGAGGGCTTAATTTGACTGATAATCAGGCTCGACAGACCTTGGATTGCCTTTTCAAGCTGGTGCCATGGCTGCCAGAAGGAAATCTCTTTGACTTTTGGGATATGTGGGATAGGGTAGTGAAAGGCCCAAGAATTCAGAAGCTCAGAAATACTATCACGCTCCAAGGGGAGCTTAAGCGGGCCCCCTGCATACCTCAAACTCCAGGCTTTACTCTCTGTTGGAAGCAAGTAAAGAATCCCTCTTCTCATTATATCAGAGCCCGCTCCTAATATAAAACTAGGTAAAAAGGGCATGAGATAGCCCTCAAGGATGGGAAATGGTAGCCCTCAAGTATGGGAAATGAGTAATGACGTGAACCACTTATTTGGTTTCTGTAAATAGCCTGCACTATAAGCCTTACACTATAAGCCTTAATAGCCCACACTGTAAGCCTTAGTAGCTCGCACCATAAGCTGTAGCAGCCTGCCTCAGACCACCAAGGTCATAGAAGGCTGATACCATACTCTGCTAGCCCCACCTAAGGAATTGCACAAAGGCTGACCTCCAAGGTCATAGGAGACTGGTACCACACTCTGCTACTCCCACCCAAGGACCTGCACAAATGCTGACCATCAAGGTCATAAACTAATTGGCTTAGAAACTATGGTGTGGCACAAACTGACTGGCTAACACCCTGTGGGGCTCCTAATATTAGAAAATGATTGGTCTAAGACACAGGCTTTGTTAGAAACCCTATAAAAACTTTCCTGTTCCTGCATTCGGGGCTCTGCACTCCTCTACCCCTGTGAGGTGTACGACTGTGGGCCCCAGCGCACTTGAAATAAAATCCTCCTGCAGTTTGCATCAAGACCGCTTCTCGTGAGTGATTTGGGGTGTCGCCATATCCGGGCAGAGCGTGGGGTCCCCCTCCCAGGATTCCTTCAGTAGAGGCCCTTGTTTGTAGGGCACATGTGGAGAAGGGTCAAATACTCCCCTCAGGGGTCCTCCCTACATTCTCAGCCCTCAAGGACTGCTTCCCTCCAAGACTAACCAAACATAAACAAAAGACAGAAGGAAAAGATAATATACAGGCTGATCTGGCTACTCCTCCTGGAGATACAGCTATAAAAACCCCAAAGGAGGATACATCTTTATACTCCTCACTCGATCCCTTTGAGAGTGCTCCCTGGCCTTCCAGGGGACCTTCTCCACCTCCTCTATTGACTAACCCTTTATGGACCCCCTCAGCCTCTCCTTCATATTCGGCTGCCAAGCCACCAGAAAATAAAGCTACTTTTTTATTTCCCGTCAATCCAAATCCTGGAGGCAATCGCCCTGCTGCTTGGTATCCGTGGGAAGCTCAGGACCTTAAGGAGCTTAAAAAGGCAGTCTCAGAGGATGAACCCAACTCTCCTTGAGCTGAGACCCTATTACAGGGACTTGCCCATCAACCCTGAACAACCCAAGATTGGAAAAATCTAGTCAGGGCTGTCTTGTAGGGTCCCCTATACCTTAAGTGGTATGCCTATTTTAAAGACAAGTGCCATGCACAGGCAGAACGAAACCAAAATCAACAGCCCCCCGTGCCAATAACTTTTGGGATGGTCTCTGGTATCTCTGATCAATATGCTACAGGCACTCAACAGGTGACTATACCTGACCCATATAGGGACCAGGTCAGGGCACTGGGCTTGGCAGCATGGAAAAAGCTTGATGAGGGACCCTCTGAACCCCCCTTATGAGTATTACTCAAAAACCATCTGAGGACTTGGCTACATTTATGGGTAGGGTGGAAAAAAGTCTCCAAAGAAAATTTCCCCCAGGGGCATTACAAGATCAATTTACTAAAATGTTGGTCTGGGAAGGGATGACGGCTGATCACTGCCTCGCCTGTGCAGGTCTCAAGGACAACTCCATGAGTAGATGGCTTGTAGCCACCAAGGATGTTGGCACTATCTCCCATCAGGCTAGGGCCATGGCTGCGCCCTTCAGGAAAATAAACAGGGAGATTTAACTGATATGACCTGCATATTACAGTTAAATCCTAAAAACTCAACATGTTTCGGGTGTGGGGATGTGGGTCACTTTAAAAAGGAGTGCCCCAACAAGACAAAGCCTCCCCTGCCCTCTGGGGGGATGACCAATGCCCCTTGCACCCGCTGCCCTAAATGCAATAAGGGTTTCATTGGGCTAGGGACTGCCGATTGAAGTTTAACATACAGGAAAAACCTTTAAACTCCTCCTGGGGCTACCCACAGCCCCATTAAATAAGGGAAAAGAATCTATCAAACCCCAATTGGACCATCCCCCTGTTTCCTGGCCTTAGACCCAAAATTATTTTAAATATTGGCAATAAAAAATTCAAACTTCTCATCGACACTAGAGTGGACCGAACGGTCCTGAGAAAGGAGGAAGTGCCCCCCTCCTGGCAGCTTATGCCCGGCCCTCCCCTACTGGGAGTTGGCAGACAATCCACCTCCTGGGAGACTGCCATGTGGTTCCCTTGGACTGGCCCAGGTGGAGACAAGGGAAAAGTCCACCCTCTCATGGTGACTGGGCTCACTACTAACTTGTTAGGACAAGACATCCTTGGAGATGCTGAGGCTTTCATCACTACTGACCATAAGGCCTTTTATAATGATTTGTTAAATAAAAAAATATATATATCAACAACAATTTGAGGAAGGGAGGAAATGTCATCCCAATTACTCCAATTCTAAGGGCCATTGCCCAGTCCCTCTGCCCCATTTAAAATTCAGTGGAGACCGGGGTACCCTATATGGGTTGAGCAGTGGCCTCTCCCTTCTTCTAAGTTACACCAACTCCACATACTTATTGATCAACAGTTGGAGGCCAGACATATCCATCCCTCCACTAGTCCCTGGAACTCTCCTGTCTTTGTCATAAAAAAGTCTAATGGGTCCTGGAGATTTTTACATGATTTAAGAAAGATCAATAAACACACGATCCCCTTCAGAACCCCCCAGAGGGGACTCCCATGGATCCCAGTTATTCCCAATATATACCATATTACTATCATTAACATTAAAGATTGCTTCTTCTCTATCCTTCTCCATCCAGGAGACATGAAAAAAATTTACATTCTCTGTACCTGCTATTAATTTTTGTGGCCCAGATAGGAGATTTGAATGGACTGTCTTACCTCAGGGCATGGCTAATAGCCCACCCATTTGTCATTATTACCTGTCATCCATTTTCTCTTCTCTTATTAATCTCCCCAATACCCTGTTTTATATCTACATGGATGATGATATTTTTGGGTGCCTAGATTCATCCACACTCCAAACCTTACCCACCAATGTCTAACTATCCTTCATACTCACAGCTTTAAAGTAACTCCTGAGAAAGTTCAAACCGTGCCTCCCTTTAAGATCTTGGGCTCTACCCTTACCATAGATACAGTTTCACCTGTTAAACCACAACTTTATATTCAGGATTCTTACACCTTGCCTCAACTCCAAAAGCTCTTGGGAGAAATTAACTGGATGAGGCCTTGGATACCTATAACTACTAAAGAGCTGTCCCCTTTGTTTGACCTCCTAAAGGATCTTAACTTCTCCTCTCAAGTAATTTTGTCCCCTTGTCATCAATAAATTTTTTATAAGGTACAACAGGCTATAAATACTGCGACCTTAAAGAGGTTCAATCCTAATTTTCCCATCTTCCTCTACATATTCCCTGGGGAAACATTGTACACCACACTGTTGGCCCAGGAAGGTAAACCCATCCAATGGATCCACCTCTCAATCGGTGGGATCCCCAGAGTTTATTCTATAACCAACCAGGTTGCTGATTGCATTATCAAGGGCAGAGACACCTCTGTCCGGTTGTTTGGCACAGAACCTCACCTTATTGTCACTCCCTTTAAGATAACTGATTTCACCTGGCTTCAGAGAAATAATAACAGAATTGCTACGGCTCCCGAGGGGTTTCTAGGTAAAATTGATTGCCATTATGGCCCCCACAAATGGATAAGTTCTTTCTCCAGGTTAGAATGGAAGCCCCCCAGGCTTTTCCTGTCTCAACATAACCCTGACTTTCTTACCGTGTTTACCGATGAAGGGCACCTGGGGGCTTCCCTACTCGTTTACCTTCCCTTAAAACAGGAAAAAGAGCCTATCCCCATAAAGTCAGTCTCCCATGAGGTTGAGGGGTCAGCACAATTCAAAGAACTATTTGCTGTCATTCTAGCTTTGGACACTATTCAAGAGCCATTTAACTTATTTTCTGACAGCCTTTATGTTGTTAATTTACTACCCAACCTGGTTGAGGCCCATATTAGACTGGACTCCAACCTTATATTTCCTTTGATGATTCAAGCTCGTTCCCTACTCAAACAAAGAATCAATCCCATTTTTCTTCAATATCTCAGGGGTCATCAAAACTTACCAGGATTTCTCTCTCAAGGAAACAATTTGGCTGATAAATGGCTCCTATGCCTCAATGTAATACTATTACAGAAGCTACACGCTTCCACTTATTGACCCATGTCAACTGGAGAGGTCTCAAGCACAGGTTTCCACAGGTACCAATCAAGAACCTTAAAAAAATTGCCCAGACTTGTAAGTCCTGTCAGCCTTTCCTCTAGGTACCCCCCCTTCAAAATACAGGAAACAATCTTTGAGGGCTCCGCCCTAATCATCTTTGTCAAATTGATGTCACACACTATTCTCCATTTGGAAAGCTTAAATATATCTTTCTTTCAGTCGATACCTTCTCCCGTGCCTGCTGGGCATCAGCACATGCCGGGGGAAAATCTAAACATGCCATTAGTCATATGCTTGCCACTCTTGGGCTGCCTGATCAAATTAAAACAGATAATGGCCCCTACTTCATAAGCAAAGCTTTTATAGATCTTCTCCAGACCTGGAAAATCTCACATTCCACAGGCATTCCATACAACCCCCTGGGCCAAGCTATAGTTGGAAGATTTAATCAAACTCTCAAGATCAATTACAAAAACAAAAGGGGGAATCCTTACCCCCACATGACCAACTGAAAAAGGCATTATTTACCCTAAACATTTTAAACTTTTCTAAAGAAAATAAACAGTTATCCCCTTTTCAAAAACGTTGGTCCTCATCTGTTATCTACAGTTCTATCTGGATAAGATGGAGGGACCCATTGACTGGGGGTTGGGGAAGGTCTGACCCACTCCTCACAGCAGGGAGAGGGTTTGAATGTGTCTTCCCTCAAGATGAAAAAAGACCTATTTGGGTACCAGCGAGAGACCTGAAATATTTGTCCCAACAAGGGGACACTGCCAATCACTTATCTAGGGAGTGTCCCGCCCCTAAGGACTGTTCTTAAAATGGTCCTTTACCCTGCTAAATTGAATAACTCCCTCCCTTGCGGAGGATTGCTGGCTTTGCCTCCGATCTGGGCCTCTCCGGCTACTTGCAGTACAGTTGTCCATACGACCTTAAAAAACTGCTCAGCCACCTTCCCCATCCCCGTCCAGCTTTTCCCAATGTTTCCTCTGGGCATTTGGGCCCCCGACTTCCCCTAATAATTCCAGTATAGATGTGAGATACATTCATCCTTCCTTCTGTAATTTTAACACAACTGAGCCCAGTGCTCAACACTGCCTGCCTTCTGGAATGGCTTATGTTTGAGGAGGTGAGATGGCCTATGACTTTCTGCCCAGCAATTGGATGGGCCTTTGTGCCCCAGCCACCTTAATCCCAGATGTAAATATCATTCCTGGAAGCTAGATTCCCTGGCTAAGGTAGTCCTACAAGACAGGAGAGGACTAGACCTACTAATGGATGAAAAGGGAGGCGTATGTTTGTTTTTACAGGAAAAATGCCACTTTAATGCCAATAAATTGGGAATCATCCAGGACAAGATTAAGAAGCTCCAGGAAGACTTGGAAAGGAGACATCGGGATCTCCAGGACAGCCTGCTGTGGACCGGCTTACATGACTTCTAACCCTACCTTCTCCCTCTACCTGGACCCCTCCCCATCCTTCTCCTCCTTCTTCTCCTTCTCCTTCTCCTCACTGTCAGGCCTTATGTAATTAACAAAATTACACAATTTATTCACCAGCGGCTGGAGACAATAAAACTTCATCAGGCTGAAATACATTATCATGGGCTGGCAACTCAGGAATTTAGTTCCTCAGACGACCACTGCCACCTCCTCTGCCCTCCATGTGACCAATGACGGGTAAGATCCCCAGAGGGGGACAACCTAAGATAGGCCGTGGAGTGGGTTCTCAACGAGCTAAACACATGGTACCCAATGATGGGTAAGATCCCCAGAGGGGGACAACCTAAGACAGGGGCCATGGTGACTAATGCTCTTACATAAACAAAAGGGGGAGATGTTGGGCCTTGAGAGGCCAGGACATGAGGCCTAGTGGAACTTCCTGAGCCTAGCTGCCTCTGCCCAGCTATGACTCAGCAGGGGGACAAATGGCCTCTGGCCTGCCACTTCCGCACAGGAAATTAGAATTCCTGCCTGTGGGCACTTAAAACTCAGCAGGGGGCCAAATGGCCTCTGGCCTGCCACTTCCGCACAGGAAGTTAGAGTCCCCCGCTCACATGCGCTTACAACCAATCATCTCAGAGGTCTCGGTGTGCTATTGGCCCTTACATCTCACCCCACCCTAAAGTCTCCGCCTTCGTTCTCAACATTATATAAACACCTGCCTGTAACAATAAAGTGAGTTCCTGTTTTGAAAAGACTCCAGACTCAGTGTGTTTTTTCTCAGGTGGTCAGGAGAGGTTTCTGGGTCGTCCGACACTCATCATCCCCTCAACCCCTAGGGAGGAGCCAGCAGGCCTGGTTCTTCCCTTGGCACTACCTGAGCGGGAAGGAACCCAACAGACCTTGACCAAAAAAAGGCCAGAGGAGGCCATGGAGGATGATGAATCTCTCAAGCTAGTACTGTCCTCCTCAGCTCCAGAGGCTGCACCACCACCCGAGGGTTCCCTGCTCCACTTTTATCTCTGCTCCTTGATCTTAAGCCAGCTTCCTCTTTCTTTGGTTTCAAATAAGACATGCAGAGGAAAGTCATAGCAGAACAGTCTTGGTGCAGCCAAGCTCCAAGACAGTATCAAATCAGGTTTCTGTGGAACAGGAGAGGAAGCTGCCGGCCAGCCTCAGGACAGTCACACTGCTGGCATGGGGGAGAGGAGAAGTTTCTGACCCAGTGGGCCAGAGGTCGGTGAGGGAGCCCTGAACCCAGTTGTTCCTCTCCACCAAGGAACCTTTTGTATCTCCTGCTGAAGCTGAGCTGAGTTGCTAGACAGCTACAGTCCACATGTGGAACTGTTAAGGGACAAGGCATTAATTGGTGTTCTTGGCCCCAGTGTCACTCATTCTAGGCTGCTTAGAGCACATGCTGACCCCAGTCAGCAGTGGTAACGCCCACTGAATATGATGGCTCCCTCCTCTTTTTAATGGTTTCTTTTCTGAGACTACACTTCATGTGGGAACACAGGAACAGAGGGCTGACTTTGCAGCTTGTGGCCCATCACACAGGTCCCCAAGGGAGAGTTCCTAATGTTTCACTTGCAAAGAATTGCATAGAATCAATACTCATCCTTGGCTCCATCTCCTCTGAGCATAGCATTGGGATGGGGGCACAGACCATAAGAGAGAGCGTTCAGAGAATCCTGGATGCTGCTTTTCCATGTAAGGATGGAGGGGTTTCTGCAGTGTGGATTCTTGAGGCTGGCCATGGAGATAGCCAGACCTGGGTCACCATGCCTCTGGGTAGTGTTGAGGCTCCTAGAGTGACTTCTGACCATGCTGGGGACTAACTGGTCCTTCCATGAGTGAGCTGAGCGACTCTCACCAGTCTTTTTCTCCTCTATGACTTGGGAATATTTTTCAGTCAGCTTTCCCACCAGAGAACAAAATATATGAGATGAGACTATCACTTTTGGTATTGGGTTCATAGCACTTTTTTTTTTTTCATTACAAACTCCCCTGGTACTTGAGAAGTCGATCAATTAATTCATCCAACTGTGACACAGGACTTGCCTGGGATGCTCCATGTAGGTGCCCATGAAGGTTAAGTATGAGATCAGCACAAGATCCTCTCAGGTCTCTTGGGCACAGCCTGGCTTACACATCACCTGTGATATACTATGACAGAGATGCCAACCAAGGGCTTTGTGATCAGTGGGATAAAAGTAGGAGGAAATGTTATTTCACATGAGTTTTTTCCATAAGAGCTCATTTTTCTAAAAGACAGTGATGTGGTCAGTGGCCATAGTTAGGGTGGATTTCCACAAGTAATCTAATGTGGAAATACTTTCACAGATCTGACTAGAGATTGGTTTCCATGGTGATCCTGTCAGGTTGACCAAAAAAAAAAAAAAAAAAAAGAATCAAGTATCAAAGTGTCTTTGGCTATCTCCATGGCCATCCTCAAGAATGCACACTGCAGAAACCCCTCCATTCTCACATGGAAAAGCAGCATCCAGGATTCTCTGAACGCTCTCTCTCATGGTCTGTGCCCCCATCCCAATGCTATGCTCAGAGAAGGTGGAGCCATGGATGAGTATTACCATCAGACCTCCCTTAGACCTTTCAGTCCTGCTGGACTCCTCCTCATTACTGTATCATGGAAGGAAATGACTCTACCACTGACCCCACAACCTTTACTTATCATTAGCGCATCAGGGAGTGAATTGTCTACCTTATTTTTGAAACAGGGTCTTTTGGAACCTGCAGTTCTCTTGATTGGGCTAGACTGGCTGGCCACATGCTCCAGCGATCTCCCATCTCTAGCTCCCCAGCACTGGCACTACAGGCACATACAACCACCCAGCCTTCTCGTGGGATTCCAACACATGCCTTCATCTGTGCATGGCAAGCATTTTACCCACCGGACTATCTCCCCAGCCCATATCTCACTAGTTTTGTACTGATTACATACTGAAATAATGTTTTTTGTTTGTTTGTTTTTCAAGGTGGGGTCTTGCTCAAGCCCAGGCTGACTGTCATCTCAGACTGACCTCAAACTCCCAGGGATCCACCGACCTCTGACTCCCAAGTGCTGGGATTAAAGTCGTGTGCCACCACACCCAATGAAATAATGTTTTATATACAATTAATAACATAAAATATTATTATTAAAGTTGCTAGCTTCTTTTATTTTTTTTGTTTATTTTTATTTATTTGAGAGCGACAGACAGAGAAAGAGACAGAGAGAGAGGAGAGTGGGCACGCCAGGGCTTCTAGCCACTGCAAATGAACTCCAGATGTGTGCGCCCCCTTGTGCATCTGGCTAACGTGGGTCCTGGGAAATCAAGCCTTGAACCGGGGTCCTTAGGCTTCACAGGCAAGCGCTTAACCACTAAGCTATCTCTCCAGCTCGCTTCTTTTATTTTTAAATGATGTTACTAAAAGTATTTTGGGAGGCTTGAGGTTAAGGCGCTTGCTTGCTAAGTCCAAGGACTCATGTTTGACTCTCCAGGTCCCATGTAAGCCAGACGCACAAGGTGATGCAAGCACACAAGGCTGCACATGCACACACAGTGGCACACACATCAGGAGTTTAATTATAGTGGCTGGAGGCCCTGGCATGCCAATTCTCTCTCTTTCCCCAGTCACTCTCGCTCTGTTGCATAAAAAGGCCTGTTTGTTGGGTTTGCCTCAAAAATAATTAAATTTTTTTTAAAAGTCCAACTATTCCTGACATATCCCAGATCAACCAGACATGATTTGGGACAAAAATTACCTTCTCTCGGTATAAGTTTAAGGTAATTTTGAAGTGGCTGGAGAGGAAAACACTGTTGTGACTAGGCCAGCAGACTATAATTTACAGAGTGAAAGGCAGTCTATTGCTATATAATCTGGCAAGAGCCCAGTTATGATAAGATTAAATAAAAACTGTTGCCCACACCGTGCAGAGTTTATCTCTTCTGTGTGGCTGGATATGGACTTGTTCATTGTTTTGGCAAAGCTTCTCTTGAAAAAACTCATTGCTTCACTGTGTTTGAAAGCATTTTGTAACCCTTCTCTTGAAATTAAAGGTGCTTATTTTCAAGGTGTCCCTGCCTCATATCACATTAGGTTATTGAATTGAGTTCAGCCAGGACACAACTCACAGGTGAGTGGGCACAAGGTTGGTAAAAGGTGTGTCACTGCACTTGTGACCAAGTGTAGTTCCTGCAGCCATCATTCTGTGCAGAATCACTGTCTTTCAGGGGCTGGGCCTGTGGCGTGTGTGTAGGAGTGTGTTTGTGTGTATAGGCATGTGAGCACAGTGTGTACATGCAGAGGTCAGAGGAAACGCTAGGTATTGTTTCTCAGAAATGCCATCCACCACTTTTGGAGACAGAATCTCTGCAGCTCATCAATTAGGCTAAACTAGCTTGCCAAGGATTCATCCATCTCCACCTTATCAGGGCTGATTACAGTGTTCACGCCACACCTCCACTTTATATAGTCTTGTGAGGCAAGCACCTTACCCCCTGACCCATCACACTGTCCCATGCAGTGTCTTCTATAAGGAGATGTCTGCGGCCAGGGAACCAGGGATTGAAATTTAAAATGAACATAGATGATTTGTAAGTTACAAAATGCCAAAGCTGTGGTTGGAGCCAGAGTCATGCGGCATGGCAGAAGGAGAACATGGGCAAATACCAGAGCACTTCCCAGTTCTACTCCTTTGCTCGTCTTCTCTTCCAGTGGAGAGAATTGCCACAGTTGGTGACTTCCTGACCACCAACTAATATCAGAGAGGGAAAATGACACATGTTGCTGTGTGTCACTAATAAACTTAAACTTAATGTACATCTTCATATACCTGTTCTCCTTTTTAATGTCTTTAGCTACTTAATGTTCTGGGAAAATAATCATTAAATCCAGAATCAAGATACAATAATGTGTGAGAGACAATTTTTCTTTTGTTCTAGGCAAATTGAGAATAGAAGTCTTTGCTTCACAGAATGACTAAGACAAATCTTCCAGTGGGAGAAACACATAGGTAGCTTTGCTGGCCAGGACCAGAGAAAATTACTTATTTAGATGTTATTTATTAAAGAAATCCTTGTGCTTTAAAACTAACAGTAGCAGCTGCATCTTATTCACTGCTTGGATTAGAGAAGTATAACCAATAGTTTGAATCAAGGCCAAAGATACTCCTGAGATTTGAGTATTGTGTTCCGCAAGCTCCTGCACTTGTGTGCCTGTCCTGAGAGCTGCCAGCAGAGGGCAGCGTCAGCCATCACTTTCCAAATTTGGTGTTTGTCCGGGAAGAGGAGCTCATTTTCAGGTTGAAAGTGGATTAAATATGGTTTTCTGCCCCATTCTTTAAAACCTGTTGTTTCTTTTATTGTAACAATTTCTGTGTTGCTCCTGAGCCACTGGTAATAAACTGAAATCTCAAATGCTGGATACATACATAACCTAATGCCACATGGGCTCTGTGCTCATTTAAAAGGCTACGAAATACTGTCCTCTGTTGAGATATTTCATGTTGCTGGAGGTGCACATGCGCATGTGCGCATGTGTGTAGAAGCCAGAGGACAACCTCCATGCACCTCTTTTTAGGTAGGGTTTCTCACTGGCCGAGATGGCCTAGCCAGTCAGCGTGCCAGGGTTCTTCCTTTTTTTTTTTTTTTTTAAATTTTTATTTATTTATTTGAGAATGACAGACACAGAGAGAAGGACAGAGAGAGGGAGAGAGAGAGAATGGGCGCGCCAGGGCTTCCAGCCTCTGCAAACGAACTCCAGACGCGTGCGCCCCCTTGTGCATCTGGCTAACGTGGGACCTGGGGAACCGAGCCTCGAACCGGGGTCCTTAGGCTTCACAGGCAAGCACTTAACCGCTAAGCCATCTCTCCAGCCCTCTTCCTTTCTTTCCTTCCCAGGGCTGGGACTACAAGTATGCACCACTACACCTAACTTTCTTTAGATGGGCTCTGGGCTCAAACTTAGGTCCTCATGCTTGCAAGGCAAGCACTTTACCACTGAGACCTTTCTGGCGAGCACTTTACCAACTGAGCCATCTGTCTGGCTAGTAGTACTTTACCAACTGAGCCACCTACCCAGCAGATGCTACCCACCGAGGTATCTCCCCACTCTTTTCATCCTTGTCTCCATGCTTTCTTTCCATTGCAGTGTGGGGGAGATGGGGAAGGGTGGCACATTCTATAAATCTCCTGTGCCAAACATCTCACCAGCCCCTGTGTGGTGTACATTGTGTTCCATGGGCAGCATGGTAGGTGTTTTATGTAGGGGCCCAGTAGTAACCGCTCCCTGTCTCACTTGATTCTTGAGCCTCCCCTGAAGATGCCCTTGCTCAGGGATTCCCGTGTGCTGTGGCCTCCCACATTCAAGGCCAACACATCTTCCTAGGATGTCTGCTGCTTCATCTGCTACATGGTCAGGGAGAGAATAGTGTGTATGTGCATGCATGTGAGACACTAGGGTTCAAGGCAGTTATGGGAGAAGTGGCTTCTGACCCAGTCTGTGGCATGTCTGGTCCTGCTCCTGTGACTGTGATGAGATGAGGAGTTTTCTGAGACCAGACCTGCAGGTACTAGGGGAACTTTTCCTTGAGGTGTTAGTCAGTCTGCAGGGGTAGCCTGCTGACCTACACCAAGTTTTCTGGGACAAGTTCCTTCTTTTCCTAAGCCAGTTAGGCTAGCTTCTGCTTCCATATATAAACATAGACAGTCCCAGGCATTTAGCATTTGTCAGAGGCTGAATAACTTTTCCTGCCTATAGCCAGATCCTATGCACTTGATATTAGGGGAGACAGTCTCGGCCATAACCCACATCTGTCACTGCATGGTAAAGCTGTCATGATCAATGCGTAAATGAGTGGACAGTAGTGAGTTACAATAAAGTTTCATTGACCAAAGCAAGTTGCCATCCTGTGGGCTGTAGTCTGCCAGTTCAGTGGATGGAGTACAAATGCTGAAATAGAGATGCTATGCCACTATGTGAGCAGGAGGAGATGGCAGGCACTGTCACAATACATCACAAGTGCTTAAGTATGCCTGGCTCGTTCAAACAAGAAAAAGAACAAAGTGCCTGGAGATGACATGGGGTCTCTGACTCCAGCTTGTGGGAAAGAGCTTAGATTTTGTTTGAAGCTCACTGGAAGCCACTGAAGAACTTTGAGCAAGAAAGTGACAGAATGTCATTTGAATTTCAGAGAGATCTTTCCAGCTATCAGGTGGGAAACCACAAGATGTTCATGAAGACTCAGGAGGTCAGGCACTCTGTTAGCATTTGAATCTGAAATGTTCCAAACAGGATTGTTCTGAATGCTTGGTCCATAGCAGGTAGTACTATTTGGGAAGATTCTAGAAAATTTGGAAGGCAGAGAAAATAGGTCATGTGAGTAGGTCTTTGGGGTTTATAATTCCTGGTCACTTCTTGTCACTACTTCTGCTTCCAGGTGGGCAATGAAATGAGTAGCTCTCCTCTGCCACAAACTCTCACTACCAAAATTTCTGATCACATGCATAGGGCTGAGCAGCAATGGGCTGAATCCTCTGAAACTGTGAGCCAAAATAAATCATCCTTTCCTGAAGTTGCTTGTGTCAGGTTATTTGGTCAAAGTGATACCTATCTACAGTGTGTCCAATCAAGTCTCAGAATCAAACTAACCACATCTCAGTCTTTCCCTGTGACCCTTGTCACTGGGGCTGAGGAGAACATTCTGTGCAGGTGTCTGTTCCCTCAACATCACTTGTCCCAGTTGCCTTTCCTGTTAAACAGGAGCCAAACAATAGCTGAGGACCTTCTTCCTGTGTCAGTTCAGGTGATCAGAAAATGACCAGGGGGCTTCAAGTTTGCTTCTGGTGTGTCTGAGAACATGTTTCCAGGGGACAGTGGCCCCGAATCCATGGACTCAGCAAGGCATTCTGCCCCATGTGTTTTCATGTCTTGATAGAAGCATAAGCCCAGAGAAACAGCCACAAAGACCACAGCTTGTGGTAGTGACTGGGGAGAGAGAGAGAGCCTCTGTCTCAGAGCTGGATAGTGCCAGATGCAACCAGCACGCAGTCTGCTGTGTGATATCAAAGCCCCCCCACTAAATATTAGTACTCCCTATATACCATGCGTTCCAAAGAATGCTCTCCAAAGGCGAAACTGAGGCAGGTTAGGGTGACAAGACCCTAACATCAATAACCTCTCCTTGACTAAACATGGGAATTGTTCTTGGGTCTATAAGGGAAAGTCTAGGTCATTATACTTTACTACAGGTCAGAAACATCAGAAGGGTCTGGCCTTTCCTTATCTCTGCCCCCCTAGGGAGTCCTTCCACTCCCTTTTGTGAAGGCTCTTTGTAGAGAATTAAGATTTCTGGGAAGATTGCCCTTTTCCAGAAATCCTGATCCTAGACACTTGATGCCAGGATTAACTAGCTAAGTAGTCCACCCATCTATGGGGCTCATAAAAACCCTAACCTGAGTCTTGAGGTGGTCTTCTCAAGCCCCTTCTTGAATTCCTTGGCCTATTTCCCTTCTCTTAACTTTTGGGCTTCTCAATGTCTTCCTCCTTTCCCTTAAGTTCCACTTCTTTTACAGGTTTCCCTCCAAAAGCTCTAAGCATAAAATCTTTCTGAACCATATTCTCTGGTCTGTGAATATCATTCGCTAAATTCATAAGACAATAATCTATGGGCACCCTGAAATTATCCGTGCATTGGTGTATACTGGTGTATCGAACCCAAAAATTCCTGCATCACCATTGGGGTGCTTAGTTGGGAATGTTAGAGGGCAGTGTTCTGCTTCCTGCCTTTGCATGACACAAGATATGAATTGTTTTTCCCTTCATTTTCAGTTCTGTCTAAGCAACTCTCCTCCTCTTGGGAACTGGCCACATTTAAACCTTCTTAGATGGTAAGTGGTAGATTTAGGAAGTTTCTTTGAGTGACATTTATTAAAACTTTCTGCTTGTTATTAGTATAAAGTCAATAAAAATGTAAATGGTGTGTGTAGAACATTTACTGGGTTTTGTCAGCATATATTTCTCATGTTTTCTCTGTGGAACATTGAGTTTTATTTTATTTTATTTTATTTTAATTAACTATGGCTTCTGTGGGTACTGTGGAATTGAACCAAGGTCTTTTAACTACTAAGCCATCTCTCCAGTCCTGGAACATTGAGTTTTTAATAGTAATGAACAACGCCAGTCTGCAGGGGCAATGCAGATTCTACCTAGGACTTCTGTGCTGGGTTTGTGCCACAGGCAGTGCTGTGGGACACAGATGCAAGAAGTACGCACACACAGGGGTCACATTGATGGGCCCTGTGGAAAGAATAACCAGAGCTATGCAGCTTGTCATTCTCCTTTGCCTTGTCACAGAGGCAAGGGGTCAGTTTGCCTCAGGACAGGTTCTGGGAGGACAGATGGTTTAAACCAGTTTAGGGTCTGAGACGAAAGGGTGTTGAAGTCAGGTTCACATTGCTGGCAGAAATCACCCAACCAAGAGCAGCTTGTGGGAAAAAAGTTTTATTTTGTCTTACAGGCTCAAGAGGAAGCTCCATGATGGCAGGGAAAGTGATGGCATGAGCATAGGGTAGACATCACCTCCTCACCAACATCAGGTGGACAACAGCAACAGGAGAATGTGCCAAGTAGTGGCAAGAGAAAAGTGGCTATAACACCCATAAGCCTGCCCCCAAAATACACTGCCTTCAGGAGGCTTTAATTACCAAATCTTCATCAGCTAGGAACCTAGCATTCAGAACACCTAAATTTATGGGGCTGGGCAGGGGGGGAAACACCTGAATCAAAGCACCACAAGGGGGCACCAACCTTTTCCCAGAAAAAATCTTACCAAGAACTTAAACAGCATATAACAATTTAGTAGCATAATTTACATTACAGTGAGGTAGAAAAAGTGAGAGAAAAAAAAATCTCAACATGTTGACCCTGATTTAAAGTTTCAATAGTCTTGTGTGGCACCTTTATTTAGTTAGAGTAGCTAAAATAACCCAAAGGGGCACCCAGACTTACAAGGCTTCAACCTGTGCTCAGTGGTAAAGGGTGATGGGGTTGCTGCAAGGTAACTTCAGGCCACATCCAAACACAAGCAGCGAAAACAATTATACATTGAACTGGGCAGAGGGCTGAGAGACTCGTTTGCCTAATGTTTTCTGGTCTGCCATTTTAGGTATTTTCCATCTGGGAACTGGACAGATTAAATGGTTAAGGACACTTGCTAGTGACTGTGTCTGTCTAACATTTTTTTTTAATTGCTTCTGGTTTTACAGGAAATAAGGTGTTTTACCTGTAGACGTCTTTTGGTTTCTGCATTGATTGTGATAAATTACATATGGCTTTCATAGTTTAGACAGCCTGACAGATTTTTATGAGAAATTCAGCCTGAGGTCTAATGCATGCTTGCATCCTACCTAGAGTAAAGAATGCAGGAATTAAATTGTTTTAAGGGTATATTAGAGGATCAATCCACAAGGGGGTTTAGACCTTCCTTATCTCTTAGAATTACTAGAAGCTATTTGGCTTCCCTGGCATATAAGCCTCAATGTTTGTTCTAGAGGATTTTTTGGGTTTGTTTATTTGTTTGGTGTTTTGCTAATATGCTTAGAGTCTAACTGTATGCACGTGTAGCTGAGAAGAGATCAGGCACAACCCCATAAAGACAGGCTCAGAAGTCATCCACACCATGGGCTGTATACAGTCATCTGCATCATGGACCATATAGAGTCCTCCATGCCATGGGCTGCATAGAGTCACCCACAACATGGTTTTCCTTAATATTTTTGAATGCCACCATTCTTTTGTAAGTCATGACATAGAACCTGTATGTAGCGCTGTCATATGTGGTTGGGAGAACCAACATGGTTATAGCAGTAGCAATATATTTAGACTTGTTTTCTTTCTCAGGGAAGCACCGACCTATGAACTCCTTGCATGGGGCTGGTTCTGTGAGGCCTCACATAGGGTCTGTAGTTTGGGGAAACACTGTGAGTCAGCTGGCTGCCATGGTCACAAAAGCTGCTAGCACCCCAGTGGAATGAATCTGAAGGGATTTCTCATTGTGTGATGGGAGCTGCCTTGTCCAGTGCAGACACCACTGGCCATGGGCTACATGTAGAGCACAGGAACACGGCCAGTCCATGTGCAAGTGAAGTGCAGGGGAAACTAAAGCTCAGACTGGGGGTCCTTGCTATATGACAGAGACTGTAGTCATGTTCTACATTGATTACATGTAGAGACAATAGCATATGTGGTACACTGGGTCATGCAAAATTAACCATGATTTCACCTGTTTCTCTTTATTTCATAGATGTAGATGATGGAAGATGCTCACACTGCATTCTCTCAGACAGAGCTGCCTCACACTGTGGCAGCGTATAGGTATTTTTACAGGCTGGCTTATGTTCCTTGCAAACTGTGTGCACGGTCTGGGGCATGTCGTGTCAATCTTTCCATCTGTAGACAAAGTTCTTCATACCCAGCCTGTTGATGCAGCTGACACAGGTGTTCCCACGTTCCTGAACTTCTGAATCATGCCCTCTGGACAAGGCAGTGTTGTCAGGCTACTGGAGAGGTGTACAGGGAATCCAGTGACACCTTTATTGCCACCTCAGTGTTTAAATCCTGTGTCTTTGACCTATACAGAGCTTTTAAAAAGACAGTTGCTGGCTGGATGATTTGTGGATGAATGGGCAGGTGTGTGGGTGGCTAGATGGTTATGTAAGTTTCTTGATGACAGATAACTTGACAATGAAATGCTCCTTTAGGCTACCAGATGGCAGCATTGCACCACAGCTCCACCATCTAAGGCTTGCAAGTCTGTCTCGTGCTGGGGCCCTCTTGGTGGCTGTCTTTCTCAAACACCTTTGCTTTGTCCTAACCTTGAAGTGTTCTTGTCCTTCAACACACCATCCATCCCCTCCTCTCATTTCTTCTCCAGGGCTCATCCCACAAAGTTTCCTTCTAGGTCTGATAAGCTGAAGACATGAGGAAGTTCTGCCAAGAGTAAACTGCCCGTAAATTTTATTATGGACTCATGTGTGACCTTCCACAGAGGACCACTGAGGCTGTGTGCTTTGCCATGTCTTGCATTGCCAAGCAGTTTAAGGTGTTGGTAATACCATGGAGTGTCTGGTGATGGTTAATGTTGGCCAGGTGAGGTATGTGTGTCTTTCAGCCAGTGCTAATTGGTGTGAAGGTATTGTTCTGCAAATGAGGCTTGCATTTTATTTACTGACTTGAGGAAATGAGCTTTAATAACATGATGGGCCTCTTCTAATCAGTTGAAGGCCTTAAGAACAACAACTGAGATTCCCAGAGAAGGAATTCTACCTTAAGACATTGGCTGGCAGGCAAGCCAGTTCCAGAAACCAGTGCCTCCCCCTTACCTGTTCTCTTTCTTGCTCTCTCTTTCCTAACTGTCACCTACCTATCAATCAACCAATCACTACAATCTATGTGCCTATTGATTCATCTACCCATTTTCAACTTAAAACACAGCTCTCCTATCAAAGGGAACAGAGATAGTTTATTCTTAAACCAAATATAAGTGACCATGGCCCAGTGTCACAGGAAACTTCCCCTGGGGAGATTCTAACACACATCTTCACCCCACTCAGATGGCAAATCAAAGTACAATTACACCAATACTAGTTTGGTGAACCAATGAGCATATTGGGGTTACTTATAGAGCATGGAGAAGGGTTGTTTGTAGGAATGAGTAGCCCCCAAAGTAGCCACTTTGATGGGACTTCCTGTTTCAAAATTACTCCTTGGCTGCTCCTCCCTCAGCTGCAGGGTGAGAGCTTACATACAGAGCATGGGGACTCCAGAGCAGCTGTACCACTAAGTCTCATTCCACCTGGATGACAGCTTCCCTGTGGCCACTTCTAGAAGAGCCTTGTCCCTGTCCAATAAGTACTATGAGACCACAGAGCAGCCCTTCAGTGGGCTCCCTTCAGTGGGCTACCCCCCACAGTGCTCCACTCTCAGCTTTGGGATGAGGGCTCACTTACAGAACATGAGACCCCAAAGCAGCACTTCAGTGGCTCTATGTTGGGATTACTTTTGCAGATGATCCTCCCTCAGTCTAGGCGTAAGGACTTACTTACAGAGCAGGGAGACTCCAAAGAAACCATCTAGCTGGAGCTCAGTGTTCCTTCATTCTGTGATCTTTTGCACTCTGTATATTCTACCTCCCACTGAGGTCACAAGACCTCAGTTGTTTATTGTATACAGCTGGCACAGGGAGCGCCTGAGATTACAGGTGGGGTCTGATGACCCTCCTCATGTCGAGTTGTCCCAGCTGCTTTTAACAAAAGCTAGCAATAGTTGTTTACTGCTTTCAGTGAAGAGGAATTTTGCCACACAACACCCAGAAACACAGATTCAGGTTGCTCCAAATAACATTATAGAATGGAAATGGTTTCATGAAGATTTCTAGTCTCAGAACAATAGGAAGTCATAAATCAAAGCATTTCTCAAATACACTAGTGGGAACATCAGGTAGGTGGGTTACAGGATAGCAGGGAGATCTATGCTGTAAGCCTCAGGTGTGATCTGATGGCATTCTTAACTTTTAGCTTGGTGGAAGCTAGTCATCTACTAAGTTAATACATCCCAAAGGTTTCCTCTAATAGTCATAGGACATTAGGTCAGATATGAAAGGGGAAATGAAGGTCTATTCCAGAGACTAAAGGTAGCTTAAGATAATATAGCCTTGAAGTGCAACATTCCAATACTCCAACCAGGAAATTCTAATCAGCCAGCCTTGAAGAATTTTCACCATAGTTGTGGCTTTTTCTGTAACTTCAGTTCATGTTACCTATTACAAGTTATCTAAATGTACATCTTTCCTCTACCAATCTTCCACCTGTCTATACCCACCAATTTATCTATAGTCTATTATATCTGTCCATCACCACCATTTGCCTAAGGGATACAGGGATATCACATTCTCAATAGAACCCTGAGACTTGAAGAAGCTGACCCTGGAGTCCATGGCCATCTCTCCCTCTTCCATGCAAATGGGGAACTGCTGGCTGGTCCGGAGCTTTCTGGGGAAGGGAGATGAGGACTGTTTTGCAGTCCATTTCTGCAGTCCTATTTATCACACACAGATGCAGGAAGTTAGATTTTGATGATGTGCTGAGCTGTGAGGAAGGCTGTGTGAGATGTCCACCCTTCCACACAAGGGAGAAAATGAAGCATTCTTCCTTAAGAAAGGGCCTGATTGGGCTGCCTGTGGATGCAAGTGCTGCTGCCAGGTTACTGAGCCTAATGTGCAGGGGAGGGAGCCCAAGGGAGCTTCTCAGGCCACAGCTCTAGGCTAGGGTTTTTCAGGATCCTGCAGCTGTGTGATGGGTGCTGTGGTCAGACTTCATGGCCCTTGGGTGTGGGTGGCGCAAACAGGTATCAGAAGTGGAGTGGGTGTCTAAATCCTCATCGGGGTGAATCCTGGGAAAGCCTTCCTGTGCACCTCCAGGGTGGGACATTTAATCCTTAGTCTGCCACTGTGTAACTTGTAATGCTGTTAGTTTCAGATGAAAATAATATAATCTGATTGCTCCTGGGGAGATATGGGCTAAGTTAAACAGTACACACTCTGCAAGGATCAGGGATTAATGGTTTGAGGTGGCAAATGCACTGATTCTGTCAGCATATTTCCTTTGCTATTGCCCAGGGTGGGCTCTCCATAAGACACCACCATATTCAGACAGATGAGGACCCCATGTTCCTGTATGAAGCTTTGGTTCCATGGTTGACTTCTTCATGGGGACCACACCTGAGGGCTGTATTATCCATGGGGCTGATTACAGCAATATATCTAACCCGAACACCTCAGGGAACATGGGAGCAATGAGAGCAGGTCTCTGACCCTCACACCATCACAGCATCTTGTTCCCAACAGAGGCTCAGCAGTCATGCATGGTGAAGACTACTAAGAGGAGCCTTTCCAGCAGTGCTGTCTGCAAGTCTAACTGTGAGCTGAAGGCAGGGATGGGGTGAGGGAACCCTGGCTGTTTGGATTCCTAAAGGCTGACAGACCACCTAAAAGACAGCACTAGGAACTTTGTTGGGGGATGCTGGGTTTCTGCTTCCCACTTATCTAGCAAAGGTTGTACTGTGCCACCACCGAGGTCTTGGGCAGGTTGTTCACTCTCCGGGTGGGTACTCCCTCCTGCTATGGACACCAGCTCCTGGACTGCAGGCTGTTCTGGATTTGAGTCCAACTATGTGAGATTCCTGGGCTCCAAGGATGGTTTTGAAGTATCCAGAGGCCATTTCCTTCAGAATATTTTTAAATTGTGCATGTGCATGTGTGTTCATGTGTTTGGGTGCACATTTGTGTAAATGTAAAGGCCAGAAGATCGCCTCAGTTGTTCCTCAGGAACAAAATCAACTTTTTTTTTTTTTTTTTGAGGTGGGACTTTGCTCTAGCCTGGCTGACCTGGAATTCATTGTGTAACCTCAGGGTGGACTTGAACTCATGGCGATCCACCTACCTATGCCTCCCAAGTGCTGGGATTAAAGGAGTGCACCACCAAGCCTGGCCAACCTTTTTTTCTATATACATGATCTCTCACTGGCCTGTAGCCTACCAAATAGGCTAGACTGGATGGCCTCCACTGACTCCATCTCCTCAGCGCTGGGATGACAAGTGTGCATCATTCCACTATATGTGGATTCTGGATATTATACTCAGGTTCTCATGTTTTCAGGATAAGCACTGTACTGACTAAGCCATCTCTCCAGCCCTTAGGATGATTTAAAGAAAAGAGATCAGTGGGTGGGTCACAAGGAAACAGATCATGTGTATGGAAATAGAAAGTGCTTCCTCAGCTCTTTCTAACAGCTGAGCAAGCAGGGCAGCTTCATCAAACACAGTAACCCCAACAGAACTTGTTCCAATTGTCTCCTAAGATAAGAAGCACTTGTGATGCACTGGCCAGGTTGTCTCCAGGAGTCCCAGATGCCACTGAAGCCCTCCCCCCCCATGCCCAGGTTCTGGGCATCCTGTTCCTCTTGTACACTACCTTGTCTAGATGCCCTTTCTCTAGCCCGGGTGAACTGAGACACTGGCCCAGCGTCTTCTTGGTCAAATCATTGCCTGACAATGCTTTGTACACATGACAGTGATGTGGCAGCCGTGAGACAGGGGTGGGAGGCAGTGTTGGCACTGCACACCCTGCCATGAGCTTATGGTAGAAGTATGCCTTCCAGCAGTGAAGGGAGGCATAGAGGGCCATCCCTGCCTGAATGAATGACTTTGCATTCTATTGTGATAGGAAATAATAAATACAAACATAACAAAATATATGACCAGTGGGGCTGTGGGCACAAAAGGCTGATGATAGGATTTTGAAGAAATGAAGAGCTTCCAAGTGGGAGAGGGTGAGATGATGGACAAGGCATGGGTAAGGAAGGATTTTTACAGGGAGAGTTAAGTTCCTATACAGAAGATAGAGAAACACTGCTCCCAGCCAAACCTAGCAATGTCCTGGACCTAAGAGGCTGGGTCAGCATGAGGCGAGGGCTGCTGGGAAGTTAGCGGCCTTTCCTTTAGGACAGCTCACAGAGAGCACTGGGAGAGGGAGGGAGGATGCCAAAACCTGGCTCTGCATCTCATCCATACCCAGTGCTGCAATGGTGGCTGGCAGAAATAAGTATATCCAGGCCTTAGCTTTAGAGTTTTCTCTTATAGATGCCTTGGTGCAGCCTCATCTTGTAATCAACACAGTATGTCAACAATGCCTGCAGCTGAGATAAGATAAGATCTCTCTCTCTCTCCACTCTGAGCTCTACTTACAACATAAATTAAGAAATTCAGTCAAAATAATATAAATGCTCACACTTAGTCATATTAATCCAATATGTAAGTGCTTTGTTCTGATTCTGCAAGAAGGCAATAAGCCTCCTCCTACTCAAAGTACAGCTTCAGGATGGTGGCAGCAATGCCTGGTGAGCAACTTGGCCACCCAGTTTCAGGATTGTTTCCATAGTTGGATGGACAGTCAACAAGTTCTGAGCAGCAAGACAGGAAGAATAAGTGGGCACTTCTAGGAAGGATATCTTCTGTCTTTCAGGGGAAAACAAGGAACACCTTGTTTGCTCCTTCCTCTGGTGATGGGGTTGTTTCTCAGTTATGGCACCATCTCATGATCACAAGTAAGTCCAACTTGAAGAAAGGCTGCTTTTCCAGGGCAAGGGAGCAGAAAGCTGTGGAGAGTAGGAGTCAGTGGATGTGGGTGAGCCATGTATGAGCCGACTACAGTGGAATTCCTGTGACAGAGACTATGCACTTCCTTTACACTGCTTAAGCACTCTCTCTCTCTCTCTCTCTCTCTCTCTCTCTCTCTCTCTCTCTCTCTGTACATATATCCATGTGTGTGCAGGTGCATGTGTGTGCATATGCACATATTAATGGAGACCAGAGACAACCTCACCTTTTTGATCGAGGGTCTCATATTGCCCTGAAGCTTACTTGAATGACAAGCCAGCATGTTTTGAAACATGGGTTCTAGGGAAAGAATTCAGTTCCCCATGCTTGCACAGACAAGCACTTTACCAACCAAACCATTTCCCCAGCCCCTCCCAAGGTGTCCCTTGCAGCTAAGAGTATGCTTAGTAGGTGAGCGTCTGCTTTCCCTGTGTGTTGCACATCTCTTGGATTCCAGGTCATGTAGAATCAACTTGAGCACTGGTGAGTATAGTGGTGGGGTTCTAAGATTTCTGGTTCCTGTCTAACATTGAACACTTCTGAGTCTTCTTCTAAGGGCTTTTTTTTTCAGGTGCAATTCCTTGCACTCAGGAAAGGGCAGAACCTCTTTCTGAACATTCCAAGCCAGCCCATGCTTCCCCTTCCCAGTCCTCCACCTCCTTGTGTCTTCATTTCTGGGCCATTAACTTCTAACAGTTCAGTGAAGAAAAATGTCAGAGAGGACAGCTCCAGTTCCTGAAGAAAATCTCAGGTCAATATAAAAGTTTCAATTTCCCCCTGACTCAGAACAGCCGCCTTTAGCCATTTTATGACAGCTATCTATCAATTCAAGTATAATTTTATGAACCTCCATAATAAGAAAGTTGTGCTTGGATTTTACACAGCCAGGCATTATTGACGTTGCAAATATATATATAAATTGAGAGAGAGAGAGAGAGATGCAATTGATAACTGTAGAGCTGCTCCAAAGATGGAGGGCTCAAGATTCATTCGGGGTACTAAGGAGGCTGTGGGTTATGGAGTGTGGGACTTCCTGATAGAACATTCACCCTGAGACACTAGACAGGGCCGAGTGATTCAAGCAAAACAGGTAAGGTGGTTGCGGGTATGAGAATGGTCATTGTAGAAGCCAGTGTGGAAATTTCAGTGAAGAGTCATTAGGCAGAGTCTCAGGATCTCAAGACCCACCACAGTCATTTGAGAATACAGAGTTAATTCCAGGTCAGCCTGAGCTAGAGTGAGACCCTACTTTGTAAACACCCCCCCCCCCAATAAAATCTCAGGTATGAGGGGCCAAGGAGATGGCACCATGGGTAAATTACCTGCTGTGCCAATATAGTGACCTAAGTTTGGACCCCCAGCACCACCGTAAGGTATGGCACAGCATGTGCTTGAGATCCCAGCTCTGGGCAGATGGAGACAGGAGGATCCCTAGGACTTGTTCAGCAGCAGCTAGCCTGGCCAAATCTGTGAGTTCTGGATCAGTGTAAGATCTTGTCACGTAAGTAAGGTGGAGAGCAACTGAGGAAGTCACCCGACAGTGACCTCTGGCCTTCCCATGCATGTATACACACATGCACACACACCCATGCTCACATGGGCACCACTCACATGAAAACACATACACAACACGCACACACGCATAAAAGAAAGAACAACCTAAGGCACGATTCCTCACTTATGTTTCTCTGCATATGGATTATAGAGGGAAACCATGGATCTGAAAAATGTAAAAGGTGGAAGAAAAGTTAGAAACCACACTTTTCATTTGCTCTTAGCTCCAGCTCAGCCTGAGGACATGCTGACATCAATGCTGCCTGTCCTCCATTTCTAGGGGCTTTATTTGCTACTTTGGGGTGTGGTGCTCAAATATGGATTTTCAACAAGTTCTCTGGATCATTTGGATATGTATTGCCAAATAAGAATCTTTGGTAAAGGCAGAGAAACTGTGGACCCCTGAGGCTACCTGGCCACCTAGTCTAGCCTACTTGTCAAGTTATAGAACAGTGAGATCCTGTCTTAACTGGAAACTGAAGTTGATCTCTGGCCTCTACATGCACACACACATATGCACATGAACTGATAACAGGTAAACTTAAGTCTTTGAAGTCTGTATGTCAGTGTTTGTTGCTTGTTACTCTACTCTGAGAATACAAAGCAGTCTTTGCACACGGTTTCATTTGTTCCCATATGGAGATGCAGTTACTGCTGTATCATTAATCAGCCCTATCTGTCAAAATAGCCGCTTTCGCTGACTGGAATAAAGATTTCTGCCTCTGTGAGGCAGAGAACAGAAAGATGAGTCCTGAATGCTGTTTAAGTACAAAAGCTTTGATAAGACATGTCCCTCCCCTTACAGGCAAGACAGAAGGACCAAACACTCTCCTATATTCCTCTGTGAGGCTTACCATGAAGATGCAGAATGTCCCCCTCTATTTTTGAGTTCCCAGCCTCCATCTGGGGGAGCTCATAAACCAAATCCTATTCAAGCAGAGGTGATGGAATCCATTCCAAACTTGATCCTTAAAAATAAATTCAAAAGTTGTTCTTATCCCATTGTTACCACAAACTTGGATGCAGTGTGTTCCATAGGAAGGCTTGGATCCCCGAGGCAATGTCCAGGACAGCCACACTTGAGATTTTGTGGCTTGTATTGGATTGTCATGTGAGTAAAAAATAAAGGTTGTTGTGGGAATCCACCAGGAGTGTTGGTGTACTATGGGGATCAGAGAGGCATTCTTCATTTACACACTAGTGTTGAGTGTGAAGTTTCAGCCTGGAGCCTCATCCTGTGGATTTCAGTGCTGTGCTGTGGCAGGAGAGTGTCAGGTCTAAACTATGCTCCAGATCTGATGCTGGAATCAGACAGACACCACTTCAAGTTCTGCTTCTTGCTACTTCCTCCTACTGCCTTCTCTCTAAGCCTGTTTCCTTATCTGAAAAGAGTTAGTAAGCACACCTACCTCATGACTGTTATGGGAAGGAAATAAGATATATTTATATCAGTATCCTGGGCTATTGGCATTTTATTTTGTTTTTCTCTAATATGACAGGGAGACAACAGAGGCCGATCAATGTGTCTCTGCTTTTTTATGGCTCATTGGAGTGGGGAATCTCAGGGACAACTCTATCATCTTCCCGGCACCTGTCCCCAAGCACTGCCTTTGATCTTTACCCAACCCTGTGATCTTACCTAGCAGCAGACAGCTGGCTGGTTGGTCCCCACCTACTGAGTGCAAACTGTCTGTATTTGTAGCATCTAACCAGTCAATGCTTGTGCTTAGGAGACAAGTTAATCCTATTGCTGTGTATTACAGATAGTCAACAGTTTGGCAAAGGCTTGCAGGTCTAGACTTGAGCCTGGGCATCAGCAGCATTTCTCAGTGGTCCCATGTGTGAGATCAACCACCACAGGGCACAGCCAGTCCAAAAGTAAAAACATCCTCACATGAGTAATAATTTGATTTTCTCCACTTTGTCCAGCATATACAAAGACCTAGGGGCCCAAAGGAAATCCAAGGTCAGTCCCCTGTGTGTGGATCAAACCCTGTCAGAGTCACACATTTGTAGTCCTGTGTTCACCATCATGTTTGGAACAACCATGTTCAGCCTTTTGTCTTTTCCCTTATCAATTTGTAGGAGATATTTACCTATGGGCAACATAGTTTCCCTTTAGTATTTTTGAAATGTAAATTTTCCCTATGCCATTTTTTTCCTTGACCATTTCCTATATGTTTAGTTAGATTTATATATCTAAAAAGGAAAGACCTCTTCTATTCTCAGAGTGAAGATCAACCTTTGCACAGTTTCATTTGTTTCCCATATGCCATATGGCTACTCAGTAATTCCCACAATAATATGGCTGTTAAAATAGCTGCTTTGATTGACTGAGATAACTTCTGCCTCTGTAAAGAAGAGAAAAGAACAGAAAAAAAGCTTAAGTTTTGAATGCTGTGCAATTAGGAAGGATATTCTTTAGGCATTTGGGTGATCAAATTGGAAGCTTAATATTAAAATATGAAATGTTGATTGTATTCGTAGTACTGACTCCACTTAAGAGAGAAATTAACAGATTAGCAATCTAACTTAGATAACATTGAAGTGTAATGTTGCCAACCCATAAACCACAAGGGTAAATCTGGCAACGTACCTTACTAAGCTTTGGGTGTGTATGCAACATGGAATGGTGGGGACCACAAAGAGTTTTACAGAGTCACTTTTCAAGAGCCTTTGATAACTCAATTGATAAAACAGAGAACTATAGATAATTTTTTTTTTTTTTTTGGTTTCTTGAGGTAGGGTCTCACTCTGATCTCTGGTCCAGGCTGACCTGGAATTCACTCTGTATATTCTCAGGGTGGCCTCAAACTCACGGAAATCCTCCCACCTCTGCCTCCTGAGTGCTGGGATTAAAGGTGTACACCACCATGCCTGGCTTGAAAGAGTTCATCTTTAGAAAGAGATAATGGCTTCTCAGTTGTAGCTAATTGTTGTCAAGTATAAGAGTCCAGTACAACTCCATCCTCCAGGCTTCAAGACAAACTAGTACTTGATGTGGAATCACTGAGTTTACAACATTGTAATCATTTAAAAAACAGAATGGCTAGGATATATTGTGAGGAGCAAGAAAAATATTTTATGGGCTATGATTAAAATATAATTAACAATTAACTGCATCTGTTGAAAATATTTATGGGAGAACTTGGGTTTCAATATATCCATCCTCTGTTCAATATGGTGGTGATGGTAATGATGATAGATATGATGGTGGTGATGGTGGTGGGTGGCAATGGTTGTAGCAGTTATCTTCTTGTTGCTGGGACTAAATATCTGACCAGAAGCAGCTTGTGAGAGGAAAGGGTTTATCTCCGGCTAACAGTTTTTAGGGGAAGCTTCATTATGGCAAAAGCATGACAGAGTAGGGGCTGGCCATCACATCTTACACATATCAGCAGTAGGAAGCAGCAAGAGTGAGCTAACTAGTGAATACCCAGTAGGGCTAGACTAATAAACCCCAAAATCCACCCCCAGTGACTCATCCACTTCAGCAAGGCACTACCTACCAAAGGCTCCACCAGCTATGGACTGAGTATGAGGGCTAATCACAAACAAATCATAAACACATATGGCTAGGGAACAGTTTTCATTCAGACCACCACAGTGGTGGTGTTGACGGTGGTGGTGGTGGTGATGGTGATGAGGGAGGTGATGATGGACTTCTGCCCCTAGCCTTTGCTCATGGCTTTACTTCTTTACTTCTACCTTCTGATACTAGATGCTCAATTAGGTCCTATAGGACAGTGAGGCCATCTGATTACTGATCTGAAGTTTCTCATACACTTCTAGACCCTTCACCTGCAGAGTTAGAACACAGATGTTTAAAGAAATCCTTGGGTCACAAAAAAATAATAATTTGGGCACAAATTCTCTGGAGCCTTTGTGATGCCATGTTACTTCCATCTCTTCCACTTTACAACCTTCCCTACATACAGTGCTATCCTCTAGGAGGATATCACAGGGTTCTTTCAAGCCTTGAATCCTGGGAGCAGACTTGTATTGGGGTTTTTCTCTGGGTTCATGGTCACAGGCTTATGTGTGCCTGACGTCCTAAGACATCACCAAGAACAGCAGTGTTTTTAATGACTTCAATATTCACTCTCCAGTGGGATAGTCCCTATACAACAAGAGCCTCTCTGACATACCCATGTTATTTTTTTGGTAAGATTTTGAAAAATAAGGGAGGCATCCATTCTATGGCTACCAGTACAAGTCACATGGCATCTGCATTTATTGTTTCTAGTTAGAAGCAAAGTGTTAAGGCCCAACAGACTCTGATGATTCAAATGCCAGCAGTGACAAATGGCTCCTGGGCTCTCTGGCATTTCCAGTACATCTGTCAGAAGTTTTTATGCTTTTATGATGGCTGGACACATTCATCTTTTGTAGAAACAGTATAATCATTCTGGCCTCTGAGTTATGAAAAGTGACAATTTTTCTCTTGAGAATTATCTTATGATGTGGCACACACAGGCACATGGCTGACTAATTTTATGAAATGAGCAAAGCACACTACAAAGCTTCTTTGATATGTTTTGGGCTTTCCTCCTTGCAGGATTTCCTGCCTGTGACAGTGAGATTAATTGAAGCCAGGTAGGGCACATCCCAGCTGGGAGGGCAGAGGTATTCAAATTTGTAGGACAGCTTGTATGTAGTATGTGAAAGAGGAGGTGACCTTTGCCTTGAAGGGCCAAGTGTGCACTCCAACTGAGATGTAGACCTGTGTCTATGACCTATGGTCCTCTCTGCTTTGTGGACTTTATTTGGCTTTTCTGACCAAACTGAATGATTTATAGGAATTTTTTCCCTTGGCACTTTCAAAATGGGAATTAATTCAAAATGGAAATTTGTGGTCACAAATTGGTATAAAAAATATACAGGCTAAAGAGATGGTTCAGTAGTTGAAGTCAAATGCTCCCCAGCACCCATGTAGAACTGGATGCACAGTGGTGCATGTGACTGTAATCCCAATGTGGCGATAGCAAGAGGCAAGATAATCCTGAAGTTAATTAGCCAGATAGTCTGGCCTTCCTAGCAGCCAACAGCAAGAGAGACCCTGTTTTACACAGGGTGGAAGAAGAGAATCAACACACTAATGTTGTTCTTTGACCTTCACATGCACACCATGGTATACATGTACATCACATTCTCATTCACACACAAATAATAATTAAAAGTACAATGCACTTTTTACTCCTAAAATTTTGCTGCCTTTTCTGGTGAACAGATCTTTTTGTTTGTTTGTTTGTTTTGTTTTGTTTTTCAAGGAAGGGATTCACTGTAGTCCAGGCTGACCTGGAATTCACTCTGTATTCTCAGGGTGGCCTTGAACTCATGGCAGTCCTCCTACCTCTTCCTCCTGAGTGCTGGGGTTAGAGGTATATGCTACCATGCCTGGCTTGGTGAGATCTTTTATCCATGCGCTATGGTGTGTCAAGCATAATGTATCAGACAAGCTTGAGATTCCTGAGATGAACCTTCGAAC
This sequence comes from Jaculus jaculus, assembly GCF_020740685.1. Classification (NCBI taxonomy): domain Eukaryota; kingdom Metazoa; phylum Chordata; class Mammalia; order Rodentia; family Dipodidae; genus Jaculus; species Jaculus jaculus. The sequence continues at coordinate 76,315,817 of NC_059109.1, forward strand.
CAGGCACATGAAGGAAGGGATGTTAATTGAAGCTTACAGATCCAGGGAAAGTTCCATAATGGCAGAAGAAGTTGGCCTCCTCTTATAGGACCAAGCAGAGAGAGAGAAAACCACAAGCCAAAACCCACAAGCCACATCACCAACCAATACACTTCCAGAACTCCAGGGAAAGCTCAGGCATTTTACGTAATTTTGGACTGGAGTTCCAAGTCCACCCCCACACCTTAGGGTTGGACCCCATTATACAGCCACAGTGACACCTCCTCCAGCCAGGTGGCTTCAGATCTGAATTACAAAATTTAGTAAATCCTGAATATATTGGGGGCCATCAATTCAAACTATCACACAGGGTCACATGATTTTCACATGTGCACCATGGTATATATGTACATCACATTCTCATTCACACACAAATAATAATTAAAAGCCAATGGACTCTGAACAGAAGTGAGTGTGAAGGTTCCACAGGGCACTGGAAAATGCTGTGTGTCTTTGCCATTGCTCTTTCCACCCCCAAGTGGATCCTTTGAGTCTCAGAGAGAACAACTCTAGAGAGACTTGCAGCTGCCTGGTCAGAGGCCCCATGGAGGAGTTCACATTTCCTGTTTGTTAGTGCAGCATTACTTTGCATAAGATGACTGATATGGATGCCCACATTTCACTACTGGCAGGCCTGCACATTGCTGACAACCTCTCATCCTGACCACTGATCAAGACTCAAAGACAACTGGTTGGCTCATCCTTTTCCTCCACGCATGGGGTCTGTATACAGCCTGGTGATAGGGAGGAAGGCAGGAACTCACAACTGGCACTTAACATTTCTTTTTTCACTTTTCCTAGACTTCATTGTGAAAGACTATAGACTTCTGGTTAAGATGGTAGCATAGGTATCACGCCAAAGCAGCATGGTGGGGGGGGGAAGCCAAAAAAAAAAAAAAAAACTTCAGCAAAATACACACTTTTACTAAAAAGTGAACTGTATAGGAAATTGAAACGGCAGCAGAGAAGTAGGAGAGATCCAGAGCATCCAGAGCCCGCATAGGCTGGCAGAAGCAGCTCCAGAAGGTCCGCCAACTGCAGCAGTGGTGGTGGAACACCAGAAAGCTGCCAGGCTCAGCTTGAGCCACAGGAAAAGCCAGAGGAGGGGAGCTTCCACTCACACCAGAGCTCTCTGCAAACTCAAGAAATGTGAAGGGAGAGCATCAGTGAACAATGGAGGAGCAGATCACAAAGTAGAAGAACATGTGGAACAGTGAGAGAACTAGAGCAGCATCAGCAACCTCCCCTCCCCCACTGCCAGTGCCCAGCTCCAGCGAACAGAGCAGCGGTCCAGGGACCCAGCCATGCCAACTTGAACCAACAGCGGGACTCAAGCAGGGGCAGAGGATGCAAAAATATATACATTATAACACAAGAAACACCAAAAATCAAGACAATATAAATCCACCAAAAGTATTAATACATCAGAAATTACCACCAGTGAGAACGAATTAGAGGAAATGCCTGAAAAGAGTTCAAAAGATTGATTATAAATATGTTCAAAGAAGTCAAAGAAGAAATCAAAGGAATGAAAGAGGAAATAAAAGGAATCAAAGAAAACACAGGACACCAATTTAAAGAAATAAAGAGGTCAGTACTAGACATAAATAAGGAAATAGAAATAATAAAGAAAAACCATTCAGAATTACTAGCAATGAAGAACATAGTTAATGAAATAAAAAAAACTCTGTAGAAAATCTCACCAGTAAAATGGATGAAGGAGAGGATAGAATATCTAAGCTAGAAGACCAAGTGGCACATCTAATACAGTCCAACAAAGAGAAAGACAAACTAATAGAAAAGTATGAGTGGGAATTTCAAGATATTTGGGACATTATGAAAAGATCAAATATAAGAATCCAGAGCATAGTAGAAGGAGAAGAATTCCACTCCAAAGGCATAGTAGGCATCTTCAACAAAATCATAGAATAAAACTTCCCCAAAATTGGGGAAGAGATGCCAATGCAGATACAAGAATACTTTAGAACCCCAGCCAGACAAAACCTGGAAAGAATCTCTCCTCGCCATATTATAACCAAACTACAAAACTCACAATCCAAAGAAAAAACATTGAAAGCAGTCAGAGAGAAAAATCGAGTTACCTACAAAGGCAAGCCTATCAGGATTACAGCAGACTACTCAACACAAACTTTAAGAGCCAGAAGGGCATGAAGTGATATATTCCAAGTCCTAAAAGATAATAACTGTCAACCAAGGTTACTTTATCCTAGAAAACTCTCCATTCAAATAGACAGAGAAATAAGGACATTCCATGACAAAAGCAGGCTAAAGGAGTATTTGAAGACAAAACCAGCTCTACAGAAAATACTTGAAAGAACCCTCCATGCTAAAGATAAAGAAAATCATGCATGTAAGGAACTGGGAAAAACAAACAATACTGAAATTCTAGTTAACACAAGAGAGCAAAGGAAAAACCGGAAGAACTACAAAAATAATAGCAAAATGAATACACACCTTTCAATATTATCTCTTAATATCAATGGCCTCGATGCCCCAACCAAAAGGCATAGGTTCACAGACTGGGTTAAAAAGCAGGTATTAGGATAGCAACCCCTACTTTTTTTCTAGGCCCATTTGCTTGAAACACCGTTTTCCAAACTTTCACCATAAAATAGTATCCATCTTTTGTAGAAAGGTGGGTTTCTTGGAGGCAACAGGTAGACTTCACTCCAACATTAGTTAAGAAACATAAGGAAGGTCACTATATATTGATTAAAGGCACCCTCCAACAGCAGGACATTACAATCCTAAACATATATGCACCTAACATGGAGGCCCACAAATTCATCAAACAAACGCTGTTAGAACTAAGGTCACAGATAATACAAAACACAGTGATAGTGGGTGACTTCAACACCCCACTCTCATCAATTGACAGGTCATCCCAGAAAAAAATAAACAGAGAGGCATCTGGACTAAATGAGGTCATAGAAGTGATGGACCTAAAAGATATATACAGGACATTACATCCAAATGCTGCAGAATATACATTCTCTTCAGCAGCACATGGAACATTCTCTAAATAGACAATATATTAGGACACAAAGCAAATCATAAGAAATACAAGAAAATTGAAATAATTCTTTGCATTCTATCTGACCACAATGGAATCAAACTACAAATCAATAGCAAGAAAGGCTGTAGAGCATACACAAAATCATGGAAATTAAACAACACACTACTAAATGATGAATGGGTCAATGAAGAAATCAAGAAGGAAATCAAAAAATTTATAGAGTCAAATGATAATGAGAACACAACATACCAAAATCTCTGGGACACAATGAATGCAGTCCTAAGAGGTACATTTATAGCTTTAAGTGCTTATATTAGGAAATGAGAAAAGTTGCAAGTAAATGACCAAATGCTTCACCTTAAAGCCTTGGAAAAAGAAGAACAAGGCAAACCAAAAATCAGTAGATGGGAAGAAATAATAAAAATTAGAGTAGAAATTAATGAAATAGAAAAAAATTCCAAAGAATCAACAAAACAGAGTTGGTTCTTTGAAAGGATAAATAAGATTGATAAACACTTAGCAAATCTGACCAAAAAAAAAAAGAGAGAGAAGAGACAGACACCAATTAATAAAATTAGAGATGAAAAAGGTAACATCACAACAGATGCCAGAGAAATTCAAAAACTCATAGGGATATACTATAAAAGCATATACTCCACAAATTATGAAAATCTGAAAGAAATGGATTGACTTATATGACCTACCTAAATTAAATCAAGATGAGATTAATCACTTAAATAGACCTATAACAAGCATGGAGATCCAAACAGTTATCAAAAATCTCCCGACTAAAAAAGCCCAGGCCCAGATGGATGCCCTGCTGAATTTTACCAGACCTTCAGGGAAGAACTTACACCATTGCTTCTTAACATTTTCCATAAAATCGAAAAAGAAGGAATCCTATTGAATTCCTTCTATGTAGCCAGCATCATCCTGATACTAAAACCAGGCAAAGATAGAACAAAGAAAGAAAATTACAGACCCATCTCCCTCATGAACATAGATGCAAAGATTCTCAACAAAATATTGACAAACAGAATACAAGAATATATCAGAAAGATGATTCACTCTGACCAAGTAGGCTTTATCCCAGAGATGAAGGGATGGTTCAACATACGCAAATCTATAAATGTAATACATTATATAAATGGGCTGAAGGACAAAAATCATATTATCATCTCATTAGATGCAGAAAAGACATTTGACAAAATCAAACATTCCTTCATGATAAAAGTCCAAAGAGACTGGGAATAGAAGGAACATATCTCAATATAATAAAGGCTATTTATGGCAAGCCTACAGCCAACATATTACTAAATGGGGAAAAAGTGGAAGCTTTTCCACCAAAATCAGGAACAAGACAAGGGTGTCCACTGTCCCTGTTTTTAGTTAATATAGTACTGGAAGTCTTAGCCATAGCAATAAGGCAAAAGACACACATAAAAGGGATACAAATTGGAAAGGAAGAAATCAAGTTATCATTATTTGCAGATGATATGATTCTATATATAAAGGACTCTACAGACTCTACCAGCAAACTGTCAGAGCTGATAAACACCTACCGCCATGTAGCAGGATACAAAATAAATACACAGAAATCAGTAGCATTCTTATATGCTAACAACAAACATACAGAGAATGAAATCAGAGAATCACTCCAATTCACAATTGCATCAAAGAAAACGAAGTACCTTGGAATAAACCTAACCAAGGAAGTAAAGGATCTCTACATGAAAACTATAAAACAGTCAAATGAGAAATTGCAGAAGACACTAGGAAATGGAAAAACATCCCTTGTTCCTGGATTGGAAGGATCCATATTGTGAAAATGGCAATCTTACCAAAAGCAATCTCCACATTAAATGCAATCCCCATCAAAATTCCAAAGGCATTCTTCACAGAACTAGAAGAAACAATCCAAAAATTCATTTGGAATCACAAAAAACCTTGAATATCTAAAATAATAATGAGTAACAAAAAAAAGTCGGTAGTTATCACCATACCTGATTTTAACCTATACTACATAGCCATAGTAACAAAAACAGCATGGTACTGGCACAAAAGCAGACATGTAGATCAATGTAACAGAATAGGGACCCAGATATAAGTCCAGGTATCTATAACTACCTGTTATTTGATAAAAATGTCAAAAATACTCATTGGAGAAAAGACAGCCTCTTCCACAAATAGTGCTGGGAAAACTGGATATGGATCTGTAGAAGGATGAAAATAGATTCTTCTCTCTCTCCATGCACAAGAATTAAATCCAAATGAACTAAAGACCTTAACATCAGACCTGAAACTCTGAACTTGTTACATGAAAAAGCAGGGGAAACCCTTCAACATATTGGCCTTGGCAAAGACTTTCTGAATAACCCCAATTGCTCAGGCAATAAAACCACAGATTAACCACTTGGACCTCAAGAAATTACAAAGATTTTTTTACTGCAAAGGGCACTGAGAATAAAGCAAAGAGGCAACCTACATAATGGGAGAAAATCTTTGCCAGATATATATCTGATAGAGGATTAATATCTAGGATATACAAAGAACTCAAAAAGTTACATAATAAGAAGTCAAATAATCCTAGTGTCTAGGATGGATGGGGAGGGAGGGGAGGGCATTGAAGGGGTGGGAAACACAAATCTAGACTCAAACGGCAATGGTACCATAAAATTCTACTTCCTAAAAGGCAGGCCAAATGGCTGAACCTTCATCAGGCCCTTACAGGGAACACCTGAACCACAAGACACTGGAGTCTGTATGATGAAGACTAACCTTAATCTTCTACATCTTCCCTCTCTGCCTCTCCCTCCCTTCCTCCTTCTCTCTCTCTCTTCTCTCTAACTCTTGTATATTAGTTATGTTTTTCCTCATTTTCTTAGTGAGCACTGACCTGTAACTCCCAGTACCAGCATGGGGCTATCATGCACAATGAGCATTTGATTAGAGAGACCTACAAGGTTTCCTAATAGACAGACAGATTTCTTTCAGAGTACTTGATGACCCATGAAAGATTTGTGGTAAGACCCTACTGCTGAAGACCCCATATGCATTTGACACACAAAATGGAATGGCATGGCTGGAAGCTAGAGGAGAGTCAGTCCCCAGACAGTCAGCGTGTCTAGTGCCAGAAGGTGCTACATGAGCGACTGGGGGAAAATGACCAATATCTGTCCAAGCAACTCATGGTCTAACCTACTTAGCAGCAAATAACCTGTTGTGATGCCCACACAAGTGCAATAGTGGCACACAACCATGGTGGGGAACCAGCTGCTCTTGATTTGGCTAGCTGATCCCCTCAGTGGTATGGGATCCATAGCTGGATCTGGGATACAAGTCAGAACCATATCAAAACACTCTCCAATATCAAGCTACCATCAATCATAGGCTACAAGAGGGCCTACACCTATCAAATGCTCTATAAAAAAAGTAAGGGTTATCTCATTTGTCCTGGTGCTAACTTACTCTCCGTTGGAGAATCTGCTTCTCTTTTTCAGATAGATGCAGATCTTAAGGAGTGAGCCACCCTATCATACCTCAGAAGGGCCCAAGCTGAAACTAAGAAAAATTGGCGAAACAAGCAAGGGTGCAGTTTTCCTGATGAACTCGATACCAGCACAAGGGGAAAGGAGACCAACATAGAGAAAAATCAACTCCTACCAAATCAGAGAGCCAGAGCCTCAGAGGCCTCCAAAACCTCATCACTGAAGCACACCAAAAATGAACCCAGCATAGCTTAGGGAAATTTTGCATAAAAGGGGCCGGAAAGAACGTCAGAGCCACATGTTGGGTCATGATATGCAGAGACATTTTTCTTACCCATAACTGTGGGCTAATTGCACAATGCACAACCCATATACCTCAACAAGGAGGGGCTAATGAGGAGGGGTAGGTCATGGATGAGCCTAATAATTTTAACCAACTGACTGTATATGCTGAATACAAAACTAATTAATAAAAAAAATTAAAAAAGAAGTCAAACAAGGTAATTAAAAAATGGGCTATGGAGCTAAATAGAAAATTCTCAAAAGAAAAAATACAGATGGCATATAAGCATCTAAAAATTTTTTCTACATCCCTAGTCATCATGGAAATGCAGATTAAAACTACATTGAGATTCCATCTCACTCCTGTCAGATTGGCTACCATCATGAAAACAAATGATCATAAATACTGGTGGGGATGCGGAAAAAGAGGAACCTTTCTACACTGTTGGTGGGAATGCAATCTGGTCCAGCCATTGTGGAAATCAGTGTGGAGGTTCCTAAAACAGCTAATGATTGATCTACCATATGACTCAGCTATAGCACTCCTAGGCATATATCCTAAGGACTCATCCCATTTAATTAGAAGTAGATGCTCAAATATGTTTATTGCTGCTCAATTCATAATAGCTGGAAAATGGAACCACCATAGATGTCCTTCAACTGACGACTGGATAATGAAGATGTGGCACATTTATACAATGGAGTTATACTCAGTGGTAAAGAAAAATGAAGTTATGAAATTTGCAGGAAAATGGATGGATCTGGAAAGGATTATACTAAGTGAGGTAACTCTAGGCCCAGAAAGCTAAGTGTCGCATGTTCTCCCTCATATGTGGATCCTCGCTACAGATGATTGGGATTCTGTGTGAGAAGGAAAAAACTCAGTAGCAGAGGCCAGTAAGTTAAAAAGGTGATATAAAGGGAAGCGAAAGGAAGGGAGGAGGGTACTTAATAGGTTGGTATTGTATATATGTAAGTAGAAGAATTGATTAATGGAGGTGAAAAGGCCCAAAGTGAGGTCATGGGAAGAGATTGAGTAAAGGCAAGGTGGAGGGAGGGCTAATCAAAATCTAAGAGGATGAAAATAAATCATATGGAATCCTTCTGTTTCAGAAAATGGAACACTCAGGAGCCATAAATCATTGTTAGAAAATTTTCAGTGCCAGGGATGGGATACCTCCAGTGAGTTGTTTTCCAGGGAAGTTCCTGATGCTCCCAAAACATTATAAGCCATTGCCGGGGCCCTTGGTTTCCCACCAGGAATTGATGTTAAGACCCTATTGCTGAAGACTCCACATACTTGGGCTGCAAGGCCACTGAGAAATCCTGCTGGAACTGAGCTGATAACCTCCTCCAGGTAGACCAGCTGACAGAAAGCTGGAAGAAGCCATTCTACATGTAGTTCAATGGGAGAAAGAGATACCACCAGTGAAGATACTCAACAGTGGACACTGCCACCAGGCCAAATAAGCCAATGGTTGCAATAGTGGCACATCTGTCATGGTGGAAACCAACTGCCCTCCAATTGGACTGGAGGCCTGCTCCATGGGGGGGAATACATCCCTAATACTGAAAACTTAAAACAGGGGTAATCATTAGTCCTCAGGGTATAATGTTTGCTGATGTCTGGATAAATGTATATACTATGCTTATCAAACTGCCCAGTAAGCACTTCTCTTAATAGTCATACCTTTATATTAATGCTCCTCTCACTTTGGGTAGAGAATCTTCTCTTTTCAGATGGATGTGACCTTGGGATGACTCAGAAGGTGTCATAGTGCTGTAAAGAAGTGACTGGAGTACTGAGTAACATCTTGATCACAAATTCCAAGGCTCAGAGTCTAATGTGGAAGAGTTGGCAGAAAAAATGTAAGAGCCAAAAAAGGATTCCTTACAACATGCTCCCTCCAGGCACAAAATGGCCTGGATATCCATGACCTCATAGTGCCTGACACTACCTACATTAGACCATCATAAGAGGAGGAAAAGATCATGACATCAAAATAAAAGAGAGACTTATTGAGATGGGGACGGGAAATGATGGATAATGGAACTTCAAAGGTGAAAGTGGGGGAGAGTGAGGGTATTACCATGGGATATTTTTTATAATATTGGAAAATGTTAATGAAAATTGAGAAAATAAATAAATAAAATTTAAAAAGACTATAAAATACATGCACACATAACCTTCTTAAAAATAGGTATGCTTTATTTTTGTAATTATTTTCTAGACCAAAATTTATTTCTGTGTCATATCATAAAAATAAATAATATGGGGCAGATAAGCAAATGTGTTATGTGATGGTCCTCCTCAGCTGCCTCCCATACATTAATTGAGAACTCTGGTTCTGGTTGCTTTTGTCATTTTCTGGCTATCTTGAAGTTTCTGCCTTGTGACCTGCTCTCTAATCCAGCTCTGAGGATGGAGACAGACTTACTTTACGTTGTCACCACTTCTTAGCTTCCCACACATGGTATCTTTACCCTCAGCCTGGCAGCCAGTCTTCAGCGGGAACCCATTGGCTTGTCTTTTTCCAGGCATCACGGGTCTCCTGATGGATTTCTCTATGACCTCTTGGTCCTCCCTTCAAACCACTCTGGCCGGCCGAGGATCCAGCACCCTGGTAACTCCTGCATCAGCCAGTGCTATTAATGCTACCTAAGAGGACACAGCTTCTGTTATTTCTGCCATTTCAAAAGTTCCAAAAGTTTCAAAACCAGAACAAAACCCCTGAATGTTTTATATTTATTTCTGTTGCAACACTCACCTCACCCAGGGTGATGTATTTCTTATTTTCACTCTCTGGAAAGGTGAATGTTGCAAGAGAAACAAGAGGAAGGAAAGCATTATCCTGTAAAACAAAGTGTCAGCCATTCCCACCATTCCCCTTTAGCAGGAGGCCAACCCCTGGAGACAACTGTACACACATGTTTCTGCCTCCCTAAGATCCTTAAAGCTGATGATACCAGAAAAGGAACTCTGGAAAGACCACATGTGGACTACCTCCTGTTTTGTCAATAAAGTTTTATCAGAATAGTAGCACCCATTTGTATACGTAATGTTTCCATCTGCTCGGGTACATCCACAGCCAGACTGATTGTTCCAGACTACATGGTTCATGTAGAGCCTCATCATTGCTGTTTGCCCTTTAGAGAGGTTTACAAACTTAGGCCTCAGACAGACTTTGTTGGCTGGTGTTTGTTTGTTATTTAAGGCAGGACACAGCCAAGGGTTGTTATAGACCAGGGCAGGTAACACGGCTTTTTGCAGTCAGCCAGCACCATTAGCATGCGGTTGGCCACTTGTCATCGTGAATATCAGAGCTTCTCCATCACTTATGCAGCAAATAGGGTGCAGAGGGATGGCCTGGCTAACCTTTTGTTAACTTACTAGGGAGTCTTGGGATAGAGTGCTTGGAACTTTGTTTTCTTAGGAACCTTGAGATTTCTGTGGAGCTTTTATGGGGACCTTCAGTCTGGCACCTGGGAGGCCCTCCCTAACTCCCTAACATGTTTTTTTTTTTTCCCAAAAAGATGATCAAAGCAAGAATAATGTGGCTGCAAAGTGACTGCTATACCAGCAGCTTTCTCTTTAGTAGGAAATGGGAAAGGAGGTGAGTTAGGCCATGGCACTGTGTGCCCCATATTGATGGGGAATTTTAAGTTTTAACCAAAATAATCCCTGCATCTTCAGAACAGCTGATCATATTCTGCCTTGCATATTGACTTGGTGTGTGTGATGTGGGTTAGTATTTCTACCTGCTCATGAGAACCTCAGGCCCGAAGAAAAGGGTATGTGTGTGCATCTGTGTGCATGTGTTGTGTATATAGTGCCAGACTATAATGTGGATTTCTTTCATTTTTTCATGTTTTGAGACATTGTGAAGGATCATAGGAAAAAACTAGCTTTTATAAAGCAATTTCAGCTAGAGATTAAGTCACAAAGAGAACCAGGAGATGCCGTCCCACATGTCACCTCACCCTGACTCAAGAAGGGAACTCTTGGCAGAAATAGATCATGTCTGATTGAAACTGACCTTTAGCAATCCCTGCTGCCCACATTCCAGTGCACTGTCTGGGTGGGCTGGCCCTTGGGTCTGCCTTCCAAATCTACAAACCAATCAGGTCTTCCCCTTGCTTACCTGAACCTGATGCTATAAGAGCTGCAGCCTTCTGTCCCTCCCTCTGTATCTTGACACGACCCTGACCCTCAGTGTGTGTGGTAGGGGATCTCTGTGGATTCCCTCTAATATGTGCTCAGACACATGTGAGTCTGGCCTCTACCAGAGAGCATAGCGTGGTTTCTTGATCTGAACTTTTCTGCTTGTCTCTATTGTAAAGTTTGGACTAATTTTCCACTTTGATTACCTGAATGGTTTTTCTCTGGTCTGTGAATCTACCACACTTCTTTTACACTCAGATATACCACGTGGGTGCTCTCACCAACTTTAGGCTGGCTATCTGCTTGTAAATTCAGGGTAACTATGAGTGTAACTCTCTTCATTACTCTTTTCTACTCTGAATCTCCTGGTCTCTGCTTTGATATTTTCTCCCTGCTATTTTTCCTTAAGTCACCACCTCTTTCAACTTGCTTTCATGGAAAAAGCACATGCCAGATGCCATGTGGGCTCCTCTTAAGTCTTCCTAGAGGAGTTCCTAGATTCTGCTTTCCACAGGTTGCAGCTCCACTCTAATCCCTCTCTAAAGGCCTCAGTTTCTTTCAAGTGAGCTTCCCTCATGCTTGCAGCTTTACTCTAGTCTCGCTTTAAAGGCCTTGGTTTCTGATACGTTCCACACATTTGTGGCTTTACACTAACCTCCCTTTAAAGGCCTCAGTTTCTCTTAAATCCAAATCTCTTTTAAATAAACCCCACAATTCGTGATTTCCCTGACATAAACTGAATTCGTAATTTATCCTCCTCGAGTCCATTTTTATTAATTCTTTATTAAAAAGTAGTACAGAACCCAAAACTTGGGGTTCATAAATTCTGGGAGACCCTTCCTGAAACCACAAATCCTATATCAGTTATGTGTGTATGTGTGTGCGTGTGTGTGGTGGGGTGGGATGTAAGCATATGTGTATGTATGTGGAGACATGTTTGTTGCCAGTGCACTTGTATGTGTGTGCATGCATGTGTGAAGGCCAGAGGTTGATTTGGTGATTTGAATGTAACTGTATGTGCCCCATAGCCTGAGGTATTTTTGATTAAGATTTAGCTTCATGCATAGTCTTCAGCAGGCAGAGCCCTGCTGGTAAAGATGTGCCACTGGAGGGCTGATCTTGAGTCCATCCCTACTTGGTTTGTAAAGAGTCAGCTTGAGTTATGGTTGTTGGTTCTGCCTCTCTGCTGTGGATGTAGGCCGTGATTCAGGTTCTTCCTCAATGATGGAGCTCCCCCTGGAATCTGTAAGTCTCAAATAAACCCTTTCCTCCCATCAGCTGCTTCTGATTGGGTGTTTGTTCAGCAATAAAATGACTTCAATCACTCTTCACCTTAGCTTTGTGAAAGGCTAAGTCTACAACTTACTGACTCAGATAGACCAACTAGCCAGTGAGTCCAAGGGATTCCCACTTCTTCCTCCAGCAGAGATTACTGGCATGCATTGGCATGCCCAGCATTTCACATGAGTGCTGAGAAACTGAACTTAGGTCCCCATGGATCCTAGTGTCTGCTTTTGAAAATAATCATTTATTTATATTTACCTTTAAATAGTCAATGAGAGCCATAGCACAAGCTTCTGAATGTAGTGCTTCCGGGATACTTAGAGATCTGCTTAGGTGGTGGTGCATGCCTTTAATCCAAGTACCTGGGAAGCATAGGTATGAGAATTGCTGTGAGTCCAAGGCCAGCCTAATACCACATAATGAATTCCAAGTCAGGATGGGCTAGAGCAAGATCTTACCAAAAAAAAAAAAAAAAAAAAAAAAAAAAAAAGTTCAATGGATTCAGCCACCAGGAGACTGCTGAGTTTTCCAAGATTTTGTTGCCTGTGTGAAGGATCAGGGCAACTCCATGTTCAGATCACAGCAGTGAGTGCCCTGGACTGTGCTTGCTGCTCAGTGAATTCTCTTGGGGCTGAGTCATGAAATGCCCATCTGCCCATCACAAAGTTGATTGACAGTTCCAGCTGTGGACTATCAAGGTCTGTTATTCCAGCTTTTTGGGAGGCTGAGGCAGGCAGATCACAAGTTCAAGGTCTGCCTGGGCTACAAAGTGAGTTTAAGGGCAGTTTGGGTAACTCAGTAAGATCTTATCTCAAAATAAGAAGAAAAAAAACATTGAGGGCTGAAGAGATTGCTTACCAGTTAAGGCACTTGCCTGTGAAGCCTAAAGACCCATGTTTGATTCTCCAGGACCCACGTAAGCTAGATGCACATGGTGTTGCATGCATTTGAAGTTCATTTGCAGTGGCTAGAGGCCCTGGTGCTCCCATTCTCTCTCTCCCTCTCACTCTCTAATAAATAAATAAAAAATAAATCAGAAAAAAATATAGCTGAAAGCCTGGGGAGATAGCATGTCAGCCTGGATTTCAGCCTAGATTCAATTTACTATTACCTAATAAAGCCAGATGCACAAAGTGGTGCATGGGTCTGGGTGTTTGTGGCTGGACTTCATTTCCAATGGCAAGAGGCCCTAGAATTTATGTGTGTGTGTGTGTGTGTGTGTGTGTGTGTGTGTGTGTGTGTGTGTGTATATATATATATATATCATCATCATCATCACAAATAAATAAAAAGACAGCTGGAGATGAAGCTCAGATGTAGAGTAACTGACTAGTATATGCAATGCCCTGCCTGAATCCAATTCCAGTCAAGGAGAGACAAGAACTAGATTGGTTTTCCTGAAATGGGGTGGAGACAAGGTTTGAGGATCAAAGCTATATGACAAAATGAACATAGAATAGCAAATAGAGCCAGTGTCCTTGGAGCCAACACTTTGTAAAGTGTCCAAAGCAGTGGCCAGCCTTGAGGTCCTTTCTCTTGGTAATCCATACTGTCCACTTGACATGATCTAAAATCACCTAGGTGACAAACCTCTGAACATGTCCATGAGGGCGTTTCTGGATGGGATTAACTAAGAAAGAAGGATCTACCCTAACTGTGGGTGGTAGCATCCTTGGGCTGGAGTCCCAGACCAAATAAAAAAGAGAATGAGGGCATTCATCTCACTCTGCTCCTGAAGATACCATGTGACTAGTTACAACATGCTCTTGCTGCCATTCCTTCCTTACCATGGTAGACTGTACTTCAAACCATGAGCTAAAATAAACCCTTCCTCCTTTAACTTACTTTTGTCAGGTATTTTGTCATAACAATGGTAAAAGTAACTAACACCCATTGACATTCTGCAAGACAAGGGACCTGTCTGTCCTCCAACACAAAGTTACAGTATAGAGAAGCTTTGCCTCCCTGTTCCCACAAAGGCCAATGAATGGAGACAAGAATTGAAAAAAAAAAAAACAAAAACATTGAGTTAATGTTTTAGCGTAGCCCAGGCTGACCTGTAATTCACTATGTAATCTCAGGGTGGCCTCAAACTCACAGCAATCCTCCTACCTCTGCCTCCCAAGTACTAGGATTAAAGGTGTAGGCCACCATGCCTGGTAAGAATTGATTTTTTTTGTCTTTTATTTTTGAGGTAGGGTCTCACTCTAGCCCAGGCTGACCTGGAATTTTCTATGTAGTCTCAGGGTAGCCTCAGACTCATGGCATTCCTCCTACCTCTGCCTCCCAAGTGTTGGGATTAAAGGTGTGCCACCATGCCCGGCTGAAAATTGAATTTTTAAGTTGAGCTTTAAGAGCTAGCTGTATTAGTTACTTTCTCATTGCTGGCATAAAATACACAACCAAGAGCATATTAGGAAAGTGAAGGTCTATTTTCACAGGAAAGTCTATTATGGCCAGAAAGAATGGTAGGAGCAGACAGATGGCATCACACCATCATGTCAACAGTGCGAAAGTGGAGAGGGCTGCAAGTAGGGCTGTGGTGTGGCATCTCATGGCCTGACCCAAATGTCACACCTCCCCCAGCAAGGAGGACTCTGCTCACGGCTCCGCAGTCCTCTCAGAAGTGTCACATGCTCAGGAATCAACCAATCAAACACATGAGTCTATGGGGGCAATTTTACATTTGAACCACCATATTGGCGATCTGAAAAGGCATCCTAAAAACTGCCTTTATATCATCTCCAGCCAGAAAATTATATAGGGAGAAGGGGTGTTGACAAGGGTTGTCAATAATTCTGGAGCTTCAGTCTTGTTTCTCTGGTCAGCCACATTTTTGAGACTTGTGATGTCTGCCTCTCTTATCATCATCCCTCTTTCTCTGGCTGTCTGAGCTCAGGCATGGCTTGAAGTACTCAGCCTAGTTATTGTGTGTCACATCCACATTACCTCCTCTAGGAGTGTCTGGTGGAGATTTAACTCAGAACAAGTGATTCATTAGTGGTGTGTACATGCTCAGCTATTAGCAACATAACTGCTGATTCTTTTCTACAGTATGAAATACAGAAGTGCCATTATCCATTCTTATTCCTTATCATTCCCTCAAAGGAACAGTGGCAGCCTGGACGTTTGGTGAAGGTACCTTGTAGAGGAGTCCCTGGACCTGCTCTGGGGATTCTGATTTGGCAGAACATGACCAAGGTCCTCACAGCCTCACAGGGGAGAGAGAGTGATCAATTTCCCAGCCCATGCCATCAGCATGTCCTCCTAGACAGATGTTACTTCAGCTGTGCCCAAGACTTACCAAGGAAGGATGAATGGGATCAACCACCCAGCCATGGCCTCATCTAGCATCATTCTCAGATTATTAGCTCCTAGGAGGAGGAAGCCATGGTGGAATATTTTACTTAGCCTGCACTGTGTTTTCATATTTTGAAATCTGTTTCAGCATTTGGACATTATGAGGTCTTGTGGAATGATTCTACTTTTTTGCTCCCAAGAAGATTTGAAGATCAGACAACCCTTGGCTGGTGTCCCTGAGAGACAATGGGGTTGAGTGCAGGCTGTAGTAGGGTCTTACCATTAACCTCTGGCAGGTAATCAAGTGCTCTGACAGAAGTCTGTCTTGTTTCAGAAAACCTTGTAGGTCTCTCTGATCAACAACTGCATCCTGGTACTGTGAGTAACAGGCCAGCACCAAGATAAAAAATATAGACTAAAAAAAACAAAGAAAAAGAGAAAATAAAAGAAACAGGATAAATTAAGGTTAGGCTTCATGTCACCCTCTCCAGGGCCCTTTTATTCAGGTGTTCCTTCTAAAGTCCTGTTGAGGGTTCAACCTTTTAGTGTGTCTTCCAGGATATAGGATTCCGTGGTACCAGTTCCATTTGGGTTCAGTTTTGTGTCTTCCCCAGCCTTTACCCTCCCCTCAAGCTCCACCTTCCTTATTGTCCTGGCCTCCAGATGCCTATTAGGTATGTCAGCATCTCGGGCTGATCCAGGTTAGGAGCCCAGATGAGTGAAATCATGTGATGACCATCTTTCTGTGATTGTGTGAGTTTGCTGTGATGTGTTCCAAGTTTGACTATTTTTCTACAAATTTCATTGTGTAATTTTTTTTCTAACTACTGAGTAGAATTCCATCATGTAGATATACCACATCTTGGTTATCCATTCACCTGATGATAGGCACCTGAGTTGATTCCAGTTCTTAGCTATTATGAATTGAGCAGATATAAACATGGTTGAGCAAATATCTCTGAACTGAGGTATGGAGCCTTTAGGGTAAATGCCCAGTAAGGTAATAATTGGGTCTGTTGGTAACTTTATAGTCAACCTTTTTAGGTGTCTTCATATTGCCTTCCATATTGGTTGTACCAGCATACATTCCCACCAACAAGGAATGAGGATTCCTATTCCTCCACTTCCTCACCAACATTTGTTTTCATTTGATTTTTTTTAATGTTTGCTATCCTTACTGGGGTAAGATGGAAACTCATAGTTGTTTTTTTTTTTTTTAAATATATATATATATATATATATACATATATATATATATATATATATATATATATTAATTTTTAATTTATTTATTTGAGAGCGACAGACACAGAGAGAAAGACAGATAGAGGGAGAGAGAGAATGGGCGCACCAGGGCTTCCAGCCTCTGCAAACGAACTCCAGACACGTGCGCCCCCTTGTGCATCTGGGTAACGTGGGACCTGGGGAACCGAGCCTCGAACTGGGGTCCTTAGGCTTCACAGGCAAGCGCTTAACTGCTAAACCATCTCTCCAGCCCTCATAGTTGTTTTAATGTGCATTTCCCTGGTGGTTAGTGTTGTGGTTTGATTCAGGTGTCCCCACATAAATTTAGGCATTTGAATGCCACCATGGAGCTTCTTCTCGAGTCTATAAGCCAAAATAAACCTCTTGTTCCCCAGAAGCTGTTCTTGGTTGGGTGATTTCTACTAGCAATGCAAATCTGACTACAATAGTAACAGTTGGTACCAGAGGAGTGGGATTACTGCTAGACACCTGTTCTTCAAAGTCTGCTTTATTCTCCCTGGATTAACAAATTGACATCCTACTTGGTATTATGGCTCAGTTGAAAGGTCTCAGACTATGGGAATTTTGAACATCATTTGGATTGATAAATACTACAGGGACATTTAAAGTTGGACTAAATGCATTGCATTTTACATTATGTATGGTTATCAGTTTATGGGGGCCAAGGACAGAATGTGGTGGTTGGGTTGGATTCAGGTATCCACCATAAACTTAGATGTTCTGAATGCTATGTTCCCAGCTGATGGAGATTTTGGAGTTAATGTCTCTTGGAGGTGGGGTATTGTTGGGGGTAGGCTTATGAGTATTATAGACAATTTTCCCTTGCAAGTGTTTGGCACACTCTCCTGTTGCTATTTTCTACCAGATGTTGGTCACAGGGTAATATCCATCCTCTGCTCATTCCATCATTTTCCCCTGACATCATGGAGCTTCCCCTTGAGTGTGTAAACCAAAATAAATCTTTTTCCTCACAAGCTGCTCTTGGTTGGGTGATTTCTACCAGCAATAGGAACCTGATTGTAACACTTAGGGATTCTTTTTAAGTGTGTGTTTGCCATTTGTATTTCCTCCTCTAAGAACTCCCTATTTATTTCTCTGCCCCACTTTGTGAGTGGATTATTTGATTTTTTTATTGTTTATGTTTTTGAGTTCTTTGTAGATTCTATAAATCAGTCCCCTGTCAGTTGTATAGTCAGCAAAAATCTTCCCCATTCTGTGGGTAATCTATTGTCTCTGCTTATGGTATGTTTGTCTGTGAAAAGTCTTTTCAGCTGCATGACATCCCAATGGTTGAATGATTGTTTAAGTTCCTGACCTAGTGGAGTTTTGTTCAGGGAGTCTTTCTCCACTCCTATATTGTAAAACATCCCTCCTATTTTTTCTTATAGTAGTAGATGAGTTTCAGGTTTTATATTGAGGTCTTTGATCCATTTGACCTTGATTTATCTACATGGCAATATGTGTAGGTCTAGTTTCATTTTTCTGCATATGGTTATCCAGTTTGTCTAGCACCATTTGTTGAAGATACTTTTTTTTGCAGTCTATAGTATTAGGGTCTTTGTTGAAGGTCAGTTAGTTGTAGTTACTTGACTTAAAGTCTGGACCTTCAGTTCTGTTCCATTGGTCTGTATTCCTGTTTTTGTGCCAGTACCATGCTGTTTTTGTTACTATGGCTTTGTAATGTAGCTTTAGATCAGGTATTGTGATGCCTCAAGAAGTGTTTCTTTTGCTGTGGATATGCCTGTGTATCCAAGGTCTGCTGCCATTCAGTATGAATTTTGAGATTATTTTTCTATCTTTGTGAGGAATGACACTAGGATTGTTATTATTAGTATTGCATTAAATCTGTATATGCTTTTGGTAGGATTGTCATCTAGGAGCATGGGAGGTCCTTCTATCATCTCAAGTCCTCTTCAATTTCTTTCTTGACAGCTTTTATGTTTTCATTAGATATGTCTTTCAAATCCTTGCTTAGTGTTATTCCAAGGTATTTTATTATTTTGTTGTTGTTGTTGATGCTATTGAAAATGGGATAGTGTTGCTAATTTGTTGTTCTGCATCTTTGTCCTTTGCATATAGGAAGTTTACTGATCTTAATATATTGATTTTGTATCCTGCTACTTTGCAGAAAGAATTAATCACCTCTAAGACTTTTGAGATGGAGGCTCTTGGGTCACTTATGTATAGGATCATGTCATATACAAATAAGACTAACTTGGCTTCTTCCTTTCCAATTTGTATCCCCTTTACTTCTTTCTCAGGTCTTATTGCTTGGGCTAGAACTTCTAGTACTATGGCATAGAGAAGAGGTGAGTGTGAGTACCCCTGTCTTGTTCCTTATCTTAATGGGAATACCTTGAGTCTTTCCCATTAAGTAGTATTTTGGCTTGAGTTAATTTATATATAGTCTTTATTTTGTTGAGATATAAACCATCCATGCCTATTCTCTCCCACATTTTGATCATGAAGTGATGTATTTTGTCAAAGGCCTTTCCTGCATCTATTGAAATGATCATGTGGTTTTTGTGATTAAGTTTATTTATGTCATATATTACATCGATAGACTTCCATATGTTTAACCAACCCTGTTTTTCTGGGATGAAGCCTACTTCATCAAGGTGGATAATGCTTTTGATGAATTGTGGAATTCTGTTGTGAGGATTTTGTTCAGGATCTTTACATCTAAGTTCATCAGGGATATAGGCCTATAGTTTTCGTGTTGTATCTCTATCTGGTTTTGATATTAGGGTGATACTAGCTTCATAAAAACAGTTAGAGCACTTTCCCTATTCTTCAATTATCTGGAACAGTTTGAGAAAAATTGGTTTTGGTTCTTCCTTATAGGTTTGATACAATTCAGCTAAGAAGCCATCTGGTCCTGGAGTCTTCTTTTTGAGAAGGTTTTTGATTACCTTTTCAATCTTGATGGGTGTGGTATGTTTGTTTAAAAGATTAATCAGTTATGAGTTTAGTTTTGGTAGTTGGTATGTGTCCAGATTATACAGTTTTGGAAATAGGTCCTGATGATTCCTCCAATTTCACTTATGTCTGCTGTAATCTCTCCTTTTTCATTTCTAATTTTGTTAATTTGAAGCATCTCTTTCTTTCTCTCTCTCTCTCTCTCTCTCTGTTTTTTTTTTTTTTTTTTGCCTTGATCAAATTGGCCAGGGGTTTATCAATCTTGTTTATTTTTTTCAAAGAACCACCTCTTTGTTTCATCAATTTTCTTAATCATTTTCTTACTTTCCAATTCATTAATTTCTGCTCTTATGTTGATTATTTCTTTCTATCTGGAGCTTGGAGCTTTTGGATTAGATTCTTCTTGTTTTTCCAGTGCCTTTAGATGGATGGTTAGGTTATTGATTTGGGATCTTTGTCTTTGTTATGAAAACATTTATTGCTATAAATTTTCCCCTAAGCACTGCCCTCATTGTGTCTCATAACTTTTGGTATGATGTATTCTCATTGTCATTCAATTTTAGAAATTTTTACAATTTCATCTACTACCCATTTATTGATTCCAAGTGTGTTGTTCAGTCTCCTCTCTTATTAATTTCTAGATTTACAGCATTGTGTTCTGATATCATGCAGGGAATTATGTTGATTTCCCTAAACATATGGAGGCAGGCTTATGGCCCAATGTATGATCTATTTTGGAGAAGGTACCATGAGCTGCTGAAAAGACTGTGTAATGTTTAAATTTGGGGCATAATGTTCTGTACATGTTTCTTAGGTCTAGTTGATCTATGGTGTTATTGAGCTCACTTACTTCCATGTTGATTTTCTGTTTTGATGATATATGTATTGATGATAATGGAGTATTAACGTCCCCAACTATGATGGTGTTGGTGTTTATTTTTGCTTTATTGTCAAGTTGGTTTTGTTTTATGAGTTGTGGTGCACCTGTGTTTGGTGCATTAAGATTAATCATTCCCGTGATGAGTAAGAAATGGTCTTCTTTATCTTTTTTGATTACTTTGGGTTTGAAGTTTATTTTGTCTGATATTAGTATAACAATGCCTGCTTGTTTCTTATTTCTGTTGGCTTGGAATATCATTTTCCACCCTTTCACCCTTAGGAGGTGTCTGTCTTTAGGGGTGTGGTGGGTTTCTTGGAAACAGCAGAATGAGGGTTCTATTTTTCTGATCCACCCTGTTAACTTGTGTCTCTTAATGGGTGAATTCAGGCCATTAATATTTAGGGTAATAACTGTGAGGTTTGATTTAATCCCTGCCATATTGTGGTGCTTTATGGGGTTTGGTGTTTTCTTGGACCTTGGAGTTTTTAGGGCCTTCTCTAGGTTTGGTTATTGTGGTCCACTTCTTGTAGGCTCTTGAGATTGGTTATTTGACTCTTTGCTACGTCCACGGCGACCTCGCCTGTGTAGCAAGCAGAGATGCTTCTGTACTGGATGAGAGCTGAGGACAGAGGGCCAGCACTCCTCGGAGGGATGCCCCCGGTGACCCCTTGGCAGTCAGTTACTGTAAAGGTTCCTGCTGCCCATGAAGTCATGACGACCTAATTGCCGGTGCCAATGCTGCGCTCTGTTTCTTTCCTGCTTTCTTCTAGCTGTTTGTCTAAGAACAGCTAATTCAACACTTATTAGTAATCATGCACGCAATCAGAGTACAAGAAACAATCTAAGCATTGAATGTGCCCCTCCTATGATTAGGGCAATAGAGGAAATGTATAACTCTACTAGGAATAAAAAATTAACTCTAAAACAGTTTTTAGATGGTGTAGAGTAGAAACAGCTTATGATGTTTTAGAACAATACTGATCCTGAGAATATGAAAGTAGAAATGTTGATCGGTAATGTTCATTAGAAGTATGACAGTTCTACAGATAAGGAGTTGTAAAACTTAGGCATTCCCACCAGGAAACTTCCTGGGGGATATGTTCAGTACTTGATCAAGGGCAGATGGTGGACTCCTAGAGCTGGAATCTACTTAGTTCCACTCCCCTATGAGGGAAGATATGATGAATTCGGTAATAGATGGGTGAATTATGAAGAAAAAAGGAGGCTATGGCATTCTCTTCCATTTATGGGAACGCTTAACAAGAAAGCGTAAGCCTTGGTGTTTATACAGTCCTTGGGGCATAAGAAATAAGTAACCTGTTATTCACCTTACACCTAGTTTCTGTTTGTATAATGTTGTGGTCAATGATACAAGGCGTCCTTCTTAAAAATTGGGTACAGTTCCTGCCTGATCAACATTACATGTATGCTTACAATAGAACAATACTCAAGATTGTTTAGATTAATGATTTCTGAGATCACTTGTTGGCTTGCTAAGTTTCCCTGTTCAATCTGTATAAAATCTTCATAAAACCTTCAGTAAATTGCAACAACATATTCAACTTGAGTGTGTCTGTCTGTCATTTCCTCGCCGAATCCTGAGTTCTCCTTGAGCCTTCGCCCTTGTTCTCCCTCGGTCCTGATCTCCCCGAGAGTCAGTCCGCGGCAACTCTTCTGTGTGGATAATTTCCTGTAGTCCTCTCTGTAGGTTTGGCTTTGTGTTCATATATTTGTAGAGCTGACTTTTATCAGGCAAGGTTTTCTTTTGCCATCTGTTATGAAGGATACTTTTTGCTGGATACAGTAGTTTGGGTTAGAAGCTATAGGTTCTTAGACTTCTCAGTGTTCCATTCCAGGCCCTTCTGGTTTTCAGTGTTTCTATTCAGAAGTCTGAGGTAATTCTGATGGGGTTAACTTTATATGTAATGTGTTGTTTCTATCTTGCTGCTTTTAGGACTTTCCCTATGTTTTCATTGTTAGAGTCTTAATGATAATGTGACTTTGAGAGTTTCTCCTTTGGTCCAGTCTGTTTGGGGTTCTATTGGATTCTTGTACCTTGATGGGACATTTATTATTTATTTGAGAGGGTGGGAAAGTTTTCTTTGATAATTTTGTTGCATAAATTCTCCATGCCTTTGGTATGAATTTCTTCCCCATCTGGTTTACACATTTTCCAAAGTTGGGACATTTAAGGGTATCCTACAGTTTCCTCATGTTCTGTTCACAAATATTTTTTAACAGATATATTTTTATTGACAACTTCTATACTTAAAGACAACAAACCATGGCATTTCCCTCCCCTCTCCTTCCCCATGTTCCTCTTCATAACTGTGCTCTCCCTCCTATCCTCTCTTTCTCTCCATTAGTCTTTATTTTAATTTGATGTCATTATCTTTTTCTCCTACTATGAGGGTCTTGTGTGGGTATTGCTAGACACTTCAAAGTCTTGGATATCATGGCCAAATTCTGTTCAGACAGTTGTATGTAAGGAGTGGTACCCTTCATTTGTCTCTTACATTCTTTTTGCCACCTCTTCCACAATAGACCCTGAACATTGGATGAGATGTGTGGGATGTTTCAGTGCTAGACACACTCCTCCATCCCTTCTTCTCAGCAATATGTTGCCTTTTGGGTCATCACAGTGGGCATCACCATATGAAAAAAGAAGCTTCTCAAACCAGAAGTGAGATAAGCATTAATATATGAGGATGAACATTAAGTGTAGTGCTTTCAGGGCAACTTGGTGAGAGTAATATATGCATTTATACACACAAGAGCAGGCTTTATACCCCTAAGGCTCATGACTTCCCCTGCCATAGGCTTTTGATTAGGTTTTCAGTATCAGCCATGTATTCCCTCCCATAGAATGGGCCTTTAGTCCAATTAGAGAGCAGTTGGTTTCCCCCAGAGCAGACATGCCACTATTGCACTTCTTCAGTCATTTGGCCTGTCTGTCCAAACTTGAGGTTTCCAGTGTCTACTGTTTTCACCACCGATGACTTCTGTCTCCCATAATACTGCATACAGAGCAGTTTTTCCAGGTTTCAGTTGGCTGGGCTATAGGAAGGTTCTGTGCTTAGTACCACCTTGATTTCTCAGTGACTATGCTACTCAGGCATGTGAAGTCTTCAGCAATAGGGTCTTGCCATCTCTTTCTCATGAAAAACCAAGGGCCTTGGCAATATCCTGTAATGTTTTGGAGGCAACAGGGACCTCCCTGGCTAACAACTCACTGGAAGGTATCCCAACAATCTATGGCTACTGGTTGTGCCATTATTCAAGAAAGTAGATTTTCATATGTCTTATTCAGAATATCTTGAATTTTGATTGAACTCCACACCACCTTTATTTTATACAATCTCTTCCCTGATCTCGTTTGGGCCTTTCCCCTCTCTATAATCTGTTCTTCTACTTACATATATACAATACCATTCTCTTACGATCTTCCCTCTCATCCCTCCCTTAGAGCCTTTTTCTAGCTTATGGGCCTCTACTACTGATTATTTTGTTTGCTTTTCAAGATAGGGTCTCACTCTAGCCCAGGCTGACCTAGAACTCACTATGTAGTCTCAGGGTGGCTTCAAACTCATGGTGATTTTCCTACCTCTGCCTTCCAAGTGCTGGGATAAAGGCATGTGCCACCACGCCCGGCTCTGCTACTGACTTTTGGTTCCAGATCACACACAAGTCTATACATTTGTAGCTAGGATCCACATGTAAGAAAGAATATGTGACATTTGTCTTTCTGGCCCTGGGTTACTTCACTTAGTATAATCCTTGCCAGATCCATCCTTTTCCCTGAAAATTTCATAATTTCTTTACCACTGAATAGAACTACATTGTGTAGATGTACCACATCTTTATTATCCATTCATCTGTGGATGGAAATCTAAGCTGGTCTCTGATCTCCTTAGACTTGATTCTTGTGCATGGAGAAAGACAAGGATCTCTTTTCATCTTTCTAAATACAGATATCCAGTTTTCCCAGCACTACTTGTTGAAGAAGCTGTCTTTTCTCCAATGAATATTTTTGGCATTTTTGTAAAAAATCAGATGGCTGTAGCTGCCTGGATTAATATTTGGGTCCTTTCTTCTGTTCTATTGATCTACATGTCTGTCTTTGTACCAATACCATGCTGTTTTTGTTAGTATGGCTTTGTAATATAGCTTAAAATTGGGTATGGTGATATTATTTTTGTTGCTCAAAATCATTTTGGCTATTTAAAGTTTTGCAGAATTCCTTCCTTTTCTATTTTATGGAAAAGTTTGAGAAGCATTGGTGTTAGTTTCTCCATGAAAGTCTGGCAAAATTTGCCAGTGAATCCATCTGGGCCTGTTTTATTTATTTTTTTGATTCTTTTTAGTTGGGAAAATTTTTATAACTGCTTGTATCTCTGGACTGGTTATAGGTCTATTTAAATTGTTTATCTTGTCTTGATTTAATTTTGGTAGGTCATATGAATCAAGGAATCCATTTCTTTTAGGTTTTCAAACTTAGAGGCACATATATTCTTAAAGTATGTCCTTATAATTGTCTGAATTTCTTTGGTATTTGTTGTAGTGGTGCCTTTTTCATCTCTAATTTTATTAGTTTTTGTCTCTTCTCTCTTTCTTTTGGTCAAATTTGCTAAGGGTTTTTCAATCTTGCTTATCCTTTCAAAGAACCAACTCTTTGTTTCATTGATTCTTTGTATTTTTTTTTTTTTTTTGGTTTCTATTTCATTATTTTCTGCCCTAATCTTTATGATTTCTTCTCATCTAGTGCTTTTTGGTTTGCCTTGTTCTTCTTTCTCCAAGGCCTTAAAGTGGAGCATTAAATTGTTTATTTGTGAACTCTCTAATTTCTTAATGTAGGCACTTAGAGTATAAATTTCCCTCCTAGGACTGCCTTCCTTGTATTCCAAAGGTTTTAGTATGTTGTATTATTATCATCATTTGATTATATGAATTTATTGATTTTCCTTTTCAATTTCTTCAATGATACACTGATCATTCAATAGTGTACTGCTTAGTCTCCTTGAATTTCTGTATGCTCTGTAGCTTTTCTTATTGCTGATTTTCCATTTAATCCCATTGTGGTCAGATAGAGTACAAGCTATTATTTCAATTTTCCTATATTTGTGGAGATTTGCTTTGTGCCCTAATATATGGTCTATTTTAGAGAATGTTCCATGTACTGCTGAAACTGGGAGCCCCCATGTTAGGTGCATATATGTTTAGGATTGTAATGTCCTCCTATTGTAGTGTTGTTTTAATCAGTATAAAATGACCTTCTTTATCTTTCCTCACTAATGTTGGTTTGAAGTCTATCATGTCAGATATTAGGATAGCAACCCCTGCTGCTTGTTTCCTAGGCCCACTTGCTTGAAATACCATTTTCCATCCTTTTACCTTAAGGCAGTATCTATCTTTTATTGAGAGATGAGTTTCCTGGAGCAACAAGTGGCAGGATCTTGTCTTTTAATCCTGTCTGCAAGCCTGTGTCGTTTGGATGGAGCATTGAGGCCATTGATATTAAGAGTTATTATTGAAAGTATGCATTTATTCTCACCATTCTTCTTATTTTGTAGTGTTTCCTGATTTCCCTTTACTTGTTTGTTTTACCTGTTATTTGAGTGTGTTTTAATTTTTTCCTATTTCCTATTATGTGTGTTTTGCTTTCTCTTCATCATGAAGAATTCCTTCAGGTGTTTTCTATAGAGCTGGTTTAGTTGTCATAAGTTCCTTTTAGCCTATTTTTATTGTGGAATGTCCTATTTCTCCATCAATTTGGATAGGTAGCTTTGCAGGATAAAGTAATCTTGGTTGACAGTTGTTATCTTTCTGATCTTGGGAATCCATCATTAGGTGGAATAATTTTCTGGCAAATTCTAAACATCAACGAAGTAACATAAGCAATCAATAAAAACCAGCACAAAGTATGCAGTTGTGAGGATTAAAACAAACAGATAGTCATATAAAGCCAAATTCCCTAAGGGTATGTGTTGTTCTACACTCTTTATGTTTTCAGCTGGGAGATAGAGATTTCTGTTCTGAATTGGGTTCCTGGTCAACCTGGATCTGGATCAGACCCTTCCCCCAATAATGACAAGCAAAAAACAAAGGGAGTATATATATAAAAGCACCAAAGGCAATAATATTCAACTCCCAAATACAGGTTATTTGAAAATGGTAAAGCCAATCAAGAATATATACCCTGTAACCTGCACCCTGACAAGGAAAGAGAGATTAGCTCTTGCAGGACTGTGTACCTGGGTTTTTTTTTTTTTGTTGTTGTTGTTAGCCTCGTTACTTTTTGGGGTGGCTTCCAATCTCACCAATGCTGAGTGCCCGCCTCAATCCCTTCATGTTGTTCTGTGGAGCTGTACCTCTGATCTAGTCTGCTGGCTGTGCTGCCAGTGGGGGCTGAATGCTGGAGGTTCAAGGTTCTGATGGTGGGGGATGCTGGAGTTGCTTGCACTTTCAGTAGCTCTTTAGTTGATCTCAGCTGTCTTTCCTTCAGATTTCTTAACTTTGCCAAAAGGCTGATGGAGTTGAAAAGTTTGTTGCTTGGTCTCTGCTGCTGCTGCCACCTGGTGGGACTCTGGCTCTTTTCCTCCTTTCTGGTGGACCTTGGTCTCTCTGACTTCTCCACTGTGTCTAAGAATAAACTATACTCTTTCACTTTTCAGAAGAAGATTGTGTTTTGCTGGGGTTTTGCTTAAATCCCACCCTAGGCTGGTTTGGCGTGGCTCCTATACTGCTATCTTACCCAGAAGTCTCTCTGTTCACAAATATTTTTGAATTATTCAGGTTTTTGGACTCACAAACTCTTTCTTCTGTCGTGTCTTCCAGTTCTGAGGGTCTGTCCTCCACACTGATTCTGTTCTTGAGGGCTTCTAGAGAGTTTTGGACTTGTTCAGTTTGGTTTGTATTTCTACTGCCTTTTTCTGTATAGTATCCACCCTCTGTCAAGTTTCCTTTTCAGGTCATTTTCTGATTTTCTTAATGCTTCTTGGAATTCATCTAGTGTTTATTTGTGTCTTCATTGAGCTTAGCTAGCTTATTATAGAGGTTCATTTCCTCTCTCTCTTTTCCCTAGTAGGTCCACACTAGCAAGGACAGCATTCACATAATTTTTGATCTTTTGTTGATTTACTTTAAGTTCTGCCAATTGCTTGGTCAGGGTCACATACCTTGTGTCTTTATTTTGGGGCTCTGATCCTGTTGTCTCTTCTATGTTTTGATTAGAGACTTCCATTGTGGGATTAGGCAATCTTGTTTGGATTCCTTCCATTTGATGTTTCATGTTGCTGCTTTTGTGCTGTGGTCTGCCCATCACAGTGTGGGAATCTTATTTAATTCAGGAGGAAGCTGTATTTTACCCTTGAAGTGTCTTCAGTGATTGTTCCCTATTATGGTTGACTAGATCAGAATTTTGATTTCAAAGGGGCCTGTCTGCTCAGGTGGTAAGAGTTGGAGCAGCCCTGGAGGTGACCTACAGACTGGTGGCAGGGCAGGGAGAGGGGCCTGGAAAGTGTGTGGTCTTGAAGGCAAGTTGCTTGGGGGTGTGTTAGGACAGTTCTGATCCATTAATGGGTAGCAGGACAGGAGGATGGGATGGTGTGGACCCATTGGTGGGTGGCAGGGCTGGCAGGGGGTATGGGACAGTGCAGACCAGGTGGCGTGGACCTGGTGGCAAGGACTTGGTGGTGTGGACCCACTGGCACAGTGGGGCAGGGGATGGGACAGTGCTGTCTGGGTGGTGGGTAAAGGGAGCAGGAGGGGAGAAAAGATGTAGGAGGGAGGAACGAGACCCAGTGGGCAGGAAAGGTGAGAGGCATTTGTGCCCAAATATGTGGAGCATGGAGGTAGTGTAGGAGCAAACCTGGTCTGTAGCACAGTGGCTGGGCATGGCTGCTTGAAGGGTCTGGGCGTCTAGTGGGCTACTGAGAGCATGAGAATTAGCTGATTCCCTACTGTGCTCCTCTGTGTCCTCACACTGGAAGTCTGCTAGGACCTGCTGATCCTGTAACCCCACAGATCTTGCCTGCTGTGGCCCCAGGAGCTGAAGCATGGTTAGGCAGACACCATCTTGACTGCCCTGGCTGTGTTTTGATCACTGTTTCTGAACTACTAACCTATTTTTCTACATTTCTGGTGTTATCAATAGAACTAATTGCCTGTCATCTTGTTTCAAAATAAACCCTTGAACACATTAGGTCAGGACTAGCAGGAATAATGAGTGTTTTCAGGACTCCCTTTTGGTTTCATTTATTTTCTACAATCTTATAATGTCATTTAGGTTTTCCTTCTCTTTCTTTTATGGTACTTAACTCTTAACAAATTCTCCTTATCCTGTCCCATATTTTCCCTCCTTTGCTGTTTATTTTCATACATATCAAAAGTAGAAAGTCCTATAGTGAACATCAAGATGTTATTCAATGAGATTGAATAATAGCACCTTACTTTTATCTTTCTTTCTTCTTTCTCTGAAGTAGGACTGCTTGAATGGACTCCCTTTAATCATAATCATAATGTTAAATTTTTCCACACCTAGCCAGAGAACATGGCCTTATCTCTCATCACCACAGTTGCTGAGATTTCTGATCTTCTAATAAGTCCATATTCAAATTTTTCCAAACACCTCCAAGAATCTTCCAGAGTGATAACAATTTTCTCGAGCACATTTTCTATTCTCTTGTCATTGTGAATTTAATAATGACTGGCCCAAGAACAGAACACACATAAGGAAATGTCTTAGAACAAGCCCTGTCCCTCAGAGCCAGGCTGGAGATCCATGTCCCAGGTGCAGTTTCTATGAGGCAAAGTCACCAGAGCCCCTGTGGACATGGCATTTGCTCTCACATTGTTCTGAAAACTCAGAATCTTAGTGTTTCTTTGTTGTGCTTCTCAGGTGTTGGTTCAGGACCTGAATAGGAACCATAGATATGGGTTTTTGACACTACTGCATTGCTTTGATCTCTGGGGTTTCACTTGTGATGGTTCTGCACTGGGTGCATAAATTAGCAAATTATCTGAAGGCCTATCCACTTTCTTTATTGTCCCCTGGCTAGAAGCCCATGAAGACTGAAGCTGCTGATGGAGACCCCTACACATGTGGGAAGTCAGCC
The DNA here is from genome assembly GCF_020740685.1 of Jaculus jaculus. Lineage (NCBI taxonomy): Eukaryota > Metazoa > Chordata > Mammalia > Rodentia > Dipodidae > Jaculus > Jaculus jaculus. The sequence goes on from NC_059109.1 coordinate 76,345,587, forward strand.
GGTTTCCGAGGCTCTAGGCTGAGAATCTTAACAAGTTGTCACTTGAGGAATTAAGCCATTGAAATCCCATAGCATGCCTCTACTGTGCAGCTGGAGCCTATCTGATTCCCAAAGGCCAGACGCAGTAGTGCCTCTTGTTGGAGGGGCTAGGGCCTTTCTAGAAGTGCACATTGTGGGGAATGTTGGAGCCATCTTTGGAACACAAAATCTACCTCATCATAGGCATGAGATCCCCTGGTACATTGGGAATTGATGGTCAAATGGTCATGTTTTGTAATTTCCATGATCCTGAGAGATGCATTCTGTCATTTTAGATATCTCTTTACAGTTCTGAAGAGGTTCATGGATATTCCCACTCTCACCTGCTCCCATTGAGTCATGTGGGAAGATGCTCACATTGGGAGTCAATTCTGTGGCTTCCCTGTCTGATAATTTTCTCTCTATAGAAATTATGAGTCTTGCATACTGTTGCTGGATTAGAGGAAGGTGGGGCGTGGGTGCTTTCCTGGCAGCCACTACCCCAGTGGTGTAATAGAACCTGCCCTCCCTCATTCTTGGAAGACTGGGCTCTGGCTAGTTGATGATCACCAGGCTCTCCACTGATGTTAAAGTTGATGTGGTATTGGTTGGTAGTCAGGTAGCTTCCTGTGGGCAGATTTCTTAATAGGTTTCAGGGTTTGGAAGTAAACACATTAGCAGGCTACAACTGCTAGAGTGGAGAACTCATTTTCCACTGGTGATTAATAAGGAAATTTCTGCACATTGTTTTTCTAAAGAGTTACTGTTTTGGAATGGGCCATTGAGGCTTGTGACGATGTGTGATTGCAGTCATTGATGGCCCTGGGAGGAGCCAGCTGCTGTGTGAATCCAAACTGAGCATGCAGTGTTAGCCTTGTCATACTTCCAGTCTGACAGGGTTTTGGCTCCCTGGTTGCATGGCACCTGCTGGCTCCATGTTCACTGCATATGTCCAAGTTGACTATGATCATGTCTGTGGGGGTGGGAATTGTGGAATAATAATTGGTTTTACTTTGTCTAAATGGGAGTGGGTGAAATATCAAAATTACTGTATTGGTTGCTTTACTCATTGCTGTGACCAAGTGACTAACAAGAAGCAGCTTAAGAAAGAGAGGGCTTGTTCTGGCTGACAGTTTCAAGGGGGTACAGTCCATCGAGGCAGGGAAGGCACGGTGGCAGGAGTAAGAGGCAGATGTTCACATCTAGCTCATAGTGAAGAAGCAGAGAGCAATGAATGCTTATGCTCAGCCAGCTCTCTTTTTCTCTCTGTATTATTATTATTCTATTTATTTATTTTGGTTTTTTTCATGGTAGGGTTTCATTCTAGCCCAGGCTGACCTAGAAGTCACTATGTAGTCTCAGAGCGGTCTCAAACTCATGGCGATCCTCCTACCCCTGCTTCCAGAGTGCTGGGATTAAAGGCATCTGTCACCATGCCTGGCCAGCTCTCTTTTTTAATACCATGCAGGACCTTAGCCCATGGGATGCACTCACAGTGAAGGTGGGTATTTCTACCTAAATAGCCTGAATCTAGATAATTCTTCACAGGCATTCCTAGGCAATTCTGGGTCATGTTATAGTAGAAAAGAAGCTAAAAGTTGAAGCAATTCACTGAATTACTGTAAGAGTTGATTGCTGAGGAGCTAAAACTTATCTTTGTCAACAGATGGAAAAATCCCAAAGAAAGAACTGTCCAGAAAGAGCCCAAAGGGATGATAAGAAGGAAAAACAGTTTAGGCTACAACAAAGTAAAATGGAGTTCATTTTAGGGGGGTCTGACTACAGAAATGATTGATATGCAAATCACGTTTTCTCACTTATCCCTCCCCTTGGCTATGAAAACTATAAAATGGAAATAAAATCTCAGCTCAGGGCCAAAGCTTCTTTGGAGGGCTACCTCAAGCTTTTTGGCCCCCAGGTAATAAACTACTTTACTTTCACTCATTCTGGCATCGGGGTGATCTTTCTACAGAATTTCTGCAACAATGTCAAGTTGGGAAATGGGATTAATCTGAACTCAAAGGAATTTATCCAGAAGAAAACCAACCCTCACTTTAATGCACTTAATTATGTGTCCATTAGTGACAAATGAATTATTAGTTCACTAGGGTGAGTCTTCCTGTATTAGTCAGGGAGGGAAACACCAGCCCATCCAAGGAGAAGCCACTGATCTTTGAGCTCAACCATCACTGATCCCACCAAGTGATGGAAGGGTTCTTTCATGCCCTCTAACTCCAAAGACACAAGAAAATGCTCTTTTCCTACAACTTTTCTGGAGAGCTGAGATTTCCCTCTCCTTGCCAAGGACATAAGTGTAAATTGAGTTTCTCTTTTTGAATTTGTGCTTCTTTTCAAAGAATATTCTTTCAAAACCTAAAGGAGAAGAGAATAGAATAAGAGGATAAGCCTAGGTTCCACTGGCCCTACCCCTGCCCTTACTAGTAAGTTATTTAGGATCTGTCTCAGCTGCTTGCAGACTATAAGTGGAATTCCTGGGAAATGATCAGTTTTAAAGTCTGTCTTCTGAGACACCATCAAAAAAAAAAAAAAAAAAGTCCTCAGTTTTCTTCTATAGACAGGGAAGTCTTAGCATGTACCAGGCAAATGAACCACCTTGGCTGGTACCTGATCTGGACCCACATCCAACAGCTGATCTTTCCAGGAATCTCTGGATTCTCTGAATCACTTCACACAAAGGTGTATGGGTCTGTCCTGACCAGGCAGAATGTACAGAGCCGGCCCCTGTGAGAAGTCCAGGGTGGGGAACAGCAGGCTAGCTCAGGCTGCAGACCTCCTTCACAGGGAGAGAGTTGCTTATTGTGTTGAGACCTGCTTTCAAAGTCCTTGTTGTTTTGTCTGGAATGGCACCACATGCCAGACGCATTCTTTCTCAAGCACCCCCAGATTTGTAAAAACAGACACCCACATGCCTTACCTCTCCTCAGCTCTGTATGATGATGAGACTAAAAGTAATGACCTGATGAAAATGAAATTACCAGAATGGTCTCACCTCCTTCACCCACACCCAGCAGTTTTTAGGATGTTCAAAAACAGGAGAGAGAGAGAGAGAGAGAGAGGGCCTTATGCTTGGTCCTTACAAGAGTCTCTTCTTCTTCATTCATGTATAGATATAGATACAGATTAGATATAGATATAGATATAGATATATAGATATACACACACATATATAATTAAGAACTTTAACATATGAATATACAGTAATTTGATTGTGTTCCTATCAATTTATCATCTTTTTTCTCCTCTCCCTGGCTCCCATTCTCTGAGGACACTCCTCTTTCAAGCTTTTGTTTTGCTGTCTCATTCCTTTTGTCCTCCTCTGTCTTTCATGTCAAAATGTTGATGGACTCAGAACCATGCTGATCTTGTGGGGGATTTAATTTCTTAAATTGCCTGAGCAAGAAGGCGAGGCCATGGCCTGGATGTGTCAGTAGGTCCCTGCTCTGCTTGACAAAAGCAGTGAGCACAGTGACATGCACCAAGCACAGTCTCTGTGTGGAGAGTTTCTAGAGAGTCTGGATGTTGCCTAGAATGCCACAGGGCTGTTCGTGGGCAGCAAGAACCCAGCAGTCCTTGCATATCCTGAGAGCTGGGACGCCTCAAGCTCCAGACATCTCTGTAGTTACTTCCCTCAGCAGCTGGATTCTTTCTAATTAGCCATCGTGTTTTTAGGCTGACCTCAATTTCAGCTCACCTGAGAAGATGAATTGACTCCCTCACCCTCAGCTGATGGTTCATTTCAATCTTTATGCCCGTGGTGGTGAAGGGGAATAGGAAAAAGCTAGCTTTGTTTAAAAAAGTATTTTCGAGAATGTGCCCATCAGGACCACTAGTGACTGTAAATGAACTCCAGACACATGTACCCCCTTGTGTATCTGGTTTATGTAGGTCGTAGGGAATCAAACCTGGGTCCTTAGGCTTCTCAGGCAAGTGTCTTAGCTGCTAAGCCATCTCTTCAGCCTGAAAGCTAGCTTTTGAAAGGCAGTTTCAGTTAGGGATTGAGACTCAAAGTAAAATATGAGATGTCACCCACAGATGGAATTTGTGTCTGATGGAGACTGATATACAGTGTCCCATGATGCCCATTTTAGCACAGACATAGACAGATGGCCTATTGGGCTGACCCAGGGATCTGTCTTCCAAATTCACCAAACAGTGAGGTCTTCTCCTTGTTTATAAAGGTTCCTCTCTGGTCTGTTTCTCTGCTAGGCCTGCCTACCTCTCTTCCCTAGGGCCACAGGGATACACACAGGGTCAGCTTCCCCCCTCAACCAGCCTGGCTAGGTCAGGGCAGAGGGTGGGGGTGGCAGGGGAAAGAGCTTTTCTGCTTGTCTGCTTCATGGTTTGGGGTAACTTATCCCATTGAAGACATGCATGATTTTCCTTTGGTTTCTAAATCTACCATGTGCACATTCTTCCCAGGTTTCTCAGCACAAGCTCCTAGATTCTACTTTGTGTGTGCTTGCAGCTTTAATATCTCTTTAAAAGCTTTAGTTTCTCTTATGTCCACATGCTGTGGCTTTACTCCAGCTTTTTCCCCATTTCAATCCTTTGTTCTGTAGGCAACTGAGATGAAGCCTTACACAGAGAGTTACAAAAGCAGCATAGGGGAGCACTTTAGGAATTAATGCTCCATGTAGTCTGTAATGTGTTTTTCATTCAGGAAAATTATATCAGCCATTCCTGATCAGTCCCAAGCACATTTCTAAGTGCTAGATTCAGGGATGCCCAAGCCGTCTTCTCAGGGGTACTGCCATGGGAACCACATGGGCTAGAAAGAGGACTGATCCCAGAAGGGGAGGGATGCTGGGAAGGCAGGAGCCAGTAGACCAGTGTTGCTATGACTTTCTCCATGCTTGCTTCTTCCCAAGATCTGAGCTTGCTGGACTCTACCCTCTACCCAGCACACATCCATCCAGCCCATTCCTTTCTCTACCTGTTTTCTTTTTGCATGTGTGTGAGTATGTGTGTGTGCACTTGCATGCACAGTGCATGTGGAGCCCAGAGATGTTTTCCTCAATTGCTTTCCATCTTATTGAGACAGGGTATCTCACTAAACCTAGAGCTTACAATTTTAATTGGAAAGGCTATACACCAGGCCCCAGGGATCCTCCTGTTTCCACCTCCCAAGTGTTGGTATTATAGGCTGTTGCAGTTGGGTTCACATTGCTAGCAGAAATCACAAAACCAAGAGCAGCTTTTGGGAAAAAAGGGGTTATTCGGGCTTACAGGCTTGAGGGGACACTCCATAATGGGAGGGGAAAAGAAAGGCATGAGCAGAGGGTGGACATCACTCTCTGGCCAATATGAGGTGGACAATAGCAACAGGAGAGTGTGCCAAACACTAGCAAGGGGACACTGGCTATAATGCCCATAAGTCCACCCCCAATAATACACTGCCTCCAGGAGGCATTAATTTTCAAATCTCCATCAGGTGGGAATCTAGCATTCAGAACAACAAAGTTTATGGGGGCACTTGAATCAAACTACCACATCCTGCCCTTGGGCCCCATAAACTGATAACCATTCATGATATAAAATGCAATGCATTCAGTCTATCTTTAAAAGTCCCCATAGTTTTTATCAATCCTAATGATGTTTAAACATCTCCATAATCCAAGATCTTTTAACTGAACTGTAATATCAAACAATTCCCCCAAACCCATAATGGCACAGAATAAATACTCACACTGCAAACGATGGCATTCGGCATAGCAAAGAAATACTCAATCAATACAAGATTTAAACAGGACAAATATCAAATTCTGTAGCTCTAGTCAATGATAAGTCTCCAAGTCTGATAATTTGAACCAGCAACAAGACTTTGGAGTTCCAATTCCACCCCTCTAGCTAGGCTACTCACAGTCCTGGAAAACAACATCTGGGGCTGGCAGCTTTGCTTAGCAGCCATCTTGTGGTTCTGGAATCTTCACGGGGTCTACAATGCAACCCATGGTCCATCTTCATGGCTCTATCAGGTCTCCATGCAGACATCCAGCAAACCTGCTATACACTGTCCATGGCCATTTCCAAAACACAAGACCATGTTGCAAATTCAATGATCCTCTCTTTCCTGCATTTTTATTTTATTTTTAATTTTTTAATTTTTTATTTATTTATTTGAGAGTGACAGACACAGAGAGAAAGACAGATAGAGGGAGAGAGAGAGAATGGGCACGCCAGGGCTTCCAGCCTCTGCAAACGAATTCCAGACGCGTGCGCCTCCTTGTGCATCTGGCTAACGTGGGACCTGGGGAACCGAGTCTCGAACCGGGGTCCTTAGGCTTCACAGGCAAGCGCTTAACCGCTAAGCCATTTCTCCAGCCCTCCTGCATTTTTATATACCATAATACCAGGTAGAGTGCCAATATATTAATACAGGAGTAAATAAAGCAGACTTTGAAGAATAGGTCCACTCATTGAGCATTCAGGGCCCTTCAAAAGAGTCTACATTCTTTCTGTTGTCCCAATGCAAGCCAGCTGGCCCAATCTCAATGGTTGTAATCGCCGAATTGCTTCTGAATGGATAGCAGTTTCATCCAAATATTTCTTTTTTTTTTTCTCTGTGCCATATCCTTCTAACAACAGTCCATTTCTATGTAATACACTCTGCACAACTCAGGACATGGCCATAACAGCAAGCCTGTCACACAAACTGCTTCTAGCCCAGTTCAGACAAAGGTCTTTCTCACCCTCACAAGCCAAACCTCACAGTCCACAGTTCTTACTACATTCAGGTCTTTCAACTCTGACCAGAATAGCCCATCAAGCTGTACTTACAAACACTGTAAGGTATCTCTTAGGCAAAGGTTTCAAATTCTTCCACATTCCTCTTGAAAGTCAGTTCCAAAAGGCCAAAGTTACATTGTCAGGTGTCTATCAGTAACCCAACTCCTCTGGTACCAACTTTACTGTTGCCGTCAGGTTCTCATTGCTGGCAGAAGTCACCCAACCAAGAGCAGCTTTGGGGGAAAAAAAACACATTTATTTTGGCTTATAGACTCAAAGGGAAGCTCCATGATGACAGGGGAAAATGATGGCTTGAGCAGAAGGTGGACACCATCCCCTGGCCAACATGAGGTGGACAATAGCAACAGGAGAGTGTGCCAAACACTGACAAGGGGACATTGGCTATAATACCTATAAGCCCACCCCAACAATGCACTGCCTCCAGGAGGTGTTAATTTTCACATCTTTATCAGCTGGGAACCTAACATTCAGAACACTAAGTTTATGGGACACCTGGATCAAACCACCGCACAAGCATATACTTCACAGCAAGTATTTTATGTGGGAGGGAGATGGGGGTCCACACACAGGTCCTGGTACTCTCATGACAAGCATTTTGTTAACTGAGCCATCTCCCTAGCCATTCTGTCTCTATCTGTATCACATGTGTCATGGCAACTGTTGGAAGAGGCTAGATATTCCCCTGAGTTTGATAAGAACACAACAATCCATATTTCTGAAGAACTCCAATTTGAAGATTCTCAGCTTCAGGAGATGTGAAAATCTTGTATTTATTATTATTATGTCATGATTTTTCAGTGCTGGGGATTGAATGTAGACTTTCACCATACTAGGCAAGTGGTCTACCACTGAGCTGCATTCCTAGCCCCTCTATATAATTTATTTTGATATTTACTCTCTTTAAGTTACCCTGGCTGGCCTTGAAATCACTCAGCCTTCCAAATAGTTGGGCTGACAGGCCTAGGCTACCTGGCTCTGCTAAACCCTGTCTTTGTGACGTTTCCTTTCCCTGCTTTCCTTTCTCACAGTTATGGTCCACATGGTGAAAATCTTCCATGTGCTTTAGAGCACAACCCTGTTTTCCCACTTTAATGTTAGGGAACATTTCAGATCTTTCCTTGAGGACCTACCAGGGATCATGTGTATGATGACATCCTGTTCACATATCCATAGCTTTGGTTGGTGGGGACAGCTATTTTTGTGCACCTGCATCATCTAATTTCCTTTTGGAAAAATGAATTTTCCTTATTGTATGGATCTCCTGGGGAATTGGTACTGAAAATCTAATCAAAACCCTATGACAGGGAAGGTCATGAGCCTTAGGGGTATAAAGCCTGTCCTTGTCTGGTGTCCACCCTCTGCTCAAACTGTTGGTCACAGATGCCAGTGCTCTCCACTGGAAATGAGCACAATGATTCCATCCTTCAGCTGTCCTCCTTCCCGCTGAATGTGCAGAAGAATGATCCAAAAATGGGATGTCATCGAATATCAGACACTCCAGAGGTGGCATCCTAACATTCTCTTAGTTCTTGACCTATAAGAAAAAATGTCTTTGAGCATGTTTTTGCTTTAATTAATTTTTTAATGTATAATTTTATTATTGACAATTTCTGTACTTGTAGTCAATAAACCATGATAATTCCTTCCTCTCTCCCACTTTTCCCTTTGCAACTCTACTCTTCATCATATCCCCTCCCTCTTTCCATTAGTCTCTCTTTTATTTTGATTTCATTGTCTTTTTCTCTTTTTTTGATGGTCTTGTGAAGGTATTGCTAGGCACTGCAAGGTCATGGATATTGAGGCCAAATTCTGTTTGGACAGTTGCATTGCAAGGGGTTGTGCTCTTCCTTTGGTACTTATTTTCTTTCCAACACCTCTTCTGCAATGGACACTGAAACTTGGAGGGTGTGATAGAGATGGTTCAGTGCTGGGCACTCCTCCATCTGTTCTTCTCAGCACTATGCTGCCTTTTGGGTTATCCTAGTGGTCACCACCAGCTGAAAAAAGAAGTTTCTCTAACCAAAAGTGAGAGGAATATTAATATATGAATATGAATATTAACTGTAGTGCTTACTGGGCAGTTTGGTGAGAATAATATATTAATTTAGCCAGACAAGGGCAGGCTTTATACCCCTAAGGCTCATGACCTTCCCTGCCATAGGGTTTTGATTAGATTTTCAGTACCAAGCATATATTCCCTCACATAGAGAGGATTTCCAGTCTAATTAGAGAGCAGTTGGTTTCTCCCAGAGCGGATATGGCACTATTGCACCAGTTCAGTCACTTGTCCTATCTGGCCAAACTTGAGGCTTCCAGTGTCCATTGTTTTCACTGCTGATGACTTCTGTCTTCCATAGGGCTGCATGCTTTTACCAGATTTTCAGTCAGATGGTCTATCGGGAGGTTTTCAGCTCAGCCCCAGCTTGATGTCTCAGTGATCTTGCCGCCTAGGCATGTGAAGTCTTCAGCAATAGGGTCTTACCATCTGTTTCTCATGGGAAACCAAGGACCTTGGCAATAGCCTGTAATGTTTGGGAGGCAACAGGGACTCCTTGGCCAACAGCTCACTGGAAGGTATCCCATCTCTGGCACTGAAAATTTTCTAATAACAAGCAACGGCTTCTGGATGTGCTATTATCCAAAAAAGAAGGTTTTCATTGACTCTCCCCACTGCACTTCTTTTACTCAATCTCTTCCCCAGGCCTGGCTTAGGCCTTTCCCCTCCATGTAATCTGATTTTATACTTACATTTATACAAGACCATCCCCTAATTCCTTGCTTCCCCTCTCTCCCTTATATCCATTTTCTAGCTTATTGGCCTCTGCTACCGAATTTTGGTTCCAGCTCACAAACAAGCCTACACATTTTTAGTTAGGACCCACATATGAGAAAGAATATGCAATGCTTGGCTTTCTGGGCCTGGGTTACCTCACTTAGTATAATCCTTTCTAGATCCACCCATTTCCCTGAAAATTTCATTTTTCTTTACAGCTGAATAGATCTCCATTGCATAAATGTACCACATCTTTATTATCTATTCACCTGTTGAGAGACATCTAGGCTGGTTCCATTTCCTAGCTATTGTGAATAGAGCAGCAGTAAACATGGTTGTGCAAGTATCTCTAAGGTAGTGAGAAGAGTCATTAGCCTATATGTGTAGGAGTGCTGTAGCTGGATTATATGGTGAATCTATTTTTATCTGTCTCAAGAACCTCTACATTCATTTCCACAATGGTTGTACCAGACTATATCCCCACAAACATTGTAAACGGGTTCCCCCTTTTCTGCATTCTTGCCAACATCTACATTCTTTTTATTGATGATAGCCAGTCTGACAGGAGTGAGATGGAATCTCAAAATAGGTTTAATTTGCATTTCCCTGATAGCTTAGGATGTAGAACATTTTTTTAGATGTTTACATGCCATCTCTATTTCTTCTTTTAAGAACTTTTTATTTAGTTCCATAGCCCAGTTTTTTTTTTAATTTTATTTATTTATTTATTTGAGAGTGACAGACACAGAGAGAAAGACAGGTAGAGGGAGAGAGAGAGAATGGGCGCGCCAGGGCTTCCAGCCTCTGCAAACGAACTCCAGACGCGTGCGCCCCCTTGTGCATCTGGCTAACGTGGGACCTGGGGAACCGAGCCTCGAACCGGGGTCCTTAGGCTTCACAGGCAAGCACTTAACCGCTACGCCATCTCTCCAGCCCTCCATATCCCAGTTTTAATTGGGTTGTTTGATTTTTAATTGTTTAGTTTTTTGAGTTACTTGTATGTTCTGGATATTAATCCTCTGTCAGATGTATATCTGGCAAAGATTGTCTTCCATTCTCTAGGTTGTCTCTTTACTCTATGCACAGTGTCTTGCTATACAAATGCTTAGTAATTTCATGAGATCCCAGGGGTTGGTTAGTGGTTTTTATTTTCCTGAGCAATCGGTGTTATATTCAGAAAGTCATTGTAACAATATGTTGAAGGGTTTCCCCTACTTTTTCCTGTAGGTATTTCACATCTGATATTAAGGTCCCTGATCCATTCGGATTTGGTTTTTATTCATGGAGAAAGACAAGGACCTATTTTCTTCCTTCTACATATAGATATCCAGTTTTTCCAGCACCATTTGTTGAAGAGGTTATCTTTTCTCCAATGAGAATATTTTTTGGCATTTTTGTCAAAAATCAGATGGTTGTAACTGCCTGGATTAACATCTGGGTCCTCTATTCTGTTCCACTAATATACATACCTGTCTTTGTGCCAGTACCATGCTGCTTTTGTTACTACGGCTATTCAAGGTTTTTTTTGTTTTGTTTTGTTTTTGTGCTTCAAAATGATTTTTAGCATTTTTTTTCTATTTCTATGAAGAAGACCACTGGAATTTTAATGGGGATTGAATTAAATGTGTAGATTACTGTTGATAAATTTGACATTTTCACAATATTGATTGTTTCAATCCAAGAACATGGGATATCTTTCCATTTTCCTAGTGTCTTCTGCAATTTCTAGCTTGAGTGTTTTAAAGTTCTCATTATAGAGATCCTTCACATCCTTGCTTAGGTTTTTCCCAAGGTACTTTATTTATTTATTTGAGACAATTGTGGGTGGGAGAGCTTCAGTGATATCATCCTCAACATGTTTGTTGTGCAGTATATAGGGCAGCTACCAATTTGTGTGTGTATCCTGCTACATTGCTAAAAGTGTTTATCAGCTCTAACAGTTTTCTGGTAGAGTCTTTAGGGTCCTTTATGTATAGAATCATATCATCTGCAAACAATAAAAATTTGATCTCTTCTTTTCCAATTTGTATCCCTTTTATTAATGTCTCTTGCCTTATTGCTATATCTAAGACTTCCAGTATTATATTAAATAAAAGTAGGGACAGTGGATACTCTTGTCTTGTTCCTTAACTTAATGGAAATGCATCAAGTTTTTCCTCATTTACTATTATGTTGGCTGCAGGTTTGTCATAAATAGCTTTTAATATGTTGGGATATGTTACTTCTATTCCCAGTTTTTTGTAAGTCTTTGACCATGAAGGGATGCTGGGTTTTGTCAAATGCCTTTTCAGCGTGTATTGAAATGATCATGTGATTTTTGTTCTTCAGTCCATTTATATAGTGTATTATATTTATCGGTTTGCATATGTTGAAACATCCCTGCATCTCTGGAGTAAAGCCTACTTGGTTGGGGAGAATAATCTTTCTTGTATATTCTTGCAATCTGTTTGTCAATATCTTGTTCAGAATTTTTATATCTATGTTCATGAGGGATATTCGTGTGTAATTTTATGTTTTGCTCTGTCTTTGTCTGGTTTTGGTATCAGGGTGATGCTGGCTTTATAGAATGTGTTTGGTAGAATTCCCTCCTTTTCTATTTTATGGAAAAGTTTGAGAAGCAGTGGTGTTATTTCTTCCATGAAGGTTGGTAAAATTCAACAGTGAATCCATTTGGGACTGGACGTTTTGTTTTTTATAACTGCTTAGATCTCCATAATTGTTATTGGTCTACTTAAATGGCTTATGTCATCTTGATTTAATTTTGTAGGTCATATGAATCAAGAAAATCATCCATTTCGTTCAGATTTGCAAACTTTGAGGCATCTATATTCTTAAAGTATGTCATCAGATTTCTTTCGTATCTATTGTAATGGTGCTGTTTTCATCTCTAATTTTATTAATTTTTGTCTCTTCTCTCATTCTTCTGGTCAGACTTATCCTTTCAAAGAACCAATTCTTTGTTTCATTGATTCTTTAGATTGTTTTACTGGTTTCTATTTCATCAATTTCTGCCCTAATCTTTATTCTTTCTTTCTCTCTACTGACTTTTGTTTTGCTTTGTTCTTTATTCAACTCCTTAAGGTGAAGCATTAAATTGTTTACTTTTCAACTCTCTAATTTCTTAGTATAGAAACTTAGAGCTATATATTTCCCTCTTATGACTGCCTTCATTGTGTTCCAAAGGTTTTTGTGTGTTATATTCATTGATTTTATGAATTTATTTATTTCATTTTTAATTTTTTTCAATAATCCATTCATCATTCAATAGTGTACCATTTAGACTCCATAAATTTCTGTATTCTCTGCAATTTTTCTTGTTGCTGATTTGAAGTTTAATCCCACTGTGGTCAGATAGAGTGCAAGGGATTATTTCAATTTTCCTGTCTTTGCTTTGTGTCCTAATATAAAGTCTGCTTTAGAGAATCCATGCTTTTCTGAGAAAAATGTATGTTCTCCAGCATTTGGATGGAATGTTGTGTAGATATCTGTATGGTCCATTTGTTCCATGACATATTTTTAAATATATATAATTATAAATTTGTTTATTTATTTGAGAAAGTCAGAGAGAGAGAGAGAGAGAGAAAGACAGATAGACAGACAGACAAACAGAGCAACAGACATTCTGGGTACACCAGAGCCTCCAGCCACTGTAAATGAAGTCCTGATGCATATGCCACATTGTGCATCTGGCTTATGTGGGTCCTGGGGAATTGATCCAGGGTCCTTTGGCTTTGCAGGCTAAGCCATTCCTCCAGCCCTCCATGACATCATTTTATCCAGATGTCTCTCTGTTTAATTTTGGCTAGGATGATTTGACAATTGATGAGAGTGGGATATTGAAATCATTCACTACAATTGTGTTTGGTTTTATCTGTGACCTTTAGTCTAATAGTGTGTGTTTGATGAAATTGGGAGCCCCCACTTTAGGTGCATATACATTTAGGATTGTAATGTCCTCCTGTTGGAGTGTTCCTTTAATCAGTATAAATGACCTTCTTTATCTTTCCTCACTAATTTTGGTTTGAAATCTACCCTGTCAGATATTGGGATAGCAACCCCTCCAACTACTTTCAATATATTTTATTTGGCTGGAGTGTTTATTAGTTTAAGTATAACATGATGAGGAGAAGTTCTTTCCAGGTTTTGTCTGTTTGGTGTCCTAAGAGCTTCTTGTATCTGTATTGGCATTTCTTTCCCAGTTTAGGAAAAATTTTCTTCTATGCTTTTCTTGAAAACACCTAGAAAGCCTCTGGATTGAAATTCTCCTCCTTCTGTTATACCCTGAATTCTTATGTTTGATGTTTTCATAGTGTACAAGCTATTTTGAAATTCCCATTCATACCTTCCTATTATCTTGTCTTTCTCTTTGTTGTACTGTATTAGATATTACACCTGGTCTTCTAGTTTAGATATTCTGTTCTCTCCTTCATCCACTCTACTGGTGAGACTTTCCACAGAGGTTTTTTTTTTTTTTATTTGACTGACTGTGTTTTTCAGTGCTAGTATTTCTGCCTAGTTTTTCTTCAGTATTTCTATTTCCTAACTCATGTCATGTAATGACCTTATTTAATTTAGCTGGTTTCCTGTGTTCTCTTAGAATTCCTTCAGGAGTTTGTTTTCTTCTTTGATTCCTTTGAGTGTAGATAAAATCTTTTTTTTTTTTTTAATCTTTGTCAGGTATTTCATCTAAAACAGTCTCATTGGGGGTCATTTCTTATAGATTTATAATTTTTGGTAAGACTGTATTGTCTTGATTCTTTGTTTTTCTTGTATTTTAATGTACCGATTTTTGCATCCTGAGTTGATTTGATGCTTGGGTTTTCTAATAATCTGTGGCACTTTTAGATTTGGAAATCCAACTTTATGTACCTTCAGAGTAGGAGTTTAAGGTGCCAAGTGTGGCTCTTCTACTCCAATCTCACTGCAGAAGTCATCCTAGGTGTTGAATTGCCTGCTATTCAAATATTCTAGTCTTCTAATGGGATGGGTAGAGCAATTTATAGGCAAATCCTAAAATTTATCTGAGTAATGTACACATTCAATAAAAACCATCACAGAGTATGAAAGCGTAGGGAGTGAAACAAATAGATAACCTTATAATGCCAAAATCCCTATGGGTGTGTGTTGCTCTACACCCTTAATCTTGTCAACTGGGAAGTTGAGATTTCTGTTCTGAAATGGGTTCCAGGTCAGCCTGGATCTTCCCTGCCCCCAGTTATGGCAGAGGTAGAAGACCAAGGCCCTGTGAATCTGAAAGCATCAAAGGCAACAACAGTCAACCCCCAAATACAGGTTAGTTGAGAATGGTAAAGCCAACCAACTATATGTGACTCATAACCTGCCCTGACATAGAAAGAGAGATCAGTACTTCCAGTGCAGGCCTGTGTACCTGCTCTTTTGTCAGTTAGCCTCATAACCTTTTGGGGTGGCTCCCAATCTCAGCAATGCTTAGTGCCCACCTCAATCCCTTTGTAATGTGCTATGGATCTGGTGATCTGATCAACTGTGCAGGAAGCCCTGCCACCTGGGGCTGAATGTGTTCTCTGGAGGTTTGTGGTTCTGGTGGTTGGGGGATGGGAGAGTGCAGGAAGCCTGGAGTTGTACTGGAACTGCTCAGCAGGTCCCAGTTGTATGCCTTTCAGTAGCCCCTTAGCTGATCTCTGCTGTCTTCATGTAAGGCTTGGTGAGGTTGGAAAATCCCCTTGTTTAGTCTTTGCTCCTGCAGCTGGGCACCGGGCCAGGCATGCGTGCAGACCTGTGCTGGCTGCAAGCACCTCCATGGGATTGTGGCTGGTTTCCTACTTTCTGGTAGATCTTGGTCTCTCCTGCTTCTCTGCTGTGGCAGTAAAAAGCTATACATCTTCACCTTTTGGAAGAAAAGTAAAGTGTATTTTGCTGTGTTTTTCCTTAAATCCCTCCCTCCAGGCTAGTTTGGTGTCACTCCTATGCATTTGAGCTTTTTAAGAAGTTAATTTTTAAAAAAAAATTATTTATTTGAGGCCAACAGAGACAAAGAGGCAGATAGGGAGAGGGAGAGGGAGAGAGAGAGAGAGAGAGAATGGGTGTACTAGGGCCTGAAGTCACTACTAGTGAACTCCAGATGCATGCGCCCCCTTTGGCTAACGTGGGTCCAAGAGAATCAAGCCTCAAACCAGAGTCCTTAGGTCGCAGGCAAGCACTTAACTGCTAAGCCATCTCTTCAGCCCTAAGAAGTTAATTTTTAAAAATGTTTATTTATTTATTTATTAGTAAAAGAGGGAGGAGAGAGAGAGAGAGAGAGAGAGAGAGAGAGAGAGAGAGAGAGAATGTGCATCAGGGTCTCTAGCCCCTGCAAATTAACTCCAGAGACATGTGCCACCATGAGCATCTGGCTTACGTCTGTACTGGGGAATCCCATCTGGGTGCTTAGGCTTCACAAGCAAGTGACTTTAACTGCTAAAACTGTCTCTCTAGTTTTAAAACGTTAATTTTTACTGAGAACTTTAATATATGAACATATTGTGAATTGGTCATTTTCTCCCGGGTTATACTTGTACCTCCACCCCTGCTTGTTCACACAGTTGGTGACCTTTATCCCCAGCAGCTCACAAAGTGCTTTCCAGTGCCAGGAGGGCTATCCCACAGAGAGGTCGCTTCCAACTCAGTTTCAGCTTGATTCTTCAATACCCCATGACCACAGCCTGTGGTGTCTACAGAAGAAGATTCTTACGATTTAGTTCTGGTGGGTAAGTAAGTGCTTTGGCAGTGGTTTACATTACATGGAACTCATGGGCCCAGCGGCTCACTGTGGGAATAGCCCCGTTCTGGCACTGGGATTTTAAACTATGCAGCCACTTTATCATATGTGTTCTTTTCTGCTTAAGTTAATCAATGCTAGTATCTTTGCTGTACTATAGAAGTTCAAGTGGTGTGTGTGTGTGTGTGTGTGTGTGTGTGTGTGTGTGTGTGTGTGTTTGTGTGTGTGTAGAGGCTAAAGGACAACTTTGGGTATCATTCCTCTGTCTTCCTCATCATCATCACCCACATTTTTTTTTTTTTTTTTGGTTTTTCGAAATAGGGTCTCACTCTAGCCCAGGTTTATCTGGAATTCTCTACTATGTAGTCTCAGGGTGGCCTCAAACTCATGGCAATCATCCTACCTTTGCCTCCCAAGTGCTGGGAGGTAAGGTTGATTCTGAGTCATAGTTTCGGTCCACTCATAACAAAGAAGGAATGGTAACATTCATGGTGATGGTAGTGCGTGGCATGGATTGCTTACAGCTTATAGCTTGACAGATCAGGAATTAGAACTGAGGCTGGATCCAGAAGCAGATTCAGTATCCTTCCTCAGTGACCTATTTCTGCTAGCTAGGCTACACATTCAAAAAGTTCCACAAACTACCAAAACAGGTGCTCAAACACACATGGGGGGCATGCCACATTCAGACCCCATTCCTCTCCTAAGACTGCTCATATCACCACAATGTTTCTCTTCTTTCTTCCTGCTTTATGACTTGTTTTGCAAGGTCTGGAAGAATCAGACACTAGGTTTATGTTTCCTTTTGTGAGCACGAGCTGGTGTACCATACTCCTTAACTTCCACTAAAGCCTCTCTAAGTCTACATGCTACTTGTATTTTGGCTCTTACAGGCAGTGTTTGGGAATCAGAACTGCACAGGGGAACAGGAGTTGCACTTTGTCCTTTCTTGCTACTGCAGTCACTTCACCAGCCTCAGCCACACCCTTAGCAAGCCGCTGTCACAGCAATCCTGTGCCTGCAAACATGGCAGCACACCTCCAGCTGTGCAGCAGTTTGAAGCCTTTTTATTTAACACAGTTTATTTTTGAAGCCAAATGTGTTTCTTTGTGTGTGTTTCTGTTTGCATCTCTGAGACAGAATGGAAGGCATCTAGATGGGAAGGAGGTAGAGGGCATGTCCTTATGCTAGACTAACCCTGACAGACCTGTGCAGTGAGCTGTCCTCATTCTCCCCCAGGTTACTCATGAAGTGTACATGAGAATGAAGCAGAAGGCACAAGAAGAGATTGACCAGTCTTGACTCCACTGGGCAGATAAAACAAAAGAAACTAACTAAGATGTGAGACAGTTTTGGGGTTCAGGGCTGCTCACCCTGGGAAGCCGTGTCTACCTCTAATCTGAGGCAGGAGAAGGAAATAGTTGCCTGGAAGCCTGGAGTGTGGCTTGGACAGTGCCTGTTCATGAGGCAAAGTCTTTGCAGGAAGACCATGATGGCCACAAGGGTCACCATGGGAGGAGCAATAGGCAGAGGGCCCTGGAGCTGTTGGCCCCACCCTTTGTCATTGGTTCAATGTCTCAGGAATCTGGGAATGTGGTTTCTCTTTCCTTCCAGCCTGGACGTTTCTCATTCCATATCAAAGAAGTAGACAGAAGCCAGATTCTGGTTATGATGGTTCAGAGAAAGTGGAGAAGATCCAAGAGGGACCTGCAGGGTGGAGGAGACCTTCCCCCAGCACTGCCTGCCCCTGAGACCAAAGAGACTTCTCATCCTATGCAGGGTGAAAGACAACCATCCAGTGGTTATAGGACCTTGTGCATGTGGCCTCTGCCAACTTGCCAACCTTGTATCCTAGGAATCCCTTGTGCTAATTCTATTTTGGAAAAAATAACATTCCTGTTGGTTCTGGATACATCAGTAGGTCTCCAGCCACTTCATGTTGGCCATTTCCTGTACACAGTGGTTCTCAAGCAAGGATAATTTTGGCTCTAGGGTGATCTTACAATGTCTAGAGATTTTTTTTTCACCAGTAGGGAATGATGCCACTAGATTCTAGCAGCAGAAGACATGGATACTGCTGAGCATCATAGAGGACATGAGGCAGTTTCCACATGATGGTGATAAGTTTGAGAATCCCTACATCTATATGAAAGCCCATTCTATCAGACATATGCACATGCACATATTTTCTGCAGTAGTATGTTTTATACTGGATGTTTCTTTCTCAATGGGCCTTTCTCTGACATCTTGTGTGTGTGTGTGTGTGTGTGTGTGTGTGTGTGTGTGTGTGTGTGTGTGTGGTATGTAAGCCACAGCTTAATATTGGGTATCTTCCTCAATCTCTCTCCACCTTATTCTTTGACATAGGGTCCTTCTCACTGAATGTGAAGCTCACCAATCCTGCTAGTAAGTCCTAGAGATACTGTCTTTGCTTCCCCAGAACTAGGATCACAGGCATGTGGCAACATATTATGTGGGTGCAGGAGATCCAAATTCAGGACCCAATGCTTGCAGAGCAAACACTTCACCCACAGAGCCATCTTTCCAACTGCGTGGAAATGTAATCTTTCAATCCTCATTACTGTGTGGCATGTAATCTTTCAATCCTCATTCCAACACTTCTTGTCCCATATTACTATTACATTTGCTACATAACATTTTTTTATCTTCTAAAATTCTAGGATGGATTTTTATTAGCAACTTCATTAGGTCCATGAGATTTCAACTTATGTGCATTTTTGCACACTGCTACTTCTCCACTATGGAGAGAGTGTGTGTATAGATATATAGTGGGCACATGGGATTTTCCTGGATGAGGAAATAAATTTTTTTAATAATTTATTTATTTACTTATTTGAGAGAGAGAAAGAGGCAGATAGAGAGAGAATGGCATGCCAGGACCTTCAGCCACTGCAAATGAACTCCAGATTATGCAGCACCCTATGCATCTGGCTTTATGTGGGCACACTGGAAATCAATCCTGAGTCTTTTGGCTTTGCAGGCAAGTGCCTCAACCACTAAGCCATCTCTCCAGCACTGAGGAAATAAATTTTTACAGAGATACATTTGTTATCTCCACCTTGTCTTATTTTTAGCATGGAATTTGAGTGTCATATTTATTAGTCCCCCAATGTTCATGGTTATCCCAAATCAAATAAAGACACAGCATGCTCCATAAATGGATTCTTCTGAGGAACATGGAGCAAATAGTCCCAACTACAGGTACACTGTGGTGTAAATACGAAGTGCTTCCATAAGCTCACACGTTAATCTTGGTCCCAAGCTGGTGGTGCTATTTTTGGGTGGTTCTGGAAACTTTAGGAGGTGGGCCTAGTTATAGGAAGCAGATTCTCCTGGAGGTTATTCCTGATCTACAGTCACACCTGTCTCTGCTTCCTGTCCATCATTCAGAGAACAGCCTTCTCCACTGCCCACTCCTGCTGTTATCACATT
Source organism: Jaculus jaculus (assembly GCF_020740685.1). Classification (NCBI taxonomy): domain Eukaryota; kingdom Metazoa; phylum Chordata; class Mammalia; order Rodentia; family Dipodidae; genus Jaculus; species Jaculus jaculus. The sequence continues at coordinate 76,365,335 of NC_059109.1, forward strand.
CTGCCTCAGGCCCAGAATTAACAGATCAAGGACTGTGGACTAAACCCACTGAAACATGAGCCCAGGTAAATTCTTCCTCCCCTGGATTAGGATTAGGGTGTTTCTGACAAGTAGTTTGTTAGACCAATGAGGAAGGTAATGAATGCAGGTGTCTTACTACTTTTTCAGAAAACAAATTAAAGTGATGACTTCTGATAACTTGCCTTGTTGGAGCTGCTAACCTGGCTGTTCACTTTTCTTGGACTGCATGGAGCTCCACTATACCTGCTTGAGGAGCTCAGAGAAGATCGGCCACCAATGTCCCCAATGGCACTCTGTTAGCTCCACCACACCTGCCTGAGGAGCCCAGAAAAGAACAGCCACCAATGCCCCAGATGGCACTCTGTGACTTTATACATAAGCAGAGGTTGTCTTTACCTTTTTATTTTAAATTCTGAACACTTATTTTTCCATGGATACACGACCTTTTGGGATCCATTCTACACACACAGTATACTGGCATACACAGAGTGTGTTCAATATCCTACTAGCCATACCATACTATTCATTTTTACCACTATGATTCTCCTTTTCTCTCAGTTTCTATAAAAATGCACACAAGAATGCAATCCCAAGATATTGGGATTCCATTATATCTAGCTCACCCATTATTGGCATAATCTATATTGCAAAAATAATTTATTGTTTCTCTGGAGGTAGTTCAATGTCTGAAATCCATCATCTCTCAGTGAATAAAATAAAAATTTGATGCTGACTTAACTTTTCCCTTGGCTATGGCCGAGCAAGGCAATTGAGAAACTTCTTTCAGATCGAAGTTGAACTTCCCCATAATTGGATGGGTTTCATTCCAGGCGTCTCTCCTTATGATCTCACCACAGTGTTCAATTTCCTGTGGATTCCAGCCCATTTCCTATAAGTCAGATCCCCGTGGGCTCCTTACTAGGAGAAGCTATGGATATGAGTACATTGTTTGCACAAGGAAACAACACCAGGGCTCCATTCTCTTGTGTTCGATGAAAACCATGGTGAGGAAGAAAGCCAAAATGTGCTGGCCTCATGACCAGTGGGCTTCTGAGTCCTGCCACACCCATCTCAGTGTTACTCTTGGGAAATGGTTGATAAAACCTGTACAAATAGTCCATGGCTCATTTTATGAAGTGACTAAAAACTCTGGTTCAGGATACATTGAACAGTGGATGAATGGGCCACTGTTCTTCATTTCTGGGTATTTTTGCCAGTCAGGAAGAAATAAGACAGGCAGAAATCACTCTGTGTCCAGGTATTGAGAGACCTAGGTTAGGGCTGGGTGGGAGGTCAGGTATACTGTGATTGTAGGCAGAGGCCATTGTGGGAGGTGAAGGGTCCACCCTAGATACTACTTGTAAACACCCAAGTAGCTGACTCCCCAAAGCCTACTAGGATACAGCTTCAGTCAATGAGACCCAACTAGACACCTTTGGTGGCTCCAGTGGAGGGTTGGCCTTTAGGAGCCTGCCCAGGAAACACTGTGAGTTCTCTACTATATGTCTGCCCGCAGGTGACTCTGCAGAAGACAAGCTCCTGCTTTGGCTGCAAATTGAACCTCCCAAACAGGTTCTCTGATAGGCAAACTAACCTGCCAGAGCTTGTGAAAGGGATTCTGGGAAATGTGGCCCCAGCCTTGAAAAAGGTGTTTGCTGGGCTGAGTTTGGCAAGTGACCCAGCTTAGTGGCTCATTAAATATTGCTTTATCTTATATTAGATGACATCTTACATTTAATAAGACATAGACTTCCTTCCCTTTTAAACAGAACCATTGCTTTAAGCTTAAAGAATAATGTGTGTGTGCATGCATGCTTGTTAAGTCCACCGGCTAATCTTTTCTTGAGATAGGGTCTCTCACTGTTGGAGAATTCACCATATCAATTGGGTTCAACTGGCTGCCCAATGAGCCCCTGGTATCTGCCTTCCTCTGCCTCTCCAGTGCTGGATTACAAGTGCACACCACCATGCTCAACTTCATTTTTCATGTGAACTTAGGTCCTCATGCTAGGCAAGGGCTTAACTAACTGAACTATCTCCTTTAACCCTTAAATACTTTTAAAAGGAAAATGTTATCCCTACTAAATTGGGCAGTTACTACATTTTGTAAATAGAATTCAACCATAAAACTAATTGCAGTGAAAATTAAATTTTTTCCAGATCCTTATTATTGGTTGCCAAGGGCTATAAGCCAAAGGCCCACTCCTCTCTGTTAGAGGAGTAATGAGCCAGAGTTTGAGAGATATAGTGATGTTAACAAAGATGACTTTGATCTTGATGTTACAAGACCTACAAATGGGGAATACTTTCACCATGTGATGAAGTTATTTCACTCACATGGGATCAGAGGCCATTCCTACTCTGCTTGGAGCAATATTGTCTTAATTATCTTTTGGGGGTTCAGGAAAGAAAACGAGCTATGTGGAAGCCATCTAATGACAATGTCCTTTTTAAATGACCTTTGTGATAAAGAAGGGAAATGACTCACATGGAATGGTTGAGCACCCCCATATTGAGTGAGTGACATATATGTGGTGGATTTCTCCCCCCATCTCTCTTTCTGTGTGTGTGTTTTGAGGTAAGATCTAACTCTAGGCCAGGATGAATTGGAATTCACTACATAGTCCCAGGATGGCCTCAAACTTGCTCTATCTCTTTATTAAAAGTATTTTTATGGGCTGGAGAGATGGCTTAGTGGTTAGGCACTTGCCTGTGAAGCCTAAGGACCCCGGTTCAAGGCTTGATTCCCCAGGACCCACGTTAGCCAGATGTACAAGGGGGTGCATACCTCTGGAGTTCATTTGCAGTGGCTGGAGGCCCTGGTGTGCCCATTCTCCCTGTCTCTCTATCTGCATCTTTCTCTCTCTGTCACTCTCAAATAAATAAAATAAACAAAAAAATTTAAATTTTAAAAAGTATTTTTATGATTTTTTTCCTTTTTCTTCAAATATTTTATTTATTTATTTGAGGAGAGGGATGTTTGAGTGTTCCAGAGCCTCCTGCTGCTGCAAACAAACTCCAGAGTCATATAGCACACAATACACAATATGCATGTGTCTTTAGATGCATGGGTCCTGGGGAATTGAACCTGGGCCTTTAGGCTTTGCAAGAAAGCACCTTTAACTATGGAGCCATCTTTCCAGCCCATCTCCTGATTCTTTTTCTTTTTTTTATGCACATGTGCATGTATTTGCACCCTAGGAGCTCTTGTCATCAGACACATACACTTAATTTTATTTTTGTTTATTTATTTGAGATATATATCTATATATGTCTATCTATCTATATATCTATATCTATAGCTATATCTATCTATACATGCATACATATATCATATATATATATATGTATATATATATTTATATATATATATATATATATATATATATAGAGAGAGAGAGAGAGAGAGAGAGAGAGAGAGAGAGAGAGACAGAGAAAGAATGGGCACACCAGGGCCTTCAGCCACTGCAAATGCACTCCATATGCATGCACCATCTTGTGCATCTGGCTGTATATGGGTACTGGCGAATCAAACCTGGCTTTGCAGGCAAGCACCTTTAACCACTGAACCAGCTCTCCAGCCCTCCTGTTTCTCATAAAGGACAGTTTTACTGTCTCCACAGTGAAAGATTCGTCATTCAAGAGAACTTGAATATGTGTTGCCGGGCCAAAGTTACTCACAACTGGCTCAGAATTAGCTGAATTTGGATGCCAGAGCTTTTGAGCATGTTTTTCTTAGTTGCACGTTTTTCTGTTTTGCTTGTTCCCTGGCAGAGTGTCTTTCATATAGCCCAGGCTAAACTTCAACACCTTTGGAAGAAGGGAGAGAAAGAGGGAGGAAAGGGGAAGGGAGAGAGAGAACGGATGCACCAGGGTCTCTTGCTGCTGCAAAGCCAAGGAACAGACGCCTCTTGGTGTTTTGGATTTGCACAGGGAACCAAACTTAGGCTGGTAGGCTTTGCAAACAAGACTCTTTAATGGCTGAGCCATCTAAAAAATAGGAGAGAGAGAGAATGGGTGTGCCAGGGCTCTAGCCCCTACAAATGAGCTCCAGATGTATGATGTGCCACTTTATGCATATAAGTTCTATGTGGGTACTGGGGGATTGAATCCTGGTTGTTAGGCTTTGCAGGCAAGCACCTTAACTACTGAGCCATATCACTATGACAATTGCCTGAGACCAGGTGACTTATAAGCAATAGTTTATTCCACTCATGGTTCTGAGGCTTGGGCAATGTATAAGGTTGGTACTAGCATCTGCCAGGCATGAGCTGAGGAGCTTTCTTCTGTATCTTAACATGGTGGAGGGCATCACATGATAATATGAAGCAAGTGTGCCAGCTTGGGTTTCTCTTTCCCTTCTTACAAGGTTATTAATGATGCCATCACAGGGGACATACCTTTCTTCCCGTGGCTCATTCCTACACTTCTCCAGTCATGACTCTGTCTCATTCTCCCTCCCAGTGGATCTCTCTCTCTCTCACTTGCTTCTCACCACTAGGGACAGCAAGGTGATGGCAGCAATATGTGTTACCATCACATGACCCCACAAGCCTCTCCTGCAGGAACTCTGTGGCTTGATGAAGATAGGGAACAACTTGGGGTCCATCAGGCAATGAATAGAGGGCAGCCTGGAGGGGCTTCTAGCAACTTCAGGGCATTTGGGGCAGTTCCTTCTCCTACCAAGTTTTCATCGTAGTCTTCTGAGACATGAACACACACATCTGTACCTCTCACAGCACACAGTGAAGCCACACATATACTCCAGACCCACAGAAATGGGGGATAAGAATCCACTTGTATCAATAGAATTGCACTCACTGTTGATGCATGTGCTTTTCCACAGTGGCACCTGAAATGACTTTAGCCAGGTTGTACATGATCTGGGACTGCTAGCCCCTGGTGTCCCACTCCCTCTCTTGTCAGTGTGCCCCCATCCTAAAATGTTGTACTTCTAGCCTGGCTCCCACTACCTCTGTAGTTAATATTAATACATGGTTCACTTCCAGCTGACTCTGCTCTCTTCGTGCATAATTTGTTTCAGACCAAAATCCTGCATAATTTGTGAGCCACCTTCCCTTTAAAAAGCATTGCAGACAGCCACTGTCATCGGTGGGTGAGTTTGGCTTTTATAAATGAGCTGCATTATAAATCAACAACTCTGACTCTTAAGTACATGGGTAATTTATGGGTGTTATGGAAGGCTGCAATGTCTTCTCTTAAGCTCATGATTAAGTATGATGCTACCTGTGAGTGGGAAGCCATCGTTCACTGTCCTGCCTGTTCCAACCACTGCCATTCCTTGAGGCCCCATCTTGCTGTTCCATCATAAAGGGCAGGAAGAACTACCTGTAATGGGTGGTTTATTCACCCCTAAATGTGCTTCATTCCTTGGTCAGCTATTCCACTATGGGCATCTTGGGATCCATGGCCCTTCCCATGTCTAGTTTGGATGATGTGAGACAAAGGCTGATCCCTGCAGAGGACAGTATAACACTTGTCACTTCAGAGCAGAGTAGAAGTTATCAAACGAGACTTTTCCTGTCTGCTCTCAACCCTTCTTCTTGGTTACATGTCTTGGGGACTGAATTTTTAAGTGGCCCTTGTTATGACTAATCTCTGGTTATCAACTTGACAGAATTTAGAATATTTTGTTTATTTAAGAGAGAAAGGAGGAGCGGGGGGATGAGTGTGCCAGGGCCTTTAACCATTGCAAAGGAACTCCAGACACACACACCACATTGTGCATCTGTGTATCTAGTTTACTTGGTTACTAGGGACTTGAACCTGGTCCTTAGGCTTTGCAGGCAAGTGCCTTAACTGGTAAGCCTTCTTTCCAGCCCTTGAAAGAATTTGGGATAGCCATGGAAATAACTTCTGGGAGTGTCCATGAACAATTTTCTGGTTAGATTAATTTAGGTGGGAGGACTTCACCCTAAATGTGAGTGACACCAGCTCATGGGAAAGGACTCCAGGCTGAATAACAAAGGAGAGCGCTATCTGAGCAGCAGTATTCTCTCTGTTTCCAAACTGTGGATGCAATGTGACTAGCTCTTACACTCCCACCACCATGCCTGATGACATGCCAGGTCCTGTCACCATGATGAATTGTATCCCTGGAATTGTAATGTGAAATAAACATTGTCCTTCCTTCAGGTGCTTCTTGTCAGGTACTTGGTTAGAAGAAAGAGGGAAATGACTGACACTGTGCCCTCTGGATTCATATGCTTTGGTTAGATTTGGCTTATAAAATTCCATGGCAGAAAGAAGAGGACTGGAGGAGAAGGGTCTTTGCCATTGATTCTGAAGGGTCACGACCTTAGGTTGAACATATTACTCCATGGATTCTCTCAGCTTCTCAGGGCAGGCTCCCTGTCTGTGTGAGTTTTGGGTAGTACCAGGCTTCATATTGTAATTACATCTTTCTTTTGGGTCCCTCTGTCAAGGATCCCTTCCCTCTGCTCTCTTTAGGTGTCCTTTTAGATTGGGCCCTCTATACATATCCCTCCCTCATTTCTCATAAATATATTTCTTTGATAGAAATCCTTCACTAAATCTAGAGCTGCCTTTTTGTCAGTCAGACTGGCTGACCGGAATGATCCATGTATTCTCAGGCCTCTGCTCTACCCAGGACTGAAGTTACAGGTGAGTGTGGCCATGCTCAGCTGTTTACATTAGTACTGGAGAATGACACTCAGGTAGTTTCAGGCTCTCCAAGGTCCTTATGCTTATGTTCAGCACTCTTACTCATTGAGCAATTTCCCCAAGGTGCCTCAGAGGTTTTAAACAGAATTCTATTCTTGAACAAAGCAGTAGCTACAGTCACACCATCACTGAATAAAGTTCCTAAATTCCATCTCATTGGGAATCTGCATGTCTGTCTTTGTTAACAATTTCCAAGACCATCGGTTTTAGACATAACTGTTGGATAAGTGAAAGGCTCAACTCTATAAATTGTGGGTCATTTAATGTTCAACATCAACTTCTGCCAACAAGACACTATGCTTTACCCAAACTGTCTTCCTAACTTACAAGTACCAATTATTTGCCTGCAATGTGCAAAACCAGCGTTTTCAGGTCACATTTCATTTCTCAAATCCACTACTTAAGAAAATTGCAACAAAAGTTAAAAGGGCCATGAATATCAAGTGCTGGTGGCTTAGAAGCAAGTCCCTCTGTATATAGTGCTAAACATGACATCTCTTTATATAGTGTTATACATTGCATCTCTGTGTATAGTAGTACACATAGCAGATCTCTATATAGTGTTACACATGGTATCCTTGTATATAGTGGTACACATGGTATTTCTCTATATTGTTGTGCACATGGAAATTAGAACTTGGTTTCACTTCTTTGAAATTTACACTAAGCATGTTCCTTTTCTTTACATAAGATGTTTATTTCATCACAAGCACATAAGGGAAACCTGAAAACAATTGAACCTGTTCATCAGTAGGGAGATGTAGCCTAACCTAATAAATTTTACCTAGGTAGGCTGGTATATAAATGTTTTAAATCTATATTGTTGGATAACCATGTTGCTTATAAAATATAAATAAGACATAAGGCTGGAAAGATAGTTCAACAATTAAGATCACTTTCAGTGAAAGCATGAGGGCCAAAGGAGGCCTGAGAGATCACTCAAGTTTGAATCCCAGGACCCACTTAAATGGTTGGAAGTAGCCACACACGTCTTTAACCCCAGTCATATAGAGAAACAGAGACCTGAATATTTCCAGAGTTTGTGAAAATAAACAACAAGGTCTGGGATCAGTAAGCGATTCTGGCTCACATAAGAATAGGCAAAGAGTGATGGATCAGTTTGCCTCACATTTCATTCTGGCCATTTCAGGTGAGCACATTCTGCTACAGGTGAGTGTATAGGGCATTGTATGGGCACATACCTGTGCATACACACACCATGCTACACACAGACACAAGTAAAAAATAGTAAACTGTTGATTGATTTTAGTACTTTGTTCACTTTTCATGAAATGCCCACAAAGACAGGTATACACTAAGTTTCAACATGTCAAATTCTCTGCTCTGATACTTCATGCATGTTCATGGGAAGAGGTCTCAGAGCTTGGAGATGAACAGGAATCTGTAATTGACTGCAGAAGACAAGAATATCTGCTTGGTAGTCCCTGATAAGAACACCTGTGTTAGCCTTGACTGTCCATGTCTTCTAAGGAAATTTTGTATGTATTTCTGATGCAAGTAAAATTTAATAAAACAAGGACTGAGGAGATAGCTCAGTATGTAAAATGCTTGTTGTGCAAACATGAGGTCCATAATTTGATACCTAGAAATCAATTACAAAGCCTGGGTGTAGCCAGGTGTGGTGGTGCAAGCCTTAAATCATAGCAGTAGGGAGACAGAGGTAGGAGGACTGCTGTGAGTTTGAGGCCACCCTGAGACTACACAGTGAATTCCAGGTCTAGTCTGGGCTAGAGTGAGACCCTACTATAAAAACAAACAAACAAACAAACAAAAAAACAAACAAACAAAAAAAAAAAAACACGTGGCTGTAAAGGTGTGTGCTCATAATCCCAGTATCGTGAAAGCAGATACAGGATCCTTAGGGCTCACTGGCTAGGCAATCTAGCCTACATCATGAGCTCCAGACCAATCAGAGACCTTGTCTCAAAGGAAGTATATGATATTCCTAAGGATAACACCTGAGATTATCTCATGGCCTCCACATGCATGTGCATTCACATGTACCTGCAGCCCCATTCCCAAACAAATTTTAAACAAATAATGCCACTGTCGTGTGTATGTGTTGGTGTGTAGAGACAGAACAGCCACACGGTTTTGAGATGGAGCACTCCCATATTGAGACAGCTTTCCATTATGCTATCGAAGATAGGGACTCTGGAATCCTTCAGTCTATGCAAGAGACCAGCCCTTCTTTGTGTATTGAGAAGTTGATTCCTCTCAGCATTCCTGATGAGAACATCCTGGAGTCAAATAAGAGCCGACTAGCACTTTTTGTCAACCTCTGTCACTTGGTTCCTCTCAAGCAACAAGGGGATGAAGTAGGCACTTCTCTGTCTGCTGGCATCTCCCATTGTCCTCACAATAGTCAGGTCCTCTGGCACCTTGGTTGGTTCATGATGGGGTCAGTAAACCCAAACCAAACCTATCAGAGAACTTCCCTAGATGTAGGAATTTGGAAAATGGATGGCAGGGACACCCACTCTATCTTGAAAGCTTGGGTATTGTTGCAGATTTATTTCCCACTCAACAAAGAACTCAGGTCCCCGGTGTGTGAATACAACTGCGGTGGCACACAGGAATAAGAGACGTAAATAAAGCGTTAGATTAGCCTTTAAGTCCTGTTTCACACTTTCCTGACTTTGGTCCTGGTCCTCTTATTTAGCTACCTGGTCCCCTTTAGGTTCCAAGAACATTAGGTTTCCACAGTGGATGGAGCTTAGGAGCTTGTATCAGGAGTGTGAACAGAGATTGGGAGGCACACCTGCTCTTTCTTCCCCAGAATGGCTTCTGTTCTTGTCCATGGAATCTATTAGGGACAAGAAAGTTACTGGTGTCTTTGATAATTCCAGCTTTTTGGCAAGAAAATGCATAAGAGAAGCCAGCTAACTACTTTAACACATCCAAGGTCACCCTGTCTATTGAGCACCAAGATTACTTCATATTTATGAAATATCCATTGAATTATTTATCAAACTCCTAGACTATATGAAGAAATTCTGTGTCTATAGAATGTTCCAGAAGAGCACCAGTTCAGGGCCTGTCACTTGGCCTTATTTCAACAACACTGAGGACTTCATGTCCCGTTTCCTGATTTTCAGAGCTTAGCTTCTCTTTTGACTTCCCACTGTCTGCTCTAAAAATACCGTTTGTGATCTCAGCAACTTGCCTAAGGTGAGAGGTGTACCATATCTTGTAAGCTTCCAGGGTAACTTTCATAGTAGTGTCCAGAACCCACAGAATGGGGCAGGACAATCCTAAAAGGTAAGTCATCTGAGCTATGAAGAAATGCCTGAAAACTTTCCCATTTTACCACCAAGAATGCTCTCTACCATCATGTTATTTATTTATTTATTTATTTATTTATTTATTTTACCTAGGAAAGCACATATTTCCCCTACTTAGGAATGAAAAAATGCTCCATTCTTGCCTTTCTCTGTAAAATAAGGTCAGATCTAACCATACAGTCTCTAAATTCAGACAGACCTATATTTGGTACTAGCTTAGCTAGGGAATATGCTAAGGAAAGTTGACCCTCTGAAATTCAGTTTCCACATCTGTAATATGTGCATGGGACTCATATTAATTAATAGTTTACTTTTAGATATTTTTTAAATAAAAAAAGGATTTACTTATCTCAGGAATCAGCAGTCCTGAGGTATCAGTTCAGTGGGTCAGATGTTCCCAAGTGCTGCATGTCTATAAATCAATCTCTTAGTCTATCACTTGATGTTTACAGTATGCCTGCCATGGCTCCTGATACCATATTAGTGCTAGGGATGCTAAGTTAGTCAATGGTCATGAGAGTAGTGCAAGGGTACTTCGTGGACAAAACCTCTGGCTCTGGGTCTCACTTTATCACTCACAGACAGCCTTATAAGAATGGCTGCCTGGAGTGGGTTATTTGTCTTGTTCTGATCCTGGGATCTTGAAGCCTTGCCAGGAGTTATTGGGACCAGAAGAAGACAAAACACTGGAAAGAAGCCAGCTATCAGCCAGGGAAACCATGCAAGGTTCCCCAGCAGGCAGATTGGAGGCCAGCAATGGTGCCTCATATCACTTTAATGTGGTTTAAGCAAATGACAGATAGACCCCCTGCTTATCCACTGCTACTCCTCAACAAAGAGGGCACTAACTGGTGAAAGGAACCAAGGAGACCCAGGCATGAGGGTGTGTGTCTGTGAACCCAGAACTTAGCAAAAGGAAGCAGGAGGATTATGAGTTCAAGGCTATCCTGGGCTACATAGTGAGAACTGTCTCAAAAAGCCAGTGGAAGAAAAGATAAAAAGAGAGTAAAGGAGATGTATTCATAATCTTCGTGCAACTTTGTTTATAAGAAGATGATCACTTTGTATGCCTGCTGTGAGTAGGTAACAGGGATATGTAAGAGTAAATCAGGCTGAGCTGGGCTCAGTTCCTGTCCTGATACTTTCTAGTATGTCTCTGTGGCCTCTATGAAGTGGAAACAGTAGCACTCTCTCTCCTACAGAGTTTCAAGAATCAAACCAAGTAAAGTCAGTCAAAGGATCAAAGGCCACCTCACATTTAGTAAGTGCTTACTGTGACCTAGAGATGGAGATACAGCACTGTGCCTCTGTCATATTACACTCAGCTTTAGAGAATATGTCATTTTAATAACACAGAAATATATTATCAATCACATATCACTGAACAAGAGTATTTCAGGATGAATGTATTAACTGTATATGTATTAATTTGGTATGTTTGAGAAGATAAATGAGACATAAGTGACAGTTCAACTTTAGTAATCAGAACTTACAGGCCCAAATGCAAGTATGTTTTAATATCTATGGTGGAGTTAACCAATACTCAGCAGAAAACTAGAGCAATAATAAAGAAACCAAGTTAGCATAAAGATTAACAAAGGCAAGCATTAGCCACTGAGAACCATATCTCAGGCAAGACAGACTGAAGATGGGTTGGTAATAGTGGGGCCCTCCTAAGACTGTGGAAATGGCAATTGCCTGTCTCCATCCTATACTTACTGACTGGCAGACATTTGCTATACATTGACCACATTAATCTTTTGTCATATGCAGATATCTTCCCAATTTCGTGTACCCACTGCTATGCCACAAGATCTCATGGACAAGAGCCAGACCATCACCATGCCTCCTCTTACTCCTCTCCTCAATTACAAGCCAAAATAAATCCTTCCTCCATTCGATTGCTTCTTGCTAGGTATTTTGTCATAATAACAGTAAAAATGTAACAACTAAAGAAGATAAGGTTGAATATATGTCTTCTTGTGGTTGCACAGTGCAATGGAACTGGGTAGCTGACTCAGCCCCAGCATTTAAGAGGCTGAGGCAGAAGAACTGCCATGAGTTCAAGGCTAACCAAAGCTGCATAGCAAGACCCTTTCTCCAAAAACAAACATACAAACAACCAACGTGAAGGACAGACTGAATGGTGTAGGTCACATGCTAGGACGTCTTATACTCCTCCCCTCTACCCAGCCTTTGGTCCATCTATGCAGACAGAAGGAACCTGGTAAGTGACATTTTCCCAGGCAGACAAGTAAACTGCACAGCCACCAGCCCACCATCCTAACCACACATGTTTTCTAGCCTCTGCTATCTCTGGGACTTGTTTTTGCAGTAGAGATGGAACAAAGACTATCCACCTGCCCTCTCAGGGAGGAGAAGCAGAGAGGACATACAGCACATTTCTGAGAATCACTTGGGGAACTAGTGCCAGCCAGCTCAAAGGGGCACAGGCTACATTTGTCACTTCTGCAGAGCTGGGGTTGATAACTACCTCCAGTACCATCCTCCCATATGCATTTCCAGCTATACTTGGTTCTGTCCACACTACAAAGTTGAGAGAAAGGCATCTGGTCACCTAACTTTCTTTTCCTTCCTTGTTTTGGGGAAGTGCATGTGTCTTCAAGACATAGATTTTGTTCTTGGCTTGTGCTTTACTTAGGATCATAGAATAATCATGTTATAGACCAAGCACTCATGGCACAGTTTTGCATGTGTGTGACCAAAAATGGCTCTTCTGAGTAACTATTATTGTAGACATCCGACTTTTTACTTTCCAAAATGAACTGTTAACAAGGCAATCTCCATTCATTCTACCCCTTACTTGCTCACTGTATTCCAGTGTGATTTAAAACCAGCTCTCACACATAATGGGATGTTACATCCAATATTCATTTTTTTTCTTTCATTAGATAAATACTATTAAATTGGGATTCTTGATAAAATTGTACCAGTAGTATCCTGTTTGAATGTATTTTAAGCTCAAGACTCACTCAGGCAAATTTTTATCATATGCAAACTGCCATCACTATGCAAATAAATGCACTCTCATTGCATGGCAAGTGTGAAATGGATATTTGTTTTTATGATGATGAATTATCTTTCCCAGGAGCAGTAATCTGCAGTGTGAAGTTTGGAAATCTGTGTGGGGGGTTGCATTTGCTTCACAGACATTTTTGTTGTTGGTTTCAATGTAAATTTATTGCCAGTGTAGGCAATGTGGGGAGCTTCTCTTTCCAGGCCTAGAGTCCTCCCCATCTTTATGTAGGGTAAATGCCCAGTAGGGGAATAAGTGGGGCTGTTGGTAGTTCTATTTTCATCTTTTTCAGGAATCTCCATATTGATTTCCATAGTGCTTGTACTCATTTGCATTCCTACCAACAGTGAATGAGGGTTCCTCTTTCCTCACATTGTTGCCAATATTTGTTGTCATTTGATTTTTTTTTTTTTTAATGATTGCCATCCTGATTGGAGGAAAGTGGAATCTCATAGTTGTTTTAATTTTATTTACCTGATGGCTAAGGATGTTGAACATTTCCTTAAATGTTCATTAGCCATTTGAATTTCTTCCTCTGAGAACTCCCTATTCAGTTATCTACCCCATTTTTGAGTGGCTTCTTTGATTTTTTTTTTTTAAGTTCTTAGTTTTTTGACTTGTTTGTAGATTCCAGATCTTAGGCCTTTGTCAGTGGTATAGCTGGTGAAAAATTTCTCCTATTTTGTGGGTAATCTTTTGGATCTGGTTTTGTTATGTGTGTCTGTGCAAAATCTTTTTAGCTTCATGAAATCCCACTGGTTGAGCAATCGTTTAATTTCCTGGGCTACTTGGGTTTGTTCAGGAAGTCTTTCCCCACTCTTATATCATGGAGAGTTCCTCCTATTTTTTCTTTCAGTCCTTGAAGAGTTTTGGGTCTTATGTTGAGGCCTTTAATCTATTTACTCTCCATCTTTTTGATCAAACATCACCGAGGCTTGTTGTTATAAATGTGTAGTCATACACTGTAGCAGGTCTATAGAGAAGTTTGGCAGCAGACTTGAGAAGCTGAAACCCTCCTTTGTGCTAAACTAGAACGTTCCATGCTGGCTTTCATGATCTCATGAGCTCTTTATTGATAGCCAAATGGTTATATAGACTCTCTCAAGGGAAGAAAATGGTACACAGAGAATTCTCAGGAACCCATTTTCCCTGCCCACCCTGGGAGTAACATAGGATCTGGCCACTGACATGTTTTTTTTGTGTGTGTGTGTGGTTTTTTTCCTTGATGTGTGGAGAGAAGGGAAGAGAGTGCTGAGGGTCCATGGGAGCTCTGCCCTCAGCATGGGGAATTCACATGTACAGAAAGACCCTGGGAGAGACTGAGTTGGAGTTACTTGCCATTGTCAATTCTGGAAGGTACTGCTGAAGGTAGGCTTGTCCTTGTGGAATTTCCTCAGCTCTGCTCTGCTCATGTGGTCTTATCTTGTCAGTCTCAGCCTCCTTCTCCACTGGTCTGCTTTCTTTCTTTCTTCCTCCCTTTCTTCCTTTTATTTATTTATCCTTTCTTTTTTTATTCTTTTTTTTTTGGCTTTGGTTTTTTGAGGTAAGGTCTTGCTCAAGCCCAGGCTGACCAGGAATTCACTATGTAGTCTCAGGGAGGCCTAGAACCCACTGTGATCCTCCTACCTCTGCCTCCCAAGTGCTGGGATTAAAGGCATGCTCCACCACACCAGAGCTTGCATTCTTATTCACACATTCCAGGTTTGGAAGGGCCAGGGCTCAGTAGTGAGAGACCCAGATGTTGTAGAATGTCCCTCCAAGGCTATCTAGTGTTCCCATTATGTAGTGTGATATTTCATTTTTGCATGCTCAACATTTTTCATGTTTGAAAATAGCAGCCTGGCTTTCTTGTTGGGAAATAACTATTTTTCCCAATTTTTCAATTTTCTAGACAACTGGTTCTTTCTAAGATTATGAGGGGATCAACCATCCTCCTTCCTGGAACTCAATCTTGAAGTTCACAAAACAACTAGGGGCAGTGGACTTCATTCATTCTGAACAGGCCTGCAGAGATAATCAAGTACTCTGCTGTAGGACCTCTGCAGTTGACCTCACAGGGACACATCTTCCGAGCTTCCTGCTGATTCTTGAGCATCTCATGTCTGCTGCTGCTGCCAGCTTGCCTTCCTGATAGCCTCCATGGAGCAGGTATGGGAGAAATAGCCCATCCCTCCTGGATAGGGCTAGCAGATCTTCCAGCAGCCCAATAAGAAAGGGGCTACTACATTGACCCATGGTGCTTCATCCACATGCCTGGTGGTACACAGAATGTGTAAGTAAAGCCACAAAATTCTTTGAGGTCCCATTTTCCCACAGAGCTGCACTTAGAGGGGTCAAGGCCCCCAAAGGTCTTTACTAATTTGGAGGCCAAGGATATGTTGAAAGGGGTAAGAGGGAAGAGTGGAGAAAGACCCATCTCTGTGGAGAAGAAACCTTTGAGATAGGAGGCCTCTGAGCTAATGGTCCTCATGTGCACCTCTGGCCTCTAGTAAGTTGTGCACACAAGGGGACATCTTCCTCAGGACCATTCCCAAAGCTTATCACTGTCCAGGGTCAGTTGTGGAATAACACACTGAGGTCTGGCCTAGAGGTATTTCCTTGTGTTTCATGCTGAGAAGGTCATATGGACCTTTTAGAATCACGAGTGTCCAACCCACAGCCTGCAGGCTACATGCACCCAAGATAGTAGAAAATTGTAAACTTGGGCTAGAGGGATGGCTTAGCGGTTAAGGCACTTGCCTGCGAAGCCTAAGGACCCATGTTTGACTTGCCAGATCCTATATAAGCCTGATGCACAAAGGTGAGACAAGTGCAAGGTTGCACATTCCCACTAGGTGGCACAAGCATCCAGGGTTTGATTTCAGTGGCTGAGGCCCCAGTGTGCCAACTCTCTCTCTCTCTAAAATAAAATAAAATAAAGAAAAAGAAAATTATAAACTTTCTTAAAACATAAGATTGTCTTTGCATTTATTTTTCTGTGTGTATGTGTGTGCACATATGCATGCATGCACACCCTTATGTGGGCTCATGTGTTCAGGCTAGGTGACTCAACAAGCTTTCAGAAAATTCTCCTGTTTCAACCTCCCTTCTCAGTAAGTGCACTGGGACTATAGAAGCCAGCTATAGAGGCGGCGGCAGCTTCTTCTTCTTTTTCTACTTCTCCTTCTCCTCCTCCTCCTCCTTCTTCTTCTTCATCATCATCATTCATTTTTAATTTAAGAGAGAAAGAAAAGGAGAGAGAAGGAGAGAGAGATTGGAGGATGGGCATTTCAGGGCCTCCTGTCACTGCAAAAAACTTCTAGACACTTGAGCTACTTTGTACATCTGGCTTTTCATACAGATTGAGCATAAAGCCTGAGTCTTCAGCTTTACAAACAAGTGTTTTTGACCAGTAAGCCATCTCTCCAACTCTATTATTATTTTTTATGTTGGTTTTGGGGATCGTATCCAAACTCAAATATTCATGTTTGTGTGGTTTTTACCCACTAAGCCATCTCCCTAGCCCTTGATAACTTGATTACATAATTTCCCAGAGTAAACTTTTTTTCTTTTTTTTCCTTTTTTATTGACAACTTCCATAATTATAGACAACAAATCATGGCAACCCTTACCCCATTTTCCTCTTCACAACTCCACTCTCTATCATATCCCCTCCCTCTATTAATCAGTCTCTCTTTTATTTTGATGCCATCATCTTTTCCTCTTATTATGATGGTCCTGTGTAGGTAGTGTCAGGCACTGCAAGATCATGGGTATCCAGGCCATTTTGTATCAAGAAGAGTGCATTGTAAGGAGTCCTACCCTTCCTTTGGCTCTTACATTCTTTTCATTACCTCTTCCACAATGGACCCTGAGCCTTAGAAAGTGTGATAGAGAAGCTTCAGTGCTGAGAACTCCTCTGCCACTTCTCAGCACTATAGTGCATTCTGAGTCATCCCAAGGTCACCATCATCTGAAACGAGAAGCTTCTCTAACCAAATGTGAAAGTAGTATTAATGTATGGGTATGAACATTAAGAGAAGTAGGGCTGGAGAGATGGCTTAGCGGTTGAGCGCTTGCCTGTGAAGCCTAAGGACCCCGGTTCGAGGCTTGGTTCCCCAGGTCCCACGTTAGCCAGATGCACAAGGGGGCGCACGCATCTGGAGTTCGTTTGCAGAGGCTGGAAGCCCTGGCACGCCCATTCTCTCTCTCTCTCTCCCTCTATCTGTCTTTCTCTCTGTGTCTGTCACTCTCAAATAAATAAATAAAATATTTAAAAAAAAAAAAAGAGAAGTGCTTACTGGGCAGTTTGGTGAGCATAGTATATACATGTAGCCAGAGTCCAGCAGATGGTAAATCCCTAGGACTCATGACTTCCCCTGTCATAGGTTTTCAGTTTCAGACTTATATTTCCTCCTATGAAATGGGCCTCAAGTCCAATTACAGAGCTGTTAGTTTCCCCCATAACAAACATGCCACTATTGCACCTTATTTATTATTTGCCATGTCTTTGGATTATTTGGCATGTCTGGCCAAATTTAAGGCTTGCAGTGTCCACTATTGTTTATCTCCTCTGGTGATTTTCCCCTTTCCCATGGAACTGCATGCAGCATAGCTTTTTCCAGCTTTCTGTCAGCTGTTCTACACAGAAGAGGCTTTAAGTTAAGCTCCAGCAGGATTTTTTAGTGACATTTCAACACAAGCATGTGGTGTCTTCAGCAGTAGGGTCTTACCATCTATTCCTCGTGGGAAACCAAGAGGCTCAACAATGACCTGTAATACATCAGGGACCTCCCTTGCCAACAACTCAATGGAAGGTATCCCATCCCTGGTACTAAAAATTTTCTAGTAACAATCTATGATTTCTAGGCATACCATACTCCAAAAAAGTAGGTTTCCATATGACTTACTCATGTCCTCTTTGATTTTGATTAGCCCTCCCCACATTTCCTTTACTTAATCTCTTTCCCTGACCTCACTTAGGCCTTTCCACCCTCAGTAATCTGTTCTTCTACTTACATATATATAATACCATCCTACTAAGTTCCTCCTCTCTATCCTCCATTTCTATTCCCTTTATATCTCCTTTCTAGGTTACTGGCCTCTGCTACTGAGTTTTATTACAACTCACACAGAAGCCCAAACATTTCCATATATGAGAGAGAATGTAGAATGTTTGGCTTTCTGGGCCTGAGTTACCTCACTAAATATAATTGTTTCCAGATCATTTTCCTGCAATTTTCATAATTTCATTTTTCTTTACTGTTGAATAGAATTCCATTGTATAAATATGCCACATCTTATCAGTTGAGAGACATCTAGGCTGGTTCTGTTACATAGCTATTGTAAATAGAGTGGCAATAAACGTGGTTGAACAAATATCTCTAAGATAGTGAGGTGAGTCCTTAGGATATATGCCTAGGAGTGCTATAGCTGGATCATATGGTACATCTATTTTTAGCTATCACAGGAACCTCCACATATATTTCCACAGTGGCTTTACCAGATTGTGTTCCCACCAACAGTTGTAGAAGGGTTCCTTTACTTTTGCATCCTTGCCAGCATTTGTTGTCATTTGTTTTCTTGGTGGTAGCTGTGGCAGTAAGTTTCACATTTCTGGCAGAAAACACATGATCAAGAGAAGCTTGTGGGAAAAAAAGTATATTTTGGCTTGTAGACACTTGAGGGGAAGCTCCATGATGGCATGGGAAAATGATGTCATGAGCAGAGGGTGGACCTCACCTCCTGGCCAACATCAGGTGGACAACAGAAACAGGAGAGTGTACCAAACACTGGCAAGGGGGAGCTGGCTATATTACCCATAAGCCCACCCCCAAAAATACACTGCCTCCAGGTAGCATTAATTCCCAAATCTCTATCAGCTGGGAACCTAGCATTCAGAACACATAAGTTTAAGGGGGACACCTTAATCAAACCACCTCAGTAGCCATTCTGACAGTAGTGAGGAGAAGTCACAAAGTACTTTTAATTTGCATTTCCCTGATGACTAAGGATGTAGAACATTTTTTAAGATGATTATATACCATCTGTATTTCTTCTTTTGAGAACTCTCTAGTTCCATAGCCCATTTTTGAATTGGATTTTTTTGATTTCTCATTATTAAGGTTTTTTTTTTTTTTTAGTTCTTTGTATATTCTGGATATTAATCCTGGCAAAGATTTTTCTCCCATGCTGTAGGTTGACTCAAACCAAGAATATATACCATTCAAAGGTAGGTAGTACATAACCTTTCCTGACATGGAAAGAGAGAATAACACTTCCAGTACAGGCTTATGCATCTGGTTTTGTGTAAGTAGGCTGTTACTTTTGGGGATGGCTTCCAATCTCACCAATGTTGAGTGGCCACTTTGGTCTCTCTCAGTGCCAGGTGGCCAGGGGTGAATGTGTTCTCTGGAGGTTCCCATTTCTGAGAGTTGGGGGATTCAAGGCTATGCAGGATGCCTGCAGTTGTATCAGTGCTGCTCAGCTGGCCTCTGCTGTCTTCTCCTTCAGGTTTCTTGACTTTGTGAGGAGGCTGATGAGAGTGGAAAAGCCTTTCTTCACCTTGTTTTTGCTCTGTGCAGGCAGGCATGCAGATCAAGGCCGCAGGCACCTCAGCAGGATTCTGGCTGGTTTCCTCCTTTCTGAAAGATCTTGGTTTCTTCTGCTTCTCTGCTATGGTTGATAATTGTGGGTCCCTGGATGCTCAGGGCCACAATTCCCCAATGGCATCCAGGCAACGGTGGAGAGTAGGGTCTTGAGCATCCATGAGCATGACGGGAAATACACCAAGGAGACAACTTCAGGGAGTAGCTTGGTTTATTCAACAGGGAAATGGGTTTATAACCAGTTGAAAGAGAGCAGGAAGAAAGTCCTAAGGGGATTGTTGTATTGAAAGGTTGCTTGCTAATGCCTAGAGATGTTCATTTCAGCATGTAGGGAGAGAGTCAGGTGATCTACTTAGTGGCAGGAAGATGGCCCCAGGGGGATGGGCTGTGTGAAGGCTGCTGGATTATACCATATAAGGAGCTTCCTAGGCAACTGGCCAAAGGTCACTGGGCTTTGAGGAAAGCTTATGTCCAGGTGTGTTTGGCTTGGAGAGGGAGTGGCCTCCTGTAGCCCTGTGGGTCCTTAGCCATACCTGGAAGCTCAGGTCCATTTCAACCCTCAGTGGCCCAGGGCTCTAATATGTGCCCTACATATAATAACTTATACACCTTCACTTTTCAGTAGAAGAGTATATTTTGATGTGTTTCTGCTTATTTCCCTCCCTAGGCTGTTTTGGTGTGTCTAGTAGTCTACCATCTTACCCAGAAGTCTCCCCAGAATAAATTTGGTAGGCAACAATATTGTGTCACAATGTCAAGTAAAATAAATGTGTGTATGTCTTTGCGATCTGTGTGCTGTAGGTTGGACACCCCTGGTAATGTGTGGCCTCAAAAAATTCTTCTTCATTTAATATGGACCAGAGGAGCCTAAGGGTTTGCACCCTTGGTTACTCTTACTCTAGCAGTAAACCACAGAGATGCTTTTACACAGAAGCAAAAGTCTGTTCTGGTATTTCTGTAATTATGTACTTTCTAAATAATTTCTTTTCCTTTCACTGAACTTCCTATATAGCTTTGGGAGTATGAGGGGGTTGCTGGGACACAGTAGGAGCTTGAGATACACACATGTATGCTTATATACACACCCATGCAAACACACATACTCACAGAAGTAAGCACACACAGGTACACATATGGTACCCTAAAAACAGTTTGGCAGCTAGGTCATGCTTCATTATGGGTCATTTCTTGGCTCTGAAGAGCTTATTACCAACCAGCTCTATTTGAGGGCACAAGGCAAACACCATCTTGCATTCTTTCTTCATGCAGAAAATTGTGACTACCTTCTTCTGAGTCTGCATTTTATGACTTCTGGTTTCCCAGTCACACAGAGTCCCACTCCTGCTGTGTTCCCCTTTGGCCCACATACTAGGCTGCTTTGCCTTACCATCTGCTCTTCTTCAGGTCCATGACTCGGCTCCAACTTACCAACCAGAGGTGTGAGCGTGCTGTACCTGATTAGTGTCTGGACCTCCCACTGTTTCTCCCTCACTTTACTTGTATTAATCAGGAGTTTGGGTTGTCAGCAACAGAAAACTAAATTTAGCTCTCTCAATCTACCTTAAATGTACTCATAATATCCAGGGTTCCTGGAGTATTGGGAACATGCATACAACTCAGTGATTCCACTGGTAAGATTTACAAAGTGTTCACAACAAAAAACACTGGAAAAAGTTCATATGTCTGAGCAAATCAGCAAAATGTCATTTTTTTTGCACTACAGAATATTATTAACCAATGAGCTGCAGATACATGGTACAATCCCAACAACCCCTCCTCAAACATTATACATATGATTCCATTTATATCAACTATCTAGAAAGGTCCTATTTAAAGTGACAGAAACATTATACATACTATATGAATCTATTTATGCCAACTATTTGGGAAGGTCCCCTTTAAAGAGACAGAAACTCTATCCATACCATATATTTCCATTTATGTCAACTATCAGGAAGGTCCCCTTTACACAATTCCATTTATATCAACTATTCAGGAATGTCCTCTTTATAGTGACAGAGACATTATATGTACCATATGATTCCATGTATGTCAACTATTCAGGAAGGTCTCCCTTACAAACAAGAGAGAATCATGAGGACAGAGCCAATGTACCAGATCTCCGCCCTTCCAAAATGGGCCTATTTCACCCCCTTCCATCTTCTCCCTGAGATTCACTTTCAGACAGGATCATCTGATGCACTCAGCTTGGGTCATCTACACCACCAGGGTGGTAGGTGCTTCCAGCAAGGACAGGATGCAGAAAATATGTACAGAGCAGTTAATTCTATAAGCTCTGTGTCCTGTCTTTGCAAGGCAGCTTGAACAACTTAATGAACTTTCCGAAGTTTCCCATTCCTGAGAGAAAATACAATGTTTTCTATATAAATCTTGTGGATTAAAGGTTTTTGTTTGGTTTTGTTTTCACAGTAGGGTCTCACTCTAGCCCAGGCTGACCTGGAATTCACTATGTAGTCTCAGGTTGACCCTGAAGTCACAGTGATCCTCTTATCTCTGCCTCCTAAGTGCTGAGTTTAAAGGTGTGTGCCACCACACGTGGCTAGTTTTTTGATGTATATGTATGGTATGCATGGGTATGTGTAGATATTTATATGTGTGTGGGTGCACTTATATATGCATGTATGTGGAGGTAAGATTTTGATATTGGGTATCTTCCTCAGTTACTTTCCACCTTATTCTTTGAGACAGTTTCTCATGCTAAAACCTAAAGCTCACTGATTCAGGTAGACTAGCTGGGCAGTGAGAGCCAGGGATCCTCCTGTCCCCAGCAATTGTATAATAGGCATGCACTCTTGTACTCAGCTTTAACCTGGGTTCTGAGAATCAAACTCTTGTCTTCATGCTTGTGCAGCAAGCACTTTACCCATCAAGCCATCTCCACAGTCATGAAGTTTGATGGACACAGAAGGCTATACATATTTAATTCATATAACTTAGTGAGTTTGGAGATAAGTACACCCTTATGAAATTAGAGTTCAGTCTTGTTTATTTTTCAGAAATTCTCTTCCAATCCTAGAAACAGATAGGCATATGAACCTGTCTGTAAGATTAATTGTCCAGAAAACTGTGTTGATTAATTGCTTACACTGTCTAAAGGTCAGAGGAAGCAAGTGGTGCTTTATACAGAAGTGTCCATTGGTGAATGTTATCGGATGCTCTGGTGTTTTCCTAGCTCAAGGTTATAGAGGTGTAAACAGAGCTCACAGGTCTCCCAAATAGAGTCTCAGTGACAGCAACAATCCATGGATTATGAGGTGATTGTGCACTGAAAATATCTCTTACAGAGACAAATGAGAAGCACCTAGCCCTCCCCAAGACACTGGGGCTAGTGTTGAACACTGTCAAGCACTGCTGAATATTTTTTGAGTTGTGTTGAATGCTGTTACCATTGTTGGTTCTTTGTTGAGCTTCAGATGAGCCTTTCTTGTATATACCTTCTTAATCATTTCTGTGAATGACTAACACTGTCAGGAGTGGATCAATTTGATGGGTCCTTCCAGTATGTCTTGCTGCCTTGAGTAGGGGCCTACCAACTAAGTGGCCTCTCTTTGGAAGCCCTCTAGACTATCCTCATGACAGCCCAGCTCTATACATGCCTTGGGAAAGACACACAACAACTATACCTGCTTGCTACCAAAGCTCAACTCTGTCCCCAGAAGGCATGGCTCTTTCAAAGGCCATCACAAGACCCTCATTGTTTAACTTGCAGATATTCTCCTTCAGGCAAGAGGTGGAACATTTCCTGTGGTGCCCAGCAGAAAGCTAGTGGTTGTTGCAAACATAGATCTTCATTTGCATAAAGAACTTCAGTGATGGGTGCGTTCTGGTCATGCTCTATTTCTTGTTATAGAAGCAGTCTGCTGACTCACTTTTCAAGTCAGTGGGAGACACCTCCTGTGCTGTTACCCTGTGTTGCAACCCTAGCTCAATAAGATGCTTCTCTGTGGTGGTCTTTTCTTTCTATACTTATGATTTTTTAAAACCGTAGGTAGAGTGGGCTGAGCTAGAGGAGCAGCAGCAGAGGTGGCAAAGGGTAGACAAAGAGATCAGAGAGGGATGGGAACAGAGACAGTGGGGAACAGAGGTGATGGAGACAATTGGGTTGGCAGAAGTAGAGAAAGGCAGGAAAGGGCAGAGAACTGAGGCTAAAGAAAGATGGACTTTGACAAATCAGAGATGAGGAACTGAGTTATGATCACAGGGAGCATTCCATGGACCTGTACCAGCAGCTGAGGGCCCCATACCTGAGATCAATCCAAGAGTGTAGCTCTGGTTGGTCCTTCCCAGTGCTGCTGCTGCAATGAGTGGAGGATTTCACTAGCTTTGGAGGCTGGACCATTGGCAGTCATAACTAGGGAGTAGGCACCTCTAACCTGACCTCCATGAAGCCTCAGAATTCTAAAACATAGAGCCATAAGTCTCTAGTTCTCAGAGTGTGGAGCTATAAGCACTGGAGTCTGTCAGCCTAGAACACAGCACTGGGCACCCAAGGACTTAGGACTGCCCACCTGAGAAGGAATGTTGTTTGTCTATTCATGTTTTTTTTTTTTTTTTTTTTTTTAATTACAATAGACCCAAAGAGCTCCTGCTAGCTCCTGGTGAGGACTTTCTGCCCTGTGCCCATTATGTTTCCAGAGGTTAACACCTGTACAGAAGCAGAGGGGAGACAGCCACTTTCTTGAGCTTCTTGCTTTGTTTTGTTTTTAGGCAGAAGGGTTAACTTTGTTTTGTCTTCCCTTCACCTAGATTCCAAGTGTTGGTGATCAGTCCCAAATTCCACTGTTGGTCTCCCTGGAGTCAATTTCCATCATGTGGTCCAGGGGTCAAGGCTGACTATGTGCAGTATCTTCCTTGTCACTATGAACGGCTTAACCTTGAGGGCATGACCCAATCAGAGCCATTCAGAACAATCAATCACAAAAGACCTCCCTCAAAATTACCTTGAGAGTTTGCATGACTGAAGATCCTGTGGTCACTGTGCCACTGGGAACCACTTTGGCACAGTGCACAGTATGCACTGTGAGAGAAGCCACAACTCAGGAACCCCATGTACCTCCCATCAAGTCCTATCCACAGCCAGGCCTCAGCTTGTTCAGTTACTTGGTTTAATAACTTATCTTTTCCTGGTCTACCAGTCAGACTGACTATGAAAGCTCCATTTCTAGATGAAACATCTAATAACAAATATATTGTTCCATGGGTAGCTTGAACAAATGCCTGGTACAAAGAGAAGAGCTGGTTCATTTCTGCTATACATTGCTTTCATGCCAACTAAGGGAGCTCCTTCCTCCTACCATGAGCAGCCTCAACCTCGGAGTCCCCAGAAAGAATCAAGCAGCGATGGATCATATTGAACAAAGGCAGACTTTGAGTGTTTGCTTACAGAGCAACAAGATTAAACCACAAAACACAAAACTGACTTAACTTTTCAATACATGATGTAAACTAACATTCCCAGGAAGTACCTGTACCTACACTGAACATCTTACAACAAAGCTCATTGACTAATTTAGAATTTCAGTGATTGTGGAGAATTGGAAATGTTGCAGGTCCACATCCAAATTATGCTGGGCCATTTAGCTCCTTTAATGGCCATTTGTTGCCACCTCTGTGTGTGATACAAGTCTGTAATTATTAAGTAAATCCTTTTAGAACATGTGAACAGACCCTTAGCTTCCATGAACCTGAACACTAAGAACGCCATCGGTAGTGTCTGAGTTTTCCCCACTTTGCTGTAACTTGAAGTTTCCACAAGTGCATCTGATCTGTGATTTGATCTATAACCTTACTTAGTTCTAACCATAAAACCTCAATGAAATTGTTAACACCTTGGAACATGGAATTTGTGGTAATCCAGATCAGTATTCCCAGTCCCTGGTCATATTTGATGCCAGAATAAACTGTCTCTCATTCTCTTTGAGATGAGAATTGTGTTATTTCCATTAAGAGTGATAATAAACATTGATTTTCTAAGATACAAAGAAAAAGATAGTGGCTTCAGAAGAAAGAAAACAACTTAGATCCAGCATACAGGAGGCAAATGTAGGATTGTTGTAAATTCAAAGCTAGCCTGGGCTACCTGGTGGGTTCTAGGCCTGCCAAGACTACACAGTGATACTCTGACTTAAAAACAAAATAAAAAAAAAAATCCCACAAAGACAGGAAAAAAAAAAGAGTTTATTCCTCCAGTGACATGCTCTTGAATTACTCCATGTCAATATAATAATTAGGTAATTAATGGCATCATAAGTAAACTTTACCCTCACTTTCTACCCCTCCTGTTGTAACTGTAACGAGACATAGTGTTTGCTAAGAAATTCACTAACAGTTCTCTCATACATTATAGGACCGAAGGAGCGAATCAATGAAAATAGGAACAAATGGCTCAGACATGTTAAGTAACTTGGCTGAGATCACATACCTCATAAACAAAGCCCAACCCCTGCTACTCACCACCAGGGTACAAGGGTTTACTGGAAGCAAAGGACGGAGCACCTGAGTCACACAGGTGGAAATGATGGTGAAGACTGTATGACAAGTCTGTTCTCAATGACGCTGGTTGATTATCTCAAAATCCAAGGTGGAAGAGAGCCCAAGTTAGGGTCTGGCTTTAGCAGCTGAAGTCTGTGCACAGAGCAATGACCTGGGGTGGTGGAGGATGACCTAGAGAGGCATGGCATGGACATGCATTATGATCTTGGGAGGATCCCCAGCTGAAGAGCCCATGGGCAGCTCCAGGAAAAGCAGACTGGTGTTGGAAGAGACTTCCACCAAAAACAAGCATGTGCTTATGGATGAGAGGTATCCAAGCCCAGACCAGGCACCAAAAGAGTATGCAGTGTGGACACCAGTTAAAAGAGGATGGCAAGGAAGCCAGACAAGCTGGGGCCATCCTGGGATTTTTTTGGGGGGGTGGTGGAAACATGAGGTGACACTGCCTACTGTGACATGTATCTTTACATCAGAGAGCATCCCCCCTCCCCTGTGCATGTTCTCTCTCTCTCTCTCTTTCTCTCTTGAATTCAGTTCTCTGCTTTAAAGCACAGTGGAACTCGTAAGGAAAGTTGTTTCTCCAGATGCTACTAGTGACCATGTGATTTACTATAAGATGTCAGTAGTAAGGATGCTTATGGTCACATATTATTAAGATATCAGCAGTGGAACTGGGAAGATGGATAGGTGGTAAAGGCACTTGCTTGCAAAGCCTGATAGTCTGCGTTTGATTCCCTATTACCTATATATGTCCAGATGCACCAAGTGGCTCAAGTGTCTGGAGTTTGTTTGCAGGAGCAAGAGGCCCTGGAGTGCCCATACCAACTCTGCCTTGGGTTGTCTGTCTCCCAAATAAATAAATAAATCTCAAAATAGTTATCAGCAATAGCCATGAAACTTGTGTTTTCATCTTGCTCCATTCAGCTGAGGCCCCAAGCTGTTTATTAAATGCATTAGGAGAAGCAATTCAAATCATTTGTTAATGATGCTTATTTATTTTGTTATGTTGGGAAATTTCTGAGTGTGTCTGATGTCATTTGGGAAGCAGACTTTTGTCTTCTGTTTGTACTCCTATGAAGCAGAGTTGAGAGAGAGTCATTTATGGGTTGCTTAGTTGGGGGAACTTTGACAGGGTAGAAGAAGGCCTCACTTTCTCTTCCTTTATTAAGACAAAGTTGCCTAACAATAAAAAGATCCTTGTTACTACTTGGTTTCATATCTATTTTTTTATTTCTTTCCAGTTGTGGTAATGGTATTGATAAAGGTAACTGATTTTACAGATTCCTTGTCATCTCCATGTGGACTTTTAGTCAGTGAAAGAATGCCATACTTGCCCTGGAGACATGTTTCCTAAATGTAGGAGGCTTGTCAGCAGGAGCCATATGCAGTCCCCCTGAATAATGCTGGGTACACCTGAGAGCCGTAAACCATGGGTAAGATTCTGCATTGTTTTGACTGTAGGTAGGATATAGTTACATCCTCACAAAAGAAATGAGGAAGGGTTCAGGAGAAAGGTCCAAGGTCACAGTCAGAAAGACTGGCTATGGCCTTTCTCATTTTGTTACTCATGGAAAATCTCCCCTGACCCTAGCAGAGTGACCAGAAGTTAAAATCACAGGTGGGATTTTATTTTATGAATGAATAAGAATACGTGCTGTGGTACAGACATGTTCATGGCTACTCCATAGAAAGGCTCTAATGTTACCCGTGGTCTTGTGGTTGAGTTCACCTTTAGTACCTGTGAGTGAATGGGTAGCTAATTTCTTAGGACTCTTGATTGCTAATAACAGAAGCTCAATTTACACTTAGCAAAAAGGCAAGCTCGGTGCATTCTGTTAATACAAAGTATGAGTTTAGGGCATGGCTGGGTTCAGGCACTCATATATAGACCAATTTCTTCATTGCTAAGACCTCCATCCTCCTGAGAGATGCCGTTTTGGTGGGTGGCCTCTCCCTTCCCTTTGGTGAGATGACACAATGACTTCCCAGTGTGAGTCCTAGCAGGTGATTCTGGTGGCTCCACAGACCCAGAAGAAGGTTGAGTGACTTTAGTGGCTCTAATGAAAACATGTGCCCATCTTTCAACTCATTGCTGAGGCAGTGTACTGTATTTTTACTGTTCTTGTTGCTGTTACCAAATACTTGACAAGATACAACTCAAGGGAGGAGGACTAACTGGCTCATGGTTTGAGGAGACAGTCTATCACTGCAGTGAAGGCATGGCAGCAGGAGTGGCTCAGGAATAATATAGCTGGAATGTGGGCTGCTTGTTCACATCTTTATGGAGCAGAAAGTGGGGGTGGGGAATGATACCTGCACTAAGCTGGCTTTTTTCTTTTTCCCTTTTTATTCAGTTAGAGTCCTGTCCAATGAATGATGCCACACACATTCAGAGGGGGTCTTCCCTCCTCGGTTAATTCTCCCTGGAAACACCCTCAAGGACATGCTCAAAGGTGTGCCCCATTAATGGCATATGCATTTATTAATCCCATAATGTGGGCAATTGAAATCAACCACCACCCTTGCCATGGCCATAGGAAGCTTCTCATTGTTCCATACCCTCCCCAATACCACAGGTTAGTTCTTGTTCTTTAAATATATATTCCATTAGGCCTCAGACTAATGGATATTTAGATTTTGGTCTGTAAGTCTCCAGGGATATGATATCCTCATCTAGACATAGTGGAACACCCTCTTTACATAGCAATAAAATGTATACAAGGGCTGGGGAGATGGCTTAGCAGTTAAGCACTTGCCTGTGAAGTCAAAAGACCCTGATTCAAGGCTCGATTCCCTAGGACCCACCTTAGCCAGATGCACAAGGGGGCGCACACATCTGGAGTTCATTTGTAGTGGCTGGCGGCCCTGGCATGCCCATTCTTTCTCTCTATCTGTCTCTTTCTCTCTCTGTCTGTTGCTCTCAAATAAATAAATAAAAACTAAAAATAAAAACAAAATATATATACAGGACAGATTTGTAGACATCCTCACTCATTCTTTCTCTAACCGTCTTAATAGCATTTCTATAACAAGTGAAGTTGGTCATTTTAGTCTGAGAAGATTATTTTTGGGGGGTCACATGTATAGAAGTAATAAAAACTTCAAGCAAGTGTGCATGTGCGTGTATTCCCTTTTTGTGCCCTGCATGCCCCATGCCCCACCTCTGTGAGGATGAGTTCCAATGGCATGCACTCTGCATGAACACATCTCCAGGACCTGAGAGCTTTCTTGTGACCCCCAGACTCTGCTATCTCCATGAGCTCTTCCCTCCAATGCCAGTCCCAACTTCTTTTCCTGACATTAGCCTGCTTCAGGATTAAATTCCACATGCCACGAAGCCTGACTGGGTGGCTCCAGTGGAGTAGCTGTACTCCACCCTCAGTGGCTCAAGGAAGTATTCCTTTGTAATTCTATGACCAGGAACCACTGAAGAAACAGACATAGGAATCTAGGCATGGTGTACCAAAGATGCTCACCAGAGCTCCTCAGATGTGGGGGAGGAGAGAAAGGTGAGAGGTGAGCCTGTCTGCCACTCAGGGATTTCAGCTGGATGCTTGTTGTCTGCTAATAGTGAGGTGCCACAAGGCACCTGCTGTGGCCATTAGCATCTGGAGACTGTGGGGACAAAAGTGACATTATTCACGAGTGTCTGTGAGCTTGTGAACCATGGCTGTCTTCATAATCCTCATCTTTCAGGAGGCCATTCTCCTTAGCAATTGAGCTTCCAGGGTGAAAGACCGGTTTTCACTGAACCATATGTTACCTCCATCCTATTTGCCAAGGAACAAGGAATAAATAAATACACTCAGAAATATAAATTCATAATGAATAAAACAAATGGCTATAGGACTTAGTTTACCCTATAAATTACCTACTTATTTTAATAAAAGCATTTGTTGTAGTATTTTCCAGTTATGAGTCCAATCAGAATAAAGTTTTACTAAGGCATCAACCTTCCATGGTGTTTTCAAGACACCTATAAAATCCGGGAAGATTTCTACTTGTTAGCCCAAATGTGACTGATAGATTCTGTGATATGGATTTAGACAGAATGGCTGTATTTATTTTTGTCAAGGCAGGGAAAATGGTTTTGATTAAAACACCATGAAGTCCAAAATAGTCCATTGTTGTGTACTCAGCAAAGAAAGTGCTTGTAATGAGTGACCTTCTATGTCTGAGGGTGATGGATTAGAAAAATTCTACCTAGTTAGGGTGACTTCTGGATATTGAACTCCCAATCACCCTCATGGACTTTCAGATGGATCCACTCAGCCAAGCCCACAATTATGAGTTGTTTTTTTTTAATGAAAGTTGAGGTTTTGCTATATACTGCCTATGGCTTGAAAATGCTATCTCCAGAGGTTTAATGACACTGTCACTATTTCATTTCAGAGTGGAGAAGGAAAACACTTTGTCTCTGGATCTGGAGCAATTTGTTATTCTTGTGGGAAACCCTTACCTCACACCGCAAAGCATGAGCAATGCCAGCTAAGGAATTCCAGCCAGGCTGGTGTAGGTGGTAGCAAAGAGGCTGTCCTGTTGTCCCTGCAGGAAAAGATAGTGGTCTTGTTGAAGGTGCCTTTGGACTTGGATATAATTAGAGCATACACTGTATATGTTGGAGGTAAAACAAAGTATGCTATGTATACTAGAGGTGAGCACAAGTTTAATATTCGTCAGTGAATCATCAGTAACATGGGCTTTTCTCTCAGCCCCTTGGGAAAGTAGGCATGTGTCCATGTAAGGTGAAGCAGTCCACCATATAGAAGGCAATGAACCTTCAGCCCTGCTTCTATGGGAACTCCCTCTCTAAGCCTGTGTTGTGGTTTGACACTGACATGTCACATATTGAATGCTTGGAGCAGACTCCGCCATACACATACACCACCATGAACTGAGCTGCACAGCCATGCTTTTTCTTATCATTGACAGCAGTTGGAACCTTAATTAATACAGCCTCTTTAGCCTGTAATTCAGCCCTGTTAGTAATGGGATTTCAGACATTATTGGTTGGTCATGTCCAGTGTTAGCTTTTAGCTGTTGCTGACAGAAGACCACTGTTAGGCAGATGGCTCCATGTCCTTCCCATTGGTTGTCTCTGGAGGTCAGAAGTTCTTGTCCCCAGATCAGAAACTCACAGATGTCAGGACTGACATTCACATCATTCTCCTAATTCTGCCTCTTTGTTGCAAGGTGGTCGGAGGATACTCAGCATAATTTTCTGGAGTCTCTTATAAAGCTAGATGTGGGAAGCCAGTAGCAACCCAGAACCCATGTATATGCTGACCCTGGCAGCACATGTCTGTAATCTCAGGACTGGGAAGTTGGAGACAGCTGGATCTCTGGAGTTCACTGGCCACCTATTCTAGCCTAATTGATTAGCTCCAGGCCCAAGAGAGACCCCATCTCAAAAAGAGATGGACAACATTCCTGAGGATGTTGTTCTGCATGCAAGCACATACATATGTACTCTCACACATATGAGCATGTATATACGCATGCACACACACATACACAGCAAATTAAAAGCAAAGGAAAAGATGCTTCTCTTAGCAATCTCAGATGTGACAATAAGGACAAATAATAATTTGTACTCCATGACCAATGAACGAATGACTCCTCTTTTCTTCACAGGATGTAACATTAGCTAGACAGATTAATGGCTAAGGCCACCTTCAAAGCTGAATAGTGGTCAGAACTGTAGCTTTCAAAGTCAACTGGATGTCGACATCCTTTCTAGGAGGAAGTCAGTGTTGATGCAAAGTGACATGACTTGGGCGTCTGACCCACATAACAGGAGATAATGCTTCTTGTGAGCTGGAAACTCTTGATGTCTATTTCCATCCATCCTGGTCATTCCAGGTTCAAAGGAAGCCTCAGGCATGGATATTCAAATTTCACTAGCTTTTAGACCATGTCTCCCTTGCCCCCTGTTGTCTCTAGAACTGATGTTTTGGGAGGAGTTGGAGAAAACACTACATACTTGGCCATCACTTGCTTGAATTCCATGTCATGATGGCTTAAGCACAAGTGGCAAGTCATTGTGGTTGGCTTTCATACACATGCACACACACACCTGTGCACACACATTCTTCTCCCACACGTGAACATGCAAACTATAAACATTCGAATGCAGAAAAGACCCAGGCTCTTGGGCTTCCATAGAGTGTTGTCTTTTCTACTTGCCAATTCTGGCTCCCTTCTCTTAGTGAGGCCCTGTGACTGCTGGCCCTGGACCTTCCATCTTTCTAGCAGAGAAACAGAATTCCAACTTCATGCCCCAGTTTGTTTCTTCTCAGAGAAGGACCATACTGATCCCTACTTGTGCGGTGCAGTAATCTTCTAGACCAGTAACCTTATTCCAGGGCAAAGATAAGCTTTCACATCAGGGGCAGCATAGGCCACATGACTGTGGGGATCTGTGGGGTCTTACAGAGAAGGTTCTGGCCAGACCTGCCCATTACAATCCATTGCAATCTGCTTCTGCCATTCAGTGCTTGAGAAGAAAGTCTTCCTGACCCACTCCACATACCATGCAAAGGAGCCTATGTACAGACACTTGTGTCTCATACATACATCTCTGCACAGGCTCAAAAGTCTCACTTCTAGCCTCAAGTTCTGTCTGCTGGTTAAGAATCAGTGAGAAGCCAGGCATGGTGGCACACTCCTTCATGCCTTTAATCCCAGCACTTGAGAGGCTAAGGTAGAAGGATTGCCCTGAGTTTGAGGCTACCCTGAGACAATTACAGGGCAGCCTAGGGTAGAGTGAGTGGAATGAGATGTCCTCAACAATCTATTTGAAAAATGACTTGATGTATTCTTTGACTAAAAGTTCATATAATCTGTTCAAAATGGAACATGTCTTTCAGGACAACCTGAGACCAAGTTTCTAAACCATGGCCACTAGTGTTTGGCTAAGATAAACTTCCTTATTCTCTTTGTGGTGAGAGCTGTGTTTTGTCCATGGTCAGAGATTGGTATTGCAGGGTCAAACATATCTGTATGCCTCATCTTGCAAGTCATGGTTGGCTTGAGCATCTGAGTTTGGTGGGATGGAGTTCACCAAGCGATAGCAGCAATGGCTTCTATTATTTCTCTGAAATTTGACTCCACAAGCATGAGTTGAGGCCCCTGCCCTGTGGAGAGGAGAACTGGGCTATGTGGGAAGCATGGGAGCTGCTAGTGTGCAACAGCACTAGTGAACCAGCCCAATCCTGGGTGTTGGAGCCCTACATCAGCTCTGGTTTGCTCTGGGGGTGCTGTGTAACTATCCCTCATCACTGAGGGTTTTTTCTTCTTCGTTTCTCTATCTGAAGATGTAAAGGTGTCCCTAGAAGTGTTTGAATGTCTGCACTTTAAGGCATTTCTCATTTTATTGGAACCCAGTATTCATTCTTCCTTCTGGGACTTTCATTGCCATTGGATTCCCATAAATCACTGCTTTATACACCATGGTCCTTCTCACTTGTGTCACACACACTGTGGGTAACCTCAACCCTCCCATGTGACTAACACCAAGTCTACCTTGATGAGTCCAAAATGGCATCTTTTGGGCACAGGCTCAGGTTGACTTAGTGGCATAAAATTTTATTTTGTTAATATCTCAAATTCTGTGGGTCAGGAATCCACACTGTGATGTTAGCTACCTGCACGCACGCTTGAGGCTGTGATGGGAAGCTTGGAAGTCTAGATGACTCACTGGTGGGGACATTAGAGCTTCTTGGGACTGGCCTTTAGAATATGCACACATGGCTACTACAGGGGATCTGGTTATCCCTGCCATCAGCACAGAGGGGCCTCAGAGGTCACTTGGTAGTGCATGAACACTGTTCAGTCCAGGGGCACTGGTAGAGGCCGCACCCCAGGGTGGAGATATAATGGTCACATTGAAAAGTGTCACTGAACCACCTGTGGAGGTCACAACCTATACCCATGGATTTGTAAAAGCATATTTGTTTGGAGGGTGGCAGGGGATGGGTATCTGAACAAAGCCAGTACATATCTTATTGTTGAGGGGTTTGCTTGGGCTCATGTGTATATGCATGTTCAGATGTGTGTGGGCACATGTGTGTGAGCCTGTGTGTGGGCGTCAATGTGGGTGTCTTTAGTTATTCTCCATCCTGTTTTTGAGACAAGGTGTCTCACTGAACCTAGAACTCACCAGATTTGGCTAACAAGCTAGCCAGCAAGCCTCATGGATCCTGTCTCCACCTCCCCAGTGCTTGGACTGCAGGGACATACCACCACATTTGGCATTTTACATGAGTGCTGGGAATCCAAGCTCAAGAAGTCATGCTTCTACAAAATATCCTTTTCTCACTGAGCTATTTCTCCAGTCCCTTGTTTTGAATTTGGAAACTGTCTCACATTGTAGGCCAGGCTTGCCTAGAACTCATTATGTAGCCCAGGCTGGCCTTATATCTGTGGCAGAGTGGTACAGAGTTCCCACACCTGGTTTGTGAGGTCAGTTATTAAACACTGAATGACTTCAGCATCAGAGGCTGTGGCTTCCCTCCCCTTGTGCAACTTGAAGGTGAAGCCCGAGGAATGTGCCTGCCAGAGGATCAGCAGCAGGCATGTTCACTGAAGACTGCCTCTACTGACAGCTGGAGTCACTGGACCTGGGGTGGGGCTGGGGTGATGCTCCTTCGGGGACAGTGCCCAGGTCCCAGCGAGGGTGAGCTCTGCATCTTCCTGCCACAACACGAGGTTATATAAATGCCCAGCAACACTGTTTTAAAATGGCAAGTCTGACACTTAACTTGAACAAGGAGGTGCAATAGCTCAAGTACAAACCCTGAAAATGTTGTGAGACACAGAGGTTTGCAGCCGAGTCAGCACTTCTCCAAGCGTGCATGGAAATGAAAACCAACAAGCGGCCCACACCTGCAGTCCAAGAGGGGCAATCACAGAGGCGCCCTTTCTTTTCTTCTTCCCAAGACTTGGCATCTTTTATGCAGACAAGAAAAACTTTAATAACAACAAAAACATCAAGGTTCTTATTTTAAACTCCAGGATGAGTTGAGTAAATTAGGGATTGGAATTGTAGCTCTTACTTCCTGCTTATGGCTGCTCTTTGGGCTCTGATGTGAGCAGAATACCTACAAGGATTTGCTTTGCTTTCTAGTGAATCCCCACAGAGCTAATGCAACACTGTGCTGAGAAAACCTATACCTTGACCCTACAGTAGCCCAATAACTTATATGGCAAATCAGACATGGATCTAGTAAGGAGAAACAGAGCTTTTTGCAATGTATTTCTATTCTGCTTCAAAGCAGACATCGGTAGTCCCCCCTTTTCTGACTGATAGCTCTGTGCTGGGCACCATTCAGAACCTCATACTGGAATGCATGGAGGCATGCATTCTACAATAGCCCAGTAAATTGAGCAGTAGTATGTTTTGTCCTGTAAGTTTATATGTATATGCGTTGCACATGTGTGTATGCATGTTTGTATTGTGTGGCTGCAAATGTGTGTGCATATGTGTGGAGGCCTGAAACCAATGTCAGATGTCTTTCTCAATCACTCTCCACCTTAATTTTTGAGTCTCTCACTGAGCCTAGAGCTCTCCAATTAGGACAGACTTGCTGGACAATGAGTCCCAAGGAGTCCTCTTGTCTCCACTTCCTCAGGGCTGGGATTACAAGAACGTGTCATTACACACCACTTTTATTCTGTGTTCACAGGATCCAAACTCAGATCCTCATGCTTGTGTGGCTATATGAGCTATCTTGCCAGCCCTTTAGATATTTTTATGATGTGGTAGTTGTGACTCAGAAGGTTTAGGTAGCTTGTCTAGGGTTATATAGCTCTAACCTACCCCCAACAAAGGCTTCTCTCTAGCCGTCTTACCACATTACCGGAGCATTACACTGCAAAGTAAGCAGTGGTGTCAAGCACATTAACTCCTGAAGGTGACAAGAACTCCCCAGAAACAAGTGAAGTGGCCTCTACTGTGGGTTGAGCATGAATTGTCACTATAGGCTCTTGTGTTGGAACTTGTCTGCCAGCTGCCAGGCCTGTAGAAAGGGTTTTTCTTGAGCCCTCTGACCTGGGCAGATTCATGGCATGATCACATCACTGGAAGCTGGTGGGAATCAGGAGGTGGAACATAGACGGAGGCAGTGAGTCCTGTGGTTAGAGCTGGATCTTGTGCTGGATCCTATCTCCCTCTCTCTGCTTATTGACCAGCAAGGTAATTCTGCCATATGCTCCTGCCACCATGATGCCTCACTGGAGGACTAGGGCCTATACCCTCTAGGATCCCAAATAAGTCACTCCTAATATCTACAGGTGGTAACAAATGTACAAAATTTCAGTTTCTCTTGAGGGAGTTGGGTGGCCTGATTAATGGAACAACAGAGTTAGGGGCAGTGTTACCATTAAGTTGAATGATTATTCTGCCACAAAATAGTAATGAGAATTAAGGGTAGAGCCCAGGGCCTCAAACAGGCTGGCCTAGGCACTCAAGCCACCTCCAAGCACATGGAGAGACACACTTTCTCTCAGACTAGGAGAGACATGGCTAAGAGGAAAAAAGGGCAGCATCCATTTATTGAGTTTTAAAGAGCATAGAGGGCTGGGGAAATGGTCCAGTCAGTAAACAGCTTGACACAAAACTAAGGACTGTTGTTTAGATCCCCAGCACCCATGTAAGTGTGAGGTAGGTATGGTGACCACCTACAATCCTGGTGCATGGGAGGCAGAGGTAAGGAATTCTTGGGGGAAAACTGGTTAGCTAGAATAGCTGCATCAGTGAGCTCTGGGCTCATGTTAGAGAGACCCTGCCTCAGTAAATCCAGAGGAGACATTCAATGTCAGCCTGTGGTCTACACACACACACACATACATGTGAGCCCCCTACATGCACAACACACACACACACACACACACACACACACACACACTTACACATGTATACAGTGCCTCTGTTGCACAGTATTCTGGACTGGTAGACCCAGGTCCTTGGGGAGCTGAGATCCAGATCTGGAAGAGGCCCATTCTGAAAGGACAATGCTGATACATGACACAAAACATAAGCTAACAGTACAGAAGATATGGGAGATGAGAGTTGCCATGTAAATATTGTATCCCTTGAGGAAGTGAGTGAATTGTAGAGTTGTCCATGCCAAAGCACCGAGTCAGGAATGTGACTGCTACTGGAAATGACAGCATGGTCAGGAACATAGATGAGGGTCAGCTCCCACACAGCCTTGCAAGGAATTATAAGAATATCAGCTTTTCATGGGGGAGGCTGGAGTCCAAGAAAGGGTTTGATGCTAAAAGATGACAAGTCAGATGTAGGCTTTTCCAAAACTTCTTTAGCCACATTGGAAACAGATGAGGAAAGAGAAAAATTGGTAAGTGATCTTTTGGTGTGAAGATTCATGTAGATGGGCTCAGGCAAAGAGTAGGGGTATGTGACAGAGAGGTGATTCATGGTACTTGAGGAATGAGGAGGCATGGGCATCACCAATGCACTCAGTCTTTTGCTCTCCAAAACCTGCTTCTGTGCTTGGGCTGATGGGGAATGTGACCAGCCACAACCAATTTTTGCATGGTATAGTCCAGATGCTCATGGAGAAATACTCTTTTCCCTCTGACCCACCTGAAGCCCTGAGATAGGCTATAGTTACCCTGGCTGGTCACTCTTGGCTGTACAGTCTTGGACAGCCTTGTAATTGAAATGAGTGTTTTCAGCCACACACAACACCATGACAGCTGACTTGAGACCCTGCCACTTGCTAGTAAGCCCCTACTTCAGACAGGTGTGTGTGTGTGTGTGTGTGTGTGTGTGTGTGTGTGTGTGTGTGTGTGTGTATGTATGTTTAACCATATCTTTGCTAGCTCAGAACCTTTACCCACCCAAGCTGGGTTATTTTGAAGGTTAATTTTGGAAGGCAATTAAAAATATTTGATAAATATGTGTATTTGAAGTACAAATTTCTCATAATGGATTCTCCAAAGTTGTTCCTCCACAGGAATGACAGATTAAAAGAAAAAGAAAAGCAACATAAGAGTGTGGATTGTCACTCCTTTGAAACACACAACTGAATAAGAGCTGGACACTCACAAGTAATAATGACAGGTAAAGGGTTACTTAAAAAATTTTTTTTGTTCATTTTTTATTTGTCTAATTGAGAATGGCAGACACAGAAAGGCAGAGAGAGAGGGAGAGAGAGAGAGAGAGAGAGAGAGAGCACATCAGGGCCTCCAGTCACTGCAAACGAACTCCAGACGTGTGCACCCCCTTGTGCATCTGGCTAACATGGGTCCTGGGGAATTGAGCCTTAAACCAGGGTCCTTAGGCTTCTCAGGCAAGTGATTAACCACTAAGCCATCTCTCCAGCCCAAAAGGCTACTTTGACAGGAAGTTGCAGTTGGTCCTCAGACTTTTAAGTTTCTGCATCATCTGTCTTAGAGCTATGTTTTACAAAAGCAACTGTAAGGAAACCCAGGGCCTCCCTCATTCTGGTTTGCAATGCTCAACAAGATACTAAGAATCTGTGTTCTAACTTGTCATTGTCATTTTCAGTGGCCCCTGGCACAAGTCTGTGTCAGAAAGAGCCTATCATCTGTAACTCTCTTGCAAAATCACCTTTGCCTAAGGCTGGCTGCAGCACTCTGTGCCTCCAGTCTTTTCAGCCCCCTGAAGGAACCAATCAGGGATCTTTGTGCTTTCTTAAGAAACCTATTTGATGCTGGCAGTAGATGCTGGAGGCCAAATACACCCAAATTCATGTGTAGATATCTTCACCCCACAAGTGATGGTATTAGGAGAGAGGTCCCAGGGATGTGAAAAGGCCATAAAGAAAAGGCCCCAGCAATGGGATTAATACCTTTATTGAAGAGACTCCAGAGAGCTTGCTGGACCCTTCTACTGTGTGAGCTGAGCCTTCTTTATTTATTTGAATTATTAATAATACTATAGAAAACAATGCTGGTCCAAAACAATTTGCAAGTCTTTAGTTACTGTGTAGATTAAAAAGGACTAAAGTTCTGGCTGGAGAGCCCTAAGTTCAATTCCCCAGCATGCATTTAAAGCCAGATGCGCAAAGTGG
Source organism: Jaculus jaculus (assembly GCF_020740685.1). Classification (NCBI taxonomy): domain Eukaryota; kingdom Metazoa; phylum Chordata; class Mammalia; order Rodentia; family Dipodidae; genus Jaculus; species Jaculus jaculus. Next base: position 76,404,564 of record NC_059109.1, read on the forward strand.
CACATGCATCTGGAGTTCATTTGCAGCAGCTGGAGACCCTGGTGCACCAATTTTCTCTGTTTTTTTCTCTCTCTCTCTGCTGACAAAATAAAATAAAAGGTCATCTTTAAAAACAAGTTCAACTTAAGAGAAGGTTTGCATGATATGAATAACTCTCAACTCTATCGCATATTTTAATTTCCATTTGTAGTGAAACAGAAGGTGTCAATACCCTCCATTCTACAGCTCCTTATCTGCTTGGGATTAGTCACTTCCTTACTTGCTCCAATAGGTGTTTATAAACCTTTACAGTTAAAAAATGCGGTATGACTAAAGCAAGCATGACTGTGTGCGCTAGTTACAGCACATGTCCTTTCATTTTTCTTTGGATGGGAAAGCAGCTGCTCGAACTGCCACTTGCAATCACTAGGGGCCGCTGCAGGTCCACAGATGCTGTGCCCACCTGCGTCTGTGTAGCCATCTGTGTATCCTGGACCCACAGTGACACTCTGTTGTGAATGCCAGCTGTGCATAAGAAAATGTTTAAGACACTTGGATTTCTAGAGCCCTTTAAAACCTTTGGACCCATTAAAATAATGATAATGATAATGGCACCAATCTCATGTTGCCTATTTTATTAATTTGAGCAAATTTTAAATTATCTCTTATACTGCCCCATCCAAAGAGGCAGCTGTCGAGCAGCTATTTCCTCTGGATTGAAACATTCCCTCATGGAAGGAAGCAGAAAGCTAACAAAAGTCACAAGAAAGTTACAAAAACACTTCGGAAAGTGAAAAGTCTCAGGAGGGCCGTCCTGGAGGTTATAGGAATAAGCAGCTGCTGGGGGAGAGGAGACTGTCTTGCTCACAAGTTGTACAGGGAGCTCCAGTACTGCCGGCTTCAGAGGTCCTCAGCCATGCTGGAGTGGGCTTTCTGGTGCTGTTGCTGCCATTGAATCGTGTGTGTTCCTGTGAGTAACCCCGGTAAACTCTGGCTCACCGAGCTAGATGGGAAGAATTGTTTCTTTTGTCTGCCATTGGTGCCTTGTCTGAGGCGAACGGAATTTGTTTAGAACTCCCAGGAAAACTTGCTCAGCCATCACAGTGCTGCTCTGCCCCTGCATTCATTTTGAGACCAGGAAACTCACTCTTGAGTGAGCCACTGAGCAGTCACTGTTTTTATTTTTTTTATGACTGATATTTCTCATGTGACAAGTCAGAAATAAGTTTACAAATAATTGGCCCTACGTTATCACATTGCATTAATCCCATATTGATCAACTGAAGTGCCAGGCAACAAAGGTCTGCGATTAAGTGAAAAGCTGGTATGGAGTTAGTAGATATAGTTTGCTTCTTTTTGTTGAAGGCATATGTGCTTTGTGGAAGCAAAGACTCTGTACCCTGACAGGTCTGTAAGGATTAACAGTCCAGGAGCATCCTAAGTCTTCTATCTCAGAATCTCAAACACAGACCCATACTGGCTGTGCAGAGAAGGGAATTTCAAGAGGAAACAGGAGCACTTATGTTATTTATTTAGTGAGCTTATACTAAGTAGACATAGCTTCTCTCGAAATCAAAACTAGCCCCAGCCCTATTACTTCAACCTGCATATTCCCCAGAGCCTCCTTTAATAGCTTCCAAATTGGGCCGTTGAAAATCCTCTCTTTTAGCACATGGGGTGGGAATAGTGCATCATCTTGACAGTCTCTTTGATGTTGGCAAATTCAAAAATTGCCAGCTGAAATCTCCCCTCTGGTGGCCACTGACCATTTCTCTTGGGCAGCATTAGCTTCTTGAACATCAGTTTCATAAGTCATTTTTATTTGTGGGCAGAATAAGGGAGTTATTTCTCATTGTTAGTGATACTGGCTTGTGTGCTGAGGTTGGAAAATTTCTGTAGTAAGTGATTCACTTTTCACAAAAGGCTGTTCTGATCCAAGCACAAAACTCCTTGACTCTATTAGAAAATCTGATTTTGAATGGACAAAAGAAATCAACCCCATTTGGACACTTAGCCAGGAAAGTAAATCGATTGTTCTGACTCATGTCAAATGCTAACTCATTATGGGATTGTGGCTGAGGCCAAAGCAATGCCAATACCTTCTTGTTCTAGTTGCCTATCATCATGAAGAGATGGTAGCCACTGTGTTGTTCTGGGAATGTTGGCCTTGGCTGACCTCCTTCTCTCATTGGTATGTGTGCTGACCTCCAGCCTCACAGTGGGTAGCCCAGCTCTAGCCTTTAGCCTGCATGGTGACATCTCCCCCTCACCAATGTGGTATGACATATGAAACGATACTATGGGACACAATTCCCAGTGCAGCCTGAACTCTTGAGCTGATTGGCCTGCTACTGTAACAGCTTTCTTGGCCCTGAAAACCAGAGAAGCAGATATGGGCAAGCACAGAAGCGGTACAATGCATATTTACTGGATGATGCCTGGAAAGACAGAGGAAGAGTGAGACAGAGGGAGGGAGGGAGAGAGAAAGGAGAGAGAGAGAGAGAGAGAGAGAGGCACTGAGGACTAGAGAAAATTAGAGGAGAAAGGTGAAACAGGATTCCTGTGCAAAGTATGTATTCATGAAACTTCTATAAGCTGCTCTGGGCACTCAGACTCATTGTGACACATCAACTCTCAGCATTTCCAACTTAAAATATCTAATTTCTTGCTTATTGAGAGATCAAGTCAAAGAATCATTCCTGGAAATTGAGGAAGACTCCTTCCTACTTGCCACTTGGCCATTGCCAGAGTCCTGGGAGTTTTCAGGGGTTTTCACACTGCTGGAAACTGGGAAAGGCTGGTGGGTCACCCAATTTTTCTTAGGCTTTGATTGCAAGCTGCACACTTCCTTCCACCAGTAGGCTTTTGGCCAGAACTCAGCCCCTGGCAGCATGTCACTTAGGAGGCCATTGTGTGCTCTGGTTATCCAGCCAGCAGAGAAAGCTGGAATCAGGACACATGAGACAGCTTTTGTCACTGGTTTTGGGGATAAGTGGGAAAAAGCCCATGAGAGTTTTCAAAAGTAGTCCTTCGGTGTATATGACCTTGTATGGAATCCTCACCCTGGTTAGACAATACACAGGGGCCCATCAGGCCTTAAGCATCAGGAAGCACCTGAGAAACCCAGCATATATGCTCAAAAATGGCTGCTCAAGGCTTGTGGATCTTTCTGTGTTGATCCTCCCTCCCATGGATCTTTGCATAAGCTGGTCTTCCAGGATCACCTAGGAGATCTCAAACATTCTGTATCCCTGGGAGGAGGTGCATGGGAGAAAGACAGAGGGAGGAGATGAGAAGAGTGGTCTAATCAGAATTTGTGTTATTGAACAAAAGTAAAAATGAATTTCACTTGGATATTTCCTGTGTAGGCACTAGCAGGGGCTTTGCTGTCTCCATCCCCATCATATATGCCAGGCTTCATGGGCTGCCACCAGCCTACAATAGCCAAAGCATCTTCTACACACCAGTCATATGACTCCCATGTTAGGTAAGTACAGCCTGGAGAATCATGCCTTTCAGTTGCCTCACTATTGGAGGAAATCCTTGTACTTCTGTTCACATTTAGTTGGTCAGATAAATGAAGTCCTTCAAGGAGAGTGACAGGTGGGAAAAACCCCTGATTACTCTTCATGGAGGTGTTGGGTGAACTACACAGGCCCTCTCTCTGTAAGGCTATGTCCATCAGAATTCTGTCCCTGCTCTTGCAAGAATGCCATGGACTGATCTAGCAGTGGGACATTTCCTTGCAGCCTCGTGAATTTTAGGAAACTGGGAAGAAGGGTTCAAAAAGGTGTTGCTGCTTGTTCCAGAGGAGCTGGTCTGATATCTGTCCCTCAGTCTGGTATTACCCAAACATGCCTGCCTTCAAGAGGCAGGAGAGAAGACAGTGTGCATGTGCACGTAGGCCAGGCACAAGCCAGCATTACTCATGCTTCAGAAATGAACGTAGCTATATTTAAAAAGAAACACTGCTGAAGTGAAAAATATGAAATCAAACCAAAAAGATCAGCAATAACAGTAAAAATTCTAAAATTCTTGTTAGACATTACCACTTTGCATGGAAAAAGGGTCTCTTTTCACTTCTTTGCAGTGCTAGGGATTGAACCCAGGGCCTGCCACATGTAGGCAAGCACACTATCAGTGGGCTCTATCCCCAGCCCTTCTATGTTTGTTGCAAATCAAGGATATTTGAATTGTTCAAAGGACATTCCCCACAGCCTTCCTAGCAGCATCGTCAGAAAGACAGAGGCCTGGGATTACGCTTCATACCTTGCCTGCCTTTGCAGTGCTCTGGAGCCTCTACGTGCTCCCAGTGGGTAAGTTCCTCAAAAGTCTTGGGATCCCAGACTCCTCATTTCTTTACCACTCTGGAACAAAGCTGGCATCTCTTGAAGCTGCCACAGAGAATGTTTCTATCTCCCTGGAAAACAAGACTTGCCTGTGTCAAGGCCTCACTCACTTAGCAAGAACAATTAGCACTATTTAAGCTCCAACAAAATTAGGTTTACACATTGATTTATGGCCCTGTCGAAGTAACAGATTTTTGAGGAAAGCGCATTTCTGACAATTGGTTTGAGAGCAACAAGGCAGAAGGTTCTGATGGAAAGGAGTTCCAGAGGCACAGGCTGCAGGAAGAACCTGGCAGCAGCAGACTTCCAAAGACTTCTAAGAAGGCTCTTCTACCATCGATTGACTGTCCTAAGTACACTGAGGGCCAGGTGCACACACTCCAACAAGCATTCTGGCTGGAGAAGGAGGGAGAGATGATCTGTGATCTTATTTTGTTACTGATTGGGTTTGTACAGTGACAGCTTCTAAAAGAATAGAGAAAACTTTGCTCTAGCCAACTTTCCATGATAAAAACATCATAGATATTCTAGGCAGCAGCTAGAATCTGGCAGTCTCCTTTATCTTACGGATATGGATAGAGAACACTTGTGCAATGATGAACCTAAAAGATCATATGATGATTGCAACTCAGAAAAATAAAACTCAATTTGATTTAGGAAAAAGACGGAAAATGAAGATTTTTAATAAAGAACATTAACTTCTACTTAGTAAATGTAAGAAATATCCTGAAAATAGACTCAAATGCACAGCAAAACTGGGTCTGTTATGAGGGAGGAGGACCCTGGGTGAGACAGTTGGTCTCTACTGTGAACTTGATTGAATCTAGAAGCAGTAGGGACAGGTCCACGAGACATTGCCAGGACGAATTAACTTGAGGGGAAGGCTTTTCCAAGGTGGGCAGCCCTTTTGGTGGCAGCTGGCATATAAAGAGGGTTAGGAAATGGAGCTTTGTGCTTCAGCACCCTTGTTACTTGCTGGTGAGTGCATCTGCTTTGTGCCTGCCATCCTTCACTGACATCATGGCTTCTTCCAACTTCCAAAGTGGACAGATGACCAGCGGCTCTTCAGGAATCCTAGAGGCCTTCAGTTCCAGTTTGGAACTGCTGAGAGATCCACCACTGTGGCCTGAGCAGCTACCTGGTTCTCTGGCTGTCCAGGTGCAGACAGCTATTGCTGGACTGCCCAGTGCATATCCTCTAAGCCAATCTAACAAATACCTTGTAATATAGATTCATTGCATGGGTTCTGTTCCTCTAGCTAACGTTGACTAATACATTGGGGTAGGCATGAGGGGCACTCAGAGCCCAAGGTGAGAGAGTATGCGTGGGATGAAGCTTCGGTTTCTCAAGAACTCAGTTGAAGGGAGCAGTGACCCAGAGCAATGGCACATATTCCCTGCACAGCTGCACCATTGTGTCCTGAAACTTGTCAGGAAGTTGGTCTGGAATGCCATCCATCCCAGCTTCGTCAGCTGATGCTGGCCTTAATGCCCAAACAGCAACCTGGACAAACTTTTGGGTTCTTAGCTGCACCAGTTTTGTGGAGCTTATAGGAAAGATATACAAAGACAAATGAAAGCTCAAGAACTACACAAAAGAAAATAGAAAGACAGACTTACATTTAGAAAGATACTTGCAGGATAAGGCGGAAGCCCAAATCTCAAAGACAGGAACAACTAGAAAGACAATCTTCTGTAGGACGGCTTGGGTTCCTCTGATCTTTCTTGAAACTTTGAAAGCTGAAGAATCAAACAAACCTTGTGTGTGTGTGTGTGTGTGTGTGTATGTGTGCGTGTGACTGGGTGTTCATGTGTGTCATTGTGGGTGCACAAATGGTGCCGTGGAGCCTGTGTGTAGGTCAGAGGACAACTTCAGGTGTTCTTCCTCACCTTCCCCTTGTTTGGGGCAGGGTGTTCTGTTCATAGCTCTGAACACCAGGCTAGTGGCCCGTGAGCTTCCAGATAGTTCTCTCTCCCTTCTTGCCAGAGGTATGCGGGGACTACGGAAGCTAACACTATAGCACCTGGCTGATAAGTGGGTTATGGTGATCTGAACTCACATACTCATGCTTGTATGGCGAGTGATTTGTCCACTGAACCATCTCCTCAGCCCCAAACCTGAACCTCGTAATGTGTGGGTGTAGTTTGCAACCACAAGGCAAAAGAATCAGAAGTGGTTCCCCCACCACTTTGGACAGATTTGGACACCTGTGGTGGTTAACCTTCATTGTCAACACAACTGGATTTAGAATATCCATGGAAACACATCTCTGGACATGTCAATGAGGATGTTTACAGCAAGGTTAATAAAGGAGGGAAGACCCACCTTGATTGTCAGTGCCTCCATGCATGGGTTGGGGTCCTCAATAGAATAAAAAGGCATAAGCAACCTGAGCACCAGCATTCATCTCTCTGCTTCCTAACAGCCCATGCAGTGTGACCAGCCCCCTGAAGCTCCCACTGCTATGCCTCCCCCACAGGGTCTGCTTGAATCCAAGGCTTTGTGGACCAGAGCGGGCTTCCACTCACAGTCCTAGGATGGGGCCTAAGAATCTTGCTGTCTTTCTAAAACGCCTCAGAAGGCACAAGTGGAGAGCCATACTTGTTATTTTCTTAAGGCAATGTCTTCACCTAGCTGATCAATTCTTGTTTCCCAAGAGACAGCTGGGGGTCAGGATGGACTTTTTCTGGGGACTCTAATTTGGAGATCATTCAGAGATGGAGTAGAGTCAGCATGATCCCAGGCTCTCAAGCTTCCTCACTGAGAGGTCACTGGGGAAAACCCAGTATAGGCTGTGGGTCATGGGGCACTTTCTGGCCTGAGGGCCTCCTATAGCCTGAGAAGTTGAGGAAGGGGGCAGGTGACCATCTGACACCTGTTGTGGGGGTAGGCAGTTCACTGCTCAGGCCTCCTGGGAGCCCGCCCCATTTCGCGCACTGAGGGTGTCCAGGAGGCTGGTGCCCAGCAGACCAAGGAGGTGGGATCTAATTTGCGGATTGGGGCTCACAGCTGTCACTCCGAAAGGGTGGGGCTTTAAAAAAAAGGACATTATTTTAAGGCAAAGCCTCCAACCCCCGCAGGGCAGTGTGGTGCTCGCAGGCGCCCCGGATGCCGCGGGCCGAGCGGGCGGTTCCTCCTCCACGCGAAGCCCATCCGCCTACCCCGGGCGCCGCGAGTTGCCGCGCGTCTCCGGAGCTGGCCCTGCACTCATAGAGCCCGGCGGGTGCCGCGGGGCGACCGCACCGGGCAGCGCGGGCTGAGGCGCCGGGGCGGAGCCGCAGCACCCAGCAAACTTTGGGCTCCCGAGCGCGCGCTCGGGATGGGAGCTGCAAGCCAAGGCGCCACGGACCGCTCCACGCGCCGGGCCCCCTGCCGCGGGGCCTCCGCGCAGCCTCTGCCCGCGCCCGGGGCACCGCAGCTCCGCCGCCCGGCCGCCAGCGCCCGCTAGCCTGCCACGGCCGGCAATCCCGCGCGCCCAGGCGTCCGGGCCCCAGCTCCTGGGACCGCTGTGGGCTTGGGGACAAGAGAACAGAAACCTTCTCGTGGATCAAATAATATTTTAAAAAAATCTCAGAGCCAATCCCAGTGAGGGTGAAGGAGAGAAGTGGGTTTGGCCTGCGCCCTGCTGGACCCAAGAGCTGCTCTGGAGCTCTCGTGGCGTCGCCTCGGCCTGGCCATGGACCTGCAGGAGAAGGCTTGCTCAGGACGTCGGGGCGACTGGGAGCCCTAGGGGATTCTCCGCTGTTCAGCCCCAGCCTCAGCCCTCTGTGGACCTGGCGAAATCACTCCTTCACCTAGTTATTGCCGAGGACCTGCGCCCCGTGTCTCCGGGATGTGCCCCTATGAGATGGGGACGCTGTGGCACCTTTGGTCTCCTGTGCTCATCAGCCTGGCCGCCCTTTGCTCCAAAGGTGAGGATGTTGCCACCACCTGGTCCCGGACTAGGGACTAACTTTGTTGGGAGTGCATGAGCATGTTTGGATAGTGTGTGTGTGTGTGTGTGTGTGTGTGTGTGTGTGTGTGTGTGTTGGAAGTAGGGGCCCTGGAGAGAGAGAGAGAGAGAGAGAGAGAGCGAGAGAGAGACAGAGACAGAGACAGAGAGAGACAGAGAAGGAGGGAGGGAGAGAGGGAGGGAGGGAAGGAGGGAGAGAGAGAGAGAGAGGGAGAGAGAGAGAGAGAGACACGTGTGGAGCCAAAGATCAGGGCAGGCTCTTTGGCCAGGATGCTCTAGGTGAGTATTGCAAAGGGACAAGGGGTCTCTGTCCAGAATGTGATTTCAGTAAGGAGGGGTTATAATATATATGCTTGTCAGCAAAGGTGATCATTGCAGGGCTAAGCCAGATGTGATGGTTCTTCAAAGGTGTGGTAGTCAAATAACCTGAAAGCTTCCTGGAAACTGGAATTGACTTCCTCACTGGCTCTCACCTGTTTGGAAATAATTCTGGAATAGTCCTGTTGTGTGGGAATACCATTTAGCTCACCACAGGCTGCTAAGAATATGAAGTGGCCTGGAATCCCTTTCACACCTCCCCCGCCTAGCATCTCCACCCCCATCATATTTCAGTCCAAGGTCTCCTGAGGTCCCCCCTCCTTGTACCTACTTGTTGGGCACAGCATCCCCACAGGCCCACTAGCTGTCACAGCTGGGTCCTTGTCTGCCTCACTCTTTGTTGCCATCCCTGTGTGCCTGAGGGAGAAGCAAGTTTGGAAACCTGGAGCAGATTCCTTGAAGAGCAACTGATTCCTGTAGAAGATTGCAGAGAGGATCAACCATTCTTTCAGGACTGATGGGGGTGGGGTCTTCCAGAGCACCCCGTTACAAGAAAATACATGGAGAGAAAAATGAAGATTCTTTCCTCTCCAGTGTATGCCAGAAAAAAAATGTAAACATTTTTTTCCCATGAATATTTTTTCAGGAGAGATTTCTCTTTGAAACTTCAAAGCCAGTTACCATGCACCTTTTCATTTTATGAACCTTCTGTCTGCTTTCTCTGGTATCTGCAAGATCTAGTTGCTTTGGATCTGGAAATAGATTTAGGCAGATGACTTGCTGGGCTTTTGTGCTGGCTGGAAGGATCCAGGGAGGAGATTTTCTGTTTACCCACTCTACTGTCTTTTCAAGTGCCACCGAAACTAGCTCAGATCTGCTAATGATGAGCTAGGATACCATGTGGACCAGAGCTTGTGGATGAAGTGGATACAGAAAGGAGTGCCTCCAAGTTAGGCAGGTGTGAGGTTAAAACCTACATCCACAGCAACTGCTCTGCTGCGACATGGCTGGGAGTGTTCCGTGTTGATGTCACGCCTTGATAGGATTCAGCATCTGTTTCTGTGCTGCAGTGACAAGATTTGGTTAAGAAAGGTGCAGAGTAGCCCTGTGGTTCTGCTTTGACAGTGGTGTTTCCTCTGTGGTGTGCATAGCTCTCTTACTGATTTCTACATTACATCCAGCAGTAGAGTTGCAATTCCCTGGTGTTTTTGCAAGGGGAAATACTGAAAGTCCCCAAACAAAATACTGTGTGAGTGGAATTCTCTTCCCTAAGTGACTAAAATGTAGCCTGAGAATGATGCCATCAGCTTAGCATATAACAGCATGTCTTGTGTGTGGACTTAGGAGAACTCAATTCAGCCAGACATCTGAAAGTTAATTGGTTCTGTGTGGAATCTTCCTTCACATAGCTGGGAGCCTAGATGAGCACATGGTAAGGAACTCAGTCAAGTGCCTGAGCCACGAAGAACAAGAGTAAATGAATGTTATCAGATTGTGTAAATGAGAATTTTGTTGGGGGTAGATATGACTCATACACCAAGGGACAGCTCAGTCTGTGTCTCAATCTTTCAAAATCTTTCCCCTGAAATTGTGTGACCACCTGCAGGTTCCAACTTGCTTGAAATCAAGCACAGGCTGCTCCGCAGAGGACTTTAATCAGAAGTAAACACACTTTGAGATGTCTTATTGGTCTGTGATTGAATGCAAAGTGAAGTTAGAATCAGATATTAAATATTTGCTTCTGTACTACAGATAGGAACCCTTAAATAAAATAGAATATACATGCTAATACCATGTCAATGATGTTGAGCCTTATGTATGTTTTCAAACTCATTCTCAATGCCCTTTGCAAATAGAAATGCAAATAATGTGCTATCTCTTTGGACCTAAGAGCCATATTATGAAACAAGTTTGGCAACAACCTTGGCATATGGCCCCAAACATGTCTGGAGAGTAGATTTACTTAAAGTTGTCAGAGAGCTTGTGTCTGCTGTTCAAATTCAAAATTTTGTTGTACACTTGGATGTTGATCAGTCTGAAGATGAGTGAATTCATGTCTCTGGGCTTTGTGAGAGGGAACAGGTATAAGGACAAGGAAAAACAAGTATAAGAGTAAAGAAAAATCAGTGGGGAGATGGGACGAGTAGATAGCCAGACAGTATTTAAATGCAAGTGTGGGAAAGTTGCCACAGTTAGGCCTCTTGTCAGCACCGTAACCTGTATGCATACTTTAGCTGTGTTTTCTTGTAAGTGCCAGTGAGAAGCAGAGGCCAGCGCCTGGCTCCAAGAGAGGAGCTGATGTTGTGATGAGGTGCTTGAGCTCAGCAGTGTAGCCTTGACTCTGGCTGCTGCTGGCTGAGTGCAGTGTGCATCCTGAGCTGGGAGGGCCCATGCCGGGCTTAGTGGTTTATGGTGTAGAGCCTCCCTCAAGATCAGAGTAAGCTTCTGGGCATCAGGGCACCATCTCTGGCTCTAGCTGGGCTAGAAGGCAGGATGAGAGATTCCAGGTGTCAGAGCTTTGTAGGGCATGAAAAACATAACAGGAGGGAGCCGTGTGTGTGTGTGTGTGTGTGTGTGTGTGTGTGTGTGTGTGTGTAAGTATATATATTTATAGTTCATATTTAAAAACAACCACAATTAAAATGCTGAAGATAATGGGGATATCAGAAAGGTTTTCATTCTTTCTCTGAACTAATGAGCTAAATAAAATGTGATTTTATTAAAAACACTTACATGTGCCTAAGTGTATCATGTCTGTAGTCTTGGAAAATGGTAGCATCACAAATTTCAAGCAAGCATAGAATGCATAATAAGACCATGTTTCAAAAGAAAATAAAACCTCACATGTGTAAGTTTTTAAATTTTTGTAGAATTTCAATTTTGAGGTTCTGCTAAGTTTAGTTACTATACCAGTTACTTTCTCGTTACTGTGAACAAATACCTGAGCATAAGCAACTTAAGGAAGGAAAGGGTTTATTTTTTGTTTAGTATTTTTTAAAATTATTTTTCTTTATTTATTTGAAAGAGAGAGAATGGGCACACCACAGCCTCTAGCCACTTCAAACAAACTCTAGATGCATGTGCCCCATCATGCATCTGGCTTACGTGGGTCCTGGGGAATTGAACCAGGGTCCTTTGGCTTTGCAGGCAAATGCCCTAACCACTAAGCCATCTCTCCAGCCCTTGTTTGGTATTTTAAGGGGAAATTTAATGATGGGGAAGGCATGGTGGCCGAAGCAAGAGACAAACTGGTTACATCAGTAGGCAGGAAGAAGAGGACCAACAGGAAGTGGGGCTGGGTTATAAAACCCGCAAGGTCCCTCTCAACGACTCACTCCTTCCAGCAAGGCTCATCACTGGAAGAATGCATAACTAAGATGTGGTATATCTACACAATGGAATTCTACACAGCAGTAAGAAAAATTGACACAATGAAATTTGAGGAAAAATGGTTGAACCTGGAACAGATCATTCTCGGTGAACTTACCCAGTCACAGAAAGAAAAGCACCACATAGTCTCACTCATCTACAGCACCTAACCTGAATCTACCCAAGATACCATACACACCTAGCAAGCATCTTGTGGACTAGACACTAAGATGGGTGAGGAGGGAGAGGAGGGCCATGGAGGGGTGGGAAACACAAATCTAGACCCAACGGCAATGGTACCATAAAACTCTACTTCCTAAAAGGCTCCACCTTTTGCAGGCTTCCCAAACAGTGCCACCAGCTGAGGATCAATTATTCAAATACACGAGTCTATAAGGGTCATTTTATATTCAAACCACAAGTTATACTGTTACAAGTCAAGGGGATAAAGGAAATAAACTAAATCTTTCACAAACAAGTTGTTATAGAAACACACTTGACCTTATATTTCCAATTCATACACTGAACCATGCATCCATTTATCTATCTATTCATTGTCTATTTATCTATTCATCTATCCACTTATCCATCTACCATTTCACTCTACTCATTCACCATCCATCCATCCATTCATCAAATGCTGAAGGCTGCTTGTTTTCAGTGTCATCCTCCCCAGATATCACAAGAATAATTTGTAAGTGCTGTGGTGACATGGGGTGGGGATCTCAAGGGTTCTCACACTGAAGAAGTTTCCTGTGGTCATTTCTCTAGATTTCAAAATGCCAAAAACTGTAGCATCATTGCTTGAAGTTACAGGTGTGAATCTTGGAGAATTGGCCACTGTGGTGTACGCTTTGTGGGACAGAATCAAGATCTGTGGAAACAGGTGATGAGTATTTGACCAAAGCAGGTGAATGAGAGCTCCCTTCTCCTGATGGTTGTTGTCAGCTGAGGTAACAGAAAGGGAAGAGATATGTACAAAAGGTGAGAACAAGGTAAGGAAGGACAGTGTAGCTGGGGTGAAGGGAACAATGAAGATACCATGCTTCATGAAGGGATAGGAAAGGCAGTGGCAAGGCAGAGCCAAGGACAATGTCCACACACACCCTTTTCCCTCTTAAGATAATGCAGGTGGAATCTCCTTCATGGGCTTTGTGAGGGCCTGGACCATTGTTTAAGAAAGCCACTGAGGGAAACAGGGATGGATTTCAGTTCAAGAGTGTGTTTCCTGTGGCTTCTACAATGCATGGTCCCAAACATGACAAGCAGACAACAGCAGCCCAGAGTCAAGATCAAGGCAGGAAGTTCCAAGGGAAGACCCTTCCTTTTTGCTCCAGTCCCTAGGCATAACAAACCTTCCTCTAGATCTCAGAGTGCTGTCAACCACAGAGGTTCCACAGGAGCTGCCATCTCCCCTTTTCCTGGCACTCGCACCATAGTATTTCCCATCCCAATCCTACATCTCCCACTGCCCCTCTTGCTAGTGCACATGAGAGTGCATTTAAGGCCATACAAACAATTCCCTCTTCATTTAGTCACATTCTTGCTTTGTCTCCAAATGAGGTAACTTATATTCAGGACCCAGAGATTTGGATGTGAATATCTTTTAGAGGTTGGGGATGTGTGACATTCAAAGAATATTTTCTCCTTCCTCTCTGAAACCTTAAGTTCCTCTAGGGATAGCAAATACATATTTTTTTATATCTATCTTTGACTTCTCTTTAGTACTTAGCATGGCACATTAGACATTTCATAGATGCAATAAAAAATTTTAAGTGTGCTTAAGAGTGTAAAATATTGCCAGAAGAATCTTTGCCTGATAATAAAATGGGTTAGGGCTGCCTTTTCCAGTAATTTTAAACAGCTTCAGGAAATATGTTGATCAATAATAATAATAATGACTATTTAAGTGATTATTGCATGGAAGACATTGTACTGAGAAATTTATGCAAATGGTTTTATTTGTGAATTTGCAGACAGGCCGGTAGTTTTCATCCATGCAGAGGCTGAGGCTCAGAGAAGCTCACTAACTTGTCCAAGACCTGATAAGGTTCTGAATTCTGCTGTTGCTGCTCCTACTGTCAGATCTGCACCGTGCTGTGTGGGATTCTGTTTCATAACTAAACCATTTGTCCAGCAGGAGTTAATGGGATCTGCTGCTGAGGGGTGCATGTAGCAACACATCTCCCTTCAGGGTAAGCTCAGAGCCTAAGGCCTGGTAGATGTTCAGTGTTCCTTAGACAGATGAATAGAAGGAAATCATACTGTTCAATTTTTCTCAGCCTTTATTTTGCCAGGAGTAATCAAAAATGATAACTACAATGGACTGAAACCTAGCCTTTTAATTTTAGGACTGCTGTGTAGTTGAGTAGGTTATGAATGTTGTGTTGGGTTTGGGAGCTAGCCTACTTGATGGATTTGCAGATGTGAGATATGATCCATGGATGTGTCCATCAGTCTACTTAAGTCACATGAATACCAGTAGCCCAGGTACCTCCAGGCCAACAATGTCCTCTGTCCTCCAGAATAAAAAGAGTAGGTGGTCTCCAGTGGCCTTTGGGAAACTGACAATAAAGAAGGAGGAACACATAGAATGAAAACAGATAAATGTTAGTCATGTTTGGGAAAGGTGAGTATGGGATTCTGGGAACACATGGATGGGTTACCTTGGCTTCTAATGACAGAAATGAGATTGAGTATATTATGGGAAGAATGTTGTGGGGACTCAAGTGAAAGGAACAGGAAGCCATCTTGGGTTTGTTGTGAAATCAGATTGAAGACTAAAGCTTCTTTTTGTGGTTGTCATTCATTTAAAAACACTATAGGGAAAAAAGACAGGAGCGCCACATCTTAAACATTGGTTTTAAGGCAGGGGGTTATACCTAGGTAACATAAAATGCCCCATCAATTCCCAAAATTAAGAATCTAAATGAGAAGAAGGACCTCACATTGAAAATAAACACACTTGGGATAAACACTTTTTTTTTTTTAAATTTAATTTATTAGTTTTCATTTCAGTGAATACAGGCAGTTTGGTACCATTATTTAGGCTCATCTGTGATCTACCCCCTCCCATTACACCCTCCTTGTTAATGAAAATGGGTCGTGCATTGTGGAGTTAGCCCCCAGTTATTAGTATGATAAATGTCTCTGCAAATCATGACCCAACATGTAACTCTGACATTCTTTCCGCCCCCTCTTCCGCAAGATTTCCCTGAGTCATGTTGGGTTCATTTTTGGTTTGCTTCAGTGCTGCGGTGTTGGGGGCCTCTGAGGCTTTGGCTCTCTGATTTGGTAGGAGTTGATTTTTCTCTGCGTTGATCTCCTTCCCCTTTGTGCTGGTATCCGGTTCACAGGAAAACATCACCCTTGCTTATTTCGCCAGTTGTCCTTAGTTTCAGTTGGGCCCCTTTTGAGGTATGTTGGGGCAGCTCTTCTTCTTAGGATCTGCATCTATCTGGAAAAGAGAAGCAGATTCTCCAACGGAGAGTAAGTTAGCACCCGGAAAATTGAGATAACACTTACTATTTTGATAGACAGTTTGATAGGTGTAGGCCCTCTTATACCCCGTGATTGATGGTAGCTTGATATTGTAGGAGGGCTTGTGTTTGGGTATGGTTCTGACTTGTTTCCCAGCTCCAGCTAAGGGTCTAGTACCACTGAGTGGATCAGTTAGCCAAATCAAGAGCAATTGATTCCTCACCATGGCTGTGTACCACTATTGCACTTGTGTGGGCATCACATCCGGTTATTTGTTGCTAATTAGGTTAAATAATGTGTTGCTTGGACAGATCTTGGTCATTTCCCCCAGTCGCCTATGTAGCGCCTTCTGGCACTAGACACGCTGACTGTCTGGGGACTGACTCTCTCCTGGCTTCCAGCCATGTCATTCCATTTTACGTGTCAGCTGTGTATGGAGTCTTCAGCAATAGGGTCTTATCACTGGCGTTTGGTGGGTCATCAAGTACTCTGACAGAAGTCTGTCATTGTTTTGGGAAACCTTGTAGGTTTCTGTGATCAAAAGCTCATTGTGGATGGTAGGCCCAAGCTGGAAGTGGGGGTTTCAGGTCAGTGTCCACTAAGAAATTGAGGAAAAAGATAACTAATATACAAGAGTTAGAGAGGAGAGAGATAGAGGGGAGAGGGGGAGAGGGCGGGAGGGAAGATGTAGTAGATTTACGTCAGTCTTGATCCTACCCTCTCCAGTGTCTTGTGGTTCAGGTGTTTCCTGTAAGGGTCTAGTGAAGGTTCAGCCATTTGGTCTATCTTTTAGGAAGTAGAATTTTATGGTACCATTGCCGTTTGGGTCCGGATTACTGTTTTCCACCCTTTGATTTCCTCCCCACCCTCCCATCCATCTTATTGTATAGTCCATGAGGTGCTTGCTGGGTATATAAGGCATCTTGGGCAGATTCAGTTTAGGTGTTGCAGATGAGTGAGACTATGTGTCGATTTTTTTTTTCTGTGATTGGGTAAGTTCGCTGAGAATGATCTGTTCCAGGTTCAACCATCTTTCCTCAAATTTCTTTATGTCGTTTTTTCTTACTGCTGTATAGAATTCCATTGTGTAGATATACCACATCTTTGTTATCCATTCTTCTAATGATGGACATCTGGGTTGATTCCAGCTTTTAGCTATTACGAATTGAGCTGCTACAAACATGGTTGAGCAAATCTCTCTGGCTTTTGGTTTGAAGGTTTTAGGGTACATGCCCAGTAATGGTATAACTGGGTCTGTTGGTCTTTCTATAGTCAGCTTTTTCAGGAGTCTCCATATTGCTTTCCAAAGTGGTTGTACCATCCTGCATTCCCACCAACAGTGAATGAGTGTCCCTGCTTCTCCACATCCTCGCCAGCATTTATTTTCATTTGACCTTTTGATGTTGGCCATCCTTATTGGGGTAAGGTGGAATCTCATAGTTGTTTTAATTTGCATTTCTCTGATGATTAGGGATGATGAAGATTTTCATAGGTGTGTGTTTGCCATTTGTATCTCTTCCTCTGTGAATTGCCTGTTTAACTCTGTGCCCCATTTTGTGAGTGGGGTATTTGTCTTCTTATTGTTTAGACCTTTGAGTTCTTTGTAAATTCTAGAGATAAGGCCTCTATCAGTTGGATAACCTGCAAATATTTTCTCCCATTCTGTGGGTATTCTATTGGCTTTGCTTATTATATGCTTGTCTGTAAAGAAACTCTTCAGCTTCATATGATCCCAATGGTTGAGTGACTGTTTAAGAACTTGAGCCACTGGGGTTTTATTCAGGAAGTCTTTTTCCATTCCTGTATCATGGAAGGTACTTCCTAAATTTTCTTCCAGTAGTTTTCGAGTTTCTGGTCTTATGTTGAGGTCTTTGATCCATTTGGATTTGAGTGTAGTGCATGGTGAAATGTGTGGATCAAGTTTTAGTTTCCTGCATGTGGTTATCCAGTTTGTCCAGCACCATTTGTTGAAGATGCTATCTTTTTTCCAGTCTATATTGTTTGGGCCTTTGTCGAATATCAAGTAGCTATAGTTGCTTGGCCCAAAATCCGGGTCCTCAAGTCTATTCCATTGGTCTATACTCCTGTTTTTATGCCAGTACCATGCTGTTTTTAGTACTATGGCTTTGTAGTATAACTTTATATCGGGTATGGTGATGCGACCAGAGGTATTTCTTTTGCTGAGGATATTTTTGGATATGCGAGGCCTTCTGCCTTTCCATATGAAATTTGAGATCATTTTTTTCTATGTCTGTGAAGAACACTGTAGGGATTTTAATTGGAATTGCGTTAAATCTATATATTGCCTTTGGTAGGATTGTCATCTTCACAATGTTAATTCTGCCTATCCAAGAGCATGGGAGGTCTTTCCATCGTTTCAAGTCCTCCTCAGTTTCTTTTTTGAGAGTTTTTATATTTTCGTTGTATAGATCTTTTACTTCCTTGGTTAACGTTATTCCAAGGTATTTTATTTTTTTTGTTGCTATTGAAAATGGGACTATGTCCTTTATTTCTTTTTCTGTGTCTTTGTCATTTGCATACAGAAATGCTTCCGATTTTTGTGCATTGATTTTGTATCCTGCTACTTTGCTATAGGAGTTAATCAGCTTCAGGAGTTTTGGGATGGAGTCTCTCGGGTCTCTTACATATACAATCATGTCATCAGCGAATAGCACTAACTTAACTTCTTCCTTTCCAAATTGTATCCCTTTTATTTCCGTCTCCTGCCTTATTGCTTGGGCTAGGGCTTCCAGAACTATATTGAAAAGCAGAGGTGAGAGAGGACATCCCTGTCTTGTTCCTGATCTTAATGGGAATTCCTCCGGTCTCTCTCCATTAAGTATTATTTGGGCCTTTGGAGCTTTGTATATTGCCTTTATTATATTAAGATGTGAACCTGCCATGCCGATTCTCTCCAATGTTTTGATCATGAAGTGATGTTGTATCTTGTCGAAGGCCTTTTCTGCATCTATCAAAATGATCATGTGATTTTTATGTTTAAGCTTGTTTATGTGGTGTATTACATTGACAGATTTTCGTATGTTGAACCACCCTTGTGTTCCTGGGATAAATCCCACTTGGTCAAGGTGGATAATGCTTTTGATGTGTTGTTGGATTCGGTTTGCGAGAATTTTGTTGAGGATCTTTGCGTCTATGTTCATTAGGGAAATAGGACGATAGTTTTCTTTTCTTGTGGCATCTCTGCCTGGTTTTGAGATTAGGGTGATACTAGCTTCATAGAAGGAGTTGGGTAGTTTTCCCTGTTCTTCAATTGTGTGGCACAGTTTTAGGAAGATTGGTTTGAGTTCTTCCATGAAGGTTTGATAAAATTCGGCTGGGAATCCATCTGGTCCTGGACTCTTCTTTTTTGGGAGGTTTTTTATTACTTTTTCAATCTCCATGAGCGTGATGGGTTCATTGAGGTGGTTGATCTGCTCTGAGTTTAGCTTTGGTAGATGATATGCATCCAGGAATTTATCCATCTCCTCCACATTTTCCAGTTTTGTGGAGTAGAGATTTTTGAAATAAGTCCTGATGATTCTGCCGACTTCACTGATGTCTGTTGTGATCTCTCCTTTTTCATTTTGAATTTTGTTAATTTGGAGTCTCTCTTTTTTTTGCTTGATCAAATTGGCCAGAGGTTTGTCAATCTTGTTTATTTTTTCAAAGAACCAGCTCTTTGTTTTGTCAATTGCCTTAATTGTTTCCTTGGTTTCCAATTCATTAATTTCTGCTCTGATTTTAATTATTTCTTTCCTTCTGGAGCTCTTTGGGTTGGATTTTTCTTGTTTTTCCAATGCCTTTAGGTGGATGGTTAGGCTATTGATTTGGGATCTTTCTGTCTTTTTTATGAAGGCATTGAGTGCTATGAATTTTCCCCTGAGGACTGCCTTCATTGTGTCCCACAAGTTTTGGTATGATGTGTTGTCATTGTCATTCAATTCCAGGAATTTTGCAATTTCATTTTTTATTTCATCCACAATCATTTATTGTTTAAGAGTGTGCTATTCAGTTTCCAGTTGCCGTTGGGGCTCTTGTTGGTTTTTTTTTTTTTTTTTTTTTTTTGTTTAATTTCTAGGACTATAGCATTATGATCTGATATCATGCAGGGAATTATGTCAATTTTCCTAAATATGTGGAGGCTATCTTTGTGACTCAGTATATGGTCTATTTTAGAGAATGTTCCATGGGCTGCTCAGAAGAATGTGTAGTCTGTGGATTTGGGATGGAAAGTTCTGTAGATGTCTGTTAAGTCTAAGTGCTCTATGGTTTTGTTGAGCTCTCTTACTTCCTTGTTGAGCTTCTGTTTGGATGATCTGTCTATTACTGATAATGGTGTGTTAAAGTCCCCAGCTATGATGGTGTTGGTGGTTATTTCTGTTTTATTGTCAAGTAGGTTTTGTTTTACGAACTGCGGTGCCCCTGTGTTTGGTGCATACAGATTTATGATTGTAATATCCTCTTGATGGATTGTTCCCTTTACAAGTAGGAAGTAGCCTTCTTTGTCTTTTTTAATTGTTTTTGGTTTGAAGTCAACTTTATCTGATATTAATATAGCTACACGTGCTTGTTTCTTATTCCCATTTGCTTGGAATATTGTTTTCCACCCTTTCACCCTGAGGAGGTTTCCGTCTTTAGTGGTAAGGTGGGTTTCTTGAAGGCAGCAGATTGAGGGGTCTAATTTTTTGATCCACCCTGTTAGCCTGTGTCTCTTGATGGGTGAATTAAGGCCATTAATGTTTAGGGTGATGACTGTGAGATTTGATTTGATCCCTGTCATGCTGTGGTGGTAGAGGTGTGTTGGCATTTTCATGGAATTTAATTTTTTTTTTTTTTCTCTATCTACTCTGGGTTTGGTTGTTGTGATCTGCTTCTTGTAGGCATTTGTGTTTGGTTATTTGTTTCTTCTCTGTGGAGAATTTCCTGGAGTACTTTCTGTAGGTTTGGTTTTGTGTTCATATAATTGTAAAGCTGAGTTTTGTCATGGAAAGTTTTCCTTTCACCATCTATTATAAGGGAGACTTTTGCCGGGTAGAGTAGTTTGGGTTGAAAGCCATAGTTTCTTAGAGTTTGGAGAGTTTCATTCCAGGCCCTTCTAGCTTTCAGTGTTTCCATTGAGAAGTCTGAAGTAATTCTGATGGGGTTTCCTTTGAAAGTGGTGTGCTATTTTTCCCTAGCTGCTTTAAGGATTTTTTCCTTGGTGTCAATGTTTAGAGTCTTAATGATAATATGCCTTGGGGAGTTTCTCCTTTGGTCTAGTCGGTTAGGAGTTCTGTTTGCTTCTTGAATCTTGATGGGCCTTTCTTTTAAGAGACGGGGGAAGTTTTCTTCAATTATTGTGTTAAATAAGTTCTCCATGCCTTTGGTCTGAAATTCTTCTCCTTCTGGTATTCCAATGATTCTGATATTAGGACGTTTAAGTGTATCCCACAATTCTCTCATGTTCTGTTCACAGGAACTTTTGAACTTACTGAATTTTTTGGACTCTCAAACTGTTTCTTCCATCCTGTCTTCCAGATCAGAATTTCCTTTTTTTTTTTTTTTTTTTTGGTTTTTTGAGGTAGGGTCTTACTCCAGCCCAGGCTGACCTGGAATTCACTATGGAGTCTCAGGGTGGCCTCGAACTCACGGCAATCCTCCTACCTCTGCCTCCCGAGTTCTGGGATTAAAGGCGTGCACCACCACGCCCGGCTCAGATCAGAATTTCTATCTTCCACTTCGATGACTCTATTCTTGAGAGCCTCTAGTGAGTTTTGGAGTTGTTCAATTAAGTTTGCATTTTCTACTACTTTCCTATGTATCACTTCCATCGCTTTGTCCAGCTCCCTTTTTGTCTCATTTTCTGATTTTCTTGCTGATTCTTGGAAATCATCCTTGCATTTCTTTGTTTTCATTTAGTGTGGCCAGCTGATTTTTAAGGTCCTCTTTTTTTTCACTCTCCCTCAACTCTCTTAGCTCTCTTTGAATTCCTTCCAGTGTCTTATCATATTGCTCTAGCTTAGTGATGGTAGCATCCATACGATTATCTATCCTTTGTAGCTTTCCTGTCAGTTCTAGCAGTAGTTTGGTCAGGGTTGCATTGTTCATTGCTTCCACTTGATGTTCTGATCCTAAACACTCTTCTATGTTTTGGTTAGTTGTGATCCTTGTTGGACTGGGTGATCTGTCTGGATTTTCTTCCATTTTATTTTTCGTGTTATTTCTTTTGCGCTGTGGTCTACCCATGTCAGTGTATGGGCAGGTAGGTGGGTGGAGCAGCCTGGGATCTAGCTTAATGCGAATCCAAGGCAGCCTGGGGCAGTTGTAAGCAGCCTGGGTTTTTGCTCAGTCTTGCTAAAGCCCCCTACCTATAGCCTGGCAGGGGCACCAAAGTTGCCTGAATTCTCACCCAGTAATGCACCTAAGCTGCCTGCCTTTGAGCTTGAAAGGGGACTGAAGTAGCAAGCCCTGAAGGTGCCTAGATTCTGGCTGGGTACACTGGGGTCTGTAAACAGTCTGTGCTCTTCCGCCTCAGAGGAGTGGGGGCTGGGTGGCGATGTACAGGTAGAGGGTGGCAACTCGCTGGCGCTAGTGACTCAGTGTGGACTTATGTGGCTCTTGCTGTGGGGTGGGCCCGCTGCACGTGCAATCGTAGTGCAGAGGTAGATGATGTGGGTGCGGAATCAGGACACAGCAGAAGCTGACCGGCGGCAAGTGATGTGGGCACAGCAGCAGGGGATCTGGCAGGGGTGGCCCCACAGGCCTGTGAACCGAGCACCACGTGGCTGGTCTACTCGCAGGATCAGAGAACAAGGGCAAGGTAGGAGGTCTCAGCTTCAGTGCAGCAGGCTGGCAGGCATGACTGGTGGGTGCCCAATCAGAGCACAGCCATGTGGGATGTGCAGAGGGTGTGTGGGCGGGTGGGCAGAAGGGGGCGCGGGGTGCGATGGTGTGTATGGAGCGAGTGGGGCAGGTGGCGGGGGGGGGGTCGGGTTGCGCTGGGGCACCGGGCAATCAGGGTGGGGTGTGCGGGAGGTGGCAGGGCTCAGGGGGCGCGGGGTGGGGTGCCCTGGAGGGGCGGGGGGCGTGGGGCGCTCTGATCAGTTAGGGGGCGAGGGCTGCGCTGTTGGTGGGGGGAGGGTGCGCATGCAGGGGTGTGTGCCGGGCGTGGCAGGGTGCGGGGCACCTGGGGGGCGCAGGGGGGAGCGCGGGGCGCGCGGGGGTCACGGGGTGCGCAGGAGGGCGCGGAGGAGCTTGCGGGAGGCGCGGGGGGCTAGGGGCACAGGGCACATGGGGGGTGCACGGGGTGCGCGGGGGGGCGCAGGGTGCGCATGGGGGGAGGGGGCGCGAGGCACACCGGGGTGCGGGCTGCCAAGGGACGCCGCAGGGTGCTCTGGACGCGTGGGGGGGGTGGGGCTTGCGGGGGGTGTTGAGGGGGTGGCGCATGGGGCGCGGGTCGTGGAGGGGGGGCGGGGTAGGCTGAGGTACTCAGGGGTACAGGACGCGTGGGGGTGGGGCACAGGGGGCATGGGGCACGCCTGGGCACACAGGGGCGCGCTCGGGACTACGGGGGCGCCCGGGCCGCGTGCGGCGGGGGACTAGGGGCGTGCGGGGGGGGGGGTCGGGAGGCACCGGGGCGGGGCGCAGGGGGGTCAGGGAGCGCTTCAGGGCGCAAGGGGCTCAGGGCGAGGATGCTCTGGGGTGCTTGGGGGTGGGGGCGCAGAGCGCGTGGGGAGGGTGGACGGCTAGGAGCGCGGGGCGCTCGGGTGGGCGCGGGGGGGGGGGGCGCAGGACGGTGCGGGAAGCCGAGGGGTGCTCTGGACTCGCGGGGGGGGGGGGGGCGGGGCGCGCTGGGAGGGGGTCAAGTGTGTCGCAGGTCTTGCAGGGGGTGTGGAGCATGCTGAGGTAAGATGGAGCGTGGGACACTGGGGGACGCTGCAGGACACCATGGGGCACTCTGGACGCGCGGCGGGGGTGGGGCGCAAGGGGGGGCGGGGGGCTCGAGGAGCGCGGGGGTGGGGCTTGGGGGTCTCGGGGCACGCGGGGGGCGCGGGGCACACCTGGGCGCCCGGGGTGCGGGACGCTCAGGGGCGCTTGGAGCATGCCTGCCGCGTGTGGGTAGGGAGCATTGGGTGCGCGGGCGGGGGCGGGGGCGGGGCGCGCGGTGGGGGGCTTGAGGCGCGTGGGGGTGGGGCGCGGGGGTCTCGGGGTGCACGGGTGCGGGCACGCCTGGGCGCCCGGGGCGTGGGGCGCTTGGGGCGCGCCTGCTGAGTGTGAATAGGGAGCATGCGGCGCGCGGGGGGGGTGGGGCGCGCCGGGAGGGGGGTGTCTCGAGGCGCGCGGGGGTGGGGCGCGGGGGTCTGGGGCGCACGGGGGGGGGGTGTGTGTGGGGGCGCGGGGCAGGCCTGGTCGCCCGGGCGCGGGAAGCTTAGGTTCGCTAGGGCTGCACCTCTGCGTGTGGATAGGGAGCGTGGGGCGCGCTAGGGGGGAGGGGTGCGCTTGGGGGGGGCGGGGGGTGCGCGGGCACGGAGCACCGGGGTTGTGGGGCGCGCGCGGGCCGCCGGAACGCGTGGGGCTTGGTGCGCACGGGGAGCCGGGCCGCTGAGGCACCGGTCTGCGCCCAATGCGGGGATTCGAGGCGGGGTGGCGGGGCGTGGGTCGTGGGGGTGTGTGCTTCCCTCTTTTACCCCGATCTGTGCCCTCCCTCTTCAAAAAGTTCCTAATTTCCCTTGAATACTTACCTTTTTTTCCCCTTGTTGTTTGTAGTGCAGCTAGGCGGTCGCCATCTTTTTTTTCCTCGGGATAAACATTTGAGAAGAAACTCAAGGAGATAATTGTCAGGACAGGGAGGACAGGAGGAACCACAGAAAAAGAAAACATCTGGAAGAAGACCTGACACTTAGTCCCCACCCTGCTTGTCCCCAAGCATGTGAGTGAGGGGATCTGATGTACATTTGACCAGATGGAGAGTGTTGGGGTGCTATGGCCGTGGACTCAGATTTATACTCAGGAGAGATTGTGACACTAAGTTATTTTTTCTTATGAGCACAACATTAAATCCGTATGTCTACAGGCCTTCCCTGTGCCTTCATCCAATGTTGGTCAAATTTCATTTTTGTTTGTTGTCATTTTGGATCAGGAAAGCCACATGAGTGGGTATTGGATGTAAATTCTCAGACAGCTTGGGATTGGCAGAGTATCTGACATGTCTTAGGATATAGTGGCAATAAAATATTTCAGTGTCAAAGCAGACCCACCTTGCTCTGCCATGGTCCCTATTCCCCATAGCTGCCTTCTTTCTGAGCAAGTGCACAGCATGGTGAATGCTGCCTGCTGCTGCAACAAAAAGCTTGGGATAGAAAGCTCAATTCCTGACTTTTAAATTCAAAAATTTAAATCCAGAAGATGAGAAAAAGATGGATAAATACATATGTTCTCAGGCAACTGTTTTCCTGGCCTGTTCATCTTCTTTACTGAGTAAAGATCCCCCTACCCCCAGGAAGGACAGGTGACTTTAGGGGTGTAATTGGGGCTTTACATAGGCAGGCTTTTGACATGCTGTCTCCCTTCATGCCCGTGACAGAGCAGAAGGTGGGTTACTCACTCTGTAAGCATCTGTGGAGAACTACTCCAGGCCTGCAGGGCAGAGTACATGTTTGGCTAGGTGAGTGAGCAGTATGCCCTATGTGGTATTAGGCATTGCAAGGATGCCTTCTTGGCCATTCATTCCTGATGCATAGGAGGCCCAGGGAGTGTGATTGACCCAAGGAAGTTCAGGGTCAAGGCCAGGGAGGTACAGCCATGTCTTTATGGAGTGATCATAGAGCTCAGGTGCTGTCTGGACACAACTCAGACCTCTCTTCATTGGAGGTGCTCTGACCCTTTCAGGATGTGGACATAATATCTGCATTGTTGATGATAGGCATTGTATTGACAGGGCCTTCCTTCCTTTGGCCATGGGATGAAAATATTTAGTTGGTTGACACCTATAACTCTGGCATTTGGGAAGCTGAGGTAGGATTTCTCAGTTCAAGGTCATCCTGAGCTACAGAGTGAGACCCTTCCTATAAAAAAGACAGGACATAACATTTGTTCTCAATGCAGCACTCTTACCAGCAGAATAGTAAATATCCCATGGGCTGCCATGCCTCAGGTGTGCCTTAGGGATCTGTTTTTTTTATCCCTCCCAGCAGATGGCATGGGGTCAACAATACCTGGTTCTGTATTTGTCCTAACCCTGCCCAGATGATTGCTTGTATTGAAATCTGGCTGTCAACTCAGATGGGACGCTCACCCAGCTATAAGAAGCCAGTACTTGCTGTTATCCAGCATAGCAGCACTTGAATCCAGTGGACCTAAAGTTGAGCATCTAACACATGTGATGGGCAGAATCCTTGCAATGAAGGAATGAAGGTCCAACATAGCAGACTGCGGAAGCATAGGAGGGAGGAAGTGTGAGTCCACACATGCAATGTGGGACCCATGCAAGAAGTCAACGGTGTTATGTGGCCATCAGTACTTGCCAATCCTGCAAGGTGGAAGCTCCCCGGGGCATTTGACCACCCTGTTGACAGCCCCTGCTTTAGTCCCTGCTGAGTGACAGTGTTTATTTTCCTCCTTGGTGCAAGTGCCTTCTTGCTCTTTCTGGGCTGTGCCTTCTCAGAACTCCATGTCCATGTGGCTTGACAAAGGCCACCCTCAGTGAATCAGCGATCTAAGCTGGGCTGGCTTTAGATGAGGAAGTCCGGAGTGTCTGTTGTCACTATTACCCAGTTCATCTTCCTCCATCTCTGCCACTATTTCTGCTCCACTCCCTGATGGCTGTGGTCAGCAGGGTGGCTCAAGGACCACACATTGCAGCATCCTCTGATGCTGGTATGGACCAGGCTTCCTCTGCTGCTTCCTACAGAGTCTTGAGATTGGCTCGCAAGGGCTAGAAATCATGCTCACCTGTGATATACTCTCACCAGTGATGGGGAGGTCTGGAGAGGCCAGATGGTCCATGAGATGAGGGGGTCTGGGGATGGAAGAATCCTGTGATCCACAGTGAGATATTCCTGATCAGAGTGGAATGTCTGGACCTTGAGGGATGGGGCTGGGCCATGGTCCCAGGGTTCTAGTGAATAAAGGCTGTCAGAAAAGAGAGGTGCTGTCCTTGTCTGGATCTCTTCACAGGGTTACAAATTAGGGGCAGAGACAGCATCGTCATTGACTTGTACTCACTGTTGTTACATCAAATCCTGCACCTGGACATTCTCACAAGTATGGGCATGCATGTGAGTGCATGTGGAGGCCCAGGCTGACATCAGCTGTCTTTCTTGATCACCATCTACCTTACTTCAATGAGAGAGGGCCTCACACTTGAATTCAGCTAGTCTAGCTAGCCAGCTTGACCTGGAGATCTCTGTCTGCTTGCAGAGCTCTAGGACTGCTATGCCCACTCAGCAAATATGTGGGTGCTAGGGCTCAGAACTTTGGGCCTTATGCTTACACAGCAGGTGCTTTATACACTGAGTCATCTTCCTGGCCTGCGTGTTTGCATTCAGAAACTATTTCTATTTCTTTAGTCAATGGAAAAATTTTAATTGAGAATAAGAATTATAGTTTGTCTAAAATGGTAGTAAGAAATAGGAAGAAGGGAGAGAGAGCAGGAGGGGAAAAGAGGGAAGAAGGGAAGTACAGGGAGAGCAAGGGGAGAAGGGAGGGAAGAAAAGACAGTTAGGAGAAAGGAAGGGAAGGGAGAAGTGGGAGGAGGAGAGGGTAGGAGGAGGACAAGATAAATGGTGAGGAGGGAGAGTGAGAAGAAATTATTGACTCTCTTAAGATCCGGCTCACACCAGGATCCATGCAGATTGAACCTCTTACCTTCTTTAGATTGACCTGGGCTTCAGTGTGAGGTCAGCCAAGATTGAGTGTTCATAGTAAACACCTGCAGGGATGGCTTTTTTTTTTTAATTTTTATTTATTTGAGAGCAACAGACACAGAGAGAAAGACGGATAGAGAAAGAGAGAGAGAATGGGCGCGCCAGGGCTTCCAGCCACTGCAAACGAACTCCAGACACGTGCGCCCCCTAGTGCATCTGGCTAACGTGGGACCTGGGGAACCGAGCCTCGAACCGGGGTCCTTAGGCTTCACAGGCAAGTGCTTAACCGCTAAGCCATCTCTCCAGCCCAGGGATGGCTTCAAGGTCATCATCTACTAAGATGCAGACTTCCCTTTGCTGTGATGCCTGGGAGGGATTCTTAGGCCCTAGAACTAAGGAAAGTGTGTGTCCACCAGGAGAGAGGTTCTTCCTTCTCCTTTGAGCTGGAAGAGGCATATCTTCACTGGATCGTGTGCTCCTATCTGCTGCCTCCTTACCTGGCCTCTTTGGCCTGAATGTTCTTTTTATGATGGCAGGCTTCATTAGGAGAGCCCCATCTTAAGAATGAGCTTTGTGCTTGGCTCGATCTTATTTTCCTGTCCTTTCTTTTCTTCTAGTTCCCTGCCTGTTTATCTTATCACACTACATTTTTTATGTAAGCTACTTCAAATTATTTTGAAAAGAGGGGTAAAAAGAAACAATCTCTTGCCTGAAGATGGTTGCTTTGTCTTTTTATGTATCTCACTCACATTGGTTTCCTGTGAATTCTTAAACGAGTTATATATAGTATATACATGTAATTTCTTTTCAACTTTTTTTGAGCTCATATGTTTATGTAAGCATTTCCTTCTATTTTAAAAATATACCATGGATGTAACCTTTAATGTCTGCTACACAGTTTAGGACTGTCTGCTGTTGCTCAATGATTATATAATGCACAGTCTTCTGCTATCACAAGAAATAATGATCTTCTTGCATCATTTTTGCTTTGTTACTTTCTTACACTCAACATCTTAATCACCAAAGAGCTTTGCTGCCAAGTTCATTCCTGAAAGGGACGGGTCACTCATTGGTGACATAGGAAGGTGTCTGAGTGGCTGAGCTTGACCCTCACTGTGGCATCTGTCAGTTTCTGCTATGCCCACTGACACGGGCTGAGTGCTCCCATGTCCTCTTGAGCATGGTTCAGACTAGTCGTGAAGAGTCCTGTACTTTGACAATAAGGCTCTATTTGACCCAGTGGGTCTATGCCCTGTGATGTCAGCCCTTGATGGATGATGGGTTGAGGGGCAGGAGTGATGAACCAACTGTCCTAGAGTGCTATATGTTTTGTGAAGAGAACATCAGTGAGAACATTTGACAGACAGGGGTCTGTCAAAAGAGTGAAGGAAAAACATTACTTCATGTAACTGAGATGCTGGGAACAAAAATGACATCAGGCAGGGTTTGATCTGGGTGTTCTAGTGAGGTCTTAGTAATGTAGACTATTTTAGCTCTTCTGTCTCAGTTCCACACAGATCACTGTCTGTCTTATATGTAAGAGGATACCTTAGCTTAGAATTTTATATTTTAACCTCAATTCAAAACACAGAAAGTGCTTTTCATTGCTGTTCCATCAAAATCCCAGGTAGTGGCACTGCTGCTGATTCTCCTCCTCTTCCTCCTCCTTCTTCTTTGTTATTGGTGTGAACCAATAAGATTGGACAGGCTTGGGCTAATAGGCTCAAGCTCAGGTAGTAGGAACTTCCTCTGCAGGCTGGAGTAGAACCTAGGCCAAGACACCTGATGGTAACATGAAGGGAGGGCTCACTGTCAACAAAAGCGACTGGGGAGGCTGTGTGGTGGCCATGCCAGCAGCACTACACTTGAAGGCTGCTGCAGCTTTATACCCACGATGGCAGCATTCACATTTCCTTTTGATTTTAACCATCAAGGCAATTCTATATTGCTCCTTCAGTGGCAAGGACCAGTATGGAATTCTACCCTCTTGGGGAAGATGCTTCATTCTTTGAATGTTTATTTAAGTGGAATACAAGCTTTTGTGTCCAACAACTGTAATTTTTCAGAGTCCTTAATTAGATGTGTAAACTATGAACAATGGAAATTACTGTTGTGAATAAATATTTGCATGATGCTCTGTTAAAAGCAAGCATGAAAGCACACAATTGCTTGTTTTACAAGTGTTCAGTATTGCAAAATATGAGATCAGCAGAACTATTCTATTGAATTCTATTGAATGGGAGAAAGAACCACTCAAGTGATTCATTTACATTTAAAAACAAATACTGTTAAGGTTCTTTGTAGATTGGCTTAGTTGATATGGGCTGGCTAGTCTACCATTGGTCCTCTGCAGGCCAGCAAGGATGAGAAGTATGGTCGCTGCTCAGTCCTCAAGGCTGGATGCCTCCGCAGTAGTCCTATCATTTACTTTTGGGGAACAGTGTCAGCAGCAGGAGGGTGCAGTAATTTTCATATACAGTAATAGAAAAGCAGGTCACAAAGCATTCTGCCTTAGTAAAGTTTTGCATGCTTGCTTAATTTCCTTAATTAAAGAGTACACATCAGGGGGTTGGTTTTAGCCTACAGTTCAGATGAATGTAACCTCAAAATAAGGAAAGACACTTATTTTTTTGGTGCTGAGGACCGAACCCAGGGCCTTGCACTTGCTAGGCAAGCACTCATCCACTGATTTAAATCCCAACCCCAAGGAAAGACACTTCTGAAGACATTCTAGTGTTACAGACCACCTAAGAAATCAATAAGA
This sequence comes from Jaculus jaculus, assembly GCF_020740685.1. Taxonomy (NCBI): domain Eukaryota; kingdom Metazoa; phylum Chordata; class Mammalia; order Rodentia; family Dipodidae; genus Jaculus; species Jaculus jaculus. Next base: position 76,434,618 of record NC_059109.1, read on the forward strand.
GTCACACCCCTGTGGCAGGTCTGTGAGGTCATTTCCAGGAAAGATGAACTGAGGGAGGAAGTCCTTCCCTCAGAGTGGATGGCCCTTCCAGTGGTGAACATGTACAAAAAGGCTCCTTTTGCCTGGCTGCCTTTGTTACTTGCTGGTGTGTGCATATGTCCTGTCAGTGCAGTCCTTGTGGGCATCAGAACCCAGCTTCCTCCCACCTTCTAATGTGGACTGCAGACCAGCGGCTCTCCAGAACCCTCAAGGGTTCTCAGCCTCTCTAGCCTGCAGTCTGTGTTGAATTACCTAGTCCACATTGTATAAGTGCATGTAATAATGCCTGTTCCTCTAGATAATTCTTAGCAAATCATATGTGTAATACAGATTTTACATGAAGAAGCATGCTCTTACTGTTCTTTTATATCTTAAAAGTGCACCTCTATGAACCCAAAGGTCATTAAAGTGATAAGCAGCAGGTGAGGAAACCTATGCAGGGATGGCAGCAACAGATAGAGGAAAAAGGTACTCTTGCTATCCTTTTTCCTTGTAGTCTGTGAGGTGTGGTTTTGGACTGACTGGTGGGACGATGCAGTTTTACATGTGTTTTATACCCACTGTGAACTTCATGTCAGTATCCTGAGATGAGGAGAGGGTCCTGACCATGTGGATTTTCCTGCTTGTCTGGAGTTTGGGCATGCTAGCTGCTGCCTCAGCCCTGCCACCAGCCCTTCCAAAGGAGGGCTGCCACCTGGCCAGCTACTATAGCAAGGTTTTCTCTTCCCTGGTTGCCAATGTCATGGTCTTGTCCTGGGCATAGGGCAGATATGAAAGTTCTCTGCATTTTGTTTACTGTTTATGCAGTTTTTAATTAAGCAGAAACTTTGTATGGACACATTATGTTGGTACCATCATTTTCCTCCTCCCTGTCCACATTCCACTGAATTCCCTTTTCACTGGGATTGCTGGAATCCACCATGGGCTTGTAGGTTATGAGTTGTGAGAACAGCAGGTAGTCATTGGGTGTAAGGCAATGCCTCTGGATATTGCCTCCCACCATGTGGCTCTTAGAATCTTTCTGCCTCTTCTTCCTCAAAATTCTCCCTAGCCTTGGTCAGTGTGTTTTAAGTCTACTTTAGTGTTGAGCTCTCAGAAACTTTTGAAATTCTGCTTTGGTACATTTTTGAGAATCCTGTATCTGTCGCCTTCAACCTGTGCAGGTTGTCAGGCTTGCCCTGGAAGCACTCTTGCTCATCATGCAAATTCCTCTGGGGTTTCACATGGGCCCTAGCTGCTATGCAGGGGTGGCTTTTAAGCATCTGTTTGGTTTTGTGCTTTGTTTTGTGTGAGCTTATGCTGATTAGTGTCCTTTAAACCAGGTTCAATGACTATGGGAGTAACACCAAGGATGTGTGAGTGGGATGTTTTATGAGGTGATGCAGCCAGCCCTGTTAAGGAGGCATCATATACGGGGATGCTTTTGAGGGATGTGGTTTCCAAATCCCCAAGTTCTGTGTGTTTGCCTTATAAGTTTGTCTTTCCTGGGCAGAAGAGACGCCTTAGTGGTTGGGGCACTTGCCTGCAAAGCCAAAGGACCCAGGTTTGATTCCCTAGGACCCACATAAGCCAGATGAACAAGGTGGCACATGAGTCTGGAGTTCGTTTGCAGTGGCTGGAGGCCCTGGTGCAACCATTCTCTCTCATGCTCTCTCTCTCTCTCATAAATAAAATAATAAAATATTTTTAAAAAAGAGTTACTTTGCCTACATGGATTCCAGTCACCTGCTCATGTCTTTTTGTCTCCCTGTTTCTTCCCCAACTCTCTCACGCACATACATAAGACATATGCATACATACATTCAACCTCTTTGATTTTAAATTTAAAATAAAAATCCCCTCCTCCCCATGTCCTGTGTCATTGTGATTCATTCCTATAACCTAGAAGGCAAGTCCAAAAGCACAAGGCAACACAGTTCAGCCTGTGCTCACTAAGAGACACACACCAGACACACTTTTTCTTTTAATAAGGTATTGGAAGCTACTCTCTGAGGAGAAGCCCACAAGTGCTTGCCCCCAGCACAGACAGGCCACTATGACAGACTAAAGGCCCATGCCACCAAAGTTTATCGGACTTCCTTAAAAAGCATAGTGAGGGGTTACTTACAGGTGCATAGACCTCAATGCAGATATAATGTAACACTGAAAACGTCTCCTGCTAGCATGGACGATGACAGTCATGTCTGTACAGATGGAAGTCCCTGTCTTAGATCTTCCATCCTCTATTCTATCTCCCCCTGAGACCATGAGACCCCAGCATTATTGCATATAGCTGGAACAGGGGACAACCTGAGATCTTGAGTGAGAGTCGAATGACTGTCTCCGCTCCAGCCTTCTTTTTTTTTTTTTAATTCCAATTTTTCCCCAGCTCTGACCCGCTCTATCCTTCTATGGGGAATGTCAAGAGGCCCCATGTCAAGGGTGTTTAATGAGCAGCCCCAGGTGTTTCAACCATTGTTTTTCTCAGCCAGCGCACACAACAAGTATGTATTAAATGTGTTATATTAGTGTTGTTTATGTAGTGACCATGACCAACATGCTAATTATAAGACATTTTTGAATACTGAGAATCTTATAGTGAAAAGAAACTTTAAGAAATCTGAGTTCAATACATTGACACAGATTTTGTTGTAAGAAGATAGAGTAGAATGATGAATGCTTTTCTTTCAAGGTTAAAAGTATATTTTAGGCGAGGGTGAAACTTCAAGGGAGCTGAAGGCAGTAAGAGTTTTGGGAGGAAAAGGAACAAAATGACATTTCTGATTGTTAATGAAGAATTCTCATGGATTTTATAAATGGATGGTGGTGGGTGTCAAGCCATTCTGTTATTTATATTTCAATAGATACATTCAAAAGAATGATATAACAGTTGAATCTTAAAATGTCAAGATTTGAAATACATTAGAAACTACATCCTTAGTAGCTATTGAAACTGGTGAAAAATACTTGATAGTACTTCTGAGATGTGCAAGTGGGTGAATGATTTTCCAAAGTTTTATCTTAAGACTTAAGGAGTGGTGATGTTGGAAGTCCATCATTTTTTTTTGGGGGGAGCATTGGTTCTCATCCTAGGTGTTATATGTCAGGGTCATCTGTGGAGGTCTCCTCATGACAAGTACCTAAGTCACAGTGGCCATCATGAGATCCAAACCAGTCAGAGTTAGACCTAGGCATGCTCTGGTTGAGTGACGGAGGCTGAGAGATGACAAAGGCTCTGAGGGAAGCCAGGTTGCTGTGAGTGGAAGGAATGAATGTGATCTGAGGTCTGACTGTATGCTAGAGTTACATAGGAGATATTGTATGGGGTGGGTTCTGTTAACGAAAGCAGTTTGCATCAAAAGTTTATTTTACTGTACAGTTCTACTAATCTTGACAAATGCATATAATGTAGTAACCTGCTACGACTAAGATGTTAAACCTTCTTATCACTCCCACTTATCACCTTTGGGGTACCAGTGCCCCCTTCTTTCCCTGGGAAACATTATCTCTCCCCTATTTTCCTGCCTTTGTGTGTTTTGTAAAATGTTATTGAAAAGGTGTCACCCAGTATGTTACCTGTTAATTTCTGCTTTTTTCCCCTTGTTACATGCCCTTGGTATCCTCCAGGTGGTTGGGATGGGGTAGTATCTGCATCTCTGAGTGGTATTTCATAGTACAACAGGTCCAGACTTAAAGATGCCAGTGTAAAGGGTTTTGGCTATTTCAAATGAAGTCATGATAAGGTTTTGCCATGACTATACATTTGTATTTCTCTGTGGTTATACTTAAGGATGAAACTGTGGGTCATACAGGAAGTGCATTTGATATTGTAAGAGGATGCCAAATTGTTTTGAAAATGATGGAATTGTTTGGCATTTCATTAGCCATGTGCATACTACAACTGCTCTGTGAGCAACAGTTACCTTCTCTTTGCTGGAACCAAAACCCAACCAGAAGCAGCTCATAGAAGAAATAATTTATTTTATAGATTTACAGTTTGAGGAGAGGTTTCCTCGTGATGGGGAAAGTATAGCAAGAGCAGAGAGCTGGAGTGTCCCATCAGCTGGGAGGAAGCATCTGGAGTGAACTAGTTGACAATGTCAAGTAGGGTGAATTATAAGACATCAAGGCCTACACAGAGTGGCACACTTACTTCAAGGTCCCACCAACTAGGGACTGAGTACGAACCTTAATCACAAACACATAAGGAACATTTGACTTTCAAACAAGCACAGTGCGCTTGCCTGCACTTTGGTGATTATAGACTGAAACCTTACTTCAGCCATTGTGTGTGTGTGTGTGGTGTGTTGCCCCTCCTGCCCCTGTGGTGGCATGCACTTCCTTATCACTAATAGTTTCAAGTAGTTGTAAGTGCTAGGCTATGGTTCAGAGAGCATCTTTGGAAAAGCTTCTAAGTACTTTGCTGTCTTAAAATGTGCCACTCTCTTGGGTTGTTTTACCATACAGATCTGAGAAATGTTGGTATGTAAGACATATGTGACTTGAAAATATAATTTTTGTCTATAGCATTTTGTTTAACATGTCTTTTGCAGAGTGGACTATTTTTTATTTTATTTGGAAAAGTTCAATTCATCTTTTTTTTTTTTTAAAAAAAATGAAATTGCTTTTGTTGTAATTTCTTAGAAGTCTTTGTCCAGAAGTCTAGTAGTTGAAGGTCTACATTGAAGTTTATGATTCATGCTTGGTTAATTTTTGTAACTGCTGAGAAATGGGTCAAAATTTCCATTTTGCATAGAATTGGAGAGTTATTCCAGCATAGTTTATTGTAAGACTTTTATTCTTCTCTTAAGTAGGCTTTGAATTTTGTTGAGATCATCTGAAGATATATGGCATACCCTGAACTTTGTTTCCTTCCCTGAGTAGTTCTGTGTCCCAGATTTCACACAATATAGTTCTTTCTTTCTTTCTTTCTTTTTTCTTTCTTTCTTTATTTCTCTCTCTTTTTTTTTTATCCTGAGGTAGGGTCTCACTCTAGCTTAAACTGACCTAGAATTCAGTATGTAGTCTCAAAGTGGCCTCAAACTCATGGAAATACTCCTATCTCTGCCTCCCAAGAGCTGGGATTAAAGGCATGCACCACTATGCCCAGCTGTATTTTCTTGATTATATTTCTTTACAGTAATGATTTAAATTTGACAATGTGACCATTCTAATGTTTTTTCAAAAGTATTGTGACTACTCTAATTCTCTCTTGCTTGATGTAAAAGTATTGAGACTTAGATTGTCATTCTTTTTCAAAAAGATTTTCATAATTTTAGTTGAAATTGCATTGAACTTGCAAAAAGTTCATGATAGTAATGAGTATTGCCCTCTTCATGAGGACTCTAGTCCATGGATATGGTTTATGTGACAGCTTATCTAGATTTTATATCATTTTTATCATCTCTGTTTTATTGTTTATAGCACATAGATTCTACTTGTAGATTTTCATGATTTATTCCAAAGTGTTTCAGACTGTGACTGATATTAGCAATAGTATTTTTTAAAAATTTCAGCTTATATATCTGTTTTTATGTCATTATGTCTTAGCCTTATTTTGTTTTAGTTGACATTTTTATTAGTATTTGACAATATTTCCTATGGCTAAGTCCTATCATGTATGAATGATTTTTCAGTCTTTTTATCCTATTTCTCTTTCTTCTATCTTGTCTCAGAATGACTTTATAAAAGTGTGGTAAAGGGCACACATTCTATGTCCTATCACGATTGCCTGGTATTGTCCTTATAGCATTGAGTATGATGTCAGCTCCAGGTTCCTGTAGATATTCACAAAAATGGGAAGTTGTGGTCTGCCCCTGATTTGCTGAGACATTGAACTTTATCAGATCCCTTTACTGAATTAATTGCCACAATGACGTGATTTTTCTGTTTGCCTCTGGATATGGTGGATTATATTATTTTATTTCCCAATGTTGAGCCACCCTGCAGTCCCGAACAAACTCAAATTAGTCATGTCATTAGATTATTCTTATATAGTGCTAAACTTGATTTGCCAGTGTTCTATAGGTTTTGTGTCTAAATTCAGGAAACATATTTTCCACAGATACATGTTCTGTCTTTCCTTCAAGTATTGGGAAACTGGCTTTGAGATGAGGAGTATGCCCTCCTATTTGTGTTTCTGGAGCTAGTAATCTTGGAGCCATACATTTGGTGCTAGTAATTCTTTATATGTTTGGGTGTCTGGGGAAACCATCTGGAGCTGGAAATGTTTTTTCACCAGATTTCAAATTGAAAATTAAATCGGCTTCATATTATGGGACTATTCAAATCATCTTTTTTCTGTATGGGTAAACTTTGATGGCTTATACTTTTTGATGATTTGCTCCATGTTACCTACATTTTCAAGCAGATAGAAGTAATTTTGTTCATAATGTGATTAGCCATTTCCTGCCTTTCAAACTTGATGTAATGCTATTTCATTCCAGTTACTAGTAATATTCTGTTTCCTTTTTCTTGGTCAGTGTGCATAGAAGTTTACAGATTTTATCTGTCTTTTCAAACAATCAGCCTTTCATTTCCATTGAGTTGTATTATTTCTCTATTTTCACTTTTTTAATAGGTTTCTGCTTCTAATATTTATAATTTTCTTTTCAGATGTTAGGTTTATTTTTTTCTTCTTTTACCTAGTTACTTTCACATACAAACTTGGATAAATTTTTGAGACTTCTTTTTCCTCATACATACCTCTAATGCTATAAGTTTCTCTCTAGGCACTATTTTAACTGTCTCTCAACCTTTTGAGTTATACTTTTATTACAATTAATGTTTATTTTTCTAATGTCCTTTTTGATGTGTATGTTATTAAGGAGGTGGTGTATTTATTTGGAATTAAGATTGATTTATGTACAACCCAGGGCTTTGTGCATGCTAGAAAGTACTCTACAACTGATTTACAATCAAGAGTTTCTTTTTACTTTTCATTTTGCAATAGGGTCTCACTAACCTTCTCAGATTGACCTTGAACTCGCTATGTAGACCAGGCAGAACTTGAACTTCAAATCTTCTAGCCTCTGTCTCCTGAGTAACTGAAAACATATATCCTTGTGATAAAAATTTCTAGCTTATTCCATTTTGGTCATATAACATCTTTGTTAGGATGTTACCTAAATATTTTTTAAATGATTTTCTTTTTGTGAAAAAATCGCACTGTGTACCCCAGGCTAGCTTTGAACGCATAACCTCCTACCCTTAGCACTGGTATTAAGGTGTGTGCCATATCTCCTTCACCTCTCCTCAGTGATTTTCAACATGGTCTGTCTTGCCAAATCCTCCCTGTGCTCTGGAGAAGGATGCTTTGTTTCTGCTGGCTGGGATTCTTTGCAAATGTCCAGCAGGCCTCGTGGCTGATGCTGGACACTTACCAAACATTTCCACACATTTTTTTACATTGCTGACAGGAGACAGTTGGGATTTTCAACTATAATTATGAATTTTAATGCTTATTCATAGAATTCTGTGAGTTCTGCTTTATGGTTTTAAATTCTGCTGTTAGCGGCACATATATGTAGCACTATTCTGCATTCTAGACAAACTAATTCTTTTGTAAATATATATTATGCTTTTCCTATGGTACTATCGCTTATTTGGAAATTTATTCTTCTAATTTTAATATAAACACTTTAGTTTTTAGAATTGATATTTGAATGGTATGTATTTCCCTATCTTTTTTCTCATTTTTTAGCTAAGTTTTTTGAAATAGTTCATGTAGACATTTTGAGACTGGGTGTTATATATCCTGACAAGCTATGCATTTTAACTGGTGTGCCTAGATTACTTGCATTTATATAATTTTGTGTATGGCTGGGAATGAGAACACCCGTCTACTAGGTTCATTTTATTTCTCTCTGTTTTTTCTGCCTCTTCATTTCAATTAATGGAGCTTAGCTGATAGTTCTAATGTGTACCTGACATTGGGTTATAATTTATGCCTTTGTATTTTAAAAAATATTTATTTATTTGAGAGATAGAAACATAGGGAGAGAGTAAAAGAGAGAGAGAGAGAGAGAGAGAGAGAGAGACAGAGAGAGAGAGACAGAGAATGGGCACATTAAGGCCTCTAGCCACAACAAACAAACTCTAGACACAGGTGCCACCTTGTACATCTCGCTTACATGGGTATTGGAGAATTGAACCTGGGCTCTTAGGCTTTGAAGGTAAGTGCCTTAACCACTAAGAAATCTCACCAGCACTGCCTTTATATTTTTGATAGTAGATGCTAGTCTAGGCTGACCAATACAGACCTTTAGTTTGTTTCCATCTGGCTTGTAAGTAGTCTCTGGGGTCGTATAAGAACTTGCTAGGAGTGTATTTTTATCCCTCTCTTTTCACCTTTGGTTTTGATGATATTAGTTATTTTACTTTTGCAAGTCCACAATACATTATTATTTTTGCTTTATACAGTAAATTATTTAACTCATTTAAATTATAAAAAAGTGATTGTTTCTTACTTCACTTTCATCATTTCCAGATGTATTCCATTCTCCATGTGGATTTCAAATCATTCTGCCTGAACCACCTCCACCAAAAGCTGGGGTCAGGGGTTTGTTGGAGGTGCACTCCTAGCTGTTATTTACCTGAAAATACTTTACTCCACCTTCATTTTTGTTGGCTCTTTTTATTGAGCTCCATATCCTGGGTGCATCATTTCCTCTTGAGTATTTTAAAGATGTCATTTCTGTGTCTTCTGGCTGACACAGCTTCTGACAGGAAGTCTGCCAGATTCTTATTTTTGATGTTCCTTTTTGTTTTGTCTGAGCTTAAAATTGTACTCCCTTTCAGCAATCTGAAAATGATGTGTCTTTTGTTTACTGTACTTTGGATCTTTTGAGCTTCTTGGACATGTAGCCTGATGTCTTTCATTATCCTATAAATCCCATAGCTACCCTTCCTCTGCCTGCTTGTCTCTCTTCTTCAGATTCAGTTACATGTATGGACTGTGTTTTCCGTTTATCCCTCAAGTCTTGTTCGGTTTTCTTTTCAATTTTTCTTTTTCTTCTTAGTGTTTTCATTTCAATCGTTTTTGTTGCGCTATTTTCCAGCCACTGAAGGGACTGTCATCTGTTTTGTAGATTTTGCAGTCATTTCTAGGACTTCCACTTGACATTTTCTTTGTTTCAATTTCTTTGCCTATTTCTTTGGTCATAAACTTGTTCACCTACCTCTTGTTGACTGGATGGTGACTTCCTGTGCCCTGTGTAGATGAACAGAGCATACTTTCCTCTCTCCTAGGAGTAATATGTCTTTCCTTGGTCAGTTGGTTTCTCTGTGATTGTGATCAATGTCCTCATGAAACTTTACTATCTCTTCTAGTATGCCCCCCCTCCAATTATGGTGGCCTTGTTAGCATGAGAACAATGTTTTCCAGTTATCTACCTCTTTGAGGATAACTTTTGAAATACACTTTTAGTAATCGAAATCAGAAATGCCAGCTGACTTGAGGGGTGCCCAGGTAACTTTCAAGATCCTTCCAGGTGACTATAACATGAGGACTGAGGACTGATGCTACAGGGAAGTGTGGTATGTGGCCAGTGAGGTTGTTTATGATAGTGATATTTATTTTCCCTATTGAGGTTTTCTTTTTTTTTTTGGTATGTGTATATTCATGTGGTACACATGTGCTCATATGTGATGAATTCAGTTGCACATACCTTTGTGTGCAGATAAATGAGTATCTGTGTGTGGAGGCCAAAGGGAAGCCTTGGGCATCGTTCCTCAGGTTCCATGTACTTCTTTTAGAAGTAGAATATCTCACTGATCTGGAGCTTGATAACTAGACTAGACTGGGTCACCAGTGAGGCTCAAGAATCCTCCATTTCGCCAGCACTGGAATTATAGCTACACACCACCAGACCTGGCATTTTTCATTTTTATATTGGTTTGGGGGTTCAAGCTTGAAAGGTAAGTACTTTACCCACTGGTCTATCTTCCCAGCATAGAATTGCTTCATATATCTCTAACCAGGAAAACAAGTGTTCCAAGTATTTCAAATATGCAGAATATAATAAAAGAAATTGTTTTTCGAATGATGGAACCACTGAGGGCTGAATACAGGACTTGAGGAAACTCAGAGTTTAGCAATGCAGGAAACAACTGCAGTCTCTAGGATGTATCATGTACTTTCTTATTGTGGGACAAAATGCCTGACCGGTGGGCTTTAGAGAAGGAAGGGGTTTTTATTGACTTATAGTCCCAGGGTAGAATGGCAGGGAAAGTGTGGCATGGCAGGAAGCCAGTGTCATCACAATATGGGGGGTGGGGTGGGGGGAAGGGAATAGAAAGTAATGGGTGCTGTTGCTCAGCCAGCCTTCTCCTTTTTACACAGTACAACACCAAAGCCCATGGAACAGCATCACCTACAGTTAGGATGGGTCTTTTCCTCTCTTTTAATCTAATCTAGAAAGTCCATCACACATGTGCCAAGAGATTTGTTTTCATAGTGATTCTAAATCCCATCAGGTTGATAAACAGAAAATAACCATCAAGTGGGGTGATGGATCAAAGTGAGGATATGATGTCCTAAAGTCTAGATGAGGAGTTTCCAAGGGAAAAGATGGATATGGTATTTGAGGTGTCATGTAATGGGGGACAAGATCCAGACTCATGACAGTGACTGCCAATGCAGAACATAGCAGAACATAACAGAAAAGGTCAAGCAGATGCTGTGGGGGGCAGTTGTGCATCTCTCAGAGAAAAGAGCACAGCTTTATTATTAAAGAAAAGCTACCTTTATTAGATGGGGCCATAAAGAACATGGCTGCCTGAGCATTTTCAGGTTACCAGATGACAGAAATGAGAAGGTGTGATAAAAGTTTGGGGTTCTGAGCCCAGGTGGCTTAAAGTTAGTCCTTCAAAGAAAGGGTCAGTTAAGCATGACCAAGACGGAACTTGAGTTGGCTCTTCCTGTGCATGCAGTCTTTTGAAAAGAATGCTTTTTGCCGCGGTGAGCAATCTGCTATTTAAATCAACCAGGTTTTGGGAATTTTCTGAAGTAAACCCTGAAAGTATTAACTGTTCACAGTCCTGTGTTCTTGACAGGAATTTTCTTGGATGGGTTGGTTATAAAATCATTTTTATAAAAATGGTTGGTGCTAGAAGGATTTCTCAGTGGTTAAGGCACTTGTCTGTAAAGCCTAAGGAACCAGGTTTGACTCCCCAGTATCCACATACAGCCAGATACACAAGGTAGCACATGTATCTAGAGTTTGTTTGCAGTGGCTAGAGGCCACTGTGCTCATTCTCTCTCTCTTTCTGTCTCTAATAAATAAATATGTATTTTTTAAATGGTTGTATCACCCTTCAGTCCTGTTAGATGAACTTTGTGGTCTTGGTTCTCAGGAAGAAACTGCAACACAGATTCTATCCACATGATTTTGCATAGCCTTGAGTGCATTTTACAGGGAGTGGTTGATATGGGGACATTAAAACAGATTAGTCTGGCATGCTTAGAGGACAAACTGCTCCTGGTTGTCAGCATGCAGATACTTGGGAACCAGCTTTGTGAAATGGCTTATTATCACTGTAGACTGCTCTACAGGAGCTGCAGGTGAGGATTCAGCTAATAGCTGTGTGTGTGTGTGTGTGTGTGTGTGTGTGTGTGTGTGTGTGTGCGCGCATGCCCATGTGCACTCATGAACCAATATGTCCACACACATTTGCACATGTGTTCTTGCTAACAGATAGCATCAGCCTGTTGTTTGACTGGTTCTGTGAAGTGTAACTGTTGCAAATTTGCTGTGGAGAGGCAGAAGAGGGAGCATCTCTGTGACTTTACCTGTTCTATGGGGCATTCTTTCCTCTGCTAGCATACCTGTCACCAATGCAGCTGCTGATTCTGTTGTTGCTGCTGTGACATGTGTGCCTGCCACGTGTGGGATTTAAGAATGGGCACAAGACACTCTGTGATTCTTCTGACTCACAGTGTAGCTCCCTAGGCATATTGTGCTTCAAATTACCACCTCATTTTATCTCAGCTCTGGGGTAGTATCATAGTGTCTTGGTCTGTCTTTGTGTGGCATGGAAGAAATCATTTGTCCATGAACTATCAGCTAATTATAGGACTGGATAGGAGATTTGCTTTATAATACAGCTTGCTTCCATACACTCCATTCCCATTTCCTATAGCAGCATCTTATTTCCTTTGGAGGAACCATCCCCCCTCATTTCAATCTATATGGTAAAATTAGGCTCAGGAGACCCATGAGAGAGGCAACCAACACGTCTCACCTGCCTGCCCACAGTTGGTCAAAAATGGGTCATGTGAGCTAATTCTAGCCAAGGGGACACATGACTTTAGTGTTTGTGTGTAGAAACATATGTGTGAGTGTGCATGTGCAGGTGAGAGAACAACCTCAGGTGCTGTTCCTCAGAAACATCATCCACATTAAAAAATATATTTTGAGGCACTTTGTGCATCTGCTTTTAAGTGGGTACTGGGGAATTCAGCAGGCTTTTCAAGCAAGTACCTTCAACCACTGAGCTATCTCTCTAGCCCCAGCTATCTACCTTTAATTGAGACAAAGTCTCTCATTGGCCTGGAGCTCCCAAGGAGGCTAAACTGGATGATTAGTGAGCCCTGGGGATCTGTTTACCTGTCTCCAACCCCCCTCCATTACTAGGATTTTAAGTACATACCACCATGCTTGACAATTTTATATGGGTTTGAGGATCAAATTAAGGTTCTCCTGCAAGTACATTACTAACTGAGCTATCTCTCTAGCTCTGGGCTCATGACTTTTGTTAGAGACTTATAGAGAGATAAAGTCACATGTTGCAAAGTCTAAGAGCAGTCATGATGATGCTCCTGGGAATCACCTGACAGAATTTGTCTTAGCAAAACATAAAGAAAGGGCAAACATAGCAGCCTTCTATAAGGCTTGATCCAGCTGTACCTGAAGGTACATCTTTATACTAAAGCTACTTACTTTCATAGGACAATACATTATATATTTAAATTGTAAGATAATTTCATTTAGGTTTGTCATAATTGTGGTTAAAAGAGTCGTAACTAATGTAGTCACAAAAGGACAGAATGATAAGCATGGATAATCAACTAGCTCAAAATAAACTCCAGGCAAGCAATAGTGGCTCTGTTGGAAATCAGGGTTTATTTTATTCATTTTGGGCTTTGCTATGAGTTCTTATCCTAAATGTCCATGGTCAGATTCTTTGATGCTAAGTATGGCATTTAGTACATCAAAGATTGGGTGTGAGATAGGATCTCTGCTCATGACAGGCTTCTTTGGCAATCTGGGCCCCTCCCTCATGTTCAGTACTTGTGTATTTGACTTCTATGTCCTGCTTCTGGAATTCATGGTGAGCTATTTGAAACCAAGCACTGTGTGTCAGAGCACACAGCCTGAGCATTTTAGCTTTGCTAAGAACAGAGCCTGGGATACATTTGAAATTAATGTTGGATGGACATATGCTGCTAAATTGATGACATTGGAAGTTTCCAGGCCAGAGAGAACAAAATGGCAACTGTATGTCAGGCACAGCCTGTGGGCATGCCATATGTGATTGATCAAAGGAGAGAGCACTGCTGTTGCTTTTTTTTTCTTTTCAATTTTTTTCGTTAACAACTTCCATGATTATAAAAAATATCCCATCACAATATCTCCCTTCCCCCACTGCCCCCTTTGAAACTCCCCTCTCCATCATATTCTCTCCCCCTCTCAATCAGTCTCTCTTTTATTTTGATGTCATCATCTTTTCCTCCTATTATGATGGTATTGTGTAGGTAGTGTCAGGCACTGTGAAGTCATGGATATCCAGGTTATTTTGTGTCTGGAGGAGCATGTTGTAAGGAGTTCTACCCTTCCTTTGGCTCTTACATTCTTTCTGCCACCTCTTCTGCAATAAACCCTGAGCCTTGGAAGTTGTGATCGAGATGTTACTCAGTACTCCAGTCACTTCTTTCTAGTACTATGATACCTTCTGAGTCATCCCAAGGTCACTACCATCTGAAAAGAGAAGATTCTCTACCAAAAGTGAGAGTAGCATTAATATAAGGGTGTGATATATAAGAGAAGTGTGTATTGGGAAGTTTGATAAGCATAGTATATACATTTAGCCAGACAGCAGCAGATGTTATACCCTTAGGGCTCATGACTACCCCTGTTTTAAGTTTTCAGTATCAGGGATGCATTCCCTCCCATGTAGTGGATCTTCAGTCCAATTAAAGGGCAGTTGGGGACTTCCAGTTAAGAGGGTGGCGTAGGCACCACGCCAAAGCAGCCTAGGTGGGAAAAAGACCCAAAAAAACTCAGCAAAATACACACTTTTACTAAAAAGCGAGGTGTTTAGGAAATTGGAACAGCAGTGGAAAAGTAGAGGAGATCCAGAGCATCCAGAGCCCTCACAGGCTGGCAAAAGTGGGTCTGGCAGATCTGATGACCGCAGTGGCAGTTATGGCGCACCAGAAAGCCGCCAGGGTAGGCTTGAGCCACAGGAAAAGCCAGGTGCTGGGAGCTTCCACTCACACCGGCATTCTCCTCAACTCAAGAAACGTGAAGGGAGAGCAGCAGTGAACAACAGAGGAGCAGATCACAAGACAGAAGAAAACATGGAACAGTGAGAGATGCAGAGCAGCATCGGTTCCCTCCCCTCCCCCACCACCTGTGCCCAGCTCCAGGGAACAGAGCAGTGGTCCTGGGACATGGCCACACCACCTGAGCCAACAGCGGGACCCAAGCAGGAGCAGAGCAACAACAGCGGCTCCAGCACCGGCCCCAGCGGCCCCAGCAACGATGGATCCAGCAAGCAGCTTCAGCAGCAGCAGCGGCAGTTACAACAGCAGCTTCAGAGGCAGCAGCAGGGGATCCAGCAGTGGTAGCTATAGCAGCAGCAGTGGATCCAGCAATGGCAGCTTTAGCAGCAGCAGAAACGGATCCAGCAGTGGCAGCTTCAGCAGCAGCAGTAGCGGTTCCAGCAGCAGGGATGCCGATCTGCAGGGCCACAGTTGCCAGGCTCGGTTTGCCCCACAGGAAAAGCCAGTGCCAAGCTCCAGAAATCAGAACAGTGGCCCAACGACCCAGCCAGCAACTTGATTAAGGCCAAATTCATCCAAAAAGGTAACTGGGATTGCACCAGGGAAGGGTCTCACTTGGTCACAAGCTGACTTAGATCCCTCAGTGGACCAGAAATCTTAACCTTTTTGTTGATAGAAGATCTGGTTGTTATAATAACTACTCTTACATAAATACTCGGTGCTGTTTTTGATTGAATGTATACAGTGTTTGGTTAAATTTTAGTATCTACCTGTATTTTATTCCACTCAGCCTCCTTGAATACTCCCTTAGCAGGCAAACTCAACCCCTAGGAACACCATTGTAGATACTCTGAGAGTCTTAAGAGCCACACCTAACGCTCCTACCCTGAAGATATATAACATCAGATCAATTGATACAGCTAAGAATACCCAGCTAGCTAGAAAATCCAAGCATTAACTTAATCCAAGATGCAAAAATATATACATTATAACATAAGAAACACTAAAAAGAAAGACAATATAAGTCCACCTAAAAGTATTAATGCATCAGAAATGACCTTCAGTGAGAACAAGCTAGAGGAAATGCCTGAGAAAGATTTCAAAAGAATGATTGTAAATATGTTCAAAGAAGTCACAGAATAAATCAAAGGAGTCAAAGAGGAAATCAAGAGAAAATCAAAGGAATCAAAGAAGACACAGGACACCAGTTTTAATGAAGTAAAGAAGGCAATACAAGACATAAATAAGGAAATAGATATAATAAAGAAAAACCAGTCAGAATTACTAACAATGAAGAACACAGTCAATGAAATAAAAAACTCTGTAGAAAATCTCACCAGTAGAATGTATGAAGGAGAAGACAGAATATCTAAGCTAGAAGACCAGGTGGCAAATCTAATACAGTCCAACAAAGAGAAAGACAAACTAATAGGAAAGTATGAATGGAAATTTCAAGATATTCAGGACACTATGAAAAGATCAAATGTAAGAATTCAGGGCATAGTAGAAGGAGAAGAAGTTCACTCCAAAGGCATAGTAGGCATCTTCAACAAAATCATAGAAGAAAACTTCCCCCCAAATGGGAAAAAGGTGCCAATGCAGACATAGGAAGCCTTTAGAACCCCAGCCAGACAAAACCTAGAAAGAATCTCTCCTTGTCATATTATAATCAAACTACCGAACACACAAACCAAAGAAAAAATATTGAAAGCAGTTAAAGAGAAAAGTCAAGTTACCTACAAAGGCAAGCCCATCAGGATTACAACAGATTATTTAACACAAACTTTAAAAGCCAGAAGGGCTTGGAGTGATGTATTCCAAGTTCTGAAAGATAACAACTGTCCACCAAGTTTACATTATCCTGCAAAGCTATCCATCCAAATAGACAGAGAAATAAGGACATTCCATAACAAAAGCAGGTTAAAGGAGTATTTGAAGACAAAACCAGCTCTACAGAAAATACTTGAAAGAATCCTCCATGCTGAAGAAATGGAAAAGCACACATATAAGGAACCTAGAAAAAACAAGCAGTATTCCAATACTAGTTAACACAAGACAGCAAAGGTGAAACCGGAACTACAAAAAAAAATGGCAAACATAAATACACACCTTTCAATAATATCTCTTAATATCAATGGCCTCAATGCCTCAACCAAAAGACATAGGTTTGCAGACGGGTTAAAAATCAGGATCCTACAATTTGTTGTCTCCAAGAAACTCACCTTTCTACAAAGGTTAGATATTATCTTAGGGTGAAAGGTTGGGAAACGGTGTTTCAAGCAAATGGGCCTTGAAAACAAGCAAGGGTTGCTATCCTAATATCTGACAAGGTAGACTTCTTCCAGCTCTCTGTCAGCTGGTCTACATGGAAGAGGTTATCAGCTCAGTTCCAGCAGGATTTCTCAATAGCTTTGCAGCCCAAGTATGTGGAGTCTTCAGCAATAGGGTCTTACCATCTATTCTGGGTGGGAAACCAAGGGCCTTGAACATGGCCTATAATGTTTTGGGGGCATCATGGATCTCCCTGGCCAACAACTCACTGTAAGGTATCCCATCCCTAGCACTAAAAATTTTCTAGAAACAATCTATGACTCCTGAGTGTTTCATTGACCAAAAATGTAGGTTTCATTATGAGTTATTTATATCCCCTTAGATGTAGATTAGCCCTCCCTCCACCTTTGCTTTACTCAATCTTTTCCCCTGACTTCATTTTGGGAGCCTTAAATCATTGTTTGAAAAGTTTACTGCCATGGATGGGATACCTCAAGTGCGTTGTTGGCCAGGGAGGTCACTGATGCCCACAAAACATTATAGGTCATTGCCGAGGCCCTTGGTTTCCCTCAATAAATAGATGGTAAGACCCTATTGTTGAAGACTCCACATACTTGGGCTGCAAGGCCACTGAGAAATCCTGCTGGAACTGAGCTGATAACCTCTTCCATGTAGACCAGCTGACAGAAAGCTGGAAGAAGAAATTCTACATGTAGTTCAATGGGAGAAGGAGATACCACCAGTGAAGATACTCAATAGTGGACACTGAAAGCCTTATAAATTGGTCAGCCAGGCCAAATGAGCAAACAGGTGCAATAGTGGCACGTCTGTCATGGTGGAAACCAACTGCCCTCCAATTGGACTGGAGGCTCACTCCATGGGGGGGGGGGATACATCCCTGATACAGAAAACTTAAAACATGGGTAGTCATGAGCCCTAGGGATGTAACATCTGCTGATGTCTGGATGAATGTATATGCTATAGTTTTGATACTGGCCAGTAAGCACTTTTATTAATATTCATACCCTTATATTTATTAATGCTACTCTCACTTTTGGTAGAGAATCTTCTCTTTTCAGATGGCAGTGACCTTGGGACGACTCAGAAGGTATCATAGTACTAGAAAGAAGTGACTGGAATACTGAGTAACATCTTGATCATACCTTCCAAGGCTCAGGGTCTAATGCGGAGGAGGTGGTGGAAAGAACATAAGAGCCAAAGAAGGGTAAGACTCCTTACAACGTGCTCCCTCCAGACATAAGATGGCCTGTATATCCATAACCTCATAGTGCCTGACACTACCTACACAAGACCATTGTAAGAGAAGGAAAAGACCATGACATCAAAATAAAAGAGAGACTGTTTGAGATGAGTAGGGGATATGATGGAGAATGGAATTTCAAAAGGGAAAGTGGCGGGAGGGAGGGTATTATCGTGGGATATTTTTTATAATCATGGAACGTTAATTAAAATTGAGATAAAAAGAAAAACTGAGGTAAATGAAGTAATTGCAAGTCTTCACTGGGTGGGGACGGGAATCCTGTGAATGAGTGCAGTGTGATTGTGGGATGCTGGCAAGGTGGAGTGTTTGAGACCTGTTATGGCTCCTCTTTTTCTTTTTCTCCTCCTCCTTTTTTATCTTCCTTCTTTTTTCTTTTCCTCCTCTTCCTCCTCCTCCTGTTTCTTTTTATAGCCCTGAGGATGTGCTCAGGGCCCCGTACACCATGCAGGTACTCTGCCCCTGAGCTACCGAGCTCTGAGACATGCTCATGTTCCCTCACTTCCACCTGTAGAAACTGTTCTTTGGTTGTGAATGTGTCTGGATTAAGCCTTTGGTTTATGATATGGATTCATGGAGGCCATTCATTTGGAGCCCCACAAATGGTTTGATGTCCTTAGCAGCCACCATACATGTTGTTCTCTGTCTCTGCTCTTCACTCCTGAAAGTAGAAGCATCAAGCAGTCTTCTGTACAGAAAGCGGCCTTTTTCTGGAACCCATGTTACACCCAGACTCTGATACCTGGCCTGTAGAGCTATATGGAACAC